>NC_091830.1:11728975-12328975 GCF_038994185.2 Dermacentor albipictus | reverse complement strand
CAACATCGCAGTTAGTATTGTCAGGCTGCTGTGCGATTCAAGTGTGATAAAAGTAACTAACTTGTGAATTGTGTGAATGCACTCAAATTTTGCCATCTTGCTGTGGGATGCATAGGGGTTAGCGTGCAATGCACTATCCAAGTTTAAAAATTTGGGGTCAAGGTCCCTCGAAGTAACATTTATTATGGTAATTTCGTTTCTGCAGCACTTCCAAGCATTTAAACGTTTGTCTCGGGGGCAAGATTTCTTTGGCTTCAATCTCAAGAGCGCTCTGCATTGCTGCAAACTGAATCGGAGCACGATATGAACCACTCAAGTGTACTACAAGAGGGGTCTTTGTCCTGCACTGGACGGGAAATAGGTTCGCCGTGGAGAAATGCTCCCTCCTGCGCAGGGTGTACACATGTGGGACCTGGACGACAAGGTGCTGGTGCGGAAATTCCAGGGTGTCACGCAGGGTTACTACACCATCCGGTCGTGCTTTGGCGGCGTCAATCAGACTTTTGTTGCCAGCGGGAGTGAAGGTACGTGGACCGTGGCCAGTCTCCAGTTTGTTGCTGTTAGTGTATCTGCATGACGGATGGCTCCGTGGATTACTGTTCCGCTGACAGTAAATCTGCAGTTCATCCGGCTGTGAAGAGCATCCACATGGAAGTTGAGGCTAGCAGACAACGGAGCTAGAAAAAAAATATTACTACTCCATACTTCGCATTTTATGCAAATTCTCATGGAAGACTTGTTTGAGAGTAGCGTGAAGGTGGAAGTTGCGAGGAAAGGACAGTTGAATGCGACTGCTGTTGTTTTGTTCGAATTGGAAAATGATGAATAGTTGCTTCTTTGAAAATGGTCTTCTTGGCCTAAGGACAGTACTTGTTGCCAGACTTTCAAAGCAACTTAGGCTAAATCCGTGGTATTCGATCACCGAAATTCAGATAATTAGCACGTCATTGTCCAAATGTGCGCATCACAGATGAGGTGCTACCAACAGCACTCCATGATGTGTAGTTGTGCGATGTGTCATCTGGCATGGGCGTCTGGCACGGGCAGCGGGCATAACGAACCACTGACATGACAGTTGCTCTTCACGGTTTTGTTGTGTTTAGTGCGCGCGTGAAAGTGAAAGCGTAATGAAAAGATACTGTTCCTGTGACATAGCCTTGTTGTCTCGCACTTTTTGACAGAGTGCATGATCACGTCCTTTCCTCCCCGTGTCCTCCGCATGCAGACAACAAGGTGTACATCTGGCACGTCAAGTGGGAGAAGCCAATCGCCGTGCTGCAGGGCCACTCGCGGTCAGTGAACTGCGTCAGCTGGAACCCGGCCTGCCCGTCGATGCTGGTCAGCGTCTCGGACGACTGCACTATCCGCGTCTGGGGCCCCGCAGCTGCCGTACCCACCAACCTGCCCAACGCGTCGCCCAGCTCCCAGTCGGGTTGGCATCCATTTGTTTTACACCTTCTTGTGTTGTAATTGGAACTAGGGTTGCCAACTGTCGAGCGGACAGAGTCTGCACAGGAACGGGGGAGGGGGGGGGGATGGCGATGATCGACTCAGCTAGTACCTGAGGTAGTCTGTACGTGCAACAATGTTGGACAAGTTTTCTTAGTCGTACCATCGTGTGGTTTACAACAACAAAGGTGCAGCAGTGGCCTGCTTAACATGGCTGGTGCCATGACAAAAACGAAGCCGCCTTTATTTATTTGTTTGTCAGAGTACCCACCCAGGGCCTTCAATAGGCATTACAGTGGAGGTGAATTGCATAAAATAAAGAAAATAAAATATGAACTTGATAAAGGCAACTGTGAACTTCTTTCTTCCTTCTCCTCTTTTAATCCCCTTTCCCCCTTTCCCAGTGCCACAAGATGATGATGTCTTTACTATTACATCTTGCAGCTGTTGTATGAACACATCATTTGAAGTTATTTTTACAAAATCACTTGGTAGCCGATCGCAGACTTTAGTTGTACAGGCCAGACTCCAGACATCAGATGCATTGTCACAAACATTATGTTTGTGACAATGCAACCGAAGACAGAAGAATGTGCAATCGAGCTGTGAGGAATTATAAAAAGGAAAGGTGGTTTATTGATTGTTACTCGGCAGGAAAAAAAGAAAGCTAAAGTCGGGACATTTGGTTGTCCCAACTGAGTCAAAGCGAGGCTCGAGACATTCACTCAAAAGTCGGAACTGTCCTGCTAAATTCTGGAAAGTTTGCAGCCTTACCTTTAACGGTGCCTCAGATGACCGCATCACTCAGGCATGAAGGAGTACCGACTTACATTTTCTAATTTCCATAAATCTTACCGTACACTTCTTACCCATAAAAGGATAACACTTTGCATGTTTGAAGGTTGGGGAACCGTAAGATATGTTTCAAATTTGATGCTACAGTTAGTCTCGAAATGTTAGCCCCGGTGTTATCCGCATTTTTGTGAGGTCATGACACGGAGCAACCTTTGCTGACGTGTTGCAAGATGGTTAAGTAGACTAATGTTGCTAAAAGAAACAAGTGAATGCTACAGACATTCACTGCAACTGCACTAGCTCTTCAATGCTGCAGCCACAGTTGCTAGCCAATTACATCACGAGGCCATGACGCATCCACTTCCTAAGTACAAAAACTGAAACTGGCTCGTAGGAACGAGTATTACGGTAAATTATTTAGGGCACTCTGGCCCTTTCCAGTGTTTCTTCTACTATTTAGAAAGTTTAGAACTTCATTGAATAGAAAAATATGGGTCGAAAATTCACGTCAATATTCCCTTGAGACCTGTAGAAGAGCAGATTTTCTCGCATCATGTCAATTCTCATTACCGATCCTATGCAGCAAACCCAAGAATCCCATTGTTTGCTCATATTTCATGGTCATTCATATTGCCAGAGCAGCAAAGTGTTGAATGTCAATACTTTTTTTCAGTAATGATTCCACTGAGTATACCGTAAGTATGACAGTATTTTTCTTTTTATGCGCATAGTTTTCTTCTCTGTAATTGGTCGTGCATTGTAGACACTGGCAGTTCGCAAGGGGAAGTGGGCGTTATAGCATTTGCATGCCACTTACCTAAGAGAATGTGGCATATCCCACCACAACTTTCAGCTTGCCGATGACAAGTTGTCACTTCCTTTCTGGCCAATCGCCCTGTGTTCCAATTTAAGAGAGTTCCTAATTTTCTTTGTGACCTCGAATCCTTAAGACATTATGGTCAAGAATTTTCTCAGGTGAAAGCACAAGTCTGAGCCTCTTTGATGTCTGAGCAATGTGCCTGTGTTGTTGCTTTATCTCGAGGAGGAATGCTTACTGGGGATGCAAAGCGATCATTATATTGACTTTCAAAAGTGTCAATATATTTTTTTGAGGCTATCGATAGTGCTGTTGATAGTATTACAATAGATTGCTATGAAACTATTTTATAGTGTAAAAAAGCTATAGTATGGCTGTCAATAGTATTTTGGTGGTAGGACTATTGTGAACTGCCAGATCACACCAACCAGAACACCAAATTAGTATTCTAGCGCTCATTATAGCTCAATTACATTGAAGCCCTGAAAAATGCATTTTATCGACAGTCTACCTAGTGCTTTAGATCAAGTGCTTTGTCTTCGGTTGGAAGTCGCGTTGCCTTGAAAACGAATTCAAAGCTGCGATGAGCTATTTCATTTCACAAACTTTAACCTGGTTTACTAACAAGACATAAATTTTTTTCTTTTGTGCAGGTGAGATGGGTGAAGGGTCTCCCTACTCCAACGGCAGCAGCAATGGTGTCTGTGACGGCGATGGAAACTCGGTCGTCTAGCGCCACGCCACCTTTTCTTATCTTCTAAGGGACTTTAATCAATCCATGTTTCATAGCATTGTGCGGAGAGGGAGAAAGAGAAATGGAGTGTGAGAAAAGGCTGTCTGGATTGCGCTGTCGCACAATGTGTCGACGGTTACGCCCATGCGCTTTGTCAGCCAGGTGCAAGTGTGCTGGGGATCGCCGAAGACATCCAACCCGCAGATCGCCGACAAGTGCGCCGAGGGGTGACGGCATGCGCGTGCTCTCTGTTTCTGGCTCGACTCGGCTCCGAAGTTGTCCTGGCAGCGGAATGCGCACTCGATGTCTGTCGCTTAATATGCACGCGGCTTTAGTTTTGAGGCTCGACCCGGCTGCAGATGTCTAGGCTCTTAGATGTCTGGGAAGTGTTGCCGAGCTTGGCAGACGACGTCGGGTGTGCTGTTAGAGGCCCGGTCGGCTGGTTGCATAACGTTGGCTAGTGAATGCCGTACGTGTGACTTCGAAGGCTCGTCTTTTCTTTTTTTTTTTTCTTTTCTCCTGCAAGGTTTTGCACGTGGAGAGAGTAAGAGAGTTCTGTTCGATGTGTTGCAAAACCGATTTTTAAAATTTCGTGGTCAATTTGCGATTGCGCATGCCGTGTGCTTCATATTGGAAATTGCTGTTCACAACTTATGTCGCGCGCTCGTGTTGGGGGTGCACTTTAAACCGTCAGTTGTTAAAACTGAAAATTTTTTTATTGGCTGGCAGTACAGTTTTCGTCAATGTCATTGTACGTTCTCAACGTGTGTAGATGGCTGTCGCACGCCGTAAGGTAGACTCGTACCTTGCGGAGGTGTATTCAGTGTTGTGATATTGCACTGAAAACCCGCACTGCCACTGCTTTTACATGCTGTAACCTTTTGCTGTATGGAGCAATGGTTGAGCATGTTTGACAGTTCTTAAAAAAAAAAAGAACTATGCCTAAATCTGAGCAACTAGATTTGAAACGTTGAAAATTATAACAGTGCCCATCTGGGCATCGTATGTTGCATTGGTACGTCTGGCTTTAACGTTTGTCGTTCCTGGTCAGATGGGCGTATTAATGTACGAGACTTGATGTTGCAAAGAACGCACTGAAACAGCTGTTTACGGGCTATAGAGTGCTCAGACGTGTAGCGGATTGCATGAATGTACGAGTTTTGACCTTCGTCATATAGGAACCGGCAGCGAAATACACATCGCAATGAGCAGTGTAGTTACGATGGGGACTCCCAAAGGATTTAAGGCTGTTTTTGAGCAAATAAAGTGTTGGAGATGGAACTGCATGCATTTTTTTTTTTCTCGCTTGGTGGCGTTAATGAGGTTTGAAACGAGGTAGTTTTCTCTAGCGTAGGAAGCTCAGTCTGCAGTTTATATTGAAAGTGACCTGTGTGCCGCGTACAACAATGTAAATACCGACCGCACGAGTGTTTTGAGAGCATGAATGCCTCGATCACCTGGAAAACACACAGGGGAAAGAAATTACACTGTGACCCAAGATGCAAGTCTCGACATGGAGGGACCCTTAAGAGAAAAAAAAAATTGTGTGCATGACTTAGACTTGAATACAGGAAATGTAACAAATTAGAATTCCTTCTTTCTGTGTGTGTGTGTGTGCGTTAAGTGCGTATGTTGTGAGTGTGCTGTAATAACATTTCCAGCATTAACCTTTTTTTTCCCCGCTCCCGCTGTTGCCAACCCAGTAGAACACGCATATTCTCTAGAGAGCAGATATGGGGGCAAAAAAGGAATTTTTTTTTTAAAGTTCACAGCTTTTGTTTAAGCTTTTGACATTGCGTTCTCACATGGTCACCTAACCTTGAGTAAAAGCCTTTCGAAAGTTGAGCACTTCTTTTTAAAAAATTTTTTAGCATTTTGCCCTGAACATGTAGTGGTGGTCATGTTGATGATTATAGCCAAACTTTGCCCGTTGCCCCCTTTCACTTGTTTGTTTGCCGTGTTGTGCTGTTTCTGCTGTTGCTTTTGTTGTTAAACGGTGTCCTGCTTGCCACCATTAATGAAATACAGTCGAACTTCAACATAACGAAGACAGATATAACTAAGTAAATATATTAAGCATGTAGCGAATACATGCTTATAACAAATATTGGACATAATGAAGGTATTTTCATGCTGGATGGAACTTTGTTGTACTGAGGCTTGGCTGTTACACCAATGCATCACCTTCTCAAGCTTGGCTTGCGCACTTTTGCATGCACAAACAAGTGATAATTGGTTTAGCCACACCTGGCTATCAGATAATTTTTTTTCTTGAAAGGACAGGTACCTTTGCAATTGGTGTGTACAGTTTGCTCGCAGTAATTCAAACTCGTCAGGAGTGCAACAACTTGTGTTCTGTTTGAGGCTAAAAACTGAGCTGTTTGGTTGCTTAGCTTATATAATCTTGACATATTCGTAGTACAGATAACAAACGGGGAACAAGAAGCAAACAGGATACAGTTGTGAACGTAAACTGGTGAAAATGTACTGCTGGGATACTAGTTGGTTTGTCATGGCTGCAAACGGTGCCAGGGAACATGAAGGACAAGCGAGGCCAAGGACAAGCAGGGATTTACAGTAGTCTCGGTCTTCTTGCTTGTTCTCCGTGTTCTGTGGTTCCATTTGCAAACGTAGACTGGTTCGCTGCACGAACTGTTCACTGCACTGTGACAACGGCCTTGGCCACAAAATCAAAAGATTTCAAACCACTTGTGGCTTGCGCTTGATGTGTGGCTGCTGGTATTTAAAAAAAAAAAAAGAATGTGGATGAACAATAGAAGAGACGTGCAAACAACTTCTCAACTTTTGACTTTTTGACTACTTTTGACTGCAGGAACTATTAGTCTTAATTTTTCTGGTTATATTGCAATGACACATGTTGCTTCAAAACACTAGCAATAATGCTGGGCTCAGCAGAACCATCAGAACTCGGTACATTTCTCTCAAGAAAGTCATTTGACGCACGAAAAAGAATTTTGCTTTATTTTGCAGAGCCTTGAAATAAATGTGCACACAGACCAGTGAAAACAGTGAAAAGATGTTTATCGGGCAGCAGCTCTTGTATGTTTTGAAATGGTTACCACGTCTGTCAACAAGAAATTTTGAGACAGCTGCAGCCACGACCCATACCTTGATTATCCAATGGTATTAATTTTTCAAAGTGCTTTAGAAGCCTGCTCCGATGCTGTTTGACTGGGAAAGATAGAATTTTCCACAAAAAGTGTAGTTTGTATTCAAAACAATCCAAGAGCGTGTTGAGGAGGTATTGGGCCAAGAAACTAGCTACGATTCCTCTAATTTCCATAATTCTTTTAATTAACTGTGATAACAGGTTGAGTTATTGCGAGTTCTCTGTATGTCACTTATTTCACTGCAATAGCCGGCAAACACGTGCCTGTCAGCTTTGTGTACGTTTTTGTCGACGAGTCCCCGATTTGGACCATTTTTTTTTGTCTGCCTGCTTGATTATTGCCAGCTCTCTGTGAGAGCAGATAATCAAATTTGACTGCTGATTTTCTCGTTTGTGCAAATATATTTTAATGCTTTTAGAAGAAAAAAAAAGAAAAGAAACGAATATGTTGTGTGTTGTCTTGCTTGCCTTTTCCCACACTTACATGCTCAATAAAGCTCATCATCACCGTGATGTGCAAAAATGAATTAAGAGGAAGCTTTAGCTTGGGACCAGAGCAAAAATTCACAAAGATGAAATGCAGAAATACCCTTGTGCAATAACTGCAAAACCGATTCGGATGAAACATGTTGCGTTTAAAAGAGAGAGCTTAATTCTGCGGACTCTAGGAAGCACAATATTGATTTGGGGCAGTTTGGTTTTTAACAAGAGAGGTTGAGAAATGTTGTTTTAGAGGAAGTTTAAGCACAGTGTTTTTCGAATCCGTAACTCTGTACGAAAAACATTAGTACTACTGTAAGCTACATGTGCTGCAGCATTTCGAGCGGACAAATGCGACACAATGAGTTTAGGTTGACATGAGACGGTTACAATGCCTGCAGGGCATTTGAACATGTCAAACTTGCAAATTCCTAGTAGTGGTATATTGCAGGGCACTGATTAAAATCCATCAATTTTATTCACATTAGGTGTCTCTCAACTGGGGCAACCTAAATTGTTATCTTGTCACGCTTACATTGTCTTGCCATGTGACGGTCACTGTCATTTCACCAGATTTGCTGACAGTTGCTTAATAACAATCACATTATTGACTCTGTGTTCAACAGTGCTTGGTTTCTTCGGCCATCGCTACAATGGGAAAGTATTATTTCAGAGTTATATTTGTAAACTTGAAACTTATATTTTATATATATATATATATATATATATATATATATACTAGGCAAAGAGGGATTCTTCAGGCTACCTTTCAAATGTAAAGAACTTGAGTGGTGCTACAAGGTAAACAGAACAAGTATTTAATTTCGACAGTTTCGGTCGGTGGACCGATCTTCATCAGGGTTTATATATATATATATATATATATATATATATATATATATATATATATATATATATATATATATATATATATATATATATATATATCTTTCCAATTATCTTTGTTGAAATTTTGACAACCTTAACCCATTTGTAATGCCCAAAAACAGTTCCATGTCAACAGCAATTGGAACAAGTTGTGGACATTTTTTTCTGACCACAGAGAGTACATGTATATGTAAAAAAAAGTTTTTTTTTTAGTTATAACTTAGTTACTGCATGAATTATTAATTGGTTTGTTAAGCTATCCACTGCTGAAAAGTTACCGCATCATATCATTAGCACAACTATTGGCTTTGCATTAATCATGCTTCAAATGGCATTTTGAGGCATCAAACTTGGGCATTGTAGGGAAATATCTACTACATACAGTCAGTAGATTTTAAGTTTTTCTTTTTAAGTGCAACAAATCTTGTCAAATTTGGTGCGGCAGATGCTGAAAAATATTTATCCAGTCCCGTGAACTTGGAAGCTCCCGCAGTTTAGCTTCCTTATGAAGATGACACTTTTATTATAGTCGAAGGTTAAAAGAACAGTATACCTATTACCATATTGACATTATTTCTAACCAGGTCCCGTCTTGACTATTCCAGAGAGAAGATTGCAAGTCTAATCACACTTGATTTGCACCATTGCCAGTTAGTCACCGCAACATTTTAAAAAAGAAGAAGAAAGGTGTGTGTATATTTGTTGTAAAGAACAACTAAATGTTTAACAACTCGCTGGAGCTAAAACAGGGTGTCTACCAAGTTGACATTTCCGAATTCCCCCCCCGAGTTTACCAGGTTTTCCCCGAGTGCCTTTGCAATATTCCCCGAGTGACACAGTACTGTTTCATGTCAACACTGGTTCACACCATGTTGCCAGATACTGTCGCTCTAGTAAGCATGCTAAAAAATAAAGAATAAAAATAACGACTTAATTTAGTTTGAATAATAAAGCATACATTTTATACAACAAGAAATCGGAAGGGAAGTGTTAAAATGCACAGCGAGTAAAATACCTTTGAAAAAAAATATGGTAAGACACATTGAAAATTGAGTCTAACATTCTCAAATATGAATAAAAAGGAGCTGCATACAGAAAGAAATAGTTTGGAACATCCCTTTCAGTCGCGAATTATGATCAACTGTTAGTACATGTGGAGCTGCATACAGAAAGAAATAGTTTGGAACATCCCTTTCAGTCGCGAATTATGATCAACTGTTAGTACATGTGTGAAACATAGATGGTGCTTGAGACTCCACTGAAAGCAAATCAGGGTAGTAGAATGACTCTTTGAGCATTTTGTGAAGAGTCGTCATAATTAGAGTAGCTAAATATTTGAATATTGCAAAGTGAGTTGTGCTACATTTCTTCCTAAAAAGGATTAAATCCCCAGCTCAAATTACATTCACAAGCTATTCATTGGCGTCGAGCATTTCAAGAAAGAACAAAAAAATATTTGGAGGTTTCTACCAACATGCCCCACATCAAACGTCACGAAAAATGCGGTTGTGCCTTCACCAAAGTGATGTCGAAACGGTGGCGGTGGTGGCTTTGATTAATGCCGTGTTGGACCTGCGGTCACGAAAAAAATGTTCTGAAAATCGTACGGCAAAGTGTTTTTGCGTCCAAAATTTCAGACATTCTTGTACATTGACTCTATGGGGTACGTGGTGGTGCTGTGAAGCGATCCAAATGCCAACCATCCGGAAAGTCTGTCGTTAACTTTACACTCGCAACTCCTCCAGCCAATGGCACAGCATCAAAGACGATTCATTATGATCCCTCTCTGTTACTCGAGCCAGCATTACCGCGACTGTCATTCCCTTTCAATAAAATTACAGCTAATTTTCCCTGATAGAAGCGAAAATTCCTCGAGTTTTCCCCGAGTATTTCCAGACTGTTCAATATTCCTGAGAATAACCAATTTTTCTGGTTGGTAGACACCCTGTGAAATTTGCAGTGATTGGCAGCGTAACTTTTTGCAGCAGATGTGCCTCAATGATATCCTTTTTCTTTGATAATGTAAGATTTTATACAACTTTAACAAACATCTTCTCAAAACATTTTCTTCCTGAAAGAAATTGTTAAATGTTGCTAACTGTTGGATCATTAGGGTTGCAGAATGGGTGCCAAGAGAAGGGAAACGCAGTCGAAGACAGAGTACTAGGCAGGGTGATGAAATTAAGAAATTCGCAAGCGCAAGTTGGAATTGGCTGGCGCAGCACAGGGGTAATTGGAGATCGGAGGGAGAGGCCTTCGTCCTGCAGTGGACTTAAATAGGTTGGTAATGATGGTGCCTCAAAATTTAGCTGAACTACTGGAAGCAAACATAACTTGCATGACAAAATGAAATACATAATTGACTGAAAGTTTGATTTTTTAACCAATTAATTTAGGGTAGGTACTGCTGTGCATGAATTGAAGCCAGCAAGCTAGCACGGCAAGGCACACTTACATGAAAAAAATTTTTGAACTTGTATCAGCAGTTTTGAAATTGAGAAAAAAAGTTATTGTAAGCCATAGATCTCCAAAGTTGTGTTGTCTATTGATGTCAATTCTTTGTGCTTCAAGTGGAACAGCCCACAAACTTTTTCTAGTGCATGTAAAATCAGAACGACAATGAAAAACCACTTCCATCAACAGAGGTTTATTTTTTAGTACAACATTCGTGCTAAAACTTTCGAAACATAACGACAAACACATCTAAAGTTTGAGAAGGGTACTCGACTAAACTAACCGTACGCGATATTGTAGCCCGGGTCACACGCCCCGCATGCAACGCACATTTATTGCTGCTGGTGATGGCGTTACTGACGCAAATAAATCTGAAGTTGTTCGCTTACAATGCAAGTTTTCCACTTTACAATTTTGTACAAGCCCGCTAGCGCTCTCAGTAACTAGAAAGGTGTGAGATCGCAGAGTATTGGAACGTTCGCCGCCGTTACTCGAGCGTACGGGGAACAGTCGAGAACGGCAATATCGGTGTTGTCATCTCGAGCTGAATGGCCGTGTTGAGGCAGTCAGTGGCGGAGTCGAAGTCGCCCGTCTCCTGAAGCACCTTGCCCATGTTGAACCTGTAATCGTTCAACAAGCGAATCATATTTATAAAAACCCGCAGGGCAAAGGAAAAGCTGGAAAATTGTCATCCATCCGAGAGCCGTGCAAAGCTACAAAGGAAACCTGTATGGGTTTCTCGGACGGGAGGCTTTGCAGTCGAAGAAACATTGTTCTCCTGTTGGAGAGTCATACCCATGGAGCTTTTCCTCTTTACAAGCACACGTAAGGAGGATTACCGGCTTTGAATACAAATCTAGTGTTTCAATTTCATACTGTTGTGTCTACCATCAGCACACATTAAAATGCGAACAGGAAATAACTAACCAGAATGCCAGTGTAACTACATGCAAATGCGAAGTGAAGTCGCCCTGTAGCCAGTTTCTAAGCACACAGTAGTATTCCCAAATGTGTTTTCGAAGTCTGATATAAGCCAATGTTACAAATGCAGGTGAACCTTGGGACGGAAGAACGTATTGGAATAGTTTTGGAACTTTTTGACTGTAAATGTCGCAGTGTTTCACGGTTCACACTAACTGCAGCTATTGTATCGTCTCGCTATCCATCTTGGATTGGATTAGTGCAATTGCTATGCAAGAACTGACCAGGACTGGTGGCACATGGGATCAATGGCCACCGCATCTCTCAGCGTCTTCTCGGCAAGTTGACTGCTGCCCAAGTAGTGGTAGACCAGGCCCTGGAATGAGCGACAAGGACCGAGGGGCTTGTTTTTTTTCGTTTGCGACAGCCATATCAATCAATCGCCGCTTATCCATGTTGCACAAGATATGGAGGAGTGTGAAATAAAAGCAACCATACGGGCAGCATTACGGGTTCTCAGCCCTGTAACCTGAGCAGCAGTTACAGACGGTAACATTTTCATGTTACCATCCGTAACAAAGGCAGTAAGGCAGTGAACACAGCTTCAGAAATCAGTTCATCAATCAATCAATTGATCGGCCAGTCATTTCCGCCACTGGAGCACACCTGGCTAGAATTGTGCCTTATTAGTGCACCGCACATTCCAAAGCACTCGTGCAGTACTTTTACGCATTCTTGCAGGCTTTCTTTTGAGTATAGAAAAAAAATATGTTAACATATTAAACAGCAGACAGCTAGTCAGAATTTTTTCACGATTGTCCACGACTTCCTCATTAGTACTTTTGCTCCAAATATATTAGTGCAATTGCTTAATTAACGTTAACTAATGTAATTAAATAAAGTAATATGACTTGCTCCAAATGAAGAAAGACATCACCTTGGTTCTGTCTGGCTATAAAGCAATACTAGAATACAAGTTACTTAGTACAAGTTACTTGGGACGCCCCCCCTTCTCTCTCTCTTCCTGTGTGTGCATGTGTCCAAGGAAAACATAGTTGAAATAGTTACTGTATCTTATTTGAAAATTTTGAAATAAAGAAAATGGCAAATGAAAGTGGAAGATGAGAACTTTCCACCGGCAAGAGCTGAACCCACAACCTCCGCATGACGTGTGCAATGCTCTACCAATTTACGTGCAGCAAAGGCCATGCCCTCATCTACTGTGCATGTTGGCATAGCATTGTACGTGTCATGCTAAGGTTGTGCGTTTTGGTCCCACTTACGGCGAGTTGTCTTCTACTTTCATTCCCTTTTCCTTAATATTTCAACATTTACAACTAAGAATAGTTCATTTCCACTATGCTTGGCTTCATTGTATGTTGGCTTCATATTGTTATCAGGCCCTGGATAATCGACAAACAAGTTTCGCTGCACTTGCTGACAAAGACTGTGACTAACATTTTTTAAGCGATTGTTCAATGATCTTAAACATGAGAAAGAAAGAAAGAAAAGAAAAAGCGTTGAAGTTATACTGCATGCTAAGTCTTGCTTGTTAGCCATGTCAGATCTTAGAAACTGCACATTAAAGTAATACAGTAGTAGCCACAGTCACAGCAATGCATAAAGATCAGAGAGCCATAACTTAAACAAAAGGTTGTATACACGAGTTAAAAAACAAGACTATGTGATAGTTCTACAGCCTAAGGAGTAAACACAGATTTAAGCATCAAAGCACAAAGCTATAATCAATCAATCAATCAATCAATCAATCAATCAATCAATCAATCAATCAATCAATCAGTTGTACCAGGTGCTGAAGAGCAGTGACGTGCAGCGGATTGATGGAGACTGCATTTTGAAAGCATGTCTTCGCGTCGTAGTACTCCTTCCGCAGCTCGTGCAGCAAGCCCTTCTGCGAGGTGAAAGGGGAGAATGACATGCAATGCTTTTTTTGACGGTTCCTGAAGCAATCCCTCAACAATATTCGTGGTCAAGAGAACACGAAACTGAACAAATATATGATGTGTCAGTTTACACCTTACAGTGAAATCGTTTAGTTAAACTGGTTAAGTTAAACTGTTTACGTCGGTTTTGCAAAACACCTTATTCGCAAATTATCGGTATGATTCAGAGTGGTGTGCAACATGTCAATTTCTTCTGACCCAGATGTCCCAATAGATGTAGCTTAGAGAATTCCGACATTGTCTCTTGCTGTCAAGTTGGAGTTGTAAACTGATTGCTTTACTTTATTGTGTTTAATTTTCGTTTTTTTGCAATTCGTGTAAAATAACTGATGGCCCAAATTATAAACTTCTTCTAGACAGTCAGTTTATACAATTTCTTTTAAACAAAACAAGCCTCCTCGTAATCGGTTCAGTGGATGTAGAACAATCTCACCACTCCCAGATATATAAAGAGGAGCCCACAAGATAACGCTGAAATTAAAAAAAAAAGAAATGCAGGAAGGCTTATCAATTTAGGCGCAGTGGATTTTCATAAGCTTTGCTCCATTTAGAAAAAAAGAAGTAGGCAGTTCCTTCGCCCGAACGGTGAAACATAAGATGCACAAAATTTATCATTTTGTTGAAGCTCCTTAGACAATGTTCCAAGAATGTGTGGGGAGTACATGCTGGTGCGACACAGCAGGCGATGCAACTGCTGCTGTGCAGCAGGGACAGCACCCTGGCAGCTACCGGGCATCTCGTAATGCTGGCATGATAAGGAGTGCCACCAGAGGGGCTAGTCTGTAAGTGTCCACCTAGTGGACTGTTCATTTCGGCTGCTGCTGAAGTGCTGACTGGGGTCGAGAAGAGGCAGGTGACCCCAGCCTGCCTTCTCCTCCTTCTCGCTCGTACAGTTCCATCCAATTAGTGGCGGTTGAAATGGAGAATCCACAAGGCGGACACACGCAAAATACCCCCCCCCCCCCCAGTTGTCAAAAGCGTGGCAGTTTGGGTGAGTTGGTATGTTCACTTTGTTTGCTCGCTCTGTTCTTCATTACTTTTCATTACCCCTTCCACCTTCCTTTTTGCTCTTTCTGAGCTGCGCTACAAGCCTAAAAAAGCCCCCAGCTGCGTTACAGATGTCACCACCTCTATGGTGCACAAGATGAGACCGAAGGAAAACCATCGGCGTTCGTAGCTTGCAAAGCTTACTGTCTGTTCTGCTCAAACCACCGTATGCAAACAGCTGCTGAATGGGAAGTAGGGATGCTATTGTGCGCACAAAGCTTATGCCAGCGGCAGAAGGCGAAATGCTGCCCTGGCTCTGCTGTAGAGCCAATCGAGATAGGCCAGACAGGTATGACGGCACGTCCACTTGGCTTTGGCATTTTTGCAGCTAAATGCACTGTGCATTTCTGAAGACCTTCTAACCCTCCACGTGTCGGCCACACACGTGCCGTCAGTACCGTGACAGCATGACCGGCTGTGGCAGCAGCGACGGGAATGTGCCTTGAGTGTCTATATAATTGCTATCGGTGTGAAAGTTCAAATCTACCGACTGTAGGGAGCAAATTTTTTTATTTTGGCCATGAAATATTTTACCGAAGTTATTGAAACTCACAAAATATAAAAAGATCTGAAGCATCAAGTTTGCTATTCAATTGTTGAAGGCTAGGTGTCAGCCTAATACGCTTTGTCAGCCATTTCCTTCGCTCATGTAAGGCCTCACATCGAGGCCTTTCTGACTTACAATAATAGATAAGTAAACAAAGTAGTAGTGTTCTAGTTATAGTGGCTTTACAAGAATTGGCTTTTGCTTTAGGTATAGTCAAAGCCTCTTGTACACCCAAACAGCGACACGCACCATGACCATGAGCTGGTGCGACAGGGGGTAGATGTTGGATGCCTCGAGGATACAGGCCTCGGCTTCAGAAAGCTGCTCCATCTTGAGGTACAGCTCAGCTATCAGGAGCCACACCTGCAGTTGCAGTAGCCAGAGGGTCTGGGAGCCGCGCTTCTCGCGAAGGGCTGCCATCGACCCACCACCCGCGCCGCCCCCACCCGCCTGGTTCGCCGGGTGCACCATGGGTCCCGCGCCCGTTTGCAGTGCCTCGGACAGTGCCTGCTCCACACGTGCAGCTGCGGCGATCGACTGGCCTGCACGCGTTACGGCGAAGGCTGTTGTACAAACTCTCCA
The DNA here is from genome assembly GCF_038994185.2 of Dermacentor albipictus. Lineage (NCBI taxonomy): Eukaryota > Metazoa > Arthropoda > Arachnida > Ixodida > Ixodidae > Dermacentor > Dermacentor albipictus. The sequence continues at coordinate 12,313,168 of NC_091830.1, read as the reverse complement.
GCCGCATCCCCGCAGTGTCACCGTCATGACATGCGCTTATCAGATCGGTAGTAATGTCTTGGTGAGGGCTAGTTGGTCCGGCTTTAGAACCATAAGCTTAAACAGGCTGACTAAAACAGGTACACACAAAGAAACAGCTGCAGTTCTCCAAAGAGCATTGTGCAAGTGCATTGTAGTTGCTTTCTGCAGCTTTACAAAACAGTGCGAGTCTTATTGCACATAATGATGCGCTAGCTATTGCTGTCACCGCTTCCCATGTCAGGCAAGAATGCAATCTTCTTTTTTTTGCCAACAACTGTTATCAATTCACACAACTCGCACACTTGCCGTACATCACTGTTTCACTAGTCTTTAAACCTATCAACGACCAACCTATGCAAATCTTTTGTGGCCGTAACCCACACAACAGACTTTTAAGATGCAGGGTTGTGGATTAAGTATGAATTTCCCTGACAAGTGTGGTTCCACAGGCTTCACAGCAGTGAATTATGCATTGCCACATGCCAGTGGATGGTTGCGTACAAGCACTCGGTATGCGGTTCGCAGTTCATACTATGCAAGATGCCTAGGCACTTTTATCGTAGGGCCTCGTTCCAATTGCTTGTGCCACGCATGTTGTGCTTGGTCGTGAAAAGGGCTTTTCTTCATTTTCTTTTTTTTTTCTTGGAGCTCTCGAAGGGCACGTACCTGACTCCCGGTCTGAGAAGTCACCTGATCGCACGTGGAACGAGCCACGATTGCAGCTGGTCACTCTTTGCAGACCGGTCTGGGCATAGTCGCTGCGCACACAAAACCCACTGCTGAGTTCACTAATTCCTAACAGTTAAACTATCATTTAGGTACTATCAGGTACCCTGAGCAAATATTATTAGGTACACTGATACTATTGCTTTCTTTTCTCACTAGCTTTCTCCAAAGTTATACATATATGACACACAAGGGGCTCCAGGCAATATGACGCAGACCGGTGCAAACAATAAGTATAACCTTCTGTCACAAGTAAAATTCTGTGTGATTAGGCATCCCAGAGACAGATGTCACAGAAGAGGCCTCAAACAAGAGGCTTCACAAACTAGTGCAAACGTACAAAGTATAACTTGTTATTGAAACTTTCTACACACTAAATGGACAAAATATTTACTTGTTTTGGGCTACTTTCGACAAAATTCTGCTGGTTATATGAACTTCTTTTTAACCTTTTCATGCACTGTGTACACAGCTGTGTATGCCGAAAGTGCATAAACAGCAAAAGCACTGATCAAAGTAATGATGATTAATACGGGTCCCATACATCTTGAAACTCTGCTGTTTGGAATAGTGCAGCAAGTTTAAATAACAGGTGCACAATGTTTCAGTAAAACGAGTGGGAACGTAGACAGTTGTGTGTCTTTTGCTCAGTGCGAGTATGTTGTATGTAGTGGGTTCACTTCTCTTTTTGCTTTTCACAGAGTGTTGCACAAGGCATAACTTTCAAGCACCTGGATTAGTGCTTTTAAGGCTTGCTTCACATGAAATAGTGGATGCTCTCATATCCGAGGTTCCTGCAGTGAGTTCTCGTTGGAGTCCACATTCTGCAAACTTGACAAAACTCGCTGAAAAAAATTTAAAAATTCTTAACCTGCTCTGCAACTGCACATGTTTTTGTGATTCTGAAGATGCCAGAAACGTAGTGAAAATAAGTTTTCAATCAACAGAATTAGTTGGCGCCTGAAAGGGTTAAAAGGTACTATCCTCACGAAATGAAGCCTGTCAATTCAGGCCTAATACGAGTACTTTTGTGGGCCCGCTATGTTATGTTACATCAGCATAGTTGGCTCTCATGCTTAGATCAGAGTTCATGCCACCTTTAGCAACAAGATGTATAGCGGCGCAACATTGGACACTTGAATAATTGCACTTATTTTGTATTCTACAGCAAAATTTTTCTTTTGCATAGAGTAGTTTTCCTACAGTAAATTTTCCTGTAAGCACAGCACACACACTTGTTGCTCCAGTCTCATCTATCTGGCCAGCCCACTGACCTCTTAAGCTCGGACTCATAGAACGTCTTCCACTGCAACAGCATCTGCTTGCTCGTCAACAAGGCCTCTTCTGGCCCGAGGCAGTAGTCCTCGAGGTGTGCCTTGGTGTACATCAGACTGAAAAAGAAATTTAAAAAAGAAAAGGAAAAGAAATATGAGGCACTTCAAAGAAATTGGAATGTCAGGACCAGTGCCAAATACGGGTAGGCCATGATGACATAAGAGCATCATGAGGTTTGCCATAAGAGGCATCTAATACCGTGACTGAATTAATGACTGATAAACAAAAAGCAAAAAAATGTGCTAGCAGAGGAGAGTACTGGTTCTTTCACTTGGGCATGTTATAACACGAGTTGTGGCCAGATGCAAGGGTGAGCTAATTGGTCTTGATGAACTAGTGGTAAGCTAGCTGACCCTGATGTTACGAGCAAGACTTAAAAAAAAAAAGTGGTACAGTAAAAACGCAGCGAATTAAGATGCTGTGTCCTACAATACAACAGAATGGAGAATGTGTTGTTTTCCTTGACATCCACTGCACCAAGTTTTACGAGGTTTGTTGCATTTAAAGGAAGAAGCTTGAGAAGAAGCCAAGTGCTATGCAATGAGCAATGGAATGAAACATGTTGGGCGTAATGTCAAGAGACGGGAAGACCCAGCGGCGTAAATTGGAGAGCAAATGGTGGCAAACCAATTTCTAGCTGAGATTGAGAAGGCAAAGCGGAGTTGGGCAGTACATATAATGAGTGGTCTACAAAAACAGTGGTCTACAAGATGAGCACCGAGGGTAGGGAAGCGCAGTAGAGAACAGCAGAGAACTGGGCGGTGCGAGGAAATGGGGAAGATGGCAGGCATACGACAGGGTCAGCTGGCGCAAGACGGGTGTAATTGGAGATCGCTGGGGGAGACCTTCGTCCCACAGTGAACACAGAATGAGCTAATGATGATAATGATTCTTCATTTAGACCACCGATTACAGAAAAATTGCTGTAAGTCGGAATATTAAAAAGAAAGCAAAAGTGTCAAGTTTGCGTCCCTGTAACTCGTCAACGAGAAATGATATTATGATTCTGTGCATTGACAGAATCATAATATCACTGCATGCACTGACACATCTAATGTGGATAAAAGTGATATATTACACACCACTTTGAACTACTATACCCACAATTTCTGAATGGGACTTTTGCAAAACTCATGTAGACATGTGATGATTTCCCATAAGCTGTAAACGAATAAATCATATTTGTTTGCTTTAGTTGACTAAGCAGATGCAGTGTACAAATTTCTGATTTCTGTTTTTGTTACGTAGTTAAGGAGTTGTAAGCTTTGTGCTTTAGTTCCTTTTGTTTGCTGCTTTGGGGCAATTTTTTGAGAAAGTGAGACCTTAAATTAAAATTCACCTTCTTGCAGTCAGGAGACTAGCTTTCTCGCTTAAATACGAGTTTAGCTTGAATCACTAAGCTATTGTTGAAAGAGTATTTATGTGTTCCGTATGTATCCAAATATTTTCTATTTCTTATTAATTTACAGGAACTGCCTTGCTTATGCAACATGTAGAAGGAGTGGATAGAAATAACTACAATCTTGCACAGGATACAATAAAACACAAATTGTTAGGAATGAAGCAGATCACTGAGCTGCTATGGTCACGAACCATAGTAAAACCAAAATGAAAATTTCGAGATGCACACAAATCTCTTATTACATTGCTTGTGAACAAGAAACTCCTTGTATGGATCTTGAAACGTCATTTTGTTTCAACTAATGATCAGTGACATGCTTCAGTCTTATTAACGGTTTTACCCGACTAGATGGTATTTCATATAATTTTGAGTTTAGTTTATTATTCACTCAATAGTGCATTACAGATGATCGGCGTCACCCCATTACACTGTCGTCACCCCATTACATGCCGACACTGCATTACAGTGCATTACAGATGGTGCATTACAGACAAGGGTGTCAAAGTTGGAAAGTGCAACGGGACCCTTGGTTAATATATCAATGGGGGAACATATCAAGAAGAAGAAAAAAAAAGATGTCAAACATAATGCTATACATACATAAAATAAAGACTAACACAATAAGTATACATATCACCAAGCAATACAAGAAGGAACGTAAACTTCGTTATATCATTGGTAATAAAGCTTCAACTTGAATAATAAAAGAAACAAATCTTAATTTGCAATCTAGTTACATAATTCCATTTACAATACTCTCAAATGGCAGGTTATGCTGTGACCCCACGTGGACAAAAGCATGGGCTCACTTGAGGTAGTTTGGGTACTCCTCGAGGGTGGCATTGATGAGCTGAAGCGCCTCGCCGTGCTGCTTCTGCGCAGACAGCAGAAGCGCCAGCAGGTGCAGCGTGTGAACATGCTCGGGGTTGAGCTCGAGCGCTCGCTTTGCATGCGACACGGCCTTGTTCAGCTGCAAGTGGGGAAAAAAAACAAAATGACAAAAGGCTCTTTCCAACAGTGCAACTGGCAAGAAGCCCTGTGCAAACTGCAGCAACATCACGTGGTAGTTTAGTTGTCTGGGCGAGCGATACGAACCCTTTGGCTGCTGTTACACTGTCGACGCATGCAACCACCTTGCGTAACCACTAAATTCTAGTTCTGTGTTGTGCAGAAACTAGAGGGAGATTATTTAAAATCAAGCTTTACTGCACACATGTTGACAGCTGCACATGTTCAACTTGATTCGCAGAATTCGCCGTGATCTGACGTGATCCGATTCAATATACAGGGTGATCCAAATTAACACAAGCAGGAAGAAATTAACACTGTGAAAGGTAATGGCCATAGCGAAATAGGATTTCACAGATTTGCACTAAAAAACATGGAATTGTAGAAATTGTTGAATTGTAGAATCTAGAAACATGAATTGTAGCTACAGTAGTTATACGAGTCCCGGCAAGTGGTGCTTCAACTGTATTCCAACCTCAGAAGGGCCACAAAAGTGCCACCGCCACATGACACACGTAACCATACTGGCTATAAGATTTCTTATTTTCAAGAAACACTTATCTTTAGGCCCATTTCTACGAAAACTGCATCTTTATATAGTGTATACTTTTCAAATCATTATTAAATTTAGATTTTCTTGTTGCTTTTGGACCAGCTTGTATGCGTATGTAAAGAAACTCCTGCCAGCTATGTGGTGCAGAACCATCTTCCGATCGGCCAGCAAAAGGCCAATGCCTCTATATGTTGAGGTTCGTAAATGAGGAGCAAGATTTACGAATTTAAGTGAATAGCAACCACTACGCAGAAGGTGAACTTTTGTACCTCTCTCCTTGCACTGAAAAAGTTAGCTTACCTGCCGAACTTCCGCATAATGCAGGGCTAGGTGGTACTCGGGGAGGTGGTGGTACGGGTCTGCGCTCTGCGCCCTGCAATATTTAAGACACAGACTGAAGTTGCCAACGGGGAAATGCCCACAGCCAGCACAGTGTCACGGCATTCATACAATAGAAAGGTCTCTTTGATAATTAAAGATTTACAAGCGGCAGCGATATCACATCTCAACTTCAACCAGTTGCAAGACGAATGTACAGGCTAACATATAACACACGTCCCGGCTAACATGGACCATGCAAAAAAAAAAAAAGAAGAAGTGAGGCATATGTGCAGATAAAACTAACACTATGTTGTTAGCAACCTCCTGGAGAAGCTTCCAGTACTGCTAAATTAACAAGCTTATTAATTACTAACCTCCAAATAATCGAGCATGTCTGAAATATCTGGCACTGAAAATTGGTTGGAAACTGTATCTGTGTCTTTTTTAAGCAGATTCTGCCTTAAATCGGACATAAATGAAAAAAAAATTGTTAAGTCACTGGTGTCTGTACGATAATCATAAACAAACTCTAAAGATCGGGCACGTTAAGATAAAAATCTTAAGTACTGGCAGCGGTGGTAGCAGGTCGTGGTCGATGAAGTTACGACTTGTGTGGAACTGCTGCTTGAAACACAGACAAAAGGTGTTGCATTAGATATTGGTACAGAGTGTAGCTTGGTGAACTCACTCACAAGTGCACTGACCCACACTCGTTTCACAGGCGTAAGATACAGTGTTAGTGAGTTATGAAGGCTGAAAGTGCATGGGAGTAGGAATGGCAGTGAGTGCTGAGGTGTTTTAGAGAACATCATATCAATCGGAGTGAACACCGGCTAACATGAGAACAAACGAGAGTCAGTGATGGTGGTTTTGAGGGAATGTCGATCTGTGAACGTGGCTGATTGTTGACAAGTGTGAGCGGATGTACGTACGAGCGTGAGTGAGGTGCTCGTAAGTGTGAATGAAAGTGGCTATAAACGCGAGTGAGCACCACTGCGGGTGGGTGCACATGCATGCTGACATAGCCTGTGAAAATATTGCTGTGTGAGCATCTGCTCATTATTATTATGCAGAGGGCACACCGAATTAATGGAGAATAAAACCGATGTCTCTGAACTGTTCAGCTTATCAGCAAACACAACCTAACGGAGTCATAGAGAGAGCCTGTTGGTGATTTAGGTTTAGATGGAAAACAAACACACCAACAACAGCTCAGCTAGAAAAAAAACAGCAGACCATATTGCCTGTAGTAGAAAAATAAGCTGCGCGAAAGCAGAGAAAAAGAATTTAAAGCATGTGCCAATTCACCAAAATGTTGCATTGACATCAGGACATAGATTACTGTTCTTGGGCGAGATGTGACACAGAACTTGTGCTTGCAGAGTCCAAAAAAACCAAAGCACTCGCTTCCCATATTTTGTTCCATACTTAGGCAATGTTGTAGAAGCTAAGCTAGTAGTGCGGACATAGACATCTCACGCCGCATGTTTCGCAGTACAGCTGTTCTTGATCTACAACACTTTCTACAGAATAACTACTTCACATATTAAAATTACAAACGTGGGCATAAGGTTACGTAAAATCTAGTAAACTTCATAATCACATTATTTGTGCTTACAATACGTGATGTGAAATGCTTTTTGTCGCGAGCGTAAGCAGTACGCTGGGCCACTGCACACTGAAACGTGTAATTCTGCCCATTCAGTGGCAAACAGGTTCAGATTGATGACGCCTTATATTCAACACATTATATATTGCGACATAAATGTATGAGACGTAATGTCAAGTCAAATTATGTAATGCACACTTACATGTTCTTCTTTTTTCTCATATGTGACACGCTATTTTATGGCCACGAATGCAGCAGCGAAAGAAGTTGCCTTCTATGTATGAAAATGGGGTACAGACGCTTCCCAGACGTAACCATACACTGTATTCACACAACCGTAACTGGGTTAACTGACATAATGTAAGGACAATGCAAACCGAGACCAACTGTCCGCTACCTGAGAAAACACTGGAATGCAGATGCCTTGAACTCCGCCCGCTTGCTCTGAGGCCTCCGCTGCTCCGCCATCAGCGCGAATCCCACACCGAGCACCAGGTGGCATTGCGCTAGAAGGCTCTGTGGGTTCCGCTTCTCGCGGTTGAGTGCCTCTTCCGCAAATTCCACGCCTTGCTCAACATTCCCGAGGTTCTCCAGGCATACCTGAGAGGATTTTATGGAAAAAAAAAATGCAAATCCAACATACATCCTAAAACCTATGTGAAGCCAAGCTTTCATGAAGAGGTTAAATAAATGCTATAAAGGTGTTCATGTTTTGCACAGAGTTTTTCAGCAATGCAATTACATGCCCGCTTGGCAAGAGACAGAGATCCTCTCCGCATTACTCACGCAACTGCAGATTACATTGCCTCCAAGATCCACCCAGTTTTCTTTGCAACACCTTCAGAATTAGCCCAGTTTACTATTGGCCTGCCTACAAAAAATTAGCTTCCACTCAAGTCGCCGACAAACCGACTGAGCAGATGCGCCAATACCGGGAAGGAAGGAATAGAAAGGTTTGCTTTAATAAAGGAATTATTGACTTGGAAGCGTATATTTGTCACGGCGAGGATAGCTGGGTACCGTCTGCTGCTTCACCGCGTAATTCCACAGAGAACAGAGTTAGTCAACGGCACACCTGCAGGGCCTGCACAGCACAGCTTAACATAGCACTCTCCCACCTGCTGATCAATTGAGTCATCCATTCTTGCCGAAAGATATTGCCATGACCACACAACAAAAAAAGTGAGAAGCAGGTACACACAAAAAACAGCGTTAACGAGTTTGATTCCTTCATTCATAAATTTTAAAAAATGTGCAATGACCTTGGGCAGCTTTTTTTTTTTCTTTTCCAGACTGAGCTGGCTCACCTTAGCAGCCAGGAGGCAAGGGAAGCTGTTGTGTGGCTGAAGCCGTGCGCACTCCTTGAGCATTAGGGTAGCTCTGAGGTGCTGCAGTAAAAAAACACTCCTGGTCAGTGCATTGTAGACAGAGTGAACTAAAGGGCAAAGCATTGTTGCACATGACAGTGTTCACTGTCTTCTTTTAAGAAATCTTACAAGACTTGCATCCTTGCATTGTTGTACCATACTTTAGCATTTATAACCAGCTCCTACCTATCACTTGCATCCCAACTTACAACACTTGGGAGAGGCAGGAAGAAAAATTCATAAATACATAAACAAATTTTTTTTAGAAGTCTGCGAGTATATAGCCTGCCCAAATAGCCAAACACAACAATGTTCACAATGTTCAGGCATATGCACGAACAACACTGCACGGTTGTCAATAGGAAGCACAGCTTCGAAAACAGTTTAATTTTGCACATTGTTACAGTTTTCGCTGTCTGCTGCACCTCGAGGAAAATTTTGAGCGAAACACACATTTACACTTCATAGTTGGGGAAAAAGTTGGGCGTTAGAGCAAACATTTTTAAAAAGCAAGTACCAGAACTTCACAAACTTCTGCTCCCAAGTGTCCTTCTGCGTCCTGACATCACAAGAATAACACTTCTCAGGACACAAAACCAAAATAGGTTTGTAGAAAAGCTATTACAGTAAATTAATTAAGGCGTTGGAAGGCTTGCAAGTAAGTTTTCTAGTTTCTCAAGGCCCAGAACCTTCATTTGACACAGAAAATGAAAAGCTGAAAAATGTCATGTCAGCATTCCTTTAAAGGCGTCTTGCAGTGGTTAGATTCCTAACGTAACATGGTGCTGGCCGGGGTAGGCTTAAGTGGCCAGATGCCGGCGCAGACCCAAGCAGTAACGTGGATAAGAAGATGGTGTGTGAGAAAGAACTAAGGGACCTTATTTGGGTTATTTTTATGCTCTTCAGCACCAATCGGGAGATGGAACGCGCATGGAAACAATGCAAGGCTAGTTGCACAAATTCCTGCTAAATTTAGCAGATTAACTTTTTAATGGCTCCACCAGAGGTCACTGCACAACACTCACCTTCCCGTATGAGAGCAAGGAGAGGGAGAACTGCATCCAGACGTGGTACTCCTCGAACGAGAACTTCATAGCTCGCTCAAATGACTGCCAAATGAAGTGCGCAGTAGAAAAAAAGGAAAGAAGGGAGAGTGAGGGTGAGTGAGTACAAGCAAGAATGGTGGCTCTAAATACAAAACAGATGAGAAATGTGACTTCATTTTCTTACTTCGTCACCTTTCAACCTACTTTGTTGACTCTGGTTACCAAAGCAGACCTGACAACTTTAAGGTTTGACAAATAATATTCGAAGGCCAAAAATAATTCATTTCAGTTAGAAATACTAAAAATTGTTTTAGTACTACTGACCGTTTGTTAAGATAGTTTAGAGCCATTCTTCTCTGGCAACACTGTGAACAGGTACCATATTCGTAGCTAGAATGATGCGCACTACAACTGATATGCATTTAGTTAGCCTCTTCCCATACACAGCTTATTGCCCCACAACAACAGGGCATTTAGAAATAGCAAACAGGGGTGCCTTCCTTAGACATGTGGGACGTTCGCAGTCTGAACATGCAATCTTTACATGAGCTCCATGTCTATGTGTTGCTTGCTTACACCCACAAAGCCCAACATAATTCTGCATCATGGAAAATTAGGACCACTTGTTCCCCTTTATTTTTGGCCATGGAGAGTACATTCATGCAAACAAAAGAGAATGAAAAGTTATTTAATGGGAACATAACTAGCGTAGTAATCAATTAACTAGAGACTGGTTTTGGTAACTATCCACAAATGAAACTTCACACCAGCTTGCCAAAAGCACAGTTCCTGCATGATGCAGAGTTAGAAGGTCATATTTTATTTTATTTTATTTCCCGCATGCCTTGTGGCAAAGCCTCGTAAAATTAAAATTTAAGAAAATTACTACAATGGATGGCAACATTATGGCAGCTTGGGCTAGCCAGTACATACTCAACAAGGAAACAGCACGAAAAGACGAAGAACAAGAAGCGGTACACACGCCAGCGCTGGTGAGCCTGCTAAAATGGACTTTACGTTATATCTCCCACACTTAAATAAAAATTCAGCGTATTAATAATGAGACATTGGACTGTTCCACAATGACAAGCACAGTAAATATAAATTGATTAAAAAAAAGAAAAATAGGAAATATTAAAGGGGAAACTTATCACACCTCACACAGTATCTGGAATTGGCCCAACCGGGCGAGGACGAAAACGAGTAAGTCGTACACGGCGACGACGTTGTTGTACGAATGAACCCGGGCATCCTGGAACTCGGGGGACCGGTCTAGGACCGCATTGCGGACTGCCTGTAAAGAAAATGCATACTGAGAATTCTAGTCTAGGCTTTTTCACGCTTACATGAAATATTTCCCTCTAGCCCTCACTATTCTTATTAGGGTGTGTCAAAGAGTAAGGTAACAAGCCCTATCAAAGGCAAACTTTATGCAAAGGTACATCGGTACGCATTACTTCATAAGGCACTGCTAAACACTATTTCGCATAGTCCCTATGGTTGTTCAAACATTTACTCCTTGTGTATACCAAAGCATCAATGCCGGCATACAATAAATCGTTGTCAAGTTTATGAAGCCATGTCGAGATGGCTTGCTAGACATTGGCATCGGCGGATAAATGCTGACCACCCACAGGAGTTTTCAAAGTTTAATCTGTACACTCCAATAACATGATGAATTATCTCTACTGGAAAGTTCGGCTACAAGTACAAAAACCTTGTTGCATTCCTCACTTTACTTTCGACTGCATTTCTACGAGTGAAGTCCCCTCAAAACTGGTACATTTCACTGTGCTGGCATAATGCCGACCCCATCTACTGGCGGCACTGACAAGCTGCGGTTGTGTGCTGCTCCACGGGTAGAAAATGCGAGCTAACCAAGAGATTATTCCACCTACGAGAGATCTGTTTACCTTGCATTTCAAGCCACCACAGCATACGTACAGGCAAAATTCAGTAATGCTCTGTCAGGCAATTTTCTAAACTGGTCTGAATACAGTAGACCCTTTTTTATAACGAGCTCACATACAACGATTATCACGATGTATAATGCAAAGTTTATTGTCCTGTTTTTACTTCACACTTTCTTTTTCACCATACCATTACCACATAATAATCGCATAGTTCTATAAAAAAAGAAATAGAAACAGTTAATTCCCCTACGCTTTCCATGGTTTCATTCCTGGTGTCAGTTTGACCGCTGTCATTGTCATCACTGTTTGTTTGTCATCATTGTCAGCAAGCTGTCACAAAAAGTATTTACATTGAACTCTCTGCAGAACTGAAAAACATTCTGAGACCGAAATGGCATACGCTTGTGGAGCAGTCAATGGACAAGCGAATGTGCCTACCATAGCTTCGCTGATGAACAGCAATAGGAGAATTTCCTCGTATTCTGTCCTCGGCATGAACAATCTGAAACAAACAGCAATGTATCAGCCCTTGTGAAACTATACCAAGAAATTACGCTGAGACACAGCCTATTGCAAGCATATTTTGCCAGTAAGAAGAGACGTTTTTCCAGCACCAAATGCATTTCAAGAAGGTTAATTCAGAATAGCAAAGAAATAAACAGGGATTGGTTAAAGTTGAGCATAGGTCAAACCTTAAAAAAAAAAAAAGGCAATGACTCATTAGTTTAGTTTACCCTTACTGACAACCAAGAAAGTTGTGAGAGCACAGAATCCGAGAAACAAAATAAAATTTAATTTCAAATAAAAATGAGATCAAATAGAATCGTGCAGTGGACACTTTCCCACCTAACCATCACATCACTTACCTAAATTCTAGGCTGAACTGTGAAGTCACCAGGAAATTTAACGTTTTGTGAAATCTGTGCCTTGAAAATTTTTGCGGCCGGTTGTAACATCACTTTACAAGATTTTACAAACATTATCTACCAAAAAAGGGGGCAATAGTGGTTGCAGAGGTAGCTACAAAAGGCCGCACAGCTTAAAGAAAGTGACTATGCAAATTATTTTCTTTTTTCTTTTACAATTCCAATAAAAGGCCAGGAAGCAGAACACTTACGACTGCCCCGAATATTTGTTGGGCCGCCAATGCTTTCCCTGCTTCTTAATTTCGATGCGAGGCTCGTAGTCGATGTAGTTGGTCTCGCAGACGCCACGCAGAAGCACCTCGGCCAGCTGGCGAGACATCGTCTATGTCGGGGCACAAGCAAGTTCACCATAAACTGAAGCCCAGAAATGGCACAGAGGCACAGCTGCCTGCTTCTAAGGCAATTGTGGCAGACACAATACCACTTTAACAAGCTAAAGCCGAGAAGTTTAAATGTGATTGCATAGGGAGCTTGGCATGTAACATGCCATGCAAGTCAAGACATCTGTGCCCTGTTGATGCAATGTGCTGCACAAAGATGAATGCAGCGTTTAAATATGAGCTCTGCACATATGAAGCATTCTTCATGGAAGCTTAATTACCAAGCTATACTGTGTGACAAAATATATTGTCCGTTATACAATGTTTAGCAATGTAGAGTAGTATAATGATGATAATACCTCTGAAGACCACATTTCAGTAATTTGAAGCTTGTAAGGGCTTATAATTGACTCATTCAGCGTATAAAAAAAGGAAAAAAAAAGAAAAGCTAGGTAGCTGTGACCATACATTGTAAAGATGCGAATCTTTTACTTTAGAACATGAGATAGACAATCTTTCATTTTTATATGATCACATGCTACAGGCATACCTACAGACATACACTTCAAGGGAAATCACAGGCACACACAAACACAAATGCAATATCTTTGTTAAAACAGGCAACTGAATGAGTTAGTTGAGCACCGAAAAACTCGCACATGCAAGCAGGTAACATAGGCTGGTAAACAGATGATGCACGAGAGCACAAGTAGATGACAACAGTAGCACGGACACACATGATACACCAAAGCACTATTGTGAGTTGCCTGTGTTCTTGCTTTGTGCATTTGAGTTTTAATATGCAATATCTTTCTGTAGTGAAACAATACAGTGTCATCACAGAAGGTTCAATGAGAAAACTTCATGAACAGTTGATACTGGCTATTTGTAACACAGACCTGACGAAGTGATTGCGTGGAACTCGTCTCTTCCGCACGCAGAACGTTTCGGTACTGGTCGATGGCTTGCCGCAGTTTTCTGAAAGATCACGTCATCTTTGTGAGTGAGCTAAAACTTATATAGTTCAGGCACATGAGACAAAGGGTTCAATTAAGTATGGCAAATATCATTCAGATTGTTTCACCGGCTTCCTAATGAGAGCTTATCCTCATTTCACATGCATTTGAAATTTGATTACAGAAAAATCAGAGTTGGCTTTGAACTAAAGATTCCTCTCAAGGAGGAAATTGGCCTTGTGGATGGCAGTTTTACTAAAAGAGAGAGTGATGGGGAGCCAGTGTATCCGCCTTGACCACGTCATTGTCTTGTGGTCAGAGTTTGAAAATGTTAATTAAGTGTCAGACGCAGCACTGCTTTATCTACCCAAATTCTGACGGTTGCATTGTTGTCTTCAGCAATAACCAGGCATTCGCTAAAAGTTGGGCTATTATAGATAGGCTCAAATGTGCGCGATGCACTAATGTCCGAAAGGAAAGGGCTGGGTTGCATTCCAGACTGTTAAACATCCTTGCTCTTTAAAGCGGCATGGAAGCGTACTGCACAACACTTCCTCAAATGCCTGATCTACTTAAGGCACATCAGGAAGTGAAGTATGTGCCTGCACTTCAATAGCTATCATTCTTTGATTACGGATCTTGTGTTCTTTCTTCTTTTTCTTTTTTGTTGTTGTTGTACTGGCGTCTCGTTAGACTGTTTTCCTCATTCACAAGTACGCTTCTCTGCATTGCACATTTGCCAAATTAATGGTCGCACCAGTCATGGTTCAAATCACGATGAATACTAGCCGCACGTGCTGGGGCTTGTCCCTTGCACACGGTTTGATATCACAAGAGCCGTGCCTACATTTCTTATGTCATGACACAAGCAAACTGTGGCTGTACGTACCAATTCCAAAAATTACTGCGCTGCCGCTAGCTTGGCACACTGCCTCGTGGAAGAGCTAGCTTTACAGTTGCGAAAAGGGCCCATTATGCTGAAGAAACGTGCTCATCTTAGGAAGCCAGGAAAAAGCGAACAAAACGTAGACAGCCAAGATATGTAGAGAAACAACACGAAACCAGTCTCTTCTCTATCCACAAATTTTCCGAGCTGTTTCCACGCTTCCCAGGGTGAATTGAATAGCGCTCTTTTGCAACCATGCTCAGTTATGGCCTCAAAAGCAGTCCTCACCCGCCCTTGATCATAAGAAGCGGTGCCCTCTGCAACACGCTCTCGAGAACAGTTCCAATGCGGTACTCCGTGTTGGGTGGCAGTGGCGATGACGAGGCAGCCACTGTAGCCGCTGTGCCACCGGCCGCTCCCGTGGCGACCACACCCCCCACGGTTCCTTGCGACTTCTCCACCTCCTGGAGGTACTTCAGCGCCAGGTCGCTGGCCTGAAATTCAGTAACCACAGTGTTTCACATAATTTCCTACCAGCGGCAAAGTGGGTGAGGGCAGTGGCAAATAGCCAGTGACCCAAGTTGTCTACTAGGCCGGACAGCAGCCAATAGCAAGTTGTCTATTAAGACACATAACTAGTGGTCCAAGCTAGTAGATGACTAGGGTCACTGGCTGTGTGCCACTGTTTATTGTGCGAGATCATCCAGCCATCTGAAGTGGCTGAAGCAGCTAAAGAAAGCTGTCGCTTCAAAAGAAAGTTCCCATCTGGAAGACAAACTGCCTATAGACTTATTTCAGCTTGTTTGTTCTAAGAAAGAAAAATAAAACGGTGCTTCCATACATCTGGGTTCTGCACACCATACTGACGTGGGTGGGAGCAGAACATAGTGACATTTTGGCAGTTTCTGTGGCTCACTTGGTCGTCTGCTAAGAAACAGCCCAGCAGACGACTGAGTCAGCTGAAGCAAGTGCCAAGACATCACAATGTGCTGCTCAATCAATCAATCAATCAATCAATCAATCAATCAATCAATCAATCAATCAATCAATCAATCAATCAATCAATCACTTGATACTTGCCTGCACAAAGTAGGCAACGATCTGGTCCTCCCTGTTGGCAGCCTTGGTCTTGCTCGTCGTCTTGAGGGGCACCTTCTCTAGGCACAGGCCTGTTGGGAAACAGTCAACATCCAAGAAAAGCATTCAAAACTTCGTGACTACTTGCTTAGTGCTGCACCCTTAGGGTCTTTACCTCTCTAAAACCAGTTATTTTTCTTTGTTTTTACTGCTTCTTATCACCTTCTAGTAGTCTGGCATTCAACGAAAACTTAGTGAACACCAGATTCAAGAGGCAAGTTAGACCCTGTCAAAA
This sequence comes from Dermacentor albipictus, assembly GCF_038994185.2. Classification (NCBI taxonomy): domain Eukaryota; kingdom Metazoa; phylum Arthropoda; class Arachnida; order Ixodida; family Ixodidae; genus Dermacentor; species Dermacentor albipictus. The sequence continues at coordinate 12,297,407 of NC_091830.1, read as the reverse complement.
GATAAGTGCAATGGTTTTAGTTGGTTCATGCTCCACGAAGATATTTGCTCAGTTCTCAACCGGTCTTAACAGATTTTTGCCGTAACCAAATCAATAGGACTAATACCATATATGCTTTTGGCTGGGGTTCTGCTTTCGTAAGAGAAATGCACCGATGGACAAGACTGCAACACAGACCGAAACCGGAGTCTGAAGAAAATGGCAGCACAAAAGAAGGTGAGATGATACCTCAACATCAAGAGTGATCTTAAGATATTGATTTTGAGATAGTAAGATGAAAAGTGAGTTGCTAAGTGATGAGGCAAGGCAAAGAAAAAGTAAGAACAGTAAAGCATAAAAATGGGAAACTAACTTAAGATGAAGGAAGCAGTTTATAAAATTTCATAAAACACCCAGTGTTTGCTTGACACTGACAGTAAAGGTAGTAGTGAAAACAGTGTAAAGTTCATCATTTACTCCTACAGTGAATAATTTAATAAATTTGATTAAGAGGGTGCACAACATATAGTGCTTTACCCTTATGCACCTTTCTCAGTAAATGACGCTCCTGTTAATGAAATGGAAGATATCTGTCTGGTCCCTTGAAGTTTTATTCATCTGTAGTCCTCAATTTCACCAGTGAAGACTTGTGAGAACAGTACCTTTGATGGCAAATGACTCGGCGAGAATTTTGAGAATGCGGTTCGAGAGGGATTTCTCCTCGAGACGGTCAATGCCGCCGCTGTCCAGGTGGGTAATGGCTTCCTCGTAAAAACCTTGCGCGTAGAGCAGTTTGGCGAGCAGGAAGTGGCCATCAGTCGTGACACCAGCCTGCAGAAGTGATTTTGTTAGATCCTTTTTTCCCAGAGTGATCCCCCCTTTTCTTTCTACGGACCGCAAAGAGCTACCATAAAGAGTGCAGAAGGCCTACTCTGACTTCTACAACATTCTGGTACAAGTAGATCACAGACGATAGGCAATTAAAAAGGCAGGCTAGCTTGAGTGCTTACTGCCTGGACATCACAAATAGGGTTCTCTCCTTGCTTAGTCTATTGTATGCTTTCTGAAAATAATTGTGAATATGCATCTGTGGTTGTTTCCTTTTCAATTAAATCCCCAGCAGACAACCCTACACCTAATGATGGTTGTAGCGAAGACAGGAGCTTAATTGCCACATAAGTTGCAAGTCAGTGCATCCTAAGCGAGATTAATCAGTTGATATTATAAAGAAAAAGCTTTTTTTTTCTTTGTCCAGTGGTTGGTGTAGGTACAGCTGTTAGCAGAAGTGTACGAACCATAGGCTTGTCAAAAGAAGTGATTTTTTCAAAATTCCAACACAATTTGAAACTGGTGATTGTGCTGGAATGCTCGCAATGCCACGTTTGGAGAGCTGTCCTCAATTCGAAGTTACATTCATAGGCAGAGAAAATCAGCTTTACCATGGAATCCCTAATCTGTATACCTTTTTTGCTCAGAGGAGCACATCCCCAGGGTGATCCAATAGTAACAGCAAAGTAAAGATTTAATCATTCGAAAAGTATAGACCGCAGTTGGATGCAGTTTAGGCAGAAATGCACACAAAAACATGGGATGTCCTTTATACTAAAAAAATCCTATAGCCAGAGTAGTTACAGTTGTCAGTGAGAAGTGGCACAGGATAGAGCCACTAAACATTTTTGTTCCATAGGCTTTAGCTGGATAGATGGATAAGGCTGAACCCTTTAAATCGGGCGGCGGCACACACCGCCTAGCATTGACTAATAATATATGTTGTACTCAGTGGAAGGCGAAATTTCACTCTTGCCTTGTTTTTAGCCACCAAGCAGATAACCTCCGTTTGGTTATTTCTACCCACTTAAAATATATTTTTTCTCCATCGTCCCTAAACCCCAATGCTTTGAAAGAGTCTGCTTCGTTGCTGTGAACTGTAGGGTGAAGCCCTTTACAGAAAATATCAGGTGTTCAGCCGTTTCCTTTTTCTCTACGTTGCAACTTAAGCACCACCTGTTGGTGATGAATGTAACTGCTCTGACTATAATAATTTTTCTTTTAAAGTTTCCATGACATTATTGTGATTTCTGTGAAAACATCTGTACTTTCAGAATTATTAGATTTTTAACCTTTGTTACTTTTGGATCCCCCTACAGTTCGCTCATGTGGTCACATGTGACCATAAATCAACAATGTATGGAGCATGAAAAGCATAAGGACAGAAGCTAACTAATAAGTAAAATGAAGGAAGTATGAGAAAAAGATATTACCAAAAAAAAAGTGTGTCCATGTGTGTGTGTGTGTGTGTATAGTTCAATAAATAGAAGCACATAGCAAAAATAATAGGACTTTACTGACGTTTCAGCCAGGGTCCAGCCTTCACCAAGAATGAAGGCATCTTGATGAAGGCCGGACTTCGGCCAATATGTCAGTAAAGTCCTGTTATTTTTCCTGCGTGCTTCTATTCTTTGAACTATTTCTGTGCCTGATCCTGTGGTTCTATGCTTCACTGATATACATATATACACACACATAATGACATTGCTTCAGAGTGGAGAGTATACAGACTTGAATGCATTCATTACATTCTGTAGACAAAAGATGAGCCATCTACGTCAGGACTAAAGGCTACGGCACTTACAACAGGAACGATGAAGGCACCACGACGCGTTTGCTTCACAGTGCGAAGTCGGGTGCGGTACCATCGGTACTTCGTGTACCCAACTGTTACAGATTGCGTCTCGATGATTTCCTTACAAGAAAAAAAAAAAATGTTCTTTGATTAGACCTCGTCAATCCCCTGAGCTATAGCTATCTATCCCTCGGGTGCGACCACTGCGTGCTTGAGGCCATGCGTTGAAGGTGATGCACAGGAGACTACTTGCCGCCGCCACCACTACTACCACTGTGCCGACCTGCTGTCGAGACAAAACATATGAAGACTTATACTACGAACTTTCTAACTATGCCATTGTGAATGGAGTAGTTACAACGTTTCTTGCAGTCACCCACATGAACTGTGCAAGAGCCAAGACACGAGGGAGTTTTAGAAATAGGGAATGCAAGTGGCTTTGCGCTACAAGTGTTGCTATGCCATCCTGAGTGGAGCACTTAATCATATTTCTTGCAGTCACCCAGACAAACAGTGCAACAGCTGAGTTTTAGAAATAGAAAATGCAAGTGACTTTGCACTACAAGCACCCCTACGCCATCTTGAGTGGAGCACTTAATCATATATTTTGTAGTCATTCACATTCCTATTCAAAGCTCATTATACTTAAAGCTCGTCAGTGAGCCATATCTCATATCTCGCAAGCTCCAGAGTGGCGCATCGTAACTCGCTTGTACACAGGGCCAATTGCAATCACTGGCTTTCCTTTATTTTCTAGAACTCCCCAACTCACTATTTCTAAGTCTCCCCAATCAACCAACTCTTGTAAGCGACAATCTCTAGAGTGGCCTGTTCTACCCCCATGAATTCTTGCATCGTCATGTAAGCGCTAGTCTGTATTTTACATCTACACCTGTACAAACATGTAGTGTACACCGGTAGGAACACACGTAGAAATGGAAACAGCCTGATCTGTTGTGTTAGCTGCACTCTTATTCTATTGTGTATTGCAGAAACAGGTCATTATGCTTCCCTCTTGAAAAAAGAAACAAATAAATTCCTGAAATTTATTGCACATTGTTCCTGTTGTGCTTACAAGTGACCAATTTGCTTGTTCTACAAGCAAATTTGGTCACTTGTACATTTTTCACAAGTAAGTGCTCGTGCATTTTTGACTACACCACTACAGCAAATCTGACCATTTGATTTGTAAGTGCCCTTTTCTTACGTTTGAGGTGAGAATGCATGTTTTTTCTGGTTACACAAGCACAAGAAAGTGTGTTTTGTCAGTAGGTTCAGGGCAACTTGCTTCAGTGAAATATATAATATAGTTTTGATTGACAAAATAAACCTGTGTGTGTGCAAATAAAATTTTTATTTTGTAAGTACACTTGTTCCTCAACAAATAGATATGGATTTACGACGTGCACTGAATCACACGAGAATGCATTAACTATACGTGTAGCATACGTATCCTCGTCACACACGCACAAAGAAATATATGTAGCATGTTTTGACCGGTGTGCATGTGTATGCGATGCTTTTATTGGCTGCCTTCATGTACATATATGCCATAGATATTGGAAATGAACTGCTGGTTGGCAGTCTAGTGTTAGTTCTGACCTATTCTGTCTCTGTTTACAAATTTAGTCGTTCTTCTAGAAGAATGCATTCTCACAACATTATGCTTACTTGGCCAGATAAACTTCCAGAATTTTAATAACGACAATCGGATCCAATGCTTTGGCTGTTTCTGAGAGAGCTGTTCGCTGCTTATGTTGGTCGTGTTGTAATGCATGCGAGATGTGCCACCACCTAGCTCTACTTTAAACCACTAAAAACGCGTTTGTCTTCTGTGGCTCGTGATGCCCAGTTAAACATGCGTGAGGTGCGAGATGATGTTAGCATGCCTTAATTCCATGTTCGGTGAAGCAGTTGTTGAGGTATCGCTTAGCCTCTGTCAGGCCGGTCTTGGCCTTGTTGATGTTGGCCTCCGTCGGGGGGTGTTCCTCCAGAAACTGTTCCAGCTTGCTCTCACCGATGAAGAAACTGGCCATGGCCTCTGCACGACAGCAGTTTGCAGTTTAGGAGCGCAGGCCACCCAGGATCGAGTCAATGTCTTGGGCGTGTTTCTACCGTTAGCAATTAACTCATCAACACATATGGCTTCTTCAGGAATGAACTGCATGCAATGCAGCTGCGTGCAGGACGTGTTGTTAATATTTTCATCAGTGGCAACCTAAGGATACAGTGGTAAATACACTGCTGTTCAACCCAACGTGAATTTGTATAGATGAACTCAAATTATATTTAACTATTCCGTGGGAACATGAAGGGGGCGTGGCCTAAAGCACCCTTAATTAAGATAAGGAATCACCTGAACAGGAGTCACTTTAATCATTTCACGTTAGATCACCTTAAACATGTCATCTATTCAAAACGCCACTATGCACGACAATGTGCGGTAATTTTTCCTTATCTTTTACGGTATTTTAACAACATCTAAAGCGCAAAAGCGCTGAGCATGTTGACGTTTACTCTTACAGGAAACTCGATCCCAAGTTTCGCTTTGCGTCGCCGTTGAGAAAACGAAGGTCGATTCAAGTCCTCACACCTTGTACGCACCGGATTTACACAGGTTCGTGCGGCATGCAATAAAACTGTGCAGAAATCGCAGCGCACGCGTAAGAGGAAACGCTGCGGCCATCGCAAAACATTTGAATTTGTCATCCAGCGGACAAGCGGTCAGTACGACGCGATCTGAATTTTTTTTTTTTTTGTACCGACAGCGCAGATCGCAAACTAACCTGACTGGGGCCCGGTGCCTCGCTGCATAAGCTGCTCTGCGAGTTCCTGTATTTTCTTCCAGTTGGACTCATCGCGGCACTTAAAGATGTCATTTTCGAGCCTGTTCGTTCCCTTCGCTGCCTTGCCGGCCATTTTGCGGCGCGGCCATGCGCGGCTGTGCGAACTTGCCGAAAGAGCAGGCCAGGAAATTTTTGATAAAATTCATAAACGCGCACAAGTAATTTCTAATAGAGGATATACTAATAAAATTTTGTTTTTCACGTGTTGATAATATTTTTAATTGTTTATCAAAAGTTAACAATGTCACTTTATTTCGCCTTTTTTTTTACAGTCCCTGCGATCACATTTTTTGCCCCCGCGTCTCGGAGAGTCTTTTCTATTCAATGGCGGTGTGACGCAAAGGCGGATTGTAAGTTTCTCCGTGTATTTTTCTCAAAATATTTCTTTTTTCCTGAAATTCAACCCTTACTAACACTTGTGATTATGCAGTTTATTTAAAGCTTATTGCGTCGCTCTTAGCGAGCCAGCATGCGTTGTAGTTAATTTTGTGACGCTTGTTAAAACTACGTGGAACGCTAGGACTAGTGCCGTGGAAGCCTCGCCTCGTGTTTGTCACTGTGCTTCCCCTTTGAACAGTTCTAATAGTAAATGTAAGTTTACGCGACTGGTTTGACAATTCCTGCGCGTTGATAAACACGTGTTAGTTGAAGTTAATAATAACGTGTGCGTGCGAACGCGTGATGTGTCCAACGTGGTCTTGTTGCGCGTGCCGGCCTTTGAACCATGTGTGCGATCGTCGTATGTGAACATTTACAAGTTTGGGCGCCACTTGATTGTTCTTGTATGTTCATGTTCTTGTGTGTTGTTATTTTCGCGTGCACTTTCATTGTCTGGATCGTTAAATTTGGTAGATTGAGCGCGCCGCTTTGCTGCCAAGTTTTGGGACTCTGTTCCGTCAGACCTTGTTCTGCGTTCTGAAAAACCTGGGAATTCGCCGTCACGCATTTATTCAGTCTTAGACGCGTCTTACTCCAGGACGAGGGTAACTGATCTGACTTTTTCGGCGATTTGTTAGCGATTGCTCCGGCACCGTTGTAATATTGGTATTGCCGAAGTTCTCGGTTGCGCTTCCAATGTGGACAGATCGCAAAACGATTGCATTGTCTGTTGCAACCGCTGTCTTGTTGTAAATTTGCGCGAACGTGGCATTACGTCGAGGTAGCGCCGGTTTTCTTTGTTGACAAGGTAAAGGTGCGCCTTGGGCCTGCGGCGAGGTTTAACGTGTGTAGGATTTAGCACTTGTCTGTGCGCCATCTGTCAGTAGTCGGGCCATCTTGATCGGAAGCGATCGTTGTGGCATGAGTGATAACGCTACCTCATGTTTTCTTGACCTCTTCTCCGAATTCCGTCCAGATCGTCTGGCAGCGGCATATTTGGTGCAGATTTGTTTAAGCCTTGCAAGTGGTTGTAACCAAGCACGATCTCCTGCTTAAAAAAAAAAAAAAAACGCCGCCTAAGGTTAACTGTGAACTTGGGTTGGGTAAAACGAGCGACTGTTGTAGGCAGCCGACGCGTTCATTTATGACCACGAAACAGTTGTGCAGTGCAGGCTAATTTCCGAGCACGGTCAGTTTCGAACGCGTGGCAATGGAGGGCGCGCGCTGCCCTAGCGCTTAGCTTAGCAGTGTACTGCAAAGGAGCCTGAGGGAACACCTGTTGTCCCTTCGCAGGTGACTCGAGATTTCGGAAACGCAGAGTACACCGCGGCCAGCCGCAACCCCAAAACTTGGCAGCAAAAGAGGGATTGTTAGCAGGAGTGTCGCTGCTGCGTTGAGCAGACACCGCCAGCAACATGCCGCAGAACGAGCACATTGAGCTTCACCGTAAACGGTATGGCTACCGGCTCGACCACCACGAGCGGCTTCGCAAGCGGCTCGGCCGGAAGCCGCACGAGGATGCCGTTAAGGCCAAGACCACCCGGGGCCTCAAGGCGAAGATGCTCACCAAGCAGCGCTACTCTGAGAAGGTCCAGATGAAGAAGACGCTGAAGATGCACGAGGAAAAGCTGACCAAACAGCGAGGACCCGAGGCAGCGGCACAGGGCGCAGTTCCAGTCTACCTGCTGGATCGTGAGAACCAATCAAGGGCCAAGGTCCTGTCGAACATGATCAAGCAGAAAAGGAAAGAGAAGGCCGGCAAGTGGGACGTGCCCATTCCGAAAGTCCGTGGCGTAGGAGACTCCGAGGCGTTCCGGGTGATCAAGACAGGCAAGCGGAAAAAGAAGGCATGGAAGCGCATGGTGACCAAGGTGACGTTTGTCGGGGAGGGATTCACGCGCAAGCCTCCGAAGTTTGAGCGGTTCATCAGACCAATGGCGCTTCGTTTCAAGAAGGCTCACGTGACTCACCCAGAGCTGAAGGCCACCTTCTGCCTGCCGATCATCGGTGTGAAGAAGAATCCGAGCTCGCCGCTCTACTCCCAGCTGGGGGTGATCACGAAGGGAACTGTGATCGAAGTGAATGTCAGTGAACTGGGTCTCGTTACACAGGGTGGCAAAGTGGTTTGGGGAAAGTATGCGCAGGTGACCAACAACCCCGAGAACGACGGTTGCATCAATGCTGTTCTTCTCGTGTGAATAAAATAAAGGAGTTTTTCTTGTCAATTGTTTCTCTTTCATAGCTTGAAGCCATCCGGTTGTTCCTTTTGTAGGACTTCCACCGTTTTTGGTAACATGCACCCAGCCTCATTGTTTCAAGGCCACTGTGTGCATGACCAGAGCTCATTCAAGGTTGGGCAGAAAGGGTGCTTGAGTGGTTTGCCAGCTGGGGATGCTTGTCCTCCAAAGCATTGGAGGGAACTTTAGACATCTCTGGTGATCTGCAGTGGCCTGATAACGTGGAAGGTTGCTATTGGGTCTTTTGACTATGCACTGTCTTATTTCTTTTTGTTTCCTTATCACAGGTCGCCATGCAGATCTTTGTGAAAACTCTCACTGGCAAGACCATCACCCTAGAGGTGCGTGTACCTGCTGTTGCTTCCTGCAAACATTCTAACGATTTTGTCAATGATGAATCATGTACCACACATACGCACTTACCTGGTGATAAACGCAAAACACCGAATCACTATATGCAACTTCTGATGGCTTGTCAAGTGTTCTATAACCTGTAAAAGCCCGTGCAGTCTTGTGAGCCTCGTATTTTTTTCCGCCCTCATACCTAGGTCGAGCCAAGTGATACCATCGAAAATGTCAAGGCGAAAATCCAGGACAAAGAGGGTGAGTTCTGCACGGAAAGCAGTTGACAAGCTACTTTCACAGCAAGTCTGTTGATTAGACAAGAGGTGCTATCGACTGTTATGACAGTTCTCAAGATTTTCTGAAAAGAGTATATCATTGACCATGCCCGTATTTTAAGGGAATGTGGAATAAGTTAGGAGCAATACGCAGGCAAATTTTGAACTTGTGTATGTGTCAATTATGGGTTTAGTGAATATTGTCAAGGCTTGTTTAGATACGGGAAAAGCTTAAGAAATTGCCCTGCATTCCTTGGAGGAATGTGAAATAAACCTCAAAACATTTAATATTTTTAGCTGATCGGAGGGTCACTGCATAGGATATGTGCTGAAAGTTTGAAGTATATCTTAAGAGTATTTCAAAATATTTGTGCATTACTGGTCTTTATTAATTTGAAGCCTTGCAAATATTTTCTGAACCCTTGGTATTCCCCTATTTTCATGCAGTGTAAGGGCTCCGTAGGTGGTTTCTCCGATGTCCTTGGCTTATTAAAACAAGGCGCCTTGTTTGTTTCCTGAATGTAAAGATCAGGTAATGGGCGATGTCTAGGCAAAATTTGGAGTGTGTTGGTTAATTTGCAGCCTTTGCAGTGAAATACATATGCAAGTGGAGTGCTTAGTTAAGAGTATCTTGCGAGCAGCACAGAATTTTGCTGTTTGCCCTGGCAGAGCGACAAATGCCACTATGATCAAATTTAATGAGAATGCGGGGGATGCTACTGCAAAGTCTTAGGTGCGTGTGCATCAAGTGCAGCTTTTGCCAAAAAATCTGAATCAAGTGTTCAGAAGTGTCAGCAGTTTTCAGTTTGTCTTGCCAATGCCCCACCTGTTGTTCCCAAGTTGATATTTTGTGATAATGGGTGTAATGTTCGTTGTGTAATGAAACTTCAGCATTCCTGGACTAATTAAAAGCATTGCAAGTAATTACTGAACTCCTCAGACTTTTATTTAAACGCAACATATGATTCATATTAGGTTTCTGTGGTGTCTTTGATTAACTAAACCAAGCACCTTTTTTATATCTTTTTTAATTAGAGCCATGTTTGGGGTAATGTCCAGGCCAGGTTCAAAATGTGTTTGCTGATTACAGCTTAAGCAGTAAATTCATGAGTGCGAACGATCCGAATTGTTCCAGCTGTGTTTTACGAGCTGCACAAAATTGATCCTGCTGACTTGGTTGAAGTGCAAATGCAACAGATCAAATTTGGCGAGAAGGGAGGTGTGAAACCTATGGCCAGTTTTGTGGTGTATGGATGAATTCCTGCTTTTGTTTCAAATCGTGAATTTCTCGTGTGTTGTACTATATGTAACTGCTGTGTCCAATTGACCATTAATATAAGGGCTATATTTAAAATGATTTAATTACAGGGAGCTTATTGGAAGCATACAAAAAAAAAACAGCGTCACTGGAAATATGGTGATTCAGCAAGGTCACACAAGTCGTGCTTTGTTTAGTGAGAAGTCGCCAGTGCACTGGATGTGGACAGAGTTGTTGGGCAGTGGTCGACTAAAGCAAAGGCAAATGAGCTCCCTGCATCCTACCAGTAATTTGTAATGCTGTTACAATATAAATCCAAATCGTCTACGCTCTGCTCATAATGCTGTGGCTTTGCAAACACATCTGAAATTAACAGATGCATCTAGTTGTGTACAGGATGAAAGAGCCCGGATTTAATGTTGTACTCATCTCGGAGAATGTGACTTGTTGTAATGTAAAATATGTGCTTGAAGAGCAACCAGTATGTCTACAGTGCTGTGGTACAGTTCTTGAGGCTCAGCCACATTTCAATGCATTTGCCAACATTGAATTACAAATTAAATGCTCCCCAAAACAGCTTACATGCCTTCTTCGCACAGTGTTGGTTCTCATGGACTGAATTGCACGTTAAGCAGGTTAGTGTGCTGGTTCGCACGTGACCATTACTTTTTTTTTTAGGGCCTTTTTTTCTTGAGGTATGATAAAACTGTACAGGACAGGCATTGGTGTTTCACTGGTGGCATATTAGCTTTGTGTTGAAACCTTCCAGTAGTGTCACCGAAGTTAAAAGCAGTCCTTGGAGAAGGAAGTTCAATCGTTGGCTTTTGATTCCGCCTTTGTAGTTCTTTTTGTCACAGCAGCAGGGACGATGCCCGAATCGTGACGCATGGGACTTGAGGTGTGAAGTCTGTGGCTTATTTGATTTTGTGCAGGTATCCCGCCCGACCAGCAGCGTCTGATCTTCGCTGGCAAGCAGCTTGAGGATGGCCGCACACTGTCGGACTACAACATCCAAAAAGAGTCGACTCTGCACCTGGTGCTGCGGCTGCGCGGTGGAGCCAAGAAGCGCAAGAAGAAGAACTACACCACCCCCAAGAAGAACAAGCACAAGAAGAAGAAGGTCAAGTTGGCTGTGCTGAAATTCTACAAGGTGAGCATGTCGCAGCATCTTGTGTGAATGTTTCGTTTGTGCCAAGTCCTCTCGGAAGGCCCATCGAGGTACCTCGGGGTGGAGAAACAATGCTGCTTTACTTTCGCCAATTCCAGAGTGGCTTGTTGACTTGCAAAGAAAAAGCTAAAATTTTCCAGCTGTTGGATTTATGTATTTACGTTTGTTCAAAACTTTGAAAAGCCATAAAGGAGAGAGGGTACCTGCATGGAAATGTCAGAATCCTGACTGGAACCATATTCTCGGTAAACTACTTCCATTAAACACTGATTAGCTGGGCCCAGTTTGCATAACACTCATTGCTCCAGATGCCACATGGTGTAAAAGGTGAAAGTGTACCCCTTGAGGCGAGTTTGGAGGTCGCCATCTTTAGGTTGCAAGGTGCTCGTTCACACATCTACTCATCAGTGCAACATAGATTGCATTTGCAGGTGAAAGGAATCTCGTGCAGGCACCTATCTGCTTTCACACAAGCCCGCTCTAACTTGTTTCTTATCGAAAAGACAACCAGACTACAGTGCCGTACTACCTTTAGTATCTTGAATCCACAGCTTCGAGCTGCCTCGTTTCTCATTCTGCTTTCATGTCTTTTTTAGAAGCTACTGTGAGTTGCTCACTATTACCCACCAGGGATACCCTGCTTGCTTGAGCCTCAGTACCTGTTCCACCATGCTCTAATTCACCTGGTGCACGCACAACTTGGCCAAAGCAGCTCGAAAACACAAGCTAGCTGTGCCGTTATTCACGATGTTGGTGTACGCAGGACGGTAGCTTAACAGTGGCTGGCACTGCCAGCAAACTTGCTTTTGGTCAGTGACGACTGGGTGGTCATCGGTGTTCCTGAATGTCTTTTCAATAACTCCATTGGGGAGCATTCAATGCCTCGGGTCTACTGCTGCTGAGGACAGGGGTGACCCTAGAGCCTATGCAGACTCCTGACTGCTGTACAATTTTTGGTTCCATCCTGTAGTTGTAGATTGAAAATAGCATTCTGGAATCTCCACAAAAGCCTTCATTGAAGTATACAATTTACTTGCAAAGGTGTACTTGTTTTTTTTTACTCTTTGCACAAGCTTTGAGCCAACCTACTGCAGCCGTTGAGCTGGGAATAGTGAACGGGTCATAAATGTTCAACGATTCAAGATGCTTCCGCAAGTCACTGGTCATGATCCTTTGCCACTTCTTATGCTATGAAACTATCGTATGAAGAGGCATAGATGGGTTGTTTGCCTTTGCAGCAGGAAAAGGTTAGTGACTCGTGGCTTTTTTTGCTTTTCCTATTTGAGCCTCTTTGGCATATGCAAAGCGCAAGATTTGATCTAAGAAGCACTCATTCGTTTGAAGCTCTTTGGGATCGCCGCTCCCCCCCCCCTCTTTTTCTTTTCTTGTGCGTCTCTTGTGGCATCACAACAAAGGGCTCATCTTCATTGTCGGCACATGGCAAGCCAATCTGTCAGCAGTGAAAAGGCTTTTGAGTGTTCTTGTGCACGGGAGGTCCTGGAGAACGGCATTCGTGCAGTCAAGGATGCGTGTTGTTCTTGACTTCCTTGGGAATGAATCGGCTTACAGTCGTGGACATAGGCAGTTTGTCTGTGGTGCTCAGGGCTGTTTATATTGGGAATATTCAGTAACTGCTTTGAAGTGCCAAAATAAAGTACATGGCTAAACTGCCAGAAAGTTGCCCAAGCCAGTTATCCTATTTTTATTTCTCAGTGCACTTGAAATGCAAAATAAACAAGTGCAAATTTTGGTGCGAGATTTTTGCTACATGTTTTTGGTTATAGAAAATCATGATTTGGCAAACATTAGAGCAGAATAAATAGCATCACCTGCTAGATCTATTCAGTGTGAGCGCAACTGCATAAAACTTGTTGCCAAGCAGAAAAGCTCCGCAAGACGATGTGTCATGACCATTAAAATGACAGAAAAATGAATATGAAGTTTCTGTTGCTTGATGTTGCACTATAGCAATGTAGATATCTTCACGATGTGGCCCCGGTTTTTCAGCAACAAATTCATGCCACATATGGTGGCACAGCTAAAAAAGAGCAATGAAAAATTTGACATAGCATCATGTATACTAGTCCTCGAAAACAGTACGAGAGCTACTACCACCTGCTTCAGATTTGTTTCAATTTTTAGATAACATCTATGTGGCATCTTCGTGTATTCTGCTCTAGCCACTAGTAAATGTGGAGGGAGGGGGAAAAATAGAATGAATGCTGTGAACCTTCGCAGTGTTGCATTCACCTCGGCTCACACACCACATAGACCCTACAGCTGACCGGCACAGTAGCCAGTCATTGCTGTCTTGTTCCCCTTAGCAAGCTTGTTTCGTTGCAATATTTCTGTCTGTGTGGTCATTGTTACACCAGTGAAGCCTTCGGTGATCCTTTTCAACGCCCCGCCACACCAAACAGCTGATCCCACTGTAGCCCAGCTTCTCTGCCATTGCTGTGTTGCTCCTTGATGAACTGGTCAATGGCAATTTGTGATGTAGCCGTTCAAGATGCTCATTGAACGCTTGTGGCCGGAATATTTGCATTCATTTTTTCATTGTTGCCACCGGCATTCTTCTTTGCCATTGAGCTGGCCTTTTATGCTTGTAATGGTAGTTGCTGTAGCATCACTGTAAGTTTCTAATTGTGGCTTCATGCTGACATACATCTCTGTTAGTGACCAAGTGAACTCGGAGATCAGGGTATTTCTCCGCTGTGATGAGTTCAGCTCTCTGTGGGTACTTCCTCAATCACTGTCGCAAGGTTGTGGTTCGGTGATTATTTGATCCAATCTCTTGTTCCTTTTTTGATCGGAGGTGTAAGGTCATAATCATTCGCTCTTATTTTTAGAGTATTGTCATTTTTCTGTTGCAACTTACAGTTGACGTTCTTCAAACAGTGGCATACTTGTTTCAGTCAATGAGGCAGATTACAATGACATCAGCATAAGAAAGCGTAGTGCTGCAATAACACAAATTACCAACCGTGGTTGCTTAGTGGCTGTGGTGTCATGCTGCTAAGCATGAGGTCGCGGGATTGAATGCCGGCTATGGCGGCCGCATTTCGAGGGGGCGAAACGTAAAAACACCCCTGGTACTTAGCTTTAGGTGCATGTTAAAGAACCTCAGGTGGTCAAAATTAATCTGGGGTCCCCCGCTGCAGCATGCCTCACAATCAGCTTGTGGTTTTGGCAGATAAAATGCCATAATTTAATTTTTAATTTAGTAACACAAATTGCTAAAAATATAATAACGACAAAATAGCCTGTGTTTCTCAATTCAAGAATATTTTTCTTTTCTGATTTCCATGCCTTGCATATGAAGCCTTCAGTTATTATTTTCAAGGTTTCGGCACACCAAACAGCTGCTTGCACTAGCTCTGCTGTTTCTTTGTTGCTCCTGGTTAAGCCTTTTATGGCTTCCACTGCTATGCTGGATAGTGAGGCCTATGATGCCCGACCATGGCTAGTCTGTCTATGTACTGCTACATGCTTGTGCTGTCATGCTCCTCATATCGACCTGGCAGGTATTGTGGTGTAAGTCGCAGTGCGAAACGTTCGTCGTTGCCAAGTCTGAAAAGGATGTTGCTGCCTTACCTGTGCTTTGAATGACCATCATTCCTCAGCCATTCGCCTCGAATGGCGTTATCGAGGTATCCTTAGTAACCCTCAACAAAGAAATTCACTCTTCGTGTTTGCTGCAGGTCAAGCCTGTGAACAGAATCTAGAAGTACACGTTGCTGGGCTAGTCTGTTCATATTGGTGCTCCCCTTGTTCCCTCCTGTCCTTCCTTGTTTGTGCCAAACGACCACATTTGTTGTCTACTCAGCTGTGAGCAGAAGCTAGGCACAGAGCACACACCGTATTTACTCAATTCTGCGTGCCCCCCCCCCCTATTTTCATGGCGATATCTCGACAGGACGGGCGCAAAAAATGTTTGGCAAACATTCAAAAGATGCCCAAGTGCTGACAGTGCACTCGCCACTTGTCTGATGCTCGTTACTCGGTAACTCTCACTGCCACACAAGTCCGTCCCACCGCTTCAGCTGCCGCTCTCAGTATCCGTTAGCAGGTCGCATTCTGTTCCGTTAAAATTATTCTTCTCGACTAGGCCTCAATGTTGACTTAGAGCCGCTTCCATGCCTCCGAAATCCACCTTGCCTTGGTTGATGGGGACGCTTTCTGCAGCTTTTCCAGTCAGCATCATCTTCTGGTCGTGGTTCCGCACCCACTCTTCGTACTCCTGTCAGATTAGTCTTAAATAGATCAAGAGGTTTCAGCACTTGCGTCGTGCTGCCTGGAATAACATCCAAGTTGCAATTGCCCTTCTGAAACTTTCTTTACCTCCGCAGTAAGATGGCCGCAAAACACATCCAACAGAAGCATCGTTCACGCATGTACAGCACCGTGGGCCCCAGCACTAGTGCTTGTTACCCTGATCTAAAGCTCTTCAACTGTGCACGCCCTCAGCGTGTCAAAATACACAGGTGTCTGTTTGGCATTGCCAATCTGGTGAGCTGTGTTCCTTGTGGAGCTTCTTCACATACCGCTGAAGAGCGATAAGTTTTCCTTTGGAATTGGCTGGCAGCTTTTGGCGTACTGTCTAGCATCTCAAACAAAACCCAGTTCTCATCATGCGCTCCATCCAGCTCCGACTAGCGCGAAACACCATGCGGGGAATCTGCCATCTTGCAATCTCCAGCGCTTTCATCTGGGTTGCATCAGCAGTGACAGCAAAGCTCTCACATCGTTCTTGTTTGCTGCGAACGAACGTGGAATTCTTCAATTTGCGGATGACAGCTCTTGTGCAGTCCCGCTGCTTCCTCCACCTGGTGTTGCAGGCTCGGTCCACATCAAATTCTGCCGTAGCTCTGTCGTTGCTATAATCTGGCAAATGCATTTACTGTTCGCTTGAGCTTAAGCTGTAGGAAGCCCTCTTCAAACTCATTTCTTACTTTTGTTAGGGCTGTCAAGCTGACACGAAATAAAGCAACCTGTGACCACGTAACTTGCCAAACGCTGCTGATACCAGGCCCACAAGGAAACACTGGTAGTTATCGAGGTCCGTTTCAGCCAGTTTCGTAGGGGGGTGTTCATTTTTTGGTAAGCTTTTTGGCGTCCTGTGCCGCCATCTGTCATGTAGTGTCAGAGCGCAGCAATGCAAGCAGCCGGAGATTGCGCCGCCAATACCACACCACCTCTGGACTCTGGCGGCTCTGGCTCGGCAACCTTGGCTACGCACTCTAGCTTGGAAAAAAAAGGGGGTGCTTAGATTAACATGCTTTTCCTTTTTTTAATAGCTGAGAGGGGTTAGACTCTTGAAAATGCAGTACTCCTTGCTTCAGTCTGTAGTGTCACTGCCCAGCAGATTGAGCTTGCATTTTCTTGTTCACGGCAGTGCCAAGCACTATTTTCATGTTGCTGGCAGGTGTTGCGTACCCACTACTTCCTCGGTTGATAAGGGAAACTGGGCTGGTGTAATATAGTGGTTCCTGCTGCTCGATTTTAGACTGGCCTTGTGTCACCACTGCTCGGGGCCGCCCGATGCCATTGCTAACACAGATGGAGCGCCACTCAGTCTACCGACGAAGCTTGAAAAGGAGCAGCTAACGGTGTCATCGCGAAATCATTTCCCATTATCGATCCAGTCCGACCAGCACTCAAGAGACGGGTCGACAAGGTCTCCTCATTAATGTGCTAGGTTGCAAATTAATACTCTATCCGGTAGAAGCAACTGGAAACTTTGGGAGTATGGCATGTCTTGCCAAACGCATGAGTTGTGTTGAGCCAAGCTGAAGAGATTTGGGTAGTGAAAGGAAGTTGGTCAAACGTGAAGCAAGCGGCTGATTGAACATGAAGCAGCATAGCAATCAAGCAGATGCCAAGAAGCCCAGCTGGCAGCGTGAGAGCCAAGAAAAATTCAGGCGCACTGGGCCAGTATGCAGCGAGTGCGTGCTTTGGTCGATCAGCTCTGTTCGTCAGTGCTGTCGCACTTTGGGCGTGACAGCATCTGTTCATCTCCATGGCAAAGTACACACATACAGAAAACAGCATCAAAACAAGCCCAAGATGGTGGCTGCCATTCACAGGATTTGCATGTTGTGAGTGTGTGAATATCACACTGGCCAATTTTCTATCATTTTGTGCATCCCGTCACTAGTTTCAGCTTTGCAGCAGTGGTGCCTTGAGAACCATGTTTGTTTCAAAAGGTGCGTGGTTGGTTCATGCTTTCGGTGTTCACTTGGTGCAGGTGTACAATCAAGAGCAAAAGTCTGGAAACCACAGCATTGGCGAAAATGTTAATTTCATCTAGGGCAGCTGTGCAGCGTGAAACTGACGTAATGCATGGTGCTGGGCAAACAGCTTCACATAGGCAGTACTACTTGATTTCAGCCTTTATGCCTAGGTGGCAGACAAAAAATATATATATATATATTTAGGGGCACTTCTGGTCCCCAGACTTTTGTTCTCAACTGTACAAGATTGTATCTGCAGGTGCAAAACACATGCACAAGTGCCGTTGAAGTGCGCCTGCAGTGCCTAAGCAAGTGAGGGACATTAATGCCTCGAACGCCGATCATACCTTCGATTGGGGAACTCTTGAAACTTTGGCATTTGTTTTTGTCTGTCACATGGTGCCAGCACCACTGAAATCAAGCTGCGCTATTTCTTAACTTCTCCTCCACTTCTGTGAAATTATTCGCATGGTGCAGGTGAATTCATTGTACCTAGTGTGGTGAAAACAACTAGTAAAACAATGCATTGGTGTTGTGTAGGAAAGAAAGGAATTGTAGGTATGTACATGTTTTTCTTTTAATGTGAGAAACAGTTATTTCAGATTGTGGCAATGTATGTATTTCAATGCTGTATTGTTTTGTCTTTTGGAGGGTGTAACCAATGGTTTTCATTGACAATTTTCCAGGTCGACGAGAACGGCAAGATCACTCGCCTGAGGCGAGAGTGCCCCAGCGAGGACTGTGGAGCAGGTGTCTTCATGGCCGCGCACTTTGACAGGCAGTACTGTGGCAAGTGCTGCCTGACCTACGTCTACAACAAGCCCGACGAGAAGTAGACGACGTTGTGGCCACCTGTTGCTGCTGCGTGTAAAATAAAAACCCACGCCAAAAAACTTGGTGTCGACTTTTTCTGGGCAGTGGGAGTGAGCATACTCCAACACTCCCAGGGGTTAGTTCTAGTAGTAACACATGTATATGCCCCAGAAAGTGGATGGGAAATGGGTACTGCAGTAGCTGAATTAGTACAGCATCGCACATGTAATGTCAATTGTTCCCCATCTGTGGCAAGTTTTTTCGTCCACTTTCAATTCCATTGATTTATTTATCTTTAATTCTATTAGTAAGTACAATTTTCCCTGTGTTCTTTGCATCTTCGTTGGCTTTTATATATGATTAATTAAAACATTTCACCCCTCACTTTCTCGTAACTCACTTTGGGGCTAGATTGAATAGCATAATTAGAATGCATCACAGCAGAGGCAAGACCAACAACACGGGTCACAATTGTAGTTTCATTCTCATGGCAATTGTACTTTCGTGTATGAGCTGTTCACATATTTTTTATTTGCCCACCTTTCATTTACTGTGCATAGTTTGTGCACTACTTCACTTCCCCTGTGTTGTAATAAATCTGTCGGAAGAACTTTGCTCATGTGGACTGCAGTGCTGGATTCTATCAATTGCACATACCGTGCCATACTTGCAAGAATTGATAGCTTAAGTGCGAAGTGTGGCACTAGGTTAAAGCACTGTTCCTTGTCTACACTTTTCATCTTGTGTTGGATCCCCTTCATCATTCCCCATGCGAATGCAGCCAGTATACTCAACTGAGCTTGTGGCTGTACCCTTTGTAAGTGGCGAGCTTTAATATCCAGGCAGAAGGAGAAAAGGTTTTTCAATACAGGAATAAATTCTAAAGCCGTTCCCTGCTTGGAAAGGCATCCTCCCCCGGCAGCAAACGTCTTCGAGGTGCTTGTCTCCTGTAGTAACGGCAGCCACCCGACCTGCAGTGGCATTGAAGAGAACACACACAATGATAGTGTAAGGTAGATAGAGCATTAACCTGTCAGCAGTAGAGGTAAGCAAGAGACGTTTAGGGTATTGGGGAAAGAAAAGCGGAGAACGGATTGATAGGACCTGACGCGTTACAGACATACGAGACGGTGCAAGGTAGATGCCCGTAAGCCATTGTATTGAGAGGAAAGATTGAGGAGATTTAAGCAAAATCCTAGACTGAAAGCACGTATGGCATGCCTGGTTAGCTCGAGCAGGATGCATAACTGCACGAACCGCCCTGTTTCAAAGGGGATGCCAATAAATCGCATCAAAAATGGGTTTGTCCTCTGTTTGCTCGTGCTTGAGAAGCCGTTGGTGGGAGATAGCGAGCCGCAAATCTTCGGTCCATTCGATTCATGCGCGATTCGGTGCAATTGTCGACATACCGGGCGTTTTCAGTGAACGTGGAAGCGCTCACTAACCTCTTCGACAAGGTTTCAACAAGGTCGGAATAGGGTGGCACATTTTTTTTTTTTCCCTCACCTCTCTTGTCGCATTTGCTCGATTGTCCGCGCAGCCAGACGTGACCTCTCGTAAGGCTCTGGCATCACAACTAGAATGGGCCTCTTGCAGAAATAACAAGTTGCACACAATAAAACCCCTGCTTGGCGAGTGGAAGTCGTGCAGCCACCAGCAACGCTTCTATGAGGCGATCCTATGTCGACTTCGAATTGAGCATACATACACACGTACTTGACACAATTTTCTACTTCAAAACGAAAACCCGCCAGCTTGCGAGAAGTGGCCATGAACCACTTACAGTAATGCGCATTATTATGACATGTCCACGTACTTAAACACCGAGACGGAAGCTTTTACAGAATCTCTATAACCTACACATAACTTTACATCCCGCCTCAATCCTGGGAGATGATCCGCTAGTGCCCTTCACTGACTTGTTGAGCTTTTTAGAAGAAACCGGTTTTTCGCACAGACTATAAAGTAACGCAGCTTTCGCTGCTTTAACATTTGATTGCTTAACATCTTGTGGCTGGCGCAGCATGGCCTTAGTCGCTTTTGCGCCATTAAACCGGAATTTGTTCACCTTCCAAAAGACGACCTGGAAGCGTTCAGTGAAATGCAAAATAAAAGCTTGCGGAGTCGGTCCGCTCCGTGCCTGGAACGCAATCATCGCTATTTCAGGCAGTGGATGCGCACGAACCCTATGCGAGACGAAGGGCGGAGTCCACGAAACAGGCGCCGGTAGGTTGAAACATTCGATTGCATCACACACAGCGGTGCATAAACCATGCCGTCCGGTTGCCATACGTCATACTCGCCCCAGTGCGGTGTTGGCTGCCTGAAGTATACTGAAAGCTCCGCTTCGCGCTTCCTCGGTGAACAAATTACCCGACCCCGTGTGCGGCAAACAAAAACCGTACCCAGGAATTTTGTAACATTGCCCCTGCGGTTATCTGGCGAATTTCACCGCAGCACACCGGCACACCGCAGTGCAACAGCGTAAACTCAATGGGCAGCACTTCAAAACATATTTCAAACGGTCACCCGAATTTCAATAACCTTCAGTTAGCAACGTCGAGTGATCACGCACTTCTAATAATCTGCACTTATTCGAAGCTTTCCTGCTGCGTCATAGCAGTGTTTTAATCCTGATCAAAACGCTGCTGTAACGCAGCAAAGACGTTGCGCCTAGGTGCCGTAAATACGCTTGTTAATAAAAGGGGCGTACCCTCTCGATCTTGCTAACTGAAAGTTCTCGAAATTCGGGCTGCCTTCTGATACATCATGTTTTGAAACGGTCCTCATTGAGTTACGCTGCTTCACTGTGGTGTTCCAGTGCACTGGGGTGAAGTTCGATTAGTGGCCGCAGGGGCAATGTTCGAAATTCCTGCACATGTGTTTTCGTCAGGGCCGTAACTTAGGGGGGCGGGGGGGGGGGGAGGGGTTATGTGGTGCGAATATATACGTCTTCACAGTAGTGACCACCAGTTGCCGAAATTTTTCGCCCACTGTAACTTTCCTGAGTTTACTTCTCTCCTCTGCCTTTGCTCAACAAGTCTTTCCTTTTACAAGACCAGTACCTCAGCGCTACCGCCCGCCCACTATGTCGGTCGCAAGACCTTGTTGCGAATGGCTGCAAATAAAACGTTTACGATCGAACGCTAACCTCCCGGCCACAATCAGGCCCTCAATAATCCGCGCCGTCCTTACCAGGTGAATACGCGGCGTGCATCAGCTATGACGTACGGCAGACAGCACGAACAATCGCTGCTCTGAAGGTTCGATGAGAGAGTATCACAAGCTAGAGTGCCACCTACGAGCTAGCCTGCGTGCGTGCTTGCCAATAATCTAGGCACGCGCAAACGATCGCAGATGTCCGGGCGCCATGATGCCATTACATGTCTGTCATGCCTCACAGTCGACAGAACAACGCGCGCGGCCAATCATCGAGTCGGGACTCTGGGTAGACAGAAAATGAAACCGGCTTTTCAGCATTCGTTCGCAAAGCGGAAACGGCGATCGACTCATGCTCAAACAAGAGCGTAGAGTGCTTACGTTCAGTAAATTATGTTTACTCTTTGGGGGTTAGTGGCAACGAGTAACCGAGTCTCACCAAAAGTAATCTAGAGGTGCATGCATTGAGGACGGTTGCGCTCGCTCCGAAACAACGTTTGCAAGAGATGACTGTGTGACCGAGCGAACGTCTCAGCAAGCGTCAACGAAACGAGCGGGCGATCGCTCGTTTTTCTTTGCGAGTGCCCCAGTGCCGCACCTACGTCTAAACCTATAACGCACACGCGAATTAGCACGTACGCCTCAAAGACCTATGACGCTGTCGTTCGGCTAAGAACGCGCCCCGTAACTTGCAAGCTTTCGTGACAGTACGCAAGCTTTGTCATCGGTGGTTTTGCATCGCAAATACACCGACCGATCCCCAGCGACGAACACTAGCGAAAGAGGCAAACAAAGTTATTCGCTGTCAAGAAGGCTGTAGCAAGTAACCACAAGGAGACGGAGAGTTGCTTCAAGATCCGTTATCAAGAGCAAGCGCTCCAAACCATGTGACAATTATCCTACGGTTCTGTCATCGAACGTACATATGCGCAGATTTCGTGGTTCCTGTCCAGGAATGCGCCGATCGAGCGTTATCAGCCCGAAAGGTTTTTTCTATTTTGTCAGTCCGCGCTTTGCGAACCGTCCTGGAGCATTTTCGTGTCGTAAAAGGAAGGAACCCTGCAACCACGAGCACGCACGTAACCCATATAACGCGCGTTACAGCCAACGTAAGCCGCGCTGTTCAAATTAAAAAAAAAGTACAGAAAAGAGAAATAAAACAGAGGCGCGCATTCGCGGGTGGAAAAATTCCACTCTCGGAGGAGCGCCCTGAAGAAACGGGGACTTGTCAGCCATCTTGAGGACGCCTAATCGTCATAGGGACGCTTCGTCGCCCGGGTCGTTCACCTCCTCAAGCCTTCGTAGATATCAGAGCAGAGGGTTCTGGGATATCAAAGGATCACGCCACCTCGGATTGCCGGTCACTGTAAACAACCCGTCTAGGGATAATTGGGTCAATCGTTTGAACTGCGGGAGGCCGTGGGCGCCATGGTTGCCATTTTTCAAACCGTTGTCACGATCGCGACTATAATATGTGGAGCTATATCGCGCGGAAGTTGATCGCGCGCGTCGCCCGAAATTGTCCGAATGGTGCGTTTGAAGACGTTTCAGGCGGCGAAGTGGCCGAGACTGATCGCGCCGTGATAACAGAGAAGTTACGAAGGAACTTTCGGCGTGCCCTGAGACTCCTCGAGCTTGTAATTCGACTGAGTCGGTCCGCCGTCTCCTGATCGAGGAGAGCTCGGTGGCTGTGAAGAGCCCGGAATTGTTACCGATGATGGGTCACGATAACCTTCCCCGATCGACGGCGGACGCAGTGAAGGTGAGATCGGGCTGCGAGTACGAGAGACCCGAAATTGCAAGAAAAAAAGAAAAAGAAAAACGGCTGGTTTCTTTTGGCGGGAAAAGCAGGTCCGCCGGGCAACCGAATTCAACACGATCCGAGATGTAGCGCGTCGTTTTGGAAGTTGAGCGGCCTTTTCGCTATCGTTCTTTTTGTTTTTTTTTGATGAACTTGGACTCGTGAACAAGGACAGACGAGAAGACGTGGGCCCAGCTGTGCGAGCTACGAGTCTCGACGAAGCCTTAATGCAGGTGAGTTGCATTCAAAACGTAACGCAGCTGGCATTTTACTCGGTATCGTAAAGACACCTGCTCGCACACTGCACGTGCCTATAATGTGCGTGTCGTGTTGATCGCGTGCTAATGCGACACTTCGCAGGGCGCGCAAAAAAGAAAAAAAAAAACTGTGCACAATGTCTCGCCTGTGACAGAAGCGATGAGAGTCGCGAGAATATGTATCAATAACGGTGCAGTGGTTCGGATAAGTGTGTTATTCTTTGCCGTTGTCAGCTGTTATGTTCAGTCGCGATCAAAAGTTTGGAGACCCAAGGTAACTGTAAATGCGATATGTTAAACCAATTCGAGGCCGCGGAGCTTCGCTTGAATATATTCAAATTTTTCGCTGATGGAGTGGTGCCCAAAGTTTTGAACGCGCCAGTGTACGTGTACGTATTACGCATTGATTGTCGTCTGCGCTGGTGCGGTCTGTTTGTCGTCTGTTCCGCGTCGGTGCTTCGCGAGTTCGTCTGCATTGTGCGTTCGCCGGCCAAGATGGCGGACCTCCGCCGACGGCTCGCCTGCACAATGGCGGCCAATGTGTCCGCGCGGAGGTTTTCCAGACATGGCGCGTCTTCCCAACTGGCACTTTCTAACATGGCCGCGCGGGAACGCGAGCGCTGGCGTTCGAATGGCGAGTGAAATTACGCGCACCTGTCTCGTCGTCTGTAACGTCTGAACATTTCGAGCCGTTTTTGCGATTACGTTTACCGCGACTTCAATTAATGCACGGTGGTCGGCCTCTTGGGCCCTCTCGGCTTTCGCCATCTTGGTTTCTCCGCCGAGGATTCTGCTCGTTCGCGGTCAACGCAACCTCGCCGCGTCTGTCTGCGTGAAATGCAATCGGTTGCTGGCGTAAAAAAGAAAAAAAAGATTGCGCCGCTGCTTTGGGTCCAAATATGCGGGAAAACTTGTAATTCGTTCGCGATCAGTCGCAAGCGCTTGTCGTTTATTAATGAACGAATAACGTCTTTTCACCCGCAATAACTGCAAATCTGCATCAACCTCGCGAAATCGCCCTCCCTTCCCGCTAAGGAGACCGTCGGCCCGAATCCAGGAAAGCTTGCCGTCGCGCAAACTCCGCGAGATAGTTTATTTCATTCGATGGCTCGGAAAATTTCGCCGCCACGGCTAATCACTAACGGACGGTTTTCCCGCCTAGGGATTTGTCGGGCGTCAAAAAGTCATTGTTCTGGGCACAAGCGCGCCCCAAGCTTCGCGACTGCTGTAGGCTCCTGCGCCTTGCGGTTCAAATTCTGCGGTACCTATAACGGTCTGCCCTAGGGAGACGTGTATATAAACCCGGGACCCCGGGGACGTCGGCACCCCAGTCGACCGTTGGCCTCCGAGGCGTGCAGACGTCGAGGTCGCTGCAGGACCCACCGAACTTTTGGCGGGAAGAGCTGTCACCGGCCAACGGTCTTTGTTGAAGACACCTTGATCGTGTGCGTGTCGTGTGGAACTCTTGCTGGCCCGTTTGCTGCCTACGTGGGAGAGGGACCTGAGGACAAGGACCGACCTCGAGATGCGACTACGAGCGGCTTCGACGCGGCGCAACGAAGTGGTGAGTTGGCTATTTGCGTTCGGGGAAGCGCTTTACTTAAATTTGTAGCTGCACTTGGGCATTTTATTCGGCATCTTCTAAGGCTATGTTAGCGGAGCTCTTGTTTCAGCTGTTAGATGACCGAAGCGATGAGGGGTTTGCTGCGCGTATTAGCTGGCTTTTTTTTTTAAGAGTAAAATAGTTTTTGCGGCGGGCATAACGAGAACGGACGGTATGAGATGGCCGGTGGCTTCGTGGGCGCTTTGTTCTCTCCGTGTAACGTATAGGCTGCACGATTCGGTGCCGGCGATCTCGATCCTACCGGCGCTTTTCGAGAGTGGGCAGCGGTCATCGAGTGAGGTGTCCGTTGGTTGCAGTGCGGGCGCGCGACACCGTGCTTGCGTAATTTAATTTAATTGGTAAGCGAGCGTTTACTGCAATTTGTGTAACTATTGCGGAATTTTCGCGAGTGCTTACGGAAATTATAGAATTCGGAATTATATCGTTATCGATGCTTCCCGGCCGCCCCTCCTTTTAAAATGCGTAACATTCACCGGGTGAAGACAGCTTTCGTATTTTTTATTTGTCGAAAATGTTTATTAATTTTATGTTTTTTTTGTGCAGCTCGCGGTGTGACGTTGCCGTTAGAGTTCAAGTGCTTGTGGGTCGATTACAAAAAAAAAAAATTGACGTGCTTACTCATTCCTGATGTTTAATGCACGTACGAAAAAAAAAATTCATATATAGAAAATAGACGCATCGCTCATTTCATGACAAGTACGAAAACAAGCGTACATCCAAGGCACCTGTTAACGCGTATTAATAAAACGGAATTCTTTGTCGTGCAGTAATAATCATTCTCGTGTGGTTTTGGTTAGGGTGACGGAACAAAATGACCGTGTTTCCGATGATGGACAGATTTTACCACGTCAGGCAAGATGAGCATGGCGGGCCGTTTGACAAATTCCTGCGCTCTATGAGGCGTGCGCTGACACGTAGGCCTGTCTGACCAATGTTAACACGTACGGTGCCTTGGATGTGTGCTTGTTCTCGTATTTGCGTATTTCTGTGTTGTGCATTATAACATCCGTACGGTCTCGCTGGTTGGCCATCCACCTTCACGGAGTGGAACGGCTGCCGAACTTTCTTGGGGTCTTTATTTTTTTCCCCCAGTACAGCAATTAACGCCGTTTTCGTACTAGCTTCGCGCAGCTACAGCGTGTACTGCACCTTTCCAGAGTGCCGCGATTTTACCGCTCACTGATGGCTCGGCCAGACTGCTCGAACGCTGCCGCGTTTTCCGCGACGTTGGTGGTGGTTGCGTATCTCGTTGCTGCTCTGGCGGTATTCGAGCAGGGATTTTCTTGTACGATCGCTCTCGACTTCTCCGATTTCGCTTACTTAGTTCTTCCATTTGTTGTAGTCCGCGGTAGTGCGGGCGTTTTGTTTCCGCCCGGACTTTTTCGGTACAATGTCACTGCCCTCTGACCTTATGTTCTGCACGGCTTTCTTCCGAGTCTTCCCAGTGATTATCATTTTTTAAAACCTAGGTTACCCGTTTTGAGCCTCTATCTCTCTCGCTCTCATCTCTGGGTTATTGTGATTAATTTTTTTTGCCGAATCAGGGTCAATATTCTTTAGCGTCGACATTCCAGGTGGGCCGAGGCCTCAGGTAAAGCAGGCTATGGCGCAGTGTTGCTAATTTTCTAATATATTGGGACTAATTATGCCCGTAAGATTAATTCGGTCTACTCGGCAACTAATTCTCGTTTCTGGTGCGCACTGGTGAAACCGGCTCCCGTAAACGCGCCGATGGAGCCCTGCTTAGTCCCAAGTAAGCTTGCTTAATTTCCTAAATGTGTGCCGTATGGCGGCTTTGCCGCATTGCGCCTCTACCCGCGGCGGTGCATTCTTTACAGGCACACTGCGCTATGCAGTTAAACGGGCCCCTCACAATGGAAAATATTGTCTACTGTTCTCTTGAGCAGCTCAAAGTATTTTGTTACTTTGAGCTTAGGCAATGAATCAACGGCCAAAAAAAAGAAAATGAACCAACTTTCGAAGCATTGACCTAAATGCAACATATTCAACGTAGAAATGGTAGAGCCTATTGGGAAATATCCTAATAATTTTTTCCATGATTGTCGCTGCTGTGGTTAATTTTTTTTCCCGACTGGAATGAAAGCGCAATAAAAGAAAAAAAAAACCACGCGACTACGTGATTGCGCGCAGCGACATTAGTGCCCTGAAACAAGGTACCAATGAAGAAAAACTTTATTGAAGAATAAAACGCCCAATGGGTGGAGCCCCTAGACAAGGGCCCCACTGGATTCCGCGCGCCGTCTTTCTGGTCGGATGGTGGCCCTTTGGACCTCTTCCTGTTAGCTGGACAGCGCCGCCTCCCATTGTGTATGCTCCGTAATTTCTGTGTTTATCTTTTGTGGATATGCCGTGCATGCCCATGAGATGTGGTCTAAGGTTGGCGTGGCTCCGCACCATGGGCATGTGTCCGTATTTCTTTCGGGATGAATTTCATGGAGAATGTGCAGGTTGTTATATGTATAGGTTTGCAGCTTTCTCCATATAACCTGTTCTTCCTTACTGAAATTCTTATCTGGGGGGTGGTAGTTTCATTCTATTTCCTCTGTGATAGTTTAAAGTTGCAGAGTAGTTCTGGTCAATCTTCCTTTCCCCTGATCTCCTTATGACTGGGTACCCATAAAAGGTGAAATTTGGCACGGGGTTTTATATCTCGTATAATCCTATAGGCTGCGGTGCGTACTCGTCCCCTGAGGTAGCTTCTTCATGCCGCTTGAGTCTGATGGGGTGGCTATTTGTTGGTTTGGTTCAGTCGCTTTGACATCA
Source organism: Dermacentor albipictus (assembly GCF_038994185.2). Classification (NCBI taxonomy): domain Eukaryota; kingdom Metazoa; phylum Arthropoda; class Arachnida; order Ixodida; family Ixodidae; genus Dermacentor; species Dermacentor albipictus. The sequence continues at coordinate 12,269,627 of NC_091830.1, read as the reverse complement.
AGGGCTATTGCGATTTCTTCTGCTTCCACGATAGTGGCGTTGTGAGTGGAGGTGCAAGTGATTTCTCTGCCCAAGTAGTCAGTGACAGCAACTACCGTTCTTTTCTGCCTGCCTGGGCACCTTGCCGCGTCCACGAAGCGAGAGGTTGGTTTGTCTCCGTGCGTTTTCTCGACGTATGCAGTTCTGGCTTCTCTTCTGCCTGCATGTAGAGTTGGGTCCATATTTCTGGGTATGGGCGCCACTTTGATGCTGTTTCTGATACTTGTGGGGATGGGTCTAGCTTGGTTGTGTTTTTTCTAGGAGCTCGTGATACCCGAGTCTGTGATACCCGTGTTCGTCTGTGCGAGTCTGTTTCTTTGAGTTATCAGTTGAGCTTCTGCCAGTTCCCCGAATGTATCATGAATTCCGAGGGACATGAGTTTTTCGGTTGAGGCGCATTATTGCGGAAATTGTAGGGCGATCTTGTATGCCATCCTTAAGCACAAAATGATCCCATCCCTTTGTTTTCGTTAGCTGGTAACGCGGCAAGCTGTAAATGAAGCGGCTAACCACCATACTTCTGATTAGGCGACGGGTGTCTGATTCCTTCATCCCCGTCCTTTTCGTGGCCATCCGATTTATCATTCTTGCGACTTGCTGTGTTGCCGTCTTGATGAGGTTAAGCCCGTGTTGGCAGTGTTGATTTGATTGTAGCCACATGCCTAGCACCCGGATTGTGGCCTTCTCAGGTAGTTCATCATTTGCAAGTCCGATTTCCAGTTTAAGGGCAGGGTCCGTCGGGACGTTACGATTCCCTTTCCCTCTCCAGACTCGTATAATCTCCGATTTCTCTGACGCGCATTGCAGCCCTCTCGCTCGCATGTATGTCTCGATTTCACAGGCAGCTGCTTGTAATCGTTCTTCTTTTTCACGTAGCGACCCGGTGACGCACTAGACTGTAATGTCATCTGCGTATAGGGCGTGCTGGAAACCTGGGATGGCTTGTACTTTCCTTGCAAGGCCTATCATCGCCCCGTTAAATAGCGTTGGCGAGATCACGGCGCCCTGGGGAGTGCCCCTGGGTGCCTTGAAGGTCTTGATTTCTACTGCGCCAAATTTAATCTCAGCGGTTTGTTGGCTTAAAAAGCTGCGAACACAGTTGTATATCCGCTCTCCGCAGTTTGTTTCAACCGGGCCATCGAGTATTCGTTGGTGGCTTACGTTATTAAAAGCTCCCTTTATTTCGATGGCCACGACAACGTGTTCGCTTGATCTTGGTATATTTGTCAGGACTTCTTCCTTCGACTGTAGGAGGTCTTGAGTGGGGAGCTTGGGTCTGAATCGAAACATAGTGGCTGGAATGACTTCATTGTCCTCTAGTAGTTTTGTAATCTAGAGTTGACTATTCTTTCAATAGTTTCTCCAGACAGGAAGTTAGGGAGATTGGTATAAGGTCATTAATTGCTAATTTCTTGCCAGGCTTGGGAATTAAAACTATGAGCGTGCTTCCACTGCCCTGGAATATCGCCGCATGCAAACTGTTAACTGATAACTGTTGCAAATGTTCATTTATAAATGTAGTATATGCCTGTAAAGCTTCATCGCTTAGGTTTCTAATCGAGGGGTTAGTTATCCAGTCTTTGCCTGCCGCTGTGTTTCGGGTCATTTTCGCTCTGGCAGCTCTAACTTCGATAGAGATGGGTTCATCGACTTCAGGATGAGGCGCCCCCACCACTCCCGTATTTGGTCTCGCAATGTGGAGGGGGGCGGGGTCTGTTCCGAAGCACTTGTTATTTAATTCTTCTTTGAGTTCTTGTTCCGTCCCTGGTTACGTATGGATTAGCTGTTCCACCGCTTTACAGCCCTCGTTCTTGGTTTCGGTTGGTTCCATAATTGCTCTTAGTATGCGCCAAGTTTTTGCGGCACTCAGTGTGTCATCAAGGGAGTCACAGAAGCGTTCCCAATTGGACGTAGCTAGTTGCGTTCCTCCGCTTGCGTTCTTTTTTTGCGGGTGATTTCTGCAATGCGTATTTTTAGCTTCCTGTTCTGTTTTTGTCGCTTCAATCTTTTCGTTAGTCCTCTGCGTGCCTCCCGGAGGTGCAGTAAGTCAGGGTCTGTCTCAGGTATCTCACATGTGCGGGTTAGTTCTTTTGTGACTTTATCCTTTTGTGTTCTTAAATTTTCACACCATTTACTTAAATCATCGATTGTGGTGCTTTGTTCGCTTTGCATGCGGCGGTATTTCACCCAGTCGGCAATTTTGGCTATTCCTATGTGTCGTTTGATTTTCCCGGTCCGAACTGTGGTGCTGATGATGTAATGGTCGCTGCCTAAATCATTTAGGGCGTTTATTCATTGCGCATCTTCATAATTCTGCACTAACGTGAGTTCAGGGTTGGTGCCCATGCTCACACTGTTGCCCTGTCGAGTGGGCACTGCAGGATCCGTTACAGTTGTCATGTCGAGTTGTTCCAGAATGTTTCTGCCCTTAGCGTCCTGTTTCGGGTATCTCCAACTAGGATCTTTGGCGTTAAGGTCGCCTACTATCACCAGTGGTCTTCCCTTTACCAGGCGGGCAGTTTCCTGCAGGAGGCTGTCAAACTCTTAAGCTTGGTGGACTGTAAATGTTCACTATAAAGGCACTCTTTTTGTTCAGGCCTTTATATGATTTAGTAAATGCTTAATATCCGTGTCGGTAAAAGGATCGTGCTTGATTGCGGAAATCGATTTCGCTACCAAAGTCGCTATTGCTTTCTCCGAATCCGGGTGTGTGTACACCTCGTATACCTGAAGGTTTGGAGGGGATCCGACTTCCTGAAGGGTTATGACAGCTGGTGGCTCACTCTGAGAGCTCACCAGCTCTGTTAAACCTCCCCATTTCCGCCGGTATCCACGACAGTTCCACTGCCATATTTCGCAATTTTCTGTTATAATTGGTTTTTGTTTAGGCATGGTTGTTTTCTTGTGTAATGGCTGCTAGCCCTGGTCTGGCGTATGACTTCTCGGCTCTCTCTCTCACGTTAACTCGAATAATTTGCTTACGCACTGTTTTCATGATTTCAATTTGCATAGCCTGGGGTTTTTTGTCGGACTTCACTTCAAACTCAGTCATTTGTTGCCTTAGTTTTGTTATTTGGGCTGACACCTGTTGGGTAATCTGTTCGGCCGAGGGTAATAGTTGTTGGAAACTCTTGGATTTGCGCCTGGAGTGTTTCGACCGTTAGCCTTTCTCCTTGTAATATAGGCCGCTTTTGGGGTGCTGGTACAGCTTGCCCCTAAGCTCTGACTGCCGGTTTAGCCTGCGTGTTCTGTTGCTGCGACTGCGTTTGCTTTAGTATCGCATTCTCGCACTCTAAGTCGCCTAAGCGAGCTCTCACGAGTTCTAGCTCTCGTTCTAGGCGCGTCATCTGTGCAGTTGCTTGAGGTGCACGTTGGGAGGCTATTGCTGACCGGCTATTGCTGACCGGCTCACTTTGTTTTTTGTCGCCTTCGTTCTTTGGAGATTGTTTCTTGTTCTTCTGTTGGTTGGTACTTTGCTTCTCCCCTTGTTCTCTGCCCCGAGAGTTGGATGTCGGCCTCGGGAGGTCGACCTGGTACGCGAACGGGTCCTCTCCTGGGCGGTCCTCTCAACTGAGCCACCTCTTCTTGGGGGTTTCTGTGAGGTGGTTATGATGTCTAGTATGCTGTCTTCCCCTTTGAGGGACGCGCTTGTTTTTTTGTTTTTTTTTTTTGGTGCACTGTGGTGCAGCTGTAGGATGAGCGCACAGGGCCACACTCGGGCTCAGAGACTCGCGGTCCGCTGGTGAGTCGCGGAGGCCACGTTTCGCGCAAGCCTTGATAGTTGGGCGCGAACGAAGTGTTAACGCTGCATGCAGACCGAAGGCAATGATAGGTCGCAAAGAAAACGATACGCGACGGCCATATCCGTCATCTCCGATACATCGCCATCCACCGCGAAAACCTCCTCGCCCTTAACGAAACTTGCGTAGGAAAAGCCACGCGTTACTTATCACGCATCTAATCGCTTCAACCGACAAAATGTAGGCAAAAGTGGAAGCAAAGACCATTCGATCAGTCTTCGCTGCTCAAGGCCTGTTGGTGTGCTGTGTCTGCGTACCGCATCGATCATTCGTAATTATTTAATTTATTTATCGACTGAGATTGTATTCCTGCATGCTATCAAGGGTGGTTTTGTTTTTTTATAGATTATTTGGTGTTGATATTTTGGTGATTATACTATGAGATTCCTCCTGTATAGTATGGGCTTTACTGCGCCTTATATTTTTTTCCGATGCGGCATGTTCTTTGTTTTCACTGCTTCGCACACGTTATTGCGGTGATGCATGTCAACTGGTACTATTTTTTGTTTCTCGAGTGTGCGGCTTATTTTGGGGGTTTTCTTTCCCAATACAGTAAATTACTATGCCATAGTGGCTTCTTGCAGCTGGAACACCATAAAAAAATAAAAGCTACTCCCTGCTTCTTAGCTGCTTGCTTGCTGCTTGCTGCCAAGCGTGCCGCCTGTCATTGCCTAGATGCTGGCATGGTGCTTTTCTCTGGCTAGCCACTAATTTCTTGCCTGCCTGTAACTGGGTTTCCACTGGTGATTACAGCATCTTTGAATCACTTTCTATTGCATTGTGATCAAACACTAACACGCATCATGCTTCCTCTTACTTCCGCCTGCTTGCATCTAGTGTAAGACATGGTGTTACACGCTTGCTGCTCTCTTGGTGCCATGCCGCTAGAAAGCTACTCCCTGCTTCCTAGCTGCTTGCTTGCTGCTTGCTGCCAAGCGTGCCGCCTGTCATTGCCTAGATGCTGGCATGGTGCTTTCCTCTAACCAGCCACTAATTTCTTGCCTGCTTGCAACTAGGTTTCCACTGGTGATTCCAGCATCCTTGAATCACTTTCTATTGCATTGTGATTGAAATCTAACACGCATCATGCTTCCTCTTACTTCCGCCTGCTTGCATCTAGTGTAAGACATGGTGTTACACGCTTGCTGCTCTCTTGGTGCCATGCCGCTAGAAAGCTACTCCCTGCTTCCTAGCTGCTTGCTTGCTGCTTGCTGCCAAGCGTGCCGCCTGTCATTGCCTAGATGCTGGCATGGTGCTTTCCTCTAACCAGCCACTAATTTCTTGCCTGCTTGCAACTAGGTTTCCACTGGTGATTCCAGCATCCTTGAATCACTTTCTATTGCATTGTGATTGAAATCTAACACGCATCGTGGTTACTCTTCTTTCCGCCTGCTTGCATCTAGTGTAAGACATGGTGTTCCACGCTTCCTGCGTATAGCGGCTTTCTAGAGTGCGCATTGATCTTACGGCACACTGACCACCAGAACCTAGGCCGAAGAGATTCGCAGCACAGCATCTATCTAGAGACTGCTGCTGCGATAGTACCATTTTGTAGTGCACGTGCCTACAGGCCCTTGCATTAAAGGGCCTCATTGAGGCAATTGTGCTATTAGCATTTGTATATTTTATTCATTCCATCAAAGCATATTAATTAAATTCATAGCACATATGAAAAGTCGTGACAATTTTAATAGATATATATTTATTTTACCACTGTTTTTAGGCCCCTATACAGCCAGGTTGCATTGTTATAGCCAACCACGATGCCATTGGTTATTATTTGCATCACTGACTTAGTTAAACCATTGCCTGGCGCTCTGGCGATGACTGACCCTTGCGCCATAAAACACCATATATCATCATCATCATCAACCACCAGAACCGATTGCTCGAACGCGCGCGTTATTACAGCGCAGCTTTCTTTGCCTATTCCTTGGACCTTCCTCAGCGTGTCTGCCAACAGGGAAGACGGGTAATTCTCGGGGATTTTCAATAGTCTGGAAGTTCTCAGGGAAAACTCGTGAAACTTTTGCTTCTATCAATAAAAATTAACTGCAATTTTATTGAAAGGGAATGAAAGTCGCGATAGTGCTCGCTCTAGTAACAGAGGGATCGTAAGGAATCGTCTTTGATGCCGTGTCGTCGGCTGGAGGAGTTGCCATGGTGTACAGTGAACGACCGGCTTAACGGGGACGGCACCACCACGTCCTCCTTAAAGCCAATGTATAAGAACGTATGAAATTTCGGACGCAAGAACCCTTCGCGGTTCGATTTTCCGGAATTTTTTTTCCCGTGACCGCAGCTCCAAAACTGCATTAATCAAAGCGACCACCGCCGCCATTTTGATTACCTCGCCGCCTCGAACCGGCGCTTTCGCACGCAGATCTGCTGGCGGCTAGCCCTAACCACCACCGCGGCAGCGCCAAGCCTAGCTGCTTCCACGTTCGCTACCAAGCTTGCCGTTCTGTGCCATTTTTCATTGAAGGAATTCGCCGCTGTCAGCAACGGCATCGACTCCGCCATTGTGGTCCTCGCGATTGGCTTCGAAGCTCGGAAAGCACGGCGCGTTGCATAATGCCGGTTCTCTAGTGTCAGCTTCGCCCCAGTACAGGAATAATACGCGGTGAAGCATAGCAGGTTTATTGCGGCGAAGCATAAGCGTGGGAAGGGGCAATCGTCACAGTATGCACGCGTGCATCCGCCATCTCCTGTCACAGTACGAGCACCGATATGCCCAAGTGTGCTGACAGGCCTTCAGAGCATTTTCGGATGTGCCTGTGTCGAATCGAGCTCTTAAAGGGACACTAAAGCGAAACAATAAATCAGTTTAGACTAATGAAGCATCGTTTGAGAACCCTGCGGGCAGTCATTTAAAATTAAGTTTGATTTTTAGATGAGAAAAATGAAGGTCCAAGTATCAGTATTTGAATTTCGCGCCGAAACCCCAGCGCCGGTACGTCAGCTAGACGTCAGGGATTCCAAAGTATGTTTTCGCATGTGGGCCGCGTTGGCTGAGTAAAGGTTTCTGAAACCTGCCATGTTTAATATTTGGTTCCTTTAGAACGCGATGTAGTCAATCTGTACCGCTGTATATAATTAGTAAAAAAGTGCATAAAAGTGCATGACGTCACAGCCACCAGGTGCGGGAACTGAAGTAGGCGTCGCCGCCCGTATTTCGTTCTTGCGCTTTTTCTGGCTTACCAAAGGTCTTATCGTTGTAGGAGTGGTGTTTTTGGTGTTTTAGAAAGGTAATTTACTGATGCAGAAGAAATCATTTTTCACTTTAGTGTCCCTTTAAGAGCAGTAAAAGACAAATTCGTTTTTTTTTTCGGATTCGTTTTTTTTTTCGGATTCGTTTTTTTTTTTCGAACTGCCTGCTTTTTGGTTCAAGTGGTCCGTGGGGCGAACGCGAGGCGGAATAAGGACGAGAACAGAAAAGGCCTACGCAGTGAGGAATGAACGGGAAGGGAAGCGTGCCGCCGCTTCTTTGAAGGTGGTTGGGCTGAAAAAACAAAGAAAACACAAACACAGTGGTGGCTGACGCCTAGACAATATTTGCTTCTGTATGCACTTCTTTTTATTCGTATTTAGGAATGTTCGACACGATTTGCAATGGGTGCTACATAAAAGTGCTTTCCCGAGCGTGAACGATACCCGCGAATACGCGCAAAGCGTATCGAGCGGCCAGGCGCGTGTCAATTGTGCGCGTATTCGCGGGCTTCTTTCACGCTCGAAAAAGCACTTTTATGTAGCACTTATCCAGCAAGGGAAAGCTTGTATCGGGTGTTTTAGAGCGAAGCTCTTCGCGTCGCCGGCGGCCTCGTCGTAACCAAGGTCATCATCCGCGCGCTGTTCTAGTCACACGAGCATGCCGAAGGTCCGTTGAAGTTAAGGAGCATTGAGCTTTCAAAGGCACATTAGTTCAAGGGGCATATGTCGGTGATACACGGTCTCCAGGTAGTCTTCGTTGAAGCTTTTAACAAAAACCGCAACGTATGCGTCATATTTACTGTGGCAAAGTGTGAAAATGTGACAAATTTACTTCTTGTCACATTTTTTTCAGCAACATGAAACATGAATCGTGAACATGAATCGTGTCGGGGGGGGGGGGGGGGGGGGGTGTTGTCGTAAACGTTTGAAGAGACCCGGAAATTGTCGACATCCTCGCCTTTCTCGACTACACCCGGGGGCGGGGGGGGGAGGGGGTGACAGAATAACAATGGGCCCCGGGTGCCAGACGACCTAGCAACGCCAATGGTTCCAAGTGAACATGCCCAATTTCCCAAAAGTGTGCCGTACAGCGGCTTCGCCTCATCATACCTCTATTCGCAGCGGTGCACTCTTTACAGGCACATTGTGTCCTGCGGTTAAGGAGAAGCGAGAAGCATCTCTTTAGGTTTCGAAAGAAGTAACACATGAGTATGCGCCACTTTTTAAAGTATTTTTCACTTTAGTTTTCGCGTCGACCGGGACTGGGATGAGGCTTTCATTCACGTGATTTCGTTATGAAGCGGTAACCATAAACAAGCAATATCCGCGTGGCAGAAGTTGTGGTTTTGAATTTGCGACTTTCTGCAAGCAATCTATATTGAATTCATTAGGGAGGCGGGTCTCTAGCTCTGGTATGCTGCTCATTTGTTTATAGTGGGATGTGCTCTTCATAAAAAAGCGCGATATCGAGATAACCGATATTGTCGCTGTGTTTAATGTGATTAGCATTCTTTGCTTAGTTCAGGCCATTTTGAGCCAATCTGTTCACCATTGCGGCCGTCCGCCTGCCCATCTTGCCGTCTGTCTGCCTGTCTTTCTGTCTGTCCGTCCGTCCATCTTTTCTGTCATTCTGTCCTGTCTGTACGCATTTCCGCCTGTCAGTGTGTCTACCCGTCTGTTTGATACAAAGACGGCGCCGAATAAAACACCACACGAAGAAGGGAGACACGAGAACAAGCACGTAGGCGCTTGTCTACGTGCTTGTCTCGTGTCTCCCTTCTTCGTGTGTTGTTTCATTCGGCGCCGTCTTTGCAATCATGCTTAACCAACTAGCCCACCAGCCCATGCTCAGTGATTCCGTCTGTTTGTCCATCTGTCTGTCCTGTCTTCCCTGTGTTTTGTCTGTCCTGTCTGTCCGTCTACCCGACCGTCCATTTTTCTTTCTAGCTTGTTCGTGTTTCTGTCCGTCTATCCGCATGTCCGCCTGTCCGTCCGTCTGTCCTGTCCATCTGTCGGTGTCTGTCTCTTCTGCTATCTGAACTGGAGGTCGCCAGAAATTCAAAATTACCTGAGGGTATACGCGAACGGCATTAAGTCGCTACCTTGATGGGTGTTCACAGCTCCAGAGAAAGCCATAAGAGGCGGCAAACCTGTTCAGTGAATTCAACCAACGCTTATGTGAACATAAGGCCAGCCGCTCCCCCCCCCTTTTTTTTTGTTTTTCCCTTTCTCCCCTAAGGGATTGCGTGTTTTTTTCTTTTTTGCCTGTCAGATTTGTGTTTATATGTACACTTTTTAACCGGACTCTTCTAATGGGTGCCAGATCCGAACTCTCCTTGATCGCCCAATAGGAAGGGGAAAGGAAGGCTGCAAGATCACAATCGGTAGTCACTGAATGTTTCTCCTTCATTGTGTACAAATAGCTGCATTATTTAAATTTATTAATTTCTCTCATCCATGAGATGTCAATGAAAATGTTGTGGATGGCGTTGACAAATGACCGATAACATCTAAACTACCCAGAATTCGCGAAGACATTCTTTAAAGAGAAAGACAGCCCGTGAAATAAATCAATCAACAAATAAATAAATAAGTAAATAACAAATAAATAAATATATAACTATAATAATAATAATAATAATAATAATAATAAAACGCCGTGACCTCAAGAACGCTTTTGCACACCAACGATTGCATCAAGTTTTACACGAACCTCGTAAAATTAGGGCACTGGAAACGAGCGGCCGCGCTTTTTTCTCGCCGCGTCAGCCGTTTTTGGGGCGCATCTTCGGCCCCGATCAAACGCGAAGTAGCGCCATCCTGTAACGGTCCGCTTTCCGAACCGTTACAAGACCGCGCCCAGGTTCATAATATACAGGATGCGCTGATGACGATGTTAACGTCTGAGACCTGTCATATTACTGGTGCGCGGACGCGCAGTCACGTGTATTTTTTTTATTTTAAAATTTTGCAGCCTTTTTTTTTGTCTGGAAAATCGACCACACAAGACGTAAGTCACTATACACGCTCTTATGCGGTAATCTTTCGACGTGTTCCGCGACCTTTGCATTGACACCATACTGAATAAGTAAGGTATAAATGTTCATTAAAATTGAATATTGATTGCTTGTTCACAATAATAAAAAAAAACTCGACTGGCATTAACACAAGCCAATCAACTGTACATGGAAAAACTTCTATTCTTTCTTGCTTTGGCCACATTTAGTTGGCACATTCGGTATTTGATTTAATGGCTCTTCCTGATAAACCCATTGGGGTTCCTTTGTAGCTTCATGCCACAGTCTTGTGGAGGACATCCTATTTTTTAAAACAGAAATCACGCTCAAAACCTGCTCAAAAGTGGAAAATTTGCTGCTCCAAAACTTCCTTGGCTGCTTACATCGCTGCCCAAACTGACTACTCGAATGCGGGTTTTAATATCGAAGCTTTGCTTTCCTTGCCTCTTCCTTTGACTTTCTCACTAGTGCTGCGATTGCTGATGCTGTCTTGCACAACTCATCAGGGGGTGGTTCACAGAATGTGTACATGACAGGAGCACTGCAGCGGGCAAGGTGACGGGGAAGCCCGTTCGGACCTTTGCACCGTGTCGAATGTACACAATGCCCTTTGGAGCTCCCTAGGCATCGACACATTAGCCTCTTGACAGTCCTTCACAGTAATTATCTGTGACATTCCGCAAAAGCACAGCAAAAGTTTTGGCGCATACCTTCTACTAACGTGCAAATCCAGTGGGAAGTTGTATAGAATGGTAGAGGGGAGGCGGAAGAGGAAGCAGAGAATCGGTAGAATCGAAGAAGTCGCGAAACAAGTGAAGAATAGCATTAACATTCTTCGCTTGCAACTCGCATACATGGAGCAACACCCTCTATACAAGCTGCATGGAGGAAGGGCGAGAGTGGGAAAAGGTGACGTGAGGAAAGAAAATGCTGCTAATTGGGTGCCTCGATGGGCATGGCCCCGAGGCACACGACTGCATTGGCGGGGTAACAGGGTCAATTTAACTTCAAGCTGCGATATGGTGCGTTTCTGCTATTTCTGAAAAGCATGGTTAAACACCATGCAAACATGTCAAGCGCACAACTTACGCAGGGCGTCCAGAAACAGCAGCATTAAAGATTTTTCGTGAAGTCTAGGCGGCACTACGGAAGCAGTCGCACAGCTACGGCGTTGCTGCATTTCTCATGGCAAATCGCATTTCGATGAAAGCAAAAAAAAAACGCTTGTCCATTTAGATTTAAGAATATATTCAAAATTAATCTGGGGTCTATCACTATAACGTGCTTAATAATCCGATTGGATGGAGCACAGACAGCTCCTCTTACATTGACTCCCACACTGAGTGGGATCAGCATATTTTTCTCTCTGCAAGGACCTCCTGTTTAAATTGCTGTGATGTTAATAGTGGCTGCATATCTCGCTGCACTGTCGGTAGTTGTGGGATAATTTCTTGTAGGAGCACTCTCAAATGCTGATTTTCGTTAGTTTGATTTGTTGTAGTTAGCGGACAGTTAGTGCCACTGTCCATGTTACTGTTCCCTTAACTGTTTTCTATGTTCTGCATGGCTTTCTTAGAGTCTCTGTGCACGGCTAGAGCAAGCTGAGTTTAGTGTTATCCGACACTGTTTATGACAGCTGTCACAGAACAGCTATTCGTCGCATTCCTTCTCTTAAGGGTAAAAGACTTCAGCATAATAACATGTAATAAAGCACTCATATGACATGCATTAAAGAGGTACTTCCTGAGAAAGGAGCACCCATTAACTATAATTTTAACGTAAATGCAAGCCTAACTTCTTGAAATGGCACATATTGGTATTCAAATGTGAACATATATATCTCCTAATCACTTTTTCTGTCTTTTATGCAGTTAATCACAGCCTGTCATTAAGGATCACGTCTTCACCTTCTGTGGGCAGCTAGCGACCTACTCCAGAGGGAAAGCTCTCCACGAAGCTTCCGCTGTTATGGCTGTGGCAGCATATTCTTCATAATGTAAGTGTGGTCACATTTGTCACTATTTTGCACTTTTGCAAATTGCCTTGCATCTCCTCTGATCCTTAAAGCCACGTAGTTATGTTACGTACCATCGTGTCTAGTAGTCTAGCGCCCCTAGAACGATACTTCCCGTACAAAGAAAGAAAGCAATAATTCCTTGCCTGCCTGTAACTAGGTTTCCATAGGTGCTTCCACTGACTTTCAACCACTTCCTATGCCTCTGTGGTTTAACACTAACATGCATCATGCTTCCTCTTCCTTCCGCCTGCTTGCATCTAGTGTAAGGCATGGTGTTCCACGCTTGCTGCTCTCTTGGTGCCATGCCGCTAGTAAGCTACTCCGTGCTTCCTAGCTGCTTGCTTGCTGCTTGCTGCCAAGCGTGCCGCCTGTCATTGCCTAGATCCTGGCATGGTGCTTTTCTCTGGCCAGCCACTAATTTCATGCCTGCCTGTAACTAGGTTTCCACTGGTGATTCCAGCATCTTTGAATCACTTTCTATTGCATTGTGATTAAACACTGACACGCATCTTGCTTTGTCTTTGTTCTTTGATATGTGTTTGTTTCCTTGCACCTAGCATTGATCTGTCTTAATTCACTGCTGTTGTCCTGGTGCTAACAGCAACTGTGCTCCTCGGAGTTCCCTAATTGCTTGCTTGCTGTTCGCGCTAGTTCTTTGCCTGTAATTCTCTTGAAGCGTGAATGCTGTCTACTTGAGGCAGGTGGCTGTAGTGTGTACAAGTATAACAAATACCAAGTGCAGAGAAGCTATGAAACAGGTGGTGCAGAAGTATATCTTGTAGCTATGATCGGGTCGCTTGGTTTATAACATGCAAGGGAGCTGCCCTGCATGGCCTCCCGCAGGGGCGTCTGCGTGGGCAGGCGTTTGGTGCGTTGCGACACCACGGACCCGAGCACGTGGGGGATTGACCACATCGCGAATGACTGTGTGCTGCTTAGCCGTGTACGTGGAAAATTTTCAGATATCTCTCGGATCAGCTTGGCTGCTGGCTCGCTGCTACTAAAATGACCGCTGAAGAAAAGGGAGCGCAGCAAGATTGAAAAGGTGGCTTCCGACACAACGGTTTGGCAGTGGAACTGCATGGGCACGTTATTCAGATCTGCACATTTATTAGGAATATAGTGGCACTTTCTAACCGCTGACGTACCGCAGCGCACCTTTTTATAAATATTTCGCGAGATCGGCATAATTTGGCATTTCTTGACCTCTCGCTGCAACGATGTCGGGAATTCTGCTCGCGCGGATTTTGAGGCCTGCCTAGATGAAAGTTTTGTGGTAAGTGATAATTATATGCACGTATCTTGGGGTTTCTTTTAAAGCGTACCGTGTTAACCACTGCCGTTATGAAAGGCGAAGCTGTGCAGCCTTTAGCTTTATGCTCCAAATGTAATCGACTTGAAGACTCCTTACTGAGTCTGCTGCTTTTTTCTTATAGTTGTAAATTCACATTGTTCAAACGGACTTTACAAGTCTGTAGAGTATTGTTGCATCTTGTGAGGGCAAGATATTTCTTGTGTGTTTAGGCACAGTGGTTGCTTCTCTTAAATCGAATACAATGACAGTTCCATTGAGCCGTGGGTGTTGCTTGTAGCCACTTTTCCCTATAGTTAGCCTCGCTAAGTTGTTCGCTTAGGGTCTGCGTGATCTTGGCTTCTCTCGCAGGGTACCTAGGCTTCTTGCGAGTATTATCTCTTCTAGCATGTGGATGCGATGACTGAATCTTTCTCCCGATTGAGTCATATTGTTCTATAGGGCCTGAATCTGGTTGTCCATTTCGCTCTTGAGAGATTAGAACCCAGTCGGTGTCATCTCGGCTACCGTGTTTTGCATATCCTGTGTTACCGTGGACATTGTGGTTTCCATCATGGCGGTCACGCTGGCGTTGATGTGGTCTTCAAGTGTCTTCATGTCGTTCTGGATTATCACTGCTTGGTTCGACAGTGTTGCTGGCTTTGGTTGTGTTGCTGAAGATGGTGGTGGTGGGGGTGAAGGTTGCGGTAGTGGTGCTTGCGATTGCTGGCCCTTTTCTCTCGGCAGTTCTATTTCTCGCACGAAGTATTCGAGCTGTTTTTCAGTGCTAGCTTCCTTCTCTTGTGTCTTCTTCTTTTGCTGGTTTAGCTCTCGCTTTAATTCATCGTTCTGTCTTTGTAGAATCTTTATCATAGTGTCCTCGTACCTCGAGCGTATTGTGGTTTGAACGCCATTATTTTCCCTCGACGTTTGATTGTGCCCTGTTATGACACTGGCCCAGCTTCCCTTGCGCTGGGTGATGTCGTGTTCCACGCCCGTTGCCGGTATCCGGGGGATGCTCTGTTCTCCTTCCCTTGATCTCGATCCCGACTTGGATCTGAATCTTTTTATCTGTTCCGTCTCATTCGGTGACTGTGGCGATGGTGACATGGTCATCATGTGCTCGTTGTCGTTGGTAGTTACTACGCTGGCCTGGTACCAGAATCTTCTCTGTCTCGATCTTCGTCTCGATCTTGACCGAGGTATTCGAGCTGTTTTTCAGTGCTAGCTTCCTTTTCTTGTGTCTTCTTCTTTTGCTGGTATAGCTCTCGCTTCAATTCATCGTTCTGTCTTTGTAGAATCATTATCGTGTCCTCGTACCTCGAGCGTATTGTGGTTTGAATGCCATTATTTTTCCTCGACGTTTGATTGTGCCCTGTGATGATGTTGGCCCAGCTTACCTCGCGCTGGGTGTTGTCGTGTTCCACGCCGGTTGCCGGCACCCGGGGGATGTTCTGTTCTCTTTCCCTCGTCTCGATCCCGACTTGGATCTGCATCTTTTTATCTGTTCCGTCTCATTCGGTGACTGTGGCGATTGTGACATGGTCATCATGTGCTCGTTGTCGTTGGTAGTTACTACGCTGGCCTGGTACCGGAATCTTGTCTCGATCTTGACCGAGGTATTCGAGCTGTTTTTCAGTGCTAGCTTCCTTCTCTTGTGTCTTCTTCTTTTGCTGGTAAAGCTCTCTCTTCAATTCATCGTTCTGTCTTTGTAGAATCATTATCGTGTCCTCGTATCTCGAGCGTATTGTGGTTTGAACGCCATTATTTTCCCTCGACGTTTGATTGTGCCCTGTTATGACACTGGCCCAGCTTCCCTTCGCTGGGTGTTCTCGTGTTCCACGCCCGTTGCCGGTATCCGGGGGATGCTCTGTTCTCCTTCCCTTGATCTCGATCCCGACTTAGATCTGAATCTTTTTATCTGTTCCGTCTCATTCGGTGACTGTGGCGATGGTGACATGGTCATCATGTGCTCGTTGTCGTTCGTAGTTACTACGCTGGCCTGGTACCAGAATCTTCCCTGTCTCGATCTTCGTCTCGATCTTGACCGAGGTATTCGAGCTGTTTTTCAGTGCTAGCTTCCTTCTCTTGTGTCTTCTTCTTTTGCTGGTATAGCTCTCGCTTCAATTCATCGTTCTGTCTTTGTAGAATCATTATCGTGTCCTCGTACCTCGAGCATATTGTGGTTTGAACGCCATTATTTTCCCTCGACGTTTGATTGTGCCCTGTGATGACGTTGGCCCAGCTTACCTTGCGCTGGGTGTTGTCGTGTTCCACGCCCGTTGCAGGTATCCGGGGGATGCTCTGTTCTCTTTCCCTCGATCTCGATCCCGACCTGGATCTGAATCTTTTTATCTGTTCCGTCTCATTCGGTGACTGTGGCGATGGTGACATGGTCATCATGTGCTCGTTGTCATTGGTAGTTACTACGCTGGCCTGGTACCAGAATCTTCTCTGTCTCGATCTTGTCTCGATCTTGACCGAGGTATTCGAGCTGTTTTTCAGTGCTAGCTTCCTTCTCTTGTGTCTTCTTCTTTTGCTGGTATAGCTCTCGCTTCAATTCATAGTTCTGTCTTTGTAGAACCATTATCGTGTCCTCGTACCTCGAGCGTATTGTGGTTTGAACGCCATTATTTTTCCTCGACGTTTGATTGTGCCCTGTGATGACGTTGGCCCAGCTTACCTTGCGCTGGGTGTTGTCGTGTTCCACGCCGGTTGCCGGCACCCGGGGGATGTTCTGTTCTCTTTCCCTCGTCTCGATCCCGACATGGATCTGAATCTTTTTATCTGTTCCGTCTCATTCGGTGACTGTGGCGATGGTGACATGGTCATCATGTGCTCGTTGTCGTTGGTAGTTACTACGCTGGCCTGGTACCGGAATCTTCTGTCTCGATCTTGACCGAGGTATTCGAGCTGTTTTTCAGTGCTAGCTTCCTTTTCTTGTGTCTTCTTCTTTTGCTGGTATAGCTCTCGCTTCAATTCATCGTTCTGTCTTTGTAGAATCATTATCGTGTCCTCGTACCTCGAGCGTATTGTGGTTTGAATGCCATTATTTTTCCTCGACGTTTGATTGTGCCCTGTGATGATGTTGGCCCAGCTTACCTCGCGCTGGGTGTTGTCGTGTTCCACGCCGGTTGCCGGCACCCGGGGGATGTTCTGTTCTCTTTCCCTCGTCTCGATCCCGACTTGGATCTGCATCTTTTTATCTGTTCCGTCTCATTCGGTGACTGTGGCGATTGTGACATGGTCATCATGTGCTCGTTGTCGTTGGTAGTTACTACGCTGGCCTGGTACCGGAATCTTGTCTCGATCTTGACCGAGGTATTCGAGCTGTTTTTCAGTGCTAGCTTCCTTCTCTTGTGTCTTCTTCTTTTGCTGGTAAAGCTCTCTCTTCAATTCATCGTTCTGTCTTTGTAGAATCATTATCGTGTCCTCGTATCTCGAGCGTATTGTGGTTTGAACGCCATTATTTTCCCTCGACGTTTGATTGTGCCCTGTTATGACACTGGCCCAGCTTCCCTTCGCTGGGTGTTCTCGTGTTCCACGCCCGTTGCCGGTATCCGGGGGATGCTCTGTTCTCCTTCCCTTGATCTCGATCCCGACTTAGATCTGAATCTTTTTATCTGTTCCGTCTCATTCGGTGACTGTGGCGATGGTGACATGGTCATCATGTGCTCGTTGTCGTTCGTAGTTACTACGCTGGCCTGGTACCAGAATCTTCCCTGTCTCGATCTTCGTCTCGATCTTGACCGAGGTATTCGAGCTGTTTTTCAGTGCTAGCTTCCTTCTCTTGTGTCTTCTTCTTTTGCTGGTATAGCTCTCGCTTCAATTCATCGTTCTGTCTTTGTAGAATCATTATCGTGTCCTCGTACCTCGAGCATATTGTGGTTTGAACGCCATTATTTTCCCTCGACGTTTGATTGTGCCCTGTGATGACGTTGGCCCAGCTTACCTTGCGCTGGGTGTTGTCGTGTTCCACGCCCGTTGCAGGTATCCGGGGGATGCTCTGTTCTCTTTCCCTCGATCTCGATCCCGACCTGGATCTGAATCTTTTTATCTGTTCCGTCTCATTCGGTGACTGTGGCGATGGTGACATGGTCATCATGTGCTCGTTGTCATTGGTAGTTACTACGCTGGCCTGGTACCAGAATCTTCTCTGTCTCGATCTTGTCTCGATCTTGACCGAGGTATTCGAGCTGTTTTTCAGTGCTAGCTTCCTTCTCTTGTGTCTTCTTCTTTTGCTGGTATAGCTCTCGCTTCAATTCATAGTTCTGTCTTTGTAGAACCATTATCGTGTCCTCGTACCTCGAGCGTATTGTGGTTTGAACGCCATTATTTTTCCTCGACGTTTGATTGTGCCCTGTGATGACGTTGGCCCAGCTTACCTTGCACTGGGTGTTGTCGTGTTCCACGCCGGTTGCCGGCACCCGGGGGATGTTCTGTTCTCTTTCCCTCGTCTCGATCCCGACATGGATCTGAATCTTTTTATCTGTTCCGTCTCATTCGGTGACTGTGGCGATGGTGACATGGTCATCATGTGCTCGTTGTCGTTGGTAGTTACTACGCTGGCCTGGTACCGGAATCTTCTGTCTCGATCTTGACCGAGGTATTCGAGCTGTTTTTCAGTGCTAGCTTCCTTCTCTTGTGTCTTCTTCTTTTGCTGGTATAGCTCTCGCTTCAATTCATAGTTCTGTCTTTGTAGAACCATTATCGTGTCCTCGTACCTCGAGCGTATTGTGGTTTGAACGCCATTATTTTCCGTCGACGTTTGATTGTGCCCTGTTATGAGGTTAGCCCAGGTTCCCTTGCGATGGGTGTTCTCGTGTTCCACGCCCGTTGCCGGTATCCGGGGGATGCTCTGTTCTCTTTCCCTCGATCTCGATCCCGACTTGGATGTGAATCTTTTTATCTGTTCCGTCTCATTCGGTGACTGTGGCGATGGTGACATGGTCATCATGTGCTCGTTGTCGTTGGTAGTTAGTACGCTGGCCTGGTACCGGAATCTTCTGTCTCGATCTTGACCGAGGTATTCGAGCTGTTTTTCAGTGCTAGCTTCCTTCTCTTGTGTCTTCTTCTTTTGCTGGTGTAGCTCTCGCTTCAATTCATCGTACGGACTTTGTAGAATCATTATCGTGTCCTCGTACCTCGAGCGTATTGTGGTTTGAACGCCATTATTTTCCCTCGACGTTTGATTGTGCCCTGTTATGACACTGGCCCAGCTTCCCTTGCGCTGGGTGTTGTCGTGTTCTACGGCCGTTGCCGGTATCCGGGGGATGCTCTGTTCTCCTTCCCTTGATCTCGATCCCGACTTGGATCTGCATCTTTTTATCTGTTCCATCTCATTCGGTGACTGTGGCGATGGTGACATGGTCATCATGTGCTCGTTGTCGTTGGTAGTTAGTACGCTGGCCTGGTACCGGAATCTTCTGTCTGGATCTTGACCGAGGTATTCGAGCTGCTAGCTTCCTTCTCTTGTGTCTTCTTCTTTTGCTGGTATAGCTCTCGCTTCAATTCATCGTTCGGTCTTTGTAGAATCATTATCGTGTCCTCGTACCTCGAGCGTATTGTGGTTTGAACGCCATTATTTTCCCTCGACGTTTGATTGTGCCCTGTTATGAGGTTAGCCCAGGTTCCCTTGCGATGGGTGTTCTCGTGTTTCACGCCCGTTGCCAGAATCCTGGGGATGCTCTGTTCTCTTTCCCTTGATCTCGATCCCGACTTGGATCTGAATCTTTTTATCTGTTCCGTCTCATTCGGTGACTGTGGCGATGGTGACATGGTCATCATGTGCTCGTTGTCGTTGGTAGTTACTACGCTGGCCTGGTACCAGAATCTTCTGTTTCGATCTTTGTCTCGATCTTGACGGAGGTATTGGAGCTGTTTTTCAGTGCTAGCTTCCTTCTCTTGTCTTCTTCTTTTGCTGGTAGAGCTCTCGCTTCAATTCATCGTTCTCTCTTCGTAGAATCATTATCGTGTCCTCGTACCTCGAGCGTATATTGGTTTGAACGCCATTATTTTTCCTCGACGTTTGATTGTGCCCTGTGATGACGTTGGCCCAGCTTACCTTGCGCTGGGTGTTGTTGTGTTCCACGCCCGTTGCCGGTATCCGGGGGATGCTCTGTTCTCTTTCCCTCGATCTCCATCCCGACATGGATCTGAATCTTTTTATCTGTTCCGTCTCATTCGGTGGCTGTGGCGATGGTGACATGGTCATCATGTGCTCGTTGTCGTTGGTAGTTATTACGCTGGCCTGGTACCAGAATCTTCTGTCTCGATCTTGTCTCGATTTTGACCGAGGTGTTTGAGCTGTTTTTCAGTTCTAGCTTCCTTCTCTTGTGTCTTCTTCTTTTGCTGGTAGAGCTCTCGCTTAAATTCATCGTTCTGTCTTCGTAGAATCATTATCGTGTCGTCGTACCTCGAGCGTATTGTGGTTTGAACGCCATTATTTTCCCTCGACGTTTGATTGTGCCCTGTGATGACGTTGGCCCAGCTTAACTTGCGCTGGGTGTTGTCGTGTTCCACGCCCGTTGCCGGTATCCGGTGGATGCTCTGTTCTCTTTCCCTCGATCCCGACTTGGATCTGCATCTTTTTATCTGTTCCGTCTCATTCGGTGACTGTGGCGATGGTGACATGGTCATCATGTGCTCGTTGTCGTTGGTAGTTACTACGCTGGCATGGTACCAGAATCTTCTCTGTCTCGATCTTGTCTCGATCTTGACCGAGGTATTCGAGCTGTTTTTCAGTGCTAGCTTCCTTCTCTTGTGTCTTCTTCTTTTGCTGGTATAGCTCTCGCTTCAATTCATCGTTCTGTCTTTGTAGAATCATTATCGTGTCCTCGTACCTCGGGCGTATTGTGGTTTGAACGCCATTATTTTCCCTCGACATTTGATTGTGCCCTGTGATGACGTCGGTCAAGCTTACCTTGCGCTGGGTGTTGTCGTGTTCCACGCCCGTTGCCGGTATCCGGGGGATGCTCTGTTCTCTTTCCCTCGTCTCGATCCCGACTTGGATCTGCATCTTTTTATCTGTTCCATCTCATTCGGTGACTGTGGCGATTGTGACATGGTCATCATGTGCTCGTTGTCGTTGGTAGTTACTACGCTGGCCTGGTACCAGAATCTTCTCTGTCTCGATCTTCGTCTCGATCTTGACCGAGGTATTCGAGCTGTTTTTCAGTGCTAGCTTCCTTCTCTTGTGTCTTCTTCTTTTGCTGGTAGAGCTCTCGCTTCAATTCATCGTTCTCTCTTCATAGAATCATTATTGTGTCCTCGTACCTCAAACGTATTGTGGTTTGAACGCCATTATTTTCCCTCGACGTTTGATTGTGCCCTGTGATGACGTTAGCCCAGCTTACATTGCGCTGGGTGTTGTCGTGTTCCACGCCCGTTGCCGGTATCCGGGGGATGCTCTGTTCTCTTTCCCTCGATCTCGATCCCGACTTGGATCTCAATCTTTTTATCTGTTCCATCTCATTCGGTGACTGTGGCGATGGTGACATAGTCATCATGTGCTCGTTGTCGTAGGTAGTTACTACGCTGGCCTGGTACCAGAATCTTCTCTGTCTCGATCTTGTCTCGATCTTGACCGATGTATTCGAGCTGTTTTTCAGTGCTAGCTTCCTTCTCTTGTGTCTTCTTCTTTTGCTGGTATAGCTCTCGCTTCAATTCATCGTTCTGTCTTTGTAGAACCATTATCGTGTCCTCGTACCTCGAGCGTATTGTGGTTTGAACGCCATTATTTTCCCTCGACGTTTGATTGTGCCTTGTTATGAGGTTAGCCCAGGTTCCCTTGCGATCGGTGTTCTCGTGTTCCACGCCTGTTGCCGGTATCCGGGGGATGCTCTGTTCTCTTTCCCTTGATCTCGATCCCGACTTGGATGTGAATCTTTTTATCTGTTCCGTCTCATTCGGTGACTGTGGTGATGGTGACATGGTCATCATGTGCTCGTTGTCGTTGGTAGTTACTACGCTGGCCTGGTACCAGAATCTTCTCTGTCTCGATCTTGTCTCGATCTTGACCGAGGTGTTTGAGGTGTTTTTCAGTGCTAGCTTCCTTCTCTTGTCTTCTTCTTTTGCTGGTAGAGCTCTCGCTTCAATTCATCGTTCTGTCTTTGTAGAATCATTATCATGTCCTCGTACGTCGAGCGTATTGTGGTTTGAACGCCATTATTTTGCCTCGACGTTTGATTGTGCCCTGTTATGACACTGGCCCAGCTTCCCTTGCGCTGGGTGTTGTCGTGTTCCACACCCGTTGCCGGTATCCGGGGGATGCTCTGTTCTCTTTCCCTCGATCTCGATCCCGACTTGGATCTGAATCTTTTTATCTGTTCCGTCTCATTCGGTGACTGCGGCGATGGTGACATGGTCATCATGTGCTCGTTGTCGTTGGTAGTTACTACGCTGGCCTGGTACCAGAATCTTCTGTCTCGATCTTGTCTCGATCTTGACCGCGGTGTTTGAGCTGTTTTGCAGTGCTAGCTTCCTTCTCTTGTGTCTTCTTGTTTTGCTGGTATAGCTCTCGCTTCAATTCATCGTTCTGTCTGTGTAGAATCATTATCGTGTCCTCGTACCTCGAGCGTATTGTGGTTTGAATGCCATTATTTTCCCTCGACGTTTCATTGTGCCCTGTGATGACGTTAGCCCAGCTTACATTGCGCTGGGTGTTGTCGTGTTCCACGCCCGTTGCCGGTATCCGGGGGATGCTCTGTTCTCTTTCCCCCGATCTCGATCCCGACTTGGATCTGCATCTTTTTATCTGTTCCGTCTCATTCGGTGACTGTGGCGATGGTGACATGGTCATCATGTGCTCGTTGTCGTTGGTAGTTATTACGCTGGCCTGGTACCAGAATCTTCTGTCTCGATCTTGTCTCGATTTTGACCGAGGTGTTTGAGCTGTTTTTCAGTTCTAGCTTCCTTCTCTTGTGTCTTCTTCTTTTGCTGGTAGAGCTCTCGCTTAAATTCATCGTTCTGTCTTGGTAGAATCATTATCGTGTCGTCGTACCTCGAGCGTATTGTGGTTTGAACGCCATTATTTTCCCTCGACGTTTGATTGTGCCCTGTGATGACGTTGGCCCAGCTTAACTTGCGCTGGGTGTTGTCGTGTTCCACGCCCGTTGCCGGTATCCGGTGGATGCTCTGTTCTCTTTCCCTCGATCCCGACTTGGATCTGCATCATTTTATCGGTTCCGTCTCATTCCGTGACTGGCGATGGTGACGTGGTCATCATGTGCTCGTTGTCGTTGGTAGTTACTACGCTGGCATGGTACCAGAATCTTCTCTGTCTCGATCTTGTCTCGATCTTGACCGAGGTATTCGAGCTGTTTTTCAGTGCTAGCTTCCTTCTCTTGTGTCTTCTTCTTTTGCTGGTATAGATCTCGCTTCAATTCATCGTTCTGTCTTTGTAGAATCATTATCGTGTCCTCGTACCTCGGGCGTATTGTGGTTTGAACGCCATTATTTTCCCTCGACATTTGATTGTGCCCTGTGATGACGTCGGCCCAGCTTACATTGCGGTGGGTGTTGTCGTGTTCCACGCCCGTTGCCGGTATCCCGGGGATGCTCTGTTCTCTTTCCCCCGATCTCGATCCCGACTTGGATCTGCATCTTTTTATCTGTTCCGTCTCATTCGGTGACTGTGGTGATGGTGACATGGTCATCATGTGCTCGTTGTCGTTGGTAGTTACTACGCTGGCCTGGTACCAGAATCTTCTGTCTCGATCTTGTCTCGATCTTGACCGCGGTGTTTGAGCTGTTTTGCAGTGCTAGCTTCCTTCTCTTGTGTCTTCTTGTTTTGCTGGTATAGCTCTCGCTTCAATTCATCGTTCTGTCTGTGTAGAATCATTATCGTGTCCTCGTACCTCGAGCGTATTGTGGTTTGAATGCCATTATTAACGCGATAGCGTTAAGGAGCTCGTGTCGCAGAAAAGCCGGTGTCGTCGGCGTCGGGTGTCGGCGTCGGCGGCGTTGACCGTGAGCGATAAATCACGGCAGGCGCTTCATAAATAAAAAGCAACTTCCAAGATTGGCCCGGTGGGAATCGAACCCAGGTCTCCGGAGTGTGAGACGGAGACGCTACCACTCAGCCACGAGTTCGATGCTTCCAAGCGGTGCAAACGCGCCTCTAGGAATGCGGTGTTGCCTTCGAAACGAGCCGTGGAAAGTTATACTGCGGTGTATATCGGTAATTATGAACATGTAACGTACAGAAGTCACAATTACACGAGTTGCGAAGTGCGTTTCCGCTGCATTTCTTCTGCGCTTTCCGCACACGCAGAGCCATCTTGCGGCAAACACAGAAGACCCCCTCCTCTCAATGTACGGCGCTGCCCCGACAGGAGGCGCGCCGCGCGCGCATTGGGACCGCTGCCAGGCGCGTCGCGGGACTCCCTCTCCCCTGACGACGCTTCGCCGTGCTTCCGGTTTAGATTACTATCTATCTCTCTGCCCGTGCCGATCACGACGTTTGGCTGGCGTAGATCGTTTCCCCTCCGAGACACCGAGTTCTTTGGTTCGTTTCGTTCGCTCAGGCGCACGTTTCGTTGCCGCGCCAAACGCTGCGTTGCTCGACGCTCACCGCGTGATAGGTGGGCCCTAAGTCCGATGCGGGGCGCATCGTCAGTGATTGCTGTGCCGTAGCGCATTGTCTTATACCCCTTGGCGGGTCGACGGGAACGCTGTCGCGTCCCACTCTTGAAGGCGAAGCTTAAGCGTCCTCCAATTTTTTTCCCTCGACGTTTCATTGTGCCCTGTGATGACGTTAGCCCAGCTTACATTGCGCTGGGTGTTGTCGTGTTCCACGCCCGTTGCCGGTATCCGGGGGATGCTCTGTTCTCTTTCCCCCGATCTCGATCCCGACTTGGATCTGCATCTTTTTATCTGTTCCGTCTCATTCGGTGACTGTGGCGATGGTGACATGGTCATCATGTGCTCGTTGTCGTTGGTAGTTACTACGCTGGCCTGGTACCAGAATCTTCTGTTTCGATCTTTGTCTCGATCTTGACGGAGGTATTCGAGCTGTTTTTCAGTGCTAGCTTCCTTCTCTTGTCTTCTTCTTTTGCTGGTAGAGCTCTCGCTTCAATTCATCGTTCTCTCTTCGTAGAATCATTATCGTGTCCTCGTACCTCGAGCGTATATTGGTTTGAACGCCATTATTTTTCCTCGACGTTTGATTGTGCCCTGTGATGACGTTGGCCCAGCTTCCCTTGCGCTGGGTGTTGTAGTGTTCCACGCCCGTTGCCGGTATCCGGGGGATGCTCTGTTCTCTTTCCCTCGATCCCGATCCCGACTTGGATCTGCATCTTATTATCTGTTCCGTCTCATTCGGTGACTGTGGCGATGGTGACATGGTCATCCTGTGCTCGTTGTCGTTGGTAGTTACTACGCTGGCATGGTACCAGAAACTTCTCTTTCTCGATCTTGTCTCGATCTTGACCGAGGTATTCAAGCTGTTTTTCAGTGCTAGCTTCCTTCTCTTGTGTCTTCTTCTTTTGCTGGTATAGCTCTCGCTTAAATTCATCGTTCTCTCTTCGTAGAATCATTATCGTGTCCTCGTACCTCGAACGTATTGAGGTTTGAATGCCATTATTTTCCCTCGAGGTTGGATTGTGCCCTGTGATGACGTTGGCCCAGCTTACCTTGCGCTGGGTGTTGTCGTGTTCCACGCCCGTTGTCGGTATCCGGGGGATGCTCTGTTCTCTTTCCCTCGATGTCGTACCCGACTTGGATCTGAGTCTTTCTATCTGTTCCGTCTCATTCGGTGACTGTGGCGATGGTGACATGGTCATCATGTGCTCGTTGTCGTTGGTAGTTACTACGCTGGCATGGTACCAGAATCTTCTGTCTCGATCTTGTCTCGATCTTGACCGCGGTGTTTGAGCTGTTTTGCAGTGCTAGCTTCCTTCTCTTGTGTCTTCCTGTTTTGCTGGTATAGCTCTCGCTTCAATTCATCGTTCTGTCTTTGTAGAATCATTATCGTGCTCTCGTACCTCGAGCGTATTGTGGTTTGAACGCCATTATTTTCCCTCGACCTTTGATTGTGCCCTGTTATGACTTTGGCCCAACTTCCCTTGCGCTGGGTGTTGTCGTGTTCCACGCCCGTTGCCGGTATCCCGGGGATGCTCTGTTCTCTTTCCCCCGATCTCGATCCCGACTTGGATCTGAATCTTTTCATCTGTTCCGTCTCATTCGGTGACTGTGGCGATGGTGACATGGTCATCATGTGCTCGTTGTCGTTGGCAGTTAGTACGCTGGCCTGGTACCGGAATCTTCTGTCTCGATCTTGACCGAGGTATTCGAGCTGCTAGCTTCCTTCTCTTGTGTCTTCTTCTTTTGCTGGTGTAGCTCTCGCTTCAATTCATCGTTCGGTCTTTGTAGAATCATTATCGTGTCCTCGTACCTCGAGCGTATTGTGGTTTGAACGCCATTATTTTCCCTCGACGTTTGATTGTGCCCTGTTATGAGGTTAGCCCAGGTTCCCTTGCGATGGGTGTTCTCGTGTTTCACGCCCGTTGCCAGTATCCTGGGGATGCTCTGTTCTCTTTCCCTTGATCTCGATCCCGACTTGGATCTGAATCTTTTCATCTGTTCCGTCTCATTCGGTGACTGTGGCGATGGTGACATGGTCATCATGTGCTCGTTGTCGTTGGAAGTTACTACGCTGGCCTGGTACCAGAATCTTCTGTTTCGATCTTGTCTCGATCTTGACCGCGGTGTTTGAGCTGTTTTGCAGTGCTAGCTTCCTTCTCTTGTGTCTTCCTGTTTTGCTGGTATAGCTCTCGCTTCAATTCATCGTTCTGTCTTTGTAGAATCATTATCGTGCTCTCGTACCTCGAGCGTATTGGGGTTTGAACGCCATTATTTTCCCTCGACCTTTGATTGTGCCCTGTTATGACTTTGGCCCAACTTCCCTTGCGCTGGGTGTTGTCGTGTTCCACGCCCGTTGTCAGTATCCGGGGGATGCTCTGTTCTCTTTCCCTTGATCTCGATCCCGACTTGGATCTGAATCTTTTTATCTGTTCCGTCTCATTCGGTGACTGTGGCGATGGTGACATGGTCATCATGTGCTCGTTGTCGTTGGTAGTTACTACGCTGGCCTGGTACCAGAATCTTCCCTGTCTCTATCTTCGTCTCGATCTTGACCGAGGTATTCGAGCTGTTTTTCAGTGCTAGCTTCCTTCTCTTGTGTCTTCTTCTTTTGCTGGTATAGCTCTCGCTTCAATTCATCGTTCTGTCTTTGTAGAATCATTATCGTGTCCTCGTACCTCGAGCGTATTGTGGTTTGAATGCCATTATTTTCCCTCGACGTTTGATTGTGCCCTGGGATGACGTTAGCCCAGCTTACATTGCGCTGGGTGTTGTCGTGTTCCACGCCCGTTGCCGGTATCCGGGGGATGCTCTGTTCTCTTTCCCTCGATCTCGATCCCGATATGGATCTGAATCTTTTTATCTGTTCCGTCTCATTCGGTGACTGTGGCGATGGTGACATGGTCATCATGTGCTCGTTGTCGTTGGTAGTTACTACGCTGGCCTGGTACCGGAATCTTCTGTCTCGATCTTGACCGAGGTATTCGAGCTGTTTTTCAGTGCTAGCATCCTTCTCTTGTGTCTTCTTCTTTTGCTGGTAAAGCTCTCGCTTCAATTCATCGTTCTGTCTTTGTAGAATCATTATCGTGTCCTCGTACCTCGAGCGTATTGTGGTTTGAACGCCATTATTTTCCCTCGACGTTTGATTGTAATTGTTATGACACTGGCCCAGCTTCCCTTGCGCTGGGTGTTGTAGTGTTCCACGCCCGTTGCCGGTATCCGGGGGATGCTCTGTTCTCTTTCCCTCGATCCCGATCCCGACTTGGATCTGCATCTTATTATCTGTTCCGTCTCATTCGGTGACTGTGGCGATGGTGACATGGTCATCCTGTGCTCGTTGTCGTTGGTAGTTACTACGCTGGCATGGTACCAGAAACTTCTCTTTCTCGATCTTGTCTCGATCTTGACCGAGGTATTCAAGCTGTTTTTCAGTGCTAGCTTCCTTCTCTTGTGTCTTCTTCTTTTGCTGGTATAGCTCTCGCTTAAATTCATCGTTCTCTCTTCGTAGAATCATTATCGTGTCCTCGTACCTCGAACGTATTGAGGTTTGAATGCCATTATTTTCCCTCGAGGTTGGATTGTGCCCTGTGATGACGTTGGCCCAGCTTACCTTGCGCTGGGTGTTGTCGTGTTCCACGCCCGTTGTCGGTATCCGGGGGATGCTCTGTTCTCTTTCCCTCGATGTCGTACCCGACTTGGATCTGAGTCTTTCTATCTGTTCCGTCTCATTCGGTGACTGTGGCGATGGTGACATTGTCATCATGTGCTCGTTGTCATTGGTAGTTACTACGCTGGCATGGTACCAGAATCTTCTCTGTCTCGATCTTGACCTCTCCCCGACTCTCAACGGTGGCGGGACTGGTTTCGGCTTACTTCGACAGTCTCCACTCGCCGTTTCATGGGGCATCCCGCAGAGCTTCCATTTCGGCTCGCATTGGTGGTTGTTTGGATCAGCGTTGTGTTCTCCCCAGTTGTCACATAGTTAGTCGTTTGGATTAGGGCAGACGTCTTGTCTGTGTCCTACCACCGCGCAACTGCTGTGTCCTAGCTCTCATGTTTGCGAACGTGCTCGTTCACTAGTCGTCCACACGTAAAATAAAACTTTGTATAAAGCTTTCCTTTGCATGCAACACTGCATCGAATCAACGGCAGCCAGGACTGTGCTCGGTTCTTGCTAGGTATTGACATGGTTAGCTGAGGTGACTGAAACACCTGCACCCTCCTGTCACTAACCTGTGTTTTGTCAAATTTCAGAAATCTCTCGGCTCAGCTTGGCTGCTGGCTCTATCCTACTAAAATGTCTGCCAAAGAAAAGGGAGCGCTGCAACATTGAAAAGGTGGCTTCTGGCACAACGGTTTGACAGTGGAACTGCATCGGCACGTTATCCAGATCTGCACATTTATTAGGAATATAGTGGCACTTTCTAACCGCTCACGTACCGCAGCGCACCATTTTATGAATATTTCGCGAGATCGGCATAATTTGGCATTTCTTGAACTCTCGCTGCAACGATGTCGGGAACTGTGCTCGCGCAGATTTTCGCGCCTGCCTGGATGCAAGCTTTGTGGTAAGTGATAATTAAGTGCACATATCTTGGGGTTTCCTTTAAAGCGTAGCGTGTTAACAGCTAGTGTTATGAAAGGCGAAGCTGTGCAGCCTTTAGCTTTATGCTGCAAATGTAATAGACTCAAATACTGATTACTGTCTTTGCTGCTTTTTTTTATAGTTGTAAATATACATTGTTCAAATGGACCTTACAAGTGTTTAGAGTATTGTTGCATCTTGTGGGGTAAAATATTTCTTGTGTGTTTTGGCACGTACTCGATGAAACCAGACCATATTCTGGGTTTTGTTGTGCCGAAACTGCCATTCGATAACGAAGCATAGCATAGTGCAGTAGGCATGACTGTTTGGCACGTACTCGATGAAACCAGAGGAGATTCTGGGTTTTCTCGTGCCGAAACTGCCATTCGATAACGAAGCATAGCATAGTGCAGTAGGCATGACTGTTTGGCACGTACTCGATGAAACCAGAGCAGAGTCTGGGTTTTCTCGTGCCGAAACTGCCATTCGATAACGAAGCATCGCATAGTGCAGTAGGCATGACTGTTTGGCATGGCTCGATGAAACCAGAGCAGATTCTGGGTTTTCTCGTGCCGAAACTGCCATTCGATAACGAAGCATAGCATAGTGCAGTGGCATGACTGTTTGGCACGTACTCGATGAAACCAGAGCAGAGTCTGGGTTTTCTCGTGCCGAAACTGCCATTCGATAACGAAGCATCGCATAGTGCAGTAGGCATGACTGTTTGGCATGACTCGATGAAACCAGAGCAGATTCTGGGTTTTCTCGTGCCGAAACTGCCATTCGATAACGAAGCATAGCATAGTGCAGTGGCATGACTGTTTGGCACGTACTCGATGAAACCAGGGCAGATTCTGGGTTTTCTCGTGCCGAAACTGCCATTCGATAACGAAGCATCGCATAGTGCAGTAGGCATGACTGTTTGGCACGTACTCGATGAAACCAGAGCAGAGTCTGGGTTTTCTCGTGCCGAAACTGCCATTCGATAACGAAGCATAGCATAGTGCAGTGGCATGACTGTTTGGCACGTACTCGATGAAACCAGGGCAGATTCTGGGTTTTCTCGTGCCGAAACTGCCATTCGATAACGAAGCATAGCATAGTGCAGTGGCATGACTGTTTGGCACGTACTCGATGAAACCAGGGCAGATTCTGGGTTTTCTCGTGCCCAAACTGCCATTCGATAACGAAGCATAGCATAGTGCAGTGGCATGACTGTTTGGCACGTACTCGATGAAACCAGGGCAGATTCTGGGTTTTCTCGTGCCGAAACTGCCATTCGATAACGAAGCATAGCATAGTGCAGTGGCATGACTGTTTGGCACGTACTCGATGAAACCAGAGCAGAGTCTGGGTTTTCTCGTGCCGAAACTGCCATTCGATAACGAAGCATCGCATAGTGCAGTAGGCATGACTGTTTGGCATGACTCGACGAAACCAGAGCAGATTCTGGGTTTTCTCGTGCCGAAACTGCCATTCCATAACGAAGCATAGCATAGTGTAGTAGGCATGACTGTTTGGCACGTACTCGATGAAACCAGAGCAGAGTCTGGGTTTTCTCGTGCCGAAACTGCCATTCGATAACGAAGCATCGCATAGTGCAGTAGGCATGACTGTTTGGCATGACTCGATGAAACCAGAGCAGATTCTGGGTTTTCTCGTGCCGAAACTGCCATTCGATAACGAAGCATAGCATAGTGTAGTAGGCATGACTGTTTGGCACGTACTCGATGAAACCAGAGCAGTCTGGGTTTTCTCGTGCCGAAACTGCCATTCGATAACGAAGCATCGCATAGTGCAGTAGGCATGACTGTTTGGCATGAGTCGATGAAACCAGAGCAGATTCTGGGTTTTCTCGTGCCGAAACTGCCATTCGATAACGAAGCATAGCATAGTGCAGTGGCATGACTGTTTGGCACGTACTCGATGAAACCAGGGCAGATTCTGGGTTTTCTCGTGCCGAAACTGCCATTCGATAACGAAGCATCGCATAGTGCAGTAGGCATGACTGTTTGGCACGTACTCGATGAAACCAGAGCAGAGTCTGGGTTTTCTCGTGCCGAAACTGCCATTCGATAACGAAGCATAGCATAGTGCAGTGGCATGACTGTTTGGCACGTACTCGATGAAACCAGGGCAGATTCTGGGTTTTCTCGTGCCGAAACTGCCATTCGATAACGAAGCATAGCATAGTGCAGTGGCATGACTGTTTGGCACGTACTCGATGAAACCAGGGCAGATTCTGGGTTTTCTCGTGCCGAAACTGCCATTCGATAACGAAGCATAGCATAGTGCAGTGGCATGACTGTTTGGCACGTACTCGATGAAACCAGAGTAGAGTCTGGGTTTTCTCGTGCCGAAACTGCCATTCGATAACGAAGCATCGCATAGTGCAGTAGGCATGACTGTTTGGCATGACTCGATGAAACCAGAGCAGATTCTGGGTTTTCTCGTGCCGAAACTGCCATTCCATAACGAAGCATAGCATAGTGTAGTAGGCATGACTGTTTGGCACGTACTCGATGAAACCAGAGCAGAGTCTGGGTTTTCTCGTGCCGAAACTGCCATTCGATAACGAAGCATCGCATAGTGCAGTAGGCATGACTGTTTGGCATGACTCGATGAAACCAGAGCAGATTCTGGGTTTTCTCGTGCCGAAACTGCCATTCGATAACGAAGCATAGCATAGTGTAGTAGGCATGACTGTTTGGCACGTACTCGATGAAACCAGAGCAGAGTCTGGGTTTTCTCGTGCCGAAACTGCCATTCGATAACGAAGCATCGCATAGTGCAGTAGGCATGACTGTTTGCCATGACTCGATGAAACCAGAGCAGATTCTGGGTTTTCTCGTGCCGAAACTGCCATTCGATAACGAAGCATAGCATAGTGCAGTAGGCATGACTGTTTGGCACGTACTCGATGAAACCAGAGCAGAGTCTGGGTTTTCTCGTGCCGAAACTGCCATTCGATAACGAAGCATCGCATAGTGCAGTAGGCATGACTGTTTGGCATGACTCGATGAAACCAGAGCAGATTCTGGGTTTTCTCTTGCCGAAACTGCCATTCGATAACGAAGCATCGCATAGTGTAGTAGGCATGACTGTTTGGCACGTACTCGATGAAACCAGAGCAGAGTCTGGGTTTTCTCGTGCCGAAACTGCCATTCGATAACGAAGCATAGCATAGTGCAGTGGCATGACTGTTTGGCACGTACTCGATGAAACCAGGGCAGATTCTGGGTTTTCTCGTGCCGAAACTGCCATTCGATAACGAAGCATCGCATAGTGCAGTAGGCATGACTGTTTGGCACGTACGCGATGAAACCAGAGCAGATTCTGGGTTTTCTCGTGCCGAAACTGCCATTCGATAACGAAGCATCGCATAGTGCAGTAGGCATGACTGTTTGGCATGACTCGATGAAACCAGAGCAGATTCTGGGTTTTCTCTTGCCGAAACTGCCATTCGATAACGAAGCATCGCATAGTGCAGTAGGCATGACTGTTTGGCATGACTCGATGAAACCAGAGCAGATTCTGGGTTTTCTCGTGCCGAAACTGCCATTCGATAACGAAGCATAGCATAGTGCAGTGGCATGACTGTTTGGCACGTACTCGATGAAACCAGGGCAGATTCTGGGTTTTCTCGTGCCGAAACTGCCATTCGATAACGAAGCATCGCATAGTGCAGTAGGCATGACTGTTTGGCACGTACGCGATGAAACCAGAGCAGATTCTGGGTTTTCTCGTGCCGAAACTGCCATTCGATAACGAAGCATCGCATAGTGCAGTAGGCCAGTCTCGTGACAAGGCCACATAGAGAAAAAGCACAACGAACTCTGCAACAACTTTACCAGCCTGGAGGGGTCAAAGTGCTCAGAACGCTGGTCGGAAGATGTTGTATACACAAACAAATTGAACATCACTTCTGAATGATTTTGACCAAGCATATTTTTCTTTGCTGACAGTGCTGAGAGCTCTGCAACATCCCTCATTCCTGAAAGTATGTTTCTGACAATCCGATCTCACAGGACGACAACCTAACCAAAGGAACCTCCGGAAAGATTTTTCCCTTTGAGAATTGATGCAGATTTGACCACTCGTGTCGGAACCTGGGATTTCCGTGACCTACCCGTCTCTTTGAGCAGCAGTTAAGCCTAAGCTGCTATCGTCTTTTGGGCCAAGCGAATACATCGCCACGAAAAGCGGCGTTGCAGTAAGGGCCTTTGTGACGAGGGTCTTCAGTGGCGTCAATTGGCTGCTCTCATCGACGTCAACGAATGAAGGTGAGCTGCAACACTATAATAAGTCTTCTGATTAAGAGCCATCCCTTATGAGAACTAGATGGCACGCTGGAAGGAACGGTATAGGGCATACAAACTTAATGGGAAGTGAGACACTGGTAGCTGTAATATCAGTCATTCCTCAATGTATGCGGCCGACAACTAGTCCACAGGAACCTCCGGACAAATGTTCCCCCTTGAGAACTGATGAGATTTGACTGCTCATGTCCGAACCTGGGATATCCGAGCCCAACTACGCGCCTCTTGGAGCGGCAGTAAGGTCTAAGCTGTGGCTTCCGGACACATCGTCTTTTGGAGCAAGCGAATACATCGCCACAAGAAGCGGCGTGCGGAAAGGCCCTTCGTGACGAGGGTCTTGAGTGGCCTCGATTGGCTGTTCCCATCGACGTCAACGAATGAAGGTGAGCTGCAAGACTATAATAATTCTTCTGATTAAGAAGCATCCCTTATGAGAATTAGATCGCACGCTGGAAGAAACGGTATAGGGTATACACGGTGAATGGATAGAGAAAAATTGGTAGCTATCAAGTGTCTTCTTGTTGGGGGAAGTCTGAAGCTACCAGGGACGTAGACAAAATGCAACAGGCAGTTGGTGCCACTCAAGTGCTTAGTTTGTGAAGGGCAGAGGTTGCATATGAACAATACAGCGGAAAGCTGACCTAATGTCCAGCTTTCAAGATTGAAGGCGAGGAAATTTATTGCAAGCGTTCAAAGTTTGTGCGATTTTTGGGTTGTATACAAGTGCTCTGAAAACAACGATGCAAACCTGCCCTGAGTGGCCTCCCGCAGGGGCGTCTGCGTAGGCAGGCGTTTGGTGCGTTGCGACACCACGGACCCGAGCACGTGGGCGATTGACCACACCGCGAAAGACTGTGCTGCTCAGCCGTGTACGGGGAAAAAGGGATGGTGAAGGTTGAGCTGATGCTCAGCTTTTGGACACAGGCAGATGCAAAGAATCCCTTTGACCTCGCCTTCACATACAGGGGCTCTCTGCAGTGACCCATCAAGGGGATGTCGGTTGTTTTTTCCTATCTTCCGGCTTGCCTTTTGTCTTCCTGGCTTTGAATCTCTCCGGTCTTTTACTCACCTTTGGGTCATTTCCATTCTTTAAGGCAGTGAGAATTAATTTGACTCTAATTGCCAACCAAGCTAAAATTATTTTGGGCTGCAGTGGCTGTGGCACAGTTGGCATTGGATGGCTTTGAAATACAAAAATCACGTGCCCGATTGTTTGGCATAGTGTTGGCACGTACCCACCTGCCGAAATCACATAGACCTTTTTTTTACTTAAGTCCAAATCTTTAGACTTGATGGAGCAGCAATTTGATATGCAAGGAGTCTCCCTTCTTGTCACCGTCAAAACCGCACTGTTCTGTTTCAAGGACTGCTGCAACATTCCTGAGTGACGTGCCTGATGGCTCTTTCCAAAAGTGGGTGCACCGATGGCTTTGTTTTTTCGCCTGACCACAGAAACACTTGCATGTGTTCAAGTCAGCCACAGTGCAATGACCGAAAGGACCGTAACAAGTCTACCACGTCTTCTAGTTGTGAAATGCATAACCAACACCATGAGTCCTCGGTGTGAAGTTACGAAAAAGTCAGTGGTGACTTCCGTGCTGAAATCCCTGACAAACTGAAAGTTGAAAAACTCAACTTGTTTCATTTGAATACTCCCTTAAATTGGCATACTGGCATTGCTCCACGAACAATATATGTGCACCTGTAGAAGTACCACACCTCGAAAAATTGACTGATCCAAGTCGACCGGCTCATCGGCAGCACCGTCCTTCGGAACAACCCAGCCAATTACTCACGTGCGGCATTAAAAAGAAGACTCTTGGAGATAGTGACTTCTTGGTGGAAAGACCCTGACTGTTTCGAGGAACCAGAGATTGGTCAAGCGCACCATTAATGGTATCGCCACGTGGACTTGCGCTTTTTTCAAAACAAGGAATCGGGACGCAAAGGTTACAGGACCGATAACTTGGCCCCCCACTAGCTTGCCGCCTGTCACCGTGTAGATCAATGCATTCAGCATGCCTCTGAAATGCTGTCAATTCCTTGCCTGCACGCAACTTGCTTCCTATTGGTGCTTTCACCAACTTTAAATCACTTTCTATTGCATTGTGATTAAACACTGACACGCATCGTGGTTCCTCTTCCTTCTGCCTGCTTGCATCTAGTGTAAGGCATGGTGTTCCACGCTTGCTGCTCTCTTGGTGCCATGCCGCTAGTAAGCTACTCCGTGCTTCCTAGCTGCTTGCTTGCTGTTTGCTGCCAAGCGTGCCGCCTGTCTTTGCCTAGATGCTGGCATGGTGCTTTTCTCTGGCCAGCCACTAATTTCTTGCCTGCCTGTAACTAGGTTTCCACTGGTGATTCCAGCATCTTGGAATCACTTTCTATTGCATTGTGATTGAACACTAACACGCATCGTGGTTACTCTTCCTTCCGCCTGCTTGCATCAAGTCTAAGGCATGGTGTTCCACGCTTGCTGCTCTCTTGGTGCCATGCCGCTAGTAAGCTACTCCGTGCTTCCTAGCTGCTTGCTTGCTGTTTGCTGCCAAGCGTGCCGCCTGTCTTTGCCTACATGCTGGCATGGTGCTTTTCTCTGGCCAGCCACTAATTTCTTGCCTGCCTGTTATTAGGTTTCCACTGGTGATTCCAGCATCTTGGAATCACTTTCTATTGCATTGTGATTGAACACTAACACGCATCGTGGTTACTCTTCCTTCCGCCTGCTTGCATCTAGTCTAAGGCATGGTGTTCCACGCTTGCTGCTCTCTTGGTGCCATGCCGCTAGTAAGCTACTCCGTGCTTCCTAGCTGCTTGCTTGCTGTTTGCTGCCAAGCGTGCCGCCTGTCTTTGCCTAGATGCTGGCATGGTGCTTTTCTCTGGCCAGCCACTAATTTCTTGCCTGCCTGTAACTAGGTTTCCACTGGTGATTCCAGCATCTTTGAATCACTTTCTATTGCATTGTGATTGAACACTAACATGCATCGTGGTTACTCTTCCTTCCGCCTGCTTGCATCTAGTCTAAGGCATGGTGTTCCACGCTTGCTGCTCTCTTGGTGCCATGCCGCTAGTAAGCTATCCTGTGCTTCCCAGCTGCTTGCTTGCTGTTTGCTGCCAAGCGTGCCACCTGTCTTTGCCTAGATGCTGGCATGGTGCTTTTCTCTGGCCAGCCACTAATTTCTCGCCTGCCTGTAACTAGGTTTCCACTGGTGATTCCAGCATCTTGGAATCGCGTTCCATTGCATTGTGATTACACAGTAACACGCATCTTGCTTTGTCTTTGTTTGATATGTGTTTGTTTCCTTCTTGCACCTAGCATTGATCTTTCTTAATTCACGACTGTTGTCCTGGTACTAAGAGCAACTGTGCTCCTCGGAGTTCCCTAATTGCTTGCTTGCTGTTTGCGCTAGTTCTTTGCCTGTAATTCTCTTGAAGCGTGAATGCTGTCTACTTGAGGCAGGTGGCTGCAGTGTGTACAAGTATAACAAATACCAAGTGCAGAGAAGCTATGAGACAGGTGGTGCAGAAGTATATCTTGTAGCTGTGATCGGGTCACTTGGTTTATAACGTCTTCAAGTGAGCTGAAAGTCTGTTTTGTCCAGCTTCTTGTGAATGAAAATAGTACAAGGCTGTTCTGGAAGCTGGACGTAATTGAAGAACCATTCCTTTGCCGTAACAACCGCTTTCTGATGTCTTGTGACAAGGCCACATAGAGAAAAAGCACAACGAACTCTGCAACAACTTTACCAGCCTGGAGGGGTCAAAGAGCCCAGAACGCTGGTAGGAAGATGTTTTATACGCAAACAAATTGAACATCACTTCTGAATGATTTTGACCAAGCATATTTTTCTTTGCTGACAGTGCTGAGAGTTCTGCAACATCCGTCATTCCTGAAAGTATGTTTCTGACAATCCGATCTCACAGGACGACAACCTAACCAAAGGAACCTCCGGAAAGATTTTTCCCTTTGAGAATTGATGCAGATTTGACCACTCGTGTCGGAACCTGGGATTTCCAAGACCTACCAGTCTCTTTGAGCAGCAGTTAGGCCTAAGCTGCTATCGTCTTTTGGGCCAAGCGTATACATCGCCACGAAAAGTGGCGTTGCAGTAAGGGCCTTTGTGACGAGGGTCTTCAGTTGCCTATATTGGCTGCTCTCATCGACGTCAACGAATGAAGGTGAGCTGCAACACTATAATAATTCTTCTGATTAAGAGCCATCCTTTATGAGAACTAGATGGCACGCTGGAAGGAACGGTATAGGGCATACAAACTTAATGGGAAGTGAGACACTGGTAGCTGTAATATCAGTCATTCCTCAATGTATGCTGCCGACAACTAGTCCACAGGAACCTCCGGACAAACGTTCCCCCTTGAGAACTGATGCAGATTTGACTGCTCATGTCCGAACCTGGGATATCCGAGCCCAACTACGCGCCTCTTGGAGCGGCACTAAGGTCTAAGCTGTGGCTTCCGGACACATCGTCTTTTGGAGCAAGCGAATACATCGCCACAAGAAGCGGCGTGCGGAAAGGGCCTTCATGACGAGGGTCTTCAGTGGCCTCGATTGACTGTTCCCATCAAAGTCAACGAATGAAGGTGAGCTGCAAGACTATAATAATTCTTCTGATTAAGAGGCATCCCTTATGAGAATTAGATCGCACGCTGGAAGAAACGGTATAGGGTATACACAGTGAATGGATAGAGAAAAATTGGTAGCTATCAACTGTCTTCTTGTTAGGGGAAGTCTGAAGCTACCAGGGACGTAGACAAAATGCAACAGGCAGTTGGTGCCACTCAAGTGCTTAGTCTGTGAAGGGAGAGGTTGCATATGAACAATACAGCGGAAGGCTGACCTAGTGTCCAGCTTTCAAAATTGAAGGCTTTTTGGGTTGTATACAAGTGCTCTGAAAACGATGCAAACCTGCCCTGCATGGCCTCCCGCAGGGGCGTCTGTCTGGGCAGGCGTTTGGTGTGTTGCGACACCACGGACCCGAGCACGCGGGGGATTGACCACATCGCGAATGACTGTGTGCTGCTTAGCCGTGTACGGGGAAAATTTTCAGATATCTCTCGGCTCAGCTTGGCTGCTGGCTCGCTGCTACTAAAACGACCGCCGAAGAAAAGGGAGCGCAGCAAGATTGAAAAGGTGGCTTCTGACACAACGGTTTGGCAGTGGAACTGCATGGGCACGTTATTCAGATCTCCACATTTATTAGGAATATAGTGGCACTTTCTAACCGCTGACGTACCGCAGCGCACCTTTCTACAAATATTTCGCGAGATCGGCATAATTTGGCATTTCCTGACCTCGCTGCAACGATGTCGGAAACTCTGCTCGCGCGGATTTTCGCGCCTGCCTGAATGAAAGTTTTGTGGTAATTGATAATTATATGCACGTATCCTGGGCTTTCTTTTCAAGCGTACCGTGTTAACCACTGCCGTTATGAAAGGCGAAGCTGTGCAGCCTTTAGCTTTATGCTCCAAATGTAATCGACTTAAAGAGCCCTTACTGAGTCTGCTGCTTTCTCTTATAGTTGTAAATTCACATTGTTCAAACGGACCTTACAAGTCGGTAGAGTATTGTTGCATCTTGTGGGGGTAAGATATTTCTTGTGTGTTTAGGCACAGTGGTTGCTTCTCTTAATTCGGATAGAATGACAGTTTCATTGTATCCATAGGTTAGCCTCGCCAAGTTCGCTTAGGGTCTCTGTGATCTTGGCTTCTCTCGCAGGGTACCTAGGCTTCTTGCGAGTATTATCTCTTCTAGCATGTGGATGCGATGACTGAATCTTTCTCCCGATTGAGTCATATTGTTCTGTAGGGCCTGAATCTGGTTGTCCATTGCGCTCTTGAGAGATTGGAACCCAGTCTGTATCATCTCGGCTACCGTGTTTTGCATATCCTGTGTTACCGTGGACATTGTGGTTTCTATCATGGCGGTCACGCTTGTGTTGATGCGGTCTTCCAGTGTCTCGAGGTCGTTCTGGGTTATTACTGCTTGGTTCGACAGTGTTGCTGGCTTTGGTTGTGTTGCTGAGGATGGCGGTGGTGGGGATGAAGGTTGCGGTAGTGGTGCTTGTGATTGCTGGCCCTTTTCTCTCGGTAGTTGTTCTATTTCTCGCACGAGGTATTCGAGCAGTTTTTCAGTGCTAGCTTCCTTCTCTTGTGTCTTCTTCTATTGCTGGTATAGCTCTCTCTTCAATTCATCGTTCTGTCTTTGTAGAATCATAATCGTGTCCTCGTACCTCGAGCGTATTGTGGTTTGAACGCCAATATTTTCCCTCGACGTTTGATTGTGCCCTGTGATGACGTTGGCCCAGCTTCCCCTGCGCTGCGTGTTGTCGTGTTCCACGCCCGTTGCCGGTATCCGGGGGATGCTCTGTTCTCTTTCCCTCGATCTCGATTCCGACTTGGATCTGCATCTTTTTATCTGTTCCGTCTCATTCGGTGACTGGCGATGGTGACATGGTCATCATGTGCACATTGTCGTTGGTAGGTACT
This sequence comes from Dermacentor albipictus, assembly GCF_038994185.2. Classification (NCBI taxonomy): domain Eukaryota; kingdom Metazoa; phylum Arthropoda; class Arachnida; order Ixodida; family Ixodidae; genus Dermacentor; species Dermacentor albipictus. The sequence continues at coordinate 12,230,270 of NC_091830.1, read as the reverse complement.
ACGCTGGCCTGGTACCGGAATCTTCTCTGTCTCGATCTTGTCTCGATCTTGACCGAGGTATTCGAGCTGTTTTTCAGTGCTAGCTTCCTTCTCTTGTGTCTTCTTCTTTTGCTGGTATAGCTCTCACTTCAATTCATCGTTCTGTCTTTGTAGAATCATTATCGTGTCCTCGTACCTCGAGCGTATTGTGGTTTGAACGCCATTATTTTTCCTCGACATTTGATTGTGCCCTGTAATGACGTTGGCCCAGCTTACCTTGCGCTGGGTGTTGTTGTGTTCCACGCCCGTTGCCGGTATCCCGGGGATGTTCTGTTCTCTTTCCCTCGATCTCGATCCCGACTTGGATCTGAATCTTTTTATCTGTTCCGTCTCATTCGGTGACTGTGGCGATGGTGACATGGTCATCATGTGCTCGTTGTCGTTGGTAGTTACTACGCTGGCCTGGTACCAGTATCTTCTGTCTCTATCTTGTCTCGATCTTGACCGAGGTATTCGAGCTGTTTTTCAGTGCTAGCTTTCTTCTCTTGTGTCTTCTTCTTTTGCTGGTATAGCTCTCACTTCAATTCATCGTTCTGTCTTTGTAGAATCATTATCGTGTCCTCGTACCTCGGGCGTATTGTGGTTTGAACGCCATTGTTTTTCCTCGACATTTGATTGTGCCCTGTGATGACGTTGGCCCAGCTTACCTTGCGCTGGGTGTTGTGTTCCACGCCCGTTGCCGGTATCCCGGGGATGTTCTGTTCTCTTTCCCTCGATCTCGATCCCGACTTGGATCTGAATCTTTTTACTGTTCCGTCTCATTCGGTGACTGTGGCGATAGTGACATGGTCATCATGTGCTCGTTGTCGTTGGTAGTTACTACGCTGGCCTGGTACCAGTATCTTCTGTCTCTATCTTGTCTCGATCTTGACCGAGGTATTCGAGCTGTTTTTCAGTGCTAGCTTTCTTCTCTTGTGTCTTCTTTTGCTGGTATAGCTCTCACTTCAATTCATCGTTCTGTCTTTGTAGAATCATTATCGTGTCCTCGTACCTCGAGCGTATTGTGGTTTGAACGCCATTATTTTTCCTCGACATTTGATTGTGCCCTGTGATGACGTTGGCCCAGCTTACCTTGCGCTGGGTGTTGTCGTGTTCCACGCCCGTTGCCGGTATCCCGGGGATGCTCTGTTCTCTTACCCTCGATCTCGATCCCGACTTGGATCTGAATCTTTTTATCTGTTCCGTCTCATTCGGTGACTGTGGCGATAGTGACATGGTCATCATGTGCTTGTTGTCGTTGGTAGTTACTACGCTGGCCTGGTACCAGTATCTTCTGTCTCTATCTTGTCTCGATCTTGACCGAGGTATTCGAGCTGTTTTTCAGTGCTAGCTTTCTTCTCTTGTGTCTTCTTCTTTTGCTGGTATAGCTCTCACTTCAATTCATCGTTCTGTCTTTGTAGAATCATTATCGTGTCCTCGTACCTCGAGCGTATTGTGGTTTGAACGCCATTATCTTCCCTCGACGTTTGATTGTGCCCTGTGATGACGTTGGCCCAGCTTCCCTTGCGCTGGGTGTTGTCGTGTTCCACGCCCGTTGCCGGTATCCGGGGGATGCTCTGTTCTCTTTCCCTCGATCTCGATCCCGATATGGATCTGAATCTTTTTATCTGTTCCGTCTCATTCGGTGACTGTGGCGATGGTGACATGGTCATCATGTGCTCGTTGTCGTTGGTAGTTACTACGCTGGCCTGGTACCGGAATCTTCTGTCTCGATCTTGACCGAGGTATTCGAGCTGTTTTTCAGTGCTAGCATCCTTCTCTTGTGTCTTCTTCTTTTGCTGGTAAAGCTCTCGCTTCAATTCATCGTTCTGTCTTTGTAGAATCATTATCGTGTCCTCGTACCTCGAGCGTATTGTGGTTTGAACGCCATTATTTTCCCTCGACGTTTGATTGTAATTGTTATGACACTGGCCCAGCTTCCCTTGCGCTGGGTGTTGTAGTGTTCCACGCCCGTTGCCGGTATCCGGGGGATGCTCTGTTCTCTTTCCCTCGATCCCGATCCCGACTTGGATCTGCATCTTATTATCTGTTCCGTCTCATTCGGTGACTGTGGCGATGGTGACATGGTCATCCTGTGCTCGTTGTCGTTGGTAGTTACTACGCTGGCATGGTACCAGAAACTTCTCTTTCTCGATCTTGTCTCGATCTTGACCGAGGTATTCAAGCTGTTTTTCAGTGCTAGCTTCCTTCTCTTGTGTCTTCTTCTTTTGCTGGTATAGCTCTCGCTTAAATTCATCGTTCTCTCTTCGTAGAATCATTATCGTGTCCTCGTACCTCGAACGTATTGAGGTTTGAATGCCATTATTTTCCCTCGAGGTTGGATTGTGCCCTGTGATGACGTTGGCCCAGCTTACCTTGCGCTGGGTGTTGTCGTGTTCCACGCCCGTTGTCGGTATCCGGGGGATGCTCTGTTCTCTTTCCCTCGATGTCGTACCCGACTTGGATCTGAGTCTTTCTATCTGTTCCGTCTCATTCGGTGACTGTGGCGATGGTGACATTGTCATCATGTGCTCGTTGTCATTGGTAGTTACTACGCTGGCATGGTACCAGAATCTTCTCTGTCTCGATCTTGACCTCTCCCCGACTCTCAACGGTGGCGGGACTGGTTTCGGCTTACTTCGACAGTCTCCACTCGCCGTTTCATGGGGCATCCCGCAGAGCTTCCATTTCGGCTCGCATTGGTGGTTGTTTGGATCAGCGTTGTGTTCTCCCCAGTTGTCACATAGTTAGTCGTTTGGATTAGGGCAGACGTCTTGTCTGTGTCCTACCACCGCGCAACTGCTGTGTCCTAGCTCTCATGTTTGCGAACGTGCTCGTTCACTAGTCGTCCACACGTAAAATAAAACTTTGTATAAAGCTTTCCTTTGCATGCAACACTGCATCGAATCAACGGCAGCCAGGACTGTGCTCGGTTCTTGCTAGGTATTGACATGGTTAGCTGAGGTGACTGAAACACCTGCACCCTCCTGTCACTAACCTGTGTTTTGTCAAATTTCAGAAATCTCTCGGCTCAGCTTGGCTGCTGGCTCTATCCTACTAAAATGTCTGCCAAAGAAAAGGGAGCGCTGCAACATTGAAAAGGTGGCTTCTGGCACAACGGTTTGACAGTGGAACTGCATCGGCACGTTATCCAGATCTGCACATTTATTAGGAATATAGTGGCACTTTCTAACCGCTCACGTACCGCAGCGCACCATTTTATGAATATTTCGCGAGATCGGCATAATTTGGCATTTCTTGAACTCTCGCTGCAACGATGTCGGGAACTGTGCTCGCGCAGATTTTCGCGCCTGCCTGGATGCAAGCTTTGTGGTAAGTGATAATTAAGTGCACATATCTTGGGGTTTCCTTTAAAGCGTAGCGTGTTAACAGCTAGTGTTATGAAAGGCGAAGCTGTGCAGCCTTTAGCTTTATGCTGCAAATGTAATAGACTCAAATACTGATTACTGTCTTTGCTGCTTTTTTTTATAGTTGTAAATATACATTGTTCAAATGGACCTTACAAGTGTTTAGAGTATTGTTGCATCTTGTGGGGTAAAATATTTCTTGTGTGTTTTGGCACGTACTCGATGAAACCAGACCATATTCTGGGTTTTGTTGTGCCGAAACTGCCATTCGATAACGAAGCATAGCATAGTGCAGTAGGCATGACTGTTTGGCACGTACTCGATGAAACCAGAGCAGATTCTGGGTTTTCTCGTGCCGAAACTGCCATTCGATAACGAAGCATAGCATAGTGCAGTAGGCATGACTGTTTGGCACGTACTCGATGAAACCAGAGCAGAGTCTGGGTTTTCTCGTGCCGAAACTGCCATTCGATAACGAAGCATCGCATAGTGCAGTAGGCATGACTGTTTGGCATGACTCGATGAAACCAGAGCAGATTCTGGGTTTTCTCGTGCCGAAACTGCCATTCGATAACGAAGCATAGCATAGTGCAGTGGCATGACTGTTTGGCACGTACTCGATGAAACCAGGGCAGATTCTGGGTTTTCTCGTGCCGAAACTGCCATTCGATAACGAAGCATCGCATAGTGCAGTAGGCATGACTGTTTGGCACGTACTCGATGAAACCAGAGCAGAGTCTGGGTTTTCTCGTGCCGAAACTGCCATTCGATAACGAAGCATAGCATAGTGCAGTGGCATGACTGTTTGGCACGTACTCGATGAAACCAGGGCAGATTCTGGGTTTTCTCGTGCCGAAACTGCCATTCGATAACGAAGCATAGCATAGTGCAGTGGCATGACTGTTTGGCACGTACTCGATGAAACCAGGGCAGATTCTGGGTTTTCTCGTGCCGAAACTGCCATTCGATAACGAAGCATAGCATAGTGCAGTGGCATGACTGTTTGGCACGTACTCGATGAAACCAGGGCAGATTCTGGGTTTTCTCGTGCCGAAACTGCCATTCGATAACGAAGCATAGCATAGTGCAGTGGCATGACTGTTTGGCACGTACTCGATGAAACCAGAGCAGAGTCTGGGTTTTCTCGTGCCGAAACTGCCATTCGATAACGAAGCATCGCATAGTGCAGTAGGCATGACTGTTTGGCATGACTCGATGAAACCAGAGCAGATTCTGGGTTTTCTCGTGCCGAAACTGCCATTCCATAACGAAGCATAGCATAGTGTAGTAGGCATGACTGTTTGGCACGTACTCGATGAAACCAGAGCAGAGTCTGGGTTTTCTCGTGCCGAAACTGCCATTCGATAACGAAGCATCGCATAGTGCAGTAGGCATGACTGTTTGGCATGACTCGATGAAACCAGAGCAGATTCTGGGTTTTCTCGTGCCGAAACTGCCATTCGATAACGAAGCATAGCATAGTGTAGTAGGCATGACTGTTTGGCACGTACTCGATGAAACCAGAGCAGTCTGGGTTTTCTCGTGCCGAAACTGCCATTCGATAACGAAGCATCGCATAGTGCAGTAGGCATGACTGTTTGGCATGAGTCGATGAAACCAGAGCAGATTCTGGGTTTTCTCGTGCCGAAACTGCCATTCGATAACGAAGCATAGCATAGTGCAGTGGCATGACTGTTTGGCACGTACTCGATGAAACCAGGGCAGATTCTGGGTTTTCTCGTGCCGAAACTGCCATTCGATAACGAAGCATCGCATAGTGCAGTAGGCATGACTGTTTGGCACGTACTCGATGAAACCAGAGCAGAGTCTGGGTTTTCTCGTGCCGAAACTGCCATTCGATAACGAAGCATAGCATAGTGCAGTGGCATGACTGTTTGGCACGTACTCGATGAAACCAGGGCAGATTCTGGGTTTTCTCGTGCCGAAACTGCCATTCGATAACGAAGCATAGCATAGTGCAGTGGCATGACTGTTTGGCACGTACTCGATGAAACCAGGGCAGATTCTGGGTTTTCTCGTGCCGAAACTGCCATTCGATAACGAAGCATCGCATAGTGCAGTAGGCATGACTGTTTGGCACGTACGCGATGAAACCAGAGCAGATTCTGGGTTTTCTCGTGCCGAAACTGCCATTCGATAACGAAGCATCGCATAGTGCAGTAGGCATGACTGTTTGGCATGACTCGATGAAACCAGAGCAGATTCTGGGTTTTCTCGTGCCGAAACTGCCATTCCATAACGAAGCATAGCATAGTGTAGTAGGCATGACATTTTGGCACGTACTCGATGAAACCAGAGCAGAGTCTGGGTTTTCTCGTGCCGAAACTGCCATTCGATAACGAAGCATCGCATAGTGCAGTAGGCATGACTGTTTGGCATGACTCGATGAAACCAGAGCAGATTCTGGGTTTTCTCGTGCCGAAACTGCCATTCGATAACGAAGCATAGCATAGTGTAGTAGGCATGACTGTTTGGCACGTACTCGATGAAACCAGAGCAGAGTCTGGGTTTTCTCGTGCCGAAACTGCCATTCGATAACGAAGCATCGCATAGTGCAGTAGGCATGACTGTTTGGCATGAGTCGATGAAACCAGAGCAGATTCTGGGTTTTCTCGTGCCGAAACTGCCATTCGATAACGAAGCATAGCATAGTGCAGTAGGCATGACTGTTTGGCACGTACTCGATGAAACCAGAGCAGAGTCTGGGTTTTCTCGTGCCGAAACTGCCATTCGATAACGAAGCATCGCATAGTGCAGTAGGCATGACTGTTTGGCATGACTCGATGAAACCAGAGCAGATTCTGGGTTTTCTCGTGCCCAAACTGCCATTCGATAACGAAGCATCGCATAGTGCAGTAGGCATGACTGTTTGGCACGTACTCGATGAAACCAGAGCAGATTCTGGGTTTTCTCGTGCCGAAACTGCCATTCGATAACGAAGCATAGCATAGTGCAGTGGCATGACTGTTTGGCACGTACTCGATGAAACCAGGGCAGATTCTGGGTTTTCTCGTGCCGAAACTGCCATTCGATAACGAAGCATCGCATAGTGCAGTAGGCATGACTCTTTGGCACGTACGCGATGAAACCAGAGCAGATTCTGGGTTTTCTCGTGCCGAAACTGCCATTCGATAACGAAGCATCGCATAGTGCAGTAGGCATGACTGTTTGGCATGACTCGATGAAACCAGAGCAGATTCTGGGTTTTCTCTTGCCGAAACTGCCATTCGATAACGAAGCATCGCATAGTGCAGTAGGCATGACTGTTTGGCATGACTCGATGAAACCAGAGCAGATTCTGGGTTTTCTCGTGCCGAAACTGCCATTCGATAACGAAGCATCGCATAGTGCAGTAGGCATGACTGTTTGGCATGACTCGATGAAACCAGAGCAGATTCTGGGTTTTCTCTTGCCGAAACTGCCATTCGATAACGAAGCATCGCATAGTGCAGTAGGCATGACTGTTTGGCATGACTCGATGAAACCAGAGCAGATTCTGGGTTTTCTCGTGCCGAAACTGCCATTCGATAACGAAGCATAGCATAGTGCAGTGGCATGACTGTTTGGCACGTACTCGATGAAACCAGGGCAGATTCTGGGTTTTCTCGTGTCGAAACTGCCATTCGATAACGAAGCATCGCATAGTGCAGTAGGCATGACTGTTTGGCACGTACGCGATGAAACCAGAGCAGATTCTGGGTTTTCTCGTGCCGAAACTGCCATTCGATAACGAAGCATCGCATAGTGCAGTAGGCCAGTCTCGTGACAAGGCCACATAGAGAAAAAGCACAACGAACTCTGCAACAACTTTACCAGCCTGGAGGGGTCAAAGTGCTCAGAACGCTGGTCGGAAGATGTTGTATACACAAACAAATTGAACATCACTTCTGAATGATTTTGACCAAGCATATTTTTCTTTGCTGACAGTGCTGAGAGCTCTGCAACATCCCTCATTCCTGAAAGTATGTTTCTGACAATCCGATCTCACAGGACGACAACCTAACCAAAGGAACCTCCGGAAAGATTTTTCCCTTTGAGAATTGATGCAGATTTGACCACTCGTGTCGGAACCTGGGATTTCCGTGACCTACCCGTCTCTTTGAGCAGCAGTTAAGCCTAAGCTGCTATCGTCTTTTGGGCCAAGCGAATACATCGCCACGAAAAGCGGCGTTGCAGTAAGGGCCTTTGTGACGAGGGTCTTCAGTGGCGTCAATTGGCTGCTCTCATCGACGTCAACGAATGAAGGTGAGCTGCAACACTATAATAAGTCTTCTGATTAAGAGCCATCCCTTATGAGAACTAGATGGCACGCTGGAAGGAACGGTATAGGGCATACAAACTTAATGGGAAGTGAGACACTGGTAGCTGTAATATCAGTCATTCCTCAATGTATGCGGCCGACAACTAGTCCACAGGAACCTCCGGACAAATGTTCCCCCTTGAGAACTGATGAGATTTGACTGCTCATGTCCGAACCTGGGATATCCGAGCCCAACTACGCGCCTCTTGGAGCGGCAGTAAGGTCTAAGCTGTGGCTTCCGGACACATCGTCTTTTGGAGCAAGCGAATACATCGCCACAAGAAGCGGCGTGCGGAAAGGCCCTTCGTGACGAGGGTCTTGAGTGGCCTCGATTGGCTGTTCCCATCGACGTCAACGAATGAAGGTGAGCTGCAAGACTATAATAATTCTTCTGATTAAGAAGCATCCCTTATGAGAATTAGATCGCACGCTGGAAGAAACGGTATAGGGTATACACGGTGAATGGATAGAGAAAAATTGGTAGCTATCAAGTGTCTTCTTGTTGGGGGAAGTCTGAAGCTACCAGGGACGTAGACAAAATGCAACAGGCAGTTGGTGCCACTCAAGTGCTTAGTTTGTGAAGGGCAGAGGTTGCATATGAACAATACAGCGGAAAGCTGACCTAATGTCCAGCTTTCAAGATTGAAGGCGAGGAAATTTATTGCAAGCGTTCAAAGTTTGTGCGATTTTTGGGTTGTATACAAGTGCTCTGAAAACAACGATGCAAACCTGCCCTGAGTGGCCTCCCGCAGGGGCGTCTGCGTAGGCAGGCGTTTGGTGCGTTGCGACACCACGGACCCGAGCACGTGGGCGATTGACCACACCGCGAAAGACTGTGCTGCTCAGCCGTGTACGGGGAAAAAGGGATGGTGAAGGTTGAGCTGATGCTCAGCTTTTGGACACAGGCAGATGCAAAGAATCCCTTTGACCTCGCCTTCACATACAGGGGCTCTCTGCAGTGACCCATCAAGGGGATGTCGGTTGTTTTTTCCTATCTTCCGGCTTGCCTTTTGTCTTCCTGGCTTTGAATCTCTCCGGTCTTTTACTCACCTTTGGGTCATTTCCATTCTTTAAGGCAGTGAGAATTAATTTGACTCTAATTGCCAACCAAGCTAAAATTATTTTGGGCTGCAGTGGCTGTGGCACAGTTGGCATTGGATGGCTTTGAAATACAAAAATCACGTGCCCGATTGTTTGGCATAGTGTTGGCACGTACCCACCTGCCGAAATCACATAGACCTTTTTTTACTTAAGTCCAAATCTTTAGACTTGATGGAGCAGCAATTTGATATGCAAGGAGTCTCCCTTCTTGTCACCGTCAAAACCGCACTGTTCTGTTTCAAGGACTGCTGCAACATTCCTGAGTGACGTGCCTGATGGCTCTTTCCAAAAGTGGGTGCACCGATGGCTTTGTTTTTTCGCCTGACCACAGAAACACTTGCATGTGTTCAAGTCAGCCACAGTGCAATGACCGAAAGGACCGTAACAAGTCTACCACGTCTTCTAGTTGTGAAATGCATAACCAACACCATGAGTCCTCGGTGTGAAGTTACGAAAAAGTCAGTGGTGACTTCCGTGCTGAAATCCCTGACAAACTGAAAGTTGAAAAACTCAACTTGTTTCATTTGAATACTCCCTTAAATTGGCATACTGGCATTGCTCCACGAACAATATATGTGCACCTGTAGAAGTACCACACCTCGAAAAATTGACTGATCCAAGTCGACCGGCTCATCGGCAGCACCGTCCTTCGGAACAACCCAGCCAATTACTCACGTGCGGCATTAAAAAGAAGACTCTTGGAGATAGTGACTTCTTGGTGGAAAGACCCTGACTGTTTCGAGGAACCAGAGATTGGTCAAGCGCACCATTAATGGTATCGCCACGTGGACTTGCGCTTTTTTCAAAACAAGGAATCGGGACGCAAAGGTTACAGGACCGATAACTTGGCCCCCCACTAGCTTGCCGCCTGTCACCGTGTAGATCAATGCATTCAGCATGCCTCTGAAATGCTGTCAATTCCTTGCCTGCACGCAACTTGCTTCCTATTGGTGCTTTCACCAACTTTAAATCACTTTCTATTGCATTGTGATTAAACACTGACACGCATCGTGGTTCCTCTTCCTTCTGCCTGCTTGCATCTAGTGTAAGGCATGGTGTTCCACGCTTGCTGCTCTCTTGGTGCCATGCCGCTAGTAAGCTACTCCGTGCTTCCTAGCTGCTTGCTTGCTGTTTGCTGCCAAGCGTGCCGCCTGTCTTTGCCTAGATGCTGGCATGGTGCTTTTCTCTGGCCAGCCACTAATTTCTTGCCTGCCTGTAACTAGGTTTCCACTGGTGATTCCAGCATCTTGGAATCACTTTCTATTGCATTGTGATTGAACACTAACACGCATCGTGGTTACTCTTCCTTCCGCCTGCTTGCATCAAGTCTAAGGCATGGTGTTCCACGCTTGCTGCTCTCTTGGTGCCATGCCGCTAGTAAGCTACTCCGTGCTTCCTAGCTGCTTGCTTGCTGTTTGCTGCCAAGCGTGCCGCCTGTCTTTGCCTACATGCTGGCATGGTGCTTTTCTCTGGCCAGCCACTAATTTCTTGCCTGCCTGTTATTAGGTTTCCACTGGTGATTCCAGCATCTTGGAATCACTTTCTATTGCATTGTGATTGAACACTAACACGCATCGTGGTTACTCTTCCTTCCGCCTGCTTGCATCTAGTCTAAGGCATGGTGTTCCACGCTTGCTGCTCTCTTGGTGCCATGCCGCTAGTAAGCTACTCCGTGCTTCCTAGCTGCTTGCTTGCTGTTTGCTGCCAAGCGTGCCGCCTGTCTTTGCCTAGATGCTGGCATGGTGCTTTTCTCTGGCCAGCCACTAATTTCTTGCCTGCCTGTAACTAGGTTTCCACTGGTGATTCCAGCATCTTTGAATCACTTTCTATTGCATTGTGATTGAACACTAACATGCATCGTGGTTACTCTTCCTTCCGCCTGCTTGCATCTAGTCTAAGGCATGGTGTTCCACGCTTGCTGCTCTCTTGGTGCCATGCCGCTAGTAAGCTATCCTGTGCTTCCCAGCTGCTTGCTTGCTGTTTGCTGCCAAGCGTGCCACCTGTCTTTGCCTAGATGCTGGCATGGTGCTTTTCTCTGGCCAGCCACTAATTTCTCGCCTGCCTGTAACTAGGTTTCCACTGGTGATTCCAGCATCTTGGAATCGCGTTCCATTGCATTGTGATTACACAGTAACACGCATCTTGCTTTGTCTTTGTTTGATATGTGTTTGTTTCCTTCTTGCACCTAGCATTGATCTTTCTTAATTCACGACTGTTGTCCTGGTACTAAGAGCAACTGTGCTCCTCGGAGTTCCCTAATTGCTTGCTTGCTGTTTGCGCTAGTTCTTTGCCTGTAATTCTCTTGAAGCGTGAATGCTGTCTACTTGAGGCAGGTGGCTGCAGTGTGTACAAGTATAACAAATACCAAGTGCAGAGAAGCTATGAGACAGGTGGTGCAGAAGTATATCTTGTAGCTGTGATCGGGTCACTTGGTTTATAACATGTCTTCAAGTGAGCTGAAAGTCTGTTTTGTCCAGCTTCTTGTGAATGAAAATAGTACAAGGCTGTTCTGGAAGCTGGACGTAATTGAAGAACCATTCCTTTGCCGTGACAACCGCTTTCTGATGTCTTGTGACAAGGCCACATAGAGAAAAAGCACAACGAACTCTGCAACAACTTTACCAGCCTGGAGGGGTCAAAGAGCCCAGAACGCTGGTAGGAAGATGTTTTATACGCAAACAAATTGAACATCACTTCTGAATGATTTTGACCAAGCATATTTTTCTTTGCTGACAGTGCTGAGAGTTCTGCAACATCCGTCATTCCTGAAAGTATGTTTCTGACAATCCGATCTCACAGGACGACAACCTAACCAAAGGAACCTCCGGAAAGATTTTTCCCTTTGAGAATTGATGCAGATTTGACCACTCGTGTCGGAACCTGGGATTTCCAAGACCTACCAGTCTCTTTGAGCAGCAGTTAGGCCTAAGCTGCTATCGTCTTTTGGGCCAAGCGTATACATCGCCACGAAAAGTGGCGTTGCAGTAAGGGCCTTTGTGACGAGGGTCTTCAGTTGCCTATATTGGCTGCTCTCATCGACGTCAACGAATGAAGGTGAGCTGCAACACTATAATAATTCTTCTGATTAAGAGCCATCCTTTATGAGAACTAGATGGCACGCTGGAAGGAACGGTATAGGGCATACAAACTTAATGGGAAGTGAGACACTGGTAGCTGTAATATCAGTCATTCCTCAATGTATGCTGCCGACAACTAGTCCACAGGAACCTCCGGACAAACGTTCCCCCTTGAGAACTGATGCAGATTTGACTGCTCATGTCCGAACCTGGGATATCCGAGCCCAACTACGCGCCTCTTGGAGCGGCACTAAGGTCTAAGCTGTGGCTTCCGGACACATCGTCTTTTGGAGCAAGCGAATACATCGCCACAAGAAGCGGCGTGCGGAAAGGGCCTTCATGACGAGGGTCTTGAGTGGCCTCGATTGGCTGTTCCCATCGACGTCAACGAATGAAGGTGAGCTGCAAGACTATAATAATTCTTCTGATTAAGAAGCATCCCTTATGAGAATTAGATCGCACGCTGGAAGAAACGGTATAGGGTATACACAGTGAATGGATAGAGAAAAATTGGTAGCTATCAACTGTCTTCTTGTTAGGGGAAGTCTGAAGCTACCAGGGACGTAGACAAAATGCAACAGGCAGTTGGTGCCACTCAAGTGCTTAGTCTGTGAAGGGAGAGGTTGCATATGAACAATACAGCGGAAGGCTGACCTAGTGTCCAGCTTTCAAAATTGAAGGCTTTTTGGGTTGTATACAAGTGCTCTGAAAACGATGCAAACCTGCCCTGCATGGCCTCCCGCAGGGGCGTCTGTCTGGGCAGGCGTTTGGTGTGTTGCGACACCACGGACCCGAGCACGCGGGGGATTGACCACATCGCGAATGACTGTGTGCTGCTTAGCCGTGTACGGGGAAAATTTTCAGATATCTCTCGGCTCAGCTTGGCTGCTGGCTCGCTGCTACTAAAACGACCGCCGAAGAAAAGGGAGCGCAGCAAGATTGAAAAGGTGGCTTCTGACACAACGGTTTGGCAGTGGAACTGCATGGGCACGTTATTCAGATCTCCACATTTATTAGGAATATAGTGGCACTTTCTAACCGCTGACGTACCGCAGCGCACCTTTCTACAAATATTTCGCGAGATCGGCATAATTTGGCATTTCCTGACCTCGCTGCAACGATGTCGGAAACTCTGCTCGCGCGGATTTTCGCGCCTGCCTGAATGAAAGTTTTGTGGTAATTGATAATTATATGCACGTATCCTGGGCTTTCTTTTCAAGCGTACCGTGTTAACCACTGCCGTTATGAAAGGCGAAGCTGTGCAGCCTTTAGCTTTATGCTCCAAATGTAATCGACTTAAAGAGCCCTTACTGAGTCTGCTGCTTTCTCTTATAGTTGTAAATTCACATTGTTCAAACGGACCTTACAAGTCGGTAGAGTATTGTTGCATCTTGTGGGGGTAAGATATTTCTTGTGTGTTTAGGCACAGTGGTTGCTTCTCTTAATTCGGATAGAATGACAGTTTCATTGTATCCATAGGTTAGCCTCGCCAAGTTCGCTTAGGGTCTCTGTGATCTTGGCTTCTCTCGCAGGGTACCTAGGCTTCTTGCGAGTATTATCTCTTCTAGCATGTGGATGCGATGACTGAATCTTTCTCCCGATTGAGTCATATTGTTCTGTAGGGCCTGAATCTGGTTGTCCATTGCGCTCTTGAGAGATTGGAACCCAGTCTGTATCATCTCGGCTACCGTGTTTTGCATATCCTGTGTTACCGTGGACATTGTGGTTTCTATCATGGCGGTCACGCTTGTGTTGATGCGGTCTTCCAGTGTCTCGAGGTCGTTCTGGGTTATTACTGCTTGGTTCGACAGTGTTGCTGGCTTTGGTTGTGTTGCTGAGGATGGCGGTGGTGGGGATGAAGGTTGCGGTAGTGGTGCTTGTGATTGCTGGCCCTTTTCTCTCGGTAGTTGTTCTATTTCTCGCACGAGGTATTCGAGCAGTTTTTCAGTGCTAGCTTCCTTCTCTTGTGTCTTCTTCTATTGCTGGTATAGCTCTCTCTTCAATTCATCGTTCTGTCTTTGTAGAATCATAATCGTGTCCTCGTACCTCGAGCGTATTGTGGTTTGAACGCCAATATTTTCCCTCGACGTTTGATTGTGCCCTGTGATGACGTTGGCCCAGCTTCCCCTGCGCTGCGTGTTGTCGTGTTCCACGCCCGTTGCCGGTATCCGGGGGATGCTCTGTTCTCTTTCCCTCGATCTCGATTCCGACTTGGATCTGCATCTTTTTATCTGTTCCGTCTCATTCGGTGACTGGCGATGGTGACATGGTCATCATGTGCACATTGTCGTTGGTAGGTACTACGCTGGCCTGGTACCGGAATCTTCTCTGTCTCGATCTTGTCTCGATCTTGACCGAGGTATTCGAGCTGTTTTTCAGTGCTAGCTTCCTTCTCTTGTGTCTTCTTCTTTTGCTGGTATAGCTCTCACTTCAATTCATGGTTCTGTCTTTGTAGGACCATTATCGTGTCCTCGTACCTCGAGCGCAATTGTGGTTTGAACGCCATTATTTTCCCTCGACGTTTGATTGTGCCCTGTGATGACGTTGGCCCAGCTTACCTTGCGCTGGGTGTTGTCGTGTTCCACGCCCGTTGTCGGTATCCAGGGGATGCTCTGTTCTCTTTCCCTCGATCCCGACTTGGATCTGAATCTTTTTATCTGTTCCATCTCATTCGGTGACTGTGGCGATAGTGAAATGGTCATCATGTGCTCGTTGTTGTTGGTAGTTACTACGCTTGCCTGGTACCAGAATCTTCTCTGTCTCGATCTTGTCTCGATCTTGACCGAGGTATTCGAGCTGTTTTTCAGTGCTAGCTTCCTTATCTTGTGTCTTCTTCTTTTGCTGGTATAGCTCTCGCTTGAATTCATCGTTCTGTCTTTGTAGAATCATTATCGTGTCCTCGTACCTCGAGCGTATTGTGGTTTGAACGCCATTATTTTCCCTCGACGTTTGATTGTGCCCTGTTATGACACTGGCCCAGCTTCCCTTGCGCTGGGTGTTGTCGTGTTCCACGCCCGTTACCGGTATCCCGGGGATGCTGTTCTCTTTCCCTCGATCTCGATCCCGACTTGGATCTGAATCTTTTTATGTGTTCCGTCTCATTCGGTGACTGTGGCGATAGTGACATGGTCATCATGTGCTCGTTGTCGTTGGTAGTTACTATGCTGGCCTGGTACCAGTATCTTCTCTGTCTCGATCTTGTCTCGATCTTGACCGAGGTATTCGAGCTGTTTTTCAGTGCTAGCTTCCTTCTCTTGTGTCTTCTTCTTTTGCTGGTATAGCTCTCGCTTTAATTCATCGTTCTGTCTTCGTAGAATCATTATCGTGTCCTCGTATTTAGAGCGTATTGTGGTTTGAACGCCGTTATTTTTCCTCGACGTTTGATTGTGCCCTGTGATGACGTTGGCCCAGCTTACCTTGCGCTGGGTGTTGTTGTGTTCCATGCCCGTTGCCGGTATCCCGGGGATGCTCTGTTCTCTTTCCCTCGATCCCGACTTGGATCTGAATCTTTTTATCTGTTCCGTCTCATTCGGTGACTGTGGCGATAGTGAAATGGTCATCATGTGCTCGTTGTCGTTGGTCGTTACTACGCTGTCCTGGTACCAGAATCTTCTCTGTCTCGATCTTCGTCTCGATCTTGACCGAGGTATTCGAGCTGTTTTTCAGTGATAGCTTCCTTCTCTTGTGTCTTCTTCTTTTGCTGGTATAGCTCTCGCTTCAATTCATCGTTCTCTCTGCGTAGAATCACTATCGTGTCCTCTTACCTCGAGCGTATTGTGGTTTGAACGCCATTATTTTCCCTCGACGTTTGATTGTGCCCTGTGATGACGTTGGCCCAGCTTCCCTTGCGCTGGGTGTTGTTGTGTACCACGCCCGTTGCCGGTATCCCGGGGATGCTCTGTTCTCTTTCCCTCGATCTCGTACCCGACTTGGATCTGAATCTTTTTATCTGTTCCATCTCATTCGGTGACTGGCGACGGTGACTGGCGACGGTGACATGGTCATCATGTGCTCGTTGTCGTTGGTAGTTACTACGCTGGCCTGGTACCAGAATCTTCTCTGTCTCGATCTTGTCTCGATCTTGACCGAGGTATTTGAGCTGTTTTTCAGTGCTAGCTTCCTTCTCTTGTGTCTTCTTCTTTTGCTGGTATAACTCTCACTTCAATTCATGGTTCTGTCTTTGTAGGACCATTATCGTGTCCTCGTACCTCGAGCGCAATTGTGGTTTGAACGCCAATATTTTCCCTCGACGTTTGATTGTGCCCTGTGATGACGTTGGCCCAGCTTACCTTGCGCTGGGTGTTGTCGTGTTCCACGCCCGTTACCGGTATCCCGGGGATGCTCTGTTCTCTTTCCCTCGATCTCGATCCCGACTTGGATCTGAATCTTTTTATGTGTTCCGTCTCATTCGGTGACTGCGGCGATAGTGACATGGTCATCATGTGCTCGTTGTCGTTGGTAGTTACTATGCTGGCCTGGTACCAGTATCTTCTCTGTCTCGATCTTGTCTCGATCTTGACCGAGGTATTCGAGCTGTTTTTCAGTGCTAGCTTCCTTCTCTTGTGTCTTCTTCTTTTGCTGGTATAGCTCTCGCTTCAATTCATCGTTCTGTCTTCGTAGAATCACTATCGTGTCCTCGTACCTCGAGCGTATTGTGGTTTGAACGCCATTATTTTTCCTCGACATTTGATTGTGCCCTGTGATGACGTTGGCCCAGCTTACCTTGCGCTGGGTGTTGTTGTGTTCCACGCCCGTTGCCGGTATCCGGGGGATGCTCTGTTCTCTTTCCCTCGATCTCGATCCCGACTTGGATCTGCATCTTTTTATCTGTTCTGTCTCATTCGGTGACTGTGGCGATGGTGACATGGTCATCATGTGCTCGTTGTCGTTGGTAGTTACTACGCTGGCATGGTACCAGAATCTTCCCTGTCTCGATCTTGTCTCGATCTTGACCGAGGTATTCGAGTTGTTTTTCAGTGCTAGCTTCCTTCTCTTGTGTCTTCTTCGTTTGCTGGTATAGCTCTCGCTTCAATTCATCGTTCTGTCTTTGTAGAATCATTATCGTGTCCTCGTACCTCGAGCGTATTGTGGTTTGAACGCCATTATTTTCCCTCGACGTTTGATTGTGCCCTGTTATGACACTGGCCCAGCTTCCCTTGCGCTGGGTGTTGTCGTGTTCCACGCCCGTTACCGGTATCCCGGGGATGCTCTGTTCTCTTTCCCTCGATCTCGATCCCGACTTGGATCTGAATCTTTTTATGTGTTCCGTCTCATTCGGTGACTGTGGCGATAGTGACATGGTCATCATGTGCTCGATGTCGTTGGTAGTTACTATGCTGGCCTGGTACCAGTATCTTCTCTGTCTCGATCTTGTCTCGATCTTGACCGAGGCATTCGAGCTGTTTTTCAGTGCCAGCTTCCTTCTCTTGTGTCTTCTTCTTTTGCTGGTATAGCTCTCGCTTGAATTCATCGTTCTGTCTTCGTAGAATCACTATCGTGTCCTCGTACCTCGAGCGTATTGTGGTTTGAACGCCATTATTTTTCCTCGACATTTGATTGTGCCCTGTGATGACGTTGGCCCAGCTTACCTTGCGCTGGGTGTTGTTGTGTTCCACGCCCGTTGCCGGTATCCCGGGGATGTTCTGTTCTCTTTCCCTCGATCTCGATCCCGACTTGGATCTGAATCTTTTTATCTGTTCCGTCTCATTCGGTGACTGTGGCGATAGTGAAATGGTCATCATGTGCTCGTTGTTGTTGGTAGTTACTACGCTTGCCTGGTACCAGAACCTTCTCTGTCTCGATCTTGTCTCGATCTTGACCGAGGTATTCGAGCTGTTTTTCCGTGATAGCTTCCTTCTCTTGTGTCTTCTTCTTTTGCTGGTATAGCTCTCGCTTCAATTCATCGTTCTCTCTGCGTAGAATCACTATCGTGTCCTCTTACCTCGAGCGTATTGTGGTTTGAACGCCATTATTTTCCCTCGACGTTTGATTGTGCCCTGTGATGACGCTGGCCCAGCTTACCTTGCGCTGGGTGTTGTTGTGTTCCACCGCCGTTGCCGGTATCCCGGGGATGCTCTGTTCTCTTTCCCTCGATCCCGACTTGGATCTGAATCTTTTTATCTGTTCCGTCTCATTCGGTGACTGTGGCGATAGTGAAATGGTCATCATGTGCTCGTTGTCGTTGGTCGTTACTACGCTGTCCTGGTACCAGAATCTTCTCTGTCTCGATCTTCGTCTCGATCTTGACCGAGGTATTCGAGCTGTTTTTCAGTGATAGCTTCCTTCTCTTGTGTCTTCTTCTTTTGCTGGTATAGCTCTCGCTTCAATTCATCGTTCTCTCTGCGTAGAATCACTATCGTGTCCTCTTACCTCGAGCGTATTGTGGTTTGAACGCCATTATTTTCCCTCGACGTTTGATTGTGCCCTGTGATGACGTTGGCCCAGCTTACCTTGCGCTGGGTGTTGTCGTGTTCCACGCCCATTGCCGTTATCCCGGGGATGCTCTGTTCTCTTTCCCTCGATCTCGTACCCGACTTGGATCTGAATCTTTTTATCTGTTCCGTCTCATTCGGTGACTGTGGCGATGGTGACATGGTCATCATGTGCTCGTTGTCGTTGGTAGTTACTACGCTGGCCTGGTACCAGAATCTTCTCTGTCTCGATCTTGTCTCGATCTTGACCGAGGTATTTGAGCTGTTTTTCAGTGCTAGCTTCCTTCTCTTGTGTCTTCTTCTTTTGCTGGTATAACTCTCACTTCAATTCATGGTTCTGTCTTTGTAGGACCATTATCGTGTCCTCGTACCTCGAGCGCAATTGTGGTTTGAACGCCATTATTTTCCCTCGACGTTTGATTGTGCCCTGTGATGACGTTGGCCCAGCTTACCTTGCGCTGGGTGTTGTCGTGTTCCACGCCCGTTGTCGGTATCCGGGGGATGCTCTGTTCTCTTTCCCTCGATCTCGTACCCGACTTGGATCTGAATCTTTTTATCTGTTCCGTCTCATTCGGTGACTGTGGCGATGGTGACATGGTCATCATGTGCTCGTTGTCGTTGGTAGTTACTACGCTGGCATGGTACCAGAATCTTCCCTGTCTCGATCTTGTCTCGATCTTGACCGAGGTATTCGAGCTGTTTTTCAGTGCTAGCTTCCTTCTCTTGTGTCTTCTTCTTTTTCTGGTATAGCTCTCGCTTCAATTCATCGTTCTGTCTTTGTAGAATCATTATCGTGTCCTCGTACCTCGAGCGTACTGTGGTTTGAACGCCATTATTTTCCCTCGACGTTTGATTGTGCCCTGTTATGACACTGGCCCAGCTTCCCTTGCGCTGGGTGTTGTCGTGTTCCACGCCCGTTACCGGTATCCCGGGGATGCTCTGTTCTCTTTCCCTCGATCTCCATCCCGACATGGATCTGAATCTTTTTATCTGTTCCGTCTCATTCGGTGACTGTGGCGATGGTGACATGGTCATCATTTGCTCGTTGTCATTGGTAGTTACTACGCTGGCCTGGTACCAGAATCTTCTCTGTCTCGATCTTGACCTCTCCCCGACTCTCAACGGTGGCGGGACTGGTTTCGGCTTCCTTCGGCAGTCTCCACTCGCCGTTTCATGGGGCATTCCGCAGAGCTTACATTTCGGCTCGCATTGGTGGTTGTTTGGATCAGCGTTGTGTTCTCCCCAGTTTTCACATAGTCAGTCGTTTGGATTAGGGCAGACGTCTTGTCTGTGTCCTGCCTCCGCACAAGAGCTGTGTCCTAGCTCTCATGTTTGCGAACGTGCTCGTTTACTAGTCGTCCACACGTAAAATAAAACTTTTACCTTGCATGCAACACTGCATCGAATCAACGGCAGCCATGATTGTGCTCGGTTCTTGCTAAGTATTGACATGGTTAGCTGATGTGACTGAAACACCTGCACCCTCCTGTCACTAACCTGTGTATTGCCCAATTTTAGAAATCTCTCAGCTCAGCTTGGCTGCTGGCTCTATCCTACTAAAATGTCTGCCAAAGAAAAGGGAGCGCTGCAAGATTGAAAAGGTGGCTTCTGGCCCAACGGTTTGACAGTGGAACTGCATCGGCACGTTATCCAGATCTGCACATTTATTAGGAATATAGTGGCACTTTCTAAGCGCTGACGTACTGCAGCGCACCTTTTTATGAATATTTCGCGAGATCGGCATAATTTGGCATTTCTTGAATTCTCGCTGCAACGATGTCGGGAACTGTGCTCGCGCAGATTTTCGCGCCTGCCTGGATGAAAGTTTTGTGGTAAGTGATAATTATGTGCACGTGTCCTGGGCTTTCTTTTGAAGCGTACCGTGTTAACCACTGCCGTTATGAAAGGCGAAGCTGTGCACCCTTATCTTTATGCTGGAAATGTAATTGACTCAAATACTGATTACTGTGTTTGCTGCTTTTTTTATAGTTGTAAATATACATTGTTCAAATGGACCTTACGAGTGCTTAGAGTATTGTTGCATCTTGTGGGGTAAAATATTTCTTGTGTGTTTCGGCACGTACTCGATGAAACCAGAGCAGATTCTGGGTTTTCTCGTGCCGAAACTGCCATTCGATAACGAATCATCGCGTAGTTCAGTAGGCATGACTGTTTGGCACGTACTCGATGAAACCAGAGCAGATTCTGGGTTTTCTCGAGCTGAAACTGCCATTCGATAACGAAGCTTCGTATATTGCAGTAGGCATGACTGTTTGGCACGTACTCGATGAAACCAGAGCAGAGTCTGGGTTTTCTCGTGCCGAAACTGCCATTCGATAACGAAGCATCGCATAGTGCAGTAGGGCATGACTGTTTGGCGCGTACTCGATGAAACCAGACCATATTCTGGGTTTTCTCGTGCCGAAACTGCCATTCGATAACGAAGCATAGCATAGTGCAGTAGGCATGACTGTTTGGCACGTACTCGATGAAACCAGAGCAGATTCTGGGTTTTCTCGTGCCGAAACTGCCATTCGATAACGAAGCATCGCATTGTGCAGTAGGCATGACTGTTTGGCATGTACTCGATGAAACCAGAGCAGAGTCTGGGTTTTCTCGTGCCGAAACTGCCATTCGATAACGAAGCATCGCATAGTGCAGTAGGCATGACTGTTTGGCACGTACTCGATGAAACCAGAGCAGATTCTGGGTTTTCTCGTGCCGAAACTGCCATTCGATAACGAAGCATAGCATAGTGCAGTAGGGCATGACTGTTTGGCACGTACTCGATGAAACCAGAGCAGATTCTGGGTTTTCTCGTGCCGAAACTGCCATTCGATAACGAAGCATCGCATAGTGCAGTAGGCATGACTGTTTGGCATGTACTCGATGAAACCAGAGCAGATTCTGGGTTTTCTCGTGCCGAAACTGCCATTCGATAACGAAGCATAGCATAGTGCAGTAGGGCATGACTGTTTGGCACGTACTCGATGAAACCAGAGCAGATTCTGGGTTTTCTCGTGCCAGAACTACCAAACGATAATCAGCCGCAGAGTCGTGGGATAGTTCTCATGTTTGCGAACGTGCTCGTTTATAGGGGTTCTCACGTAAAATTAAAACTTTCCCTTGCATGAAACATTGCATCAAATCAACGGCAGCCATGATTGTGTTCGGTTGTTATTGCTAAGTATTGACATGGCTAGCTGGGGTGACTGAAACACCTGCACCTTCCTGTCACTAACCTGTGTTTTGTTCAACGTCAGAAATTTCTCGGCTCAGCTTGGCTGCTGGCTCGCTCCTACTAAAATGACTGCCAAAGAAAAGGGAGCGCAGCAAGATTGAAAAGGTGGCTTCTTGCACAACGGTTTGACAGTGGAACTGCATCGGCACGTTATTCAGGTCTTCACATTTATTAGGAATATAGTGGTGCTTTCTAACCGCTGACAAGCCGCAGCGCACCTTTTTATAGATTTTTCGCGAGATCGGCATAATTTGGCATTTCTTGACCTCTCGCTGCAACGATGTCGAGAACTCTGCTCGCGCAGATTTTTACGCCTGCCGGGATGAAAGTTTTGTGGTAAGTGATAATTATATGCACATATCTTTGGGTTTCTTTTAAAGTGTACTGTGTTGACCACTGCCGTTACGAAAAGCGAAGCATTGCAGCCTTTAGCTTTATGGTGCAAATGTAATCGACTCAAATACTGATTACCGCGTTTTCTGCTTTTTCTTATATTTGTAAATATCCATTGTTCAAACGGACCTTACAAGTCTAAAGACTATTGTTGCATCTTGTGGGGTAAATTATTTCTTGTGTGTTTCGGCACAGAGGTTGCTTCTCTTACTTCGGATAGAATAAAAGTTCCACTGCCAAATTTTGAGCTGTGGGTGTTGCTTGTAGTCATCTTTCTCTTTGGTTAGCCTTGGCATGTTGTTCGTTTAGGGTCTGCGTGATCTTGCCTTCTTTTGCAGGGTTCTTAGGCTTCTTGCAAAGATTATCGTCTAGCATGTGGATGCGTTGCCTGAAACTTTCTCCCGATTGAGTCATATTGTTCTGTAGGGTCTGAATCTGGTTGTCCATATCGCTCTTGAGGTTGGAAACCAGTCTGTATCATCTCGGCTACCGTGTTTTGCATATCCTGTGTTACCGTGGACATTGTGCTTTCTATCATGGCGGTCACGCTTGTGTTGATGCGGTCTTCCAGTGTCTCGAGGTCGTTCTGGGTTATCACTGCTTGGTTCGACAGTGTTGCTGGCTTTGGTTGTGTTGCTGAGGATGGTGGTGGTGGGGATGAAGGTTGCGGTAGTGGTGCTTGCGATTGCTGGCCCTTTTCTCTCGGTAGTTGTTCTATTTCTCGCACGAGGTATTCCAGCAGTTTTTCAGTGCTAGCTTCCTTCTCTTGTGCCTTCTTCTTTTGCTGGTATAGCTCTCGCTTCAATTCACCGTTCTGTCTTTGTAGAATCATTATCGTGTCCTCGTACCTCGAGCGTATTGTGGTTTGAACGCCATTGTTTTTCCTCGACATTTGATTGTGCCCTGTGATGACGTTGGCCCAGCTTACCTTGCTCTGGGTGTTGTCGTGTTCCACGCCCGTTGCCGGTATCCCGGGGATGCTCTGTTCTCTTTCCCTCGATCTCGATCCCGATATGGATCTGAATCTTTTTATCTGTTCCCTCTCATTCGGTGACTGTGGTGATAGTGACATGGCCATCATGTGCTCGTTGTCGTTGGTAGTTACTACGCTGGCTTGGTACCAGTATCTTCTCTGTGTCGATCTTGTCTCGATCTTGACCGAGGTATTCGAGCTGTTTTTCAGTGCTAGCTTTCTTCTCTTGTGTCTTCTTCTTTTACTGGTATAGCTCTCACTTCAATTCATCGTTCTGTCTTTGTAGAATCATTATCGTGTCCTCGTTTCTCGAGCGTATTGTGGTTTGAACGCCATCGTTTTTCCTCGACATTTGATTGTGCCCTGTGATGACGTTGGCCCAGCTTACCTTGCGCTGGGTGTTGTCGTGTTCCACGCCCGTTGCCGGTATCCCGGGGATGCTCTGTTCTCTTTCCCTCGATCTCGATCCCGACTTGGATCTGAATCTTTTTATCTGTTCCGTCTCATTCGCTGACTGTGGCGATGGTGACATGGTCATCATGTGCTCGTTGTCGTTGGTAGTTACTATGCTGGCATGGTACCAGAATCTTCTCTGTCTCGATCTTGTCTCGATCTTGACCGAGGTATTTGAGCTGTTTTTCAGTGCTAGCTTCCTTCTCTTGTGTCTTCTTCTTTTGCTGGTAAAGCTCTCGCTTCAATTCATCGTTCTGTCTTTGTAGAATCATTATCGTGTCCCCGTACCTCGAGCGTATTGTGGTTTGAACGCCATTATTTTCCCTCGACGTTTGATTGTGCCCTGTGATGACGTTGGCCCAGCTTCCCTTGCGCTGCGGGTTGCGTTCCACGCCCGTTGCCGGTATCCGGGGATGCTCTGTTCTCTTTACCTTGATCTCAATCTCGACTTGGATCTGAATCTTTTTATCTGTTCCGTCTCATTCGGTGACTGTGGCGATGGTGACATAGTCATCATGTGCTCGATGTCGTTGGTAGTTACTACGCTGGCCTGGTACCAGAATCTTCTCTGTCTCCATCTTGACCGAGGTATTCCAGGTGTTTTTCAGTGCTAGCTTCCTTCTCTTGTGTCTTCTTCTTTTGCTGGTATAGCTCTCGCTTCAATTCATCGTTCAGTCTTTGTAGAATCATTATCGTGTCCTCGTACCTCGAGCGTATTGTGGTTTGAACGCCGTTATTTTCCCTCGACGTTTGATTGTGCCCTGTGATGACGTTGGCCCAGCTTACCCTGCGCTGGGTGTTGTTGTGTTCCACGCCCGTTGCCGGTATCCGGGGGATGCTCTGTTCTCTTTCCCTTGATCTCGATCCCGACTTGGATCTGAATCTTTTTATCTGTTCCGTCTCATTCAGTGACTGTGGCGATGGTGACATGGTCATCATGTGCTCGTTGTCGTTGGTAGTTGCTACGCTGGCCTGGTACCAGAATCTTCTGTGTCTCGATCTTCGTCTCGATCTTGACCGAGGTATTCGAGCTGTTTTTCAGTGCTAGCTTCTTTTGCTGGTATAGCTCTCGCTTCAATTCATCGTGCTGTCTTTGTAGAATCATTATCGTGTCCTCGTACCTCGAGCGTATTGTGGTTTGAATGCCATTATTTTCCCTCGACGTTTGATTGTGTCCTGTGATGACGTTGGCCCAGCTTACCTTGCGCTTGGTGTTGTCGTGTTCCACGCCCGTTGCCGGCACCTGGGGGATGCTCTGTTCCCTTTCCCTCGATCCCGACCTGGATCTGAATCTTTTTATCTGTTCCGTCTCATTCAGTGACTGTGGCGATTGTGACATGGTCATCATGTGCTCGTTGTCGTTGGTAGTTACTACGCTGGCCTGGTTCCAGAATCTTCTCTGTCTCGATCTTCGTCTCGATCTTGACCGAGGTATTCCAGCTGTTTTTCAGTGCTAGCTTCCTTTTCTTGTGTCTTCTTCTTTTGCTGGTATAGCTCTCGCTTCAATTCATCGTTCTGTCTTTGTAGAATCATTATCGTGTCCTCGCACCTCGAGCGTATTGTGGTTTGAATGCCATTATTTTCCCTCGACGTTTGATTGTGCCCTGTGATGACGTTGGCCCAGCTTACCCTGCGCAGGGTGTTGTCGTGTTCCATCCCCGTTGCCGGTATCCGGGGGATGCCCTGTTCTCTTTCCCTTGATCTCGATCCCGACTTGGATCTGAATCTTTTTATCTGTTCTGTCTCATTCGGTGACTGTGGCGATGGTGACATGGTCATCATGTGCTCGTTGTCATTGGTAGTTACTACGCTGGCATGGTACCAGAATCTTCTCTGTCTCGATCGTGACCTCTCCCCGACTCTCAACGGTGGCGGGACTGGTTTCGGCTTCTTTCGACAGTCTCCACTCGCCGTTTTATGGGGCATTCCGCAGAGCTTACATTTCGGCTCGCATTGGTGGTTGTTTGGATCAGCGTTGTGTTCTCCCCAGTTGTCACATAGTTAGTCGTTTGGATTAGGGCAGACGTCTTGTTTGTGTCCTACCACCGCGCAAGAGCTATGTCCTAGCTCATGTTTGCGAACGTGCTCGTTTACTAGTCGTCCGCACGTAAACTAAAGCTTTTACCTTGCATGCAACACTGCATCGAATCAACGGCAGCCATGATTGTGCTCGGTTCTTGCTAAGTATTGACATGGTTAGCTGATGTGACTGAAACACCTGCACCTTCCTGTCACTAACCTGTGTTTTGTTCTATTTCAGAAATTTCTCGGCTCAGCTTGGCTGCTGGCTCGCTCCTACTAAAATGACTGCCAAAGAAAAGGGAGCGCAGCAAGATTGAAAAGGTGGCTTCTGGCACAACGGTTTGACAGTGGAACTGCATCGGCACGTTATTCAGGCCTTCACATTTATTAGGAATATAGTGGCACTTTCTAAGCGCTCACGTACTGCAGCGCACCTTTTTATAGATATTTCGCGAGATCGGCATAATTTGGCATTTCTTGAATTCTCGCTGCAACGATGTCGGGAACTGTGCTCGCGCAGATTTTCGCGCCTGCCTGGATGAAAGTTTTGTGGTAAGTGATAATTATATGCACGTGTCCTGGGCTTTCTTTTGAAGGGTACCGTGTTAACAGCTAGTGTTATGAAAGGCGAAGCTGTGCAGCCTTAAGCTTTATGCTGCAAATGTAATCGACTCAAATACTGATTACGGTGTTTGCTGCTTTTTCTTATAGTTACAAATATACATTGTTGAAATGGACCTTACAAGTGCTTAGAGTATTGTTGCATCTTGTGGGGTAAAATATTTCTTGTGTGTTTCGGCACGTACTCGATGAAACCAGACCATATTCTGGGTTTTCTCGTGCCGAAACTGCCATTCGATAGCGAAGCATCGCATAGTGTAGTAGGCATGACTGTTTGGCACGTACTCGATGAAACCAGAGCAGATTCTGGGTTTTCTCGTGCCGAAACTGCCATTCGATAACGAAGCATCACGTAGTTCAGTAGGCATGACTGTTTGGCACGTACTTGATGAAACCAGAGCAGATTCTGGGTTTTCTCGTGCCGAAACTGCCATTCGATAAGGAAGCATCGCATAGTGCAGTAGGGTATGACTGTTTGGCGCGTAATCGATGAAACCAGACCATATTCTGGATTTTCTCGTGCCGAAACTGCCATTCGATAACGAAGCATCGCATAGTGCAGTAGGGTATGACTGTTTGGCGCGTACTAGATGAAACCAGACCATATTCTGGATTTTCTCGTGCCGAAACTAACATTCGATAACGAAGCTTCGCATAGTGCAGTAGGCATGACTGTTTGGCACGTACTCGATGAAACCAGAGCAGAGTCTGGGTTTTCTCGTGCCGAAACTGCCATTCGATAACGAAGCATCGCATAGTGCAGTAGGCATGACTGTTTGGCATGACTCGTATAAACCAGAGCAGATTCTGGGTTTTCTCGTGCCGAAACTGCCATTCGATAACGAAGCATAGCATAGTGCAGTGGCATGACTGTTTGGCACGTACTCGATGAAACCAGGGCAGATTCTTGGTTTCCTCGTTCCGAAACTGCCATTCGATAACGAAGCATCGCATAGTGCAGTAGGCATGACTGTTTGGCACGTACGCGATGAAACCAGAGCAGATTCTGGGTTTTCTCGTGCCGAAACTGCCATTCGATAACGAAGCATCGCATAGTGCAGTAGGCCAGTCTCGTGACAAGGCCACATAGAGAAAAAGCACAACGAACTCTGCAACAACTTTACTAGCCTGGATGGGTCAAAGTGCTCAGAACGCTGGTCGGAAGATTTTGTATACACAAACAAATTGAACATCACTTCTGAATGATTTTGACCAAGCATATTTTTCTTTGCTGACAGTGCTGAGAGCTCTGCAACATCCGTCATTCCTGAAAGTATGTTTCTGACAATCCGATCTCACAGGACGACAACCTAACCAAAGGAACCTCCGGAAAGATTTTTCCCTTTGAGAATTGATGCAGATTTGACCACTCGTGTCGGAACCTGGGATTTCCGAGACCTACCCGTCTCTTTGAGCAGCAGTTACGCCTAAGTTGCTATCGTCTTTTGGGCCAAGCGAATACATCGCCACGAAAAGCGGCGTTGCAGTAAGGGCCTTTGTGGCGTCAATTGGCTGCTCTCATCGACGTCAACGAATGAAGGTGAGTGCAACACTATAATAAGTCTTCTGATTAAGAGCCATCCCTTATGAGAATTAGATGGCACGCTAGAAGGAACGGTATAGGGCATGCAAACTTAATGGGAAGTGAGACACTGGTAGCTGTAATATCAGTCGTTCCTCAATGTATGCGGCCGACAACTAGTCCACAGGAACCTCCGGACAAATGTTCCCCCTTGAGAACTGATGAGATTTGACTGCTCATGTCCGAACCTGGGATATCCGAGCCCAACTACGCGCCTCTTGGAGCGGCAGTAAGGTCTAAGCTGTGGCTTCCGGACACATCGTCTTTTGGAGCAAGCGAATACATCGCCACAAGAAGCGGCGTGCGGAAAGGCCCTTCGTGACGAGGGTCTTGAGTGGCCTCGATTGGCTGTTCCCATCGACGTCAACAAATGAAGGTGACCTGCAAGACTATAATTCTTCTGATTAAGAAGCATCCCTTATGAGAATTAGATCGCACGCTGGAAGAAACGGTATAGGGTATACACAGTGAATGGATAGAGAAAAATTGGTAGCTATCAAGTGTCTTCTTGTTAGGGGAAGTCTGAAGCTACCAGGGACGTAGACAAAATGCAACAGGCAGTTGGTGCCACTCAAGTGCTTAGTTTGTGAAGGGCAGAGGTTGCATATGAACAATACAGCGGAAAGCTGACCTAATGTCCAGCTTTCAAGATTGAAGGCGAGGAAATTTATTGCAAGCGTTCAAAGTTTGTGCGATTTTTGGGTTGTATACAAGTGCTCTGAAAACAAGGATGCAAACCTGCCCTGAGTGGCCTCCCGCAGGGGCGTCTGCGTAGGCAGGCGTTTGGTGCGTTGCGACACCACGGACCCGAGCACGTGGGGGATTGACCACATCGCCAATGACTGTGTGCTGCTCAGCCGTGTACGGGGAAAAAGGGATGGTGAAGGTTGAGCTGATGCTCAGCTTTTGGACACAGGCAGATGCAAAGAATCCCTTTGACCTCGCCTTCACATACAGGGGCTCTCTGCAGTGACCCATCAAGGGGATGTCGGTTGTTTTTTCCTGTCTTCCGGCTTGCCTTTTGTCTTCCTGGCTTTGAATCTCTCCGGTCTTTTACTCACCTTTGGGTCATTTCCATTCTTTAAGGCAGTGAGAATTAATTTGACTCTAATTGCCAACCAAGCTAAAATTATTTTGGGCTGCAGTGACTGTGGCACAGTTGGCATTGGATGGCTTTGAAATACAAAAATCTCGTGCCCGATTGTTTGGCATAGTGTTGGCACGTACCCACCTGCCGAAATCACATAGACCTTTTTTTACTTAAGTCCAAATCTTTAGACTTGATGGAGCAGCAATTTGATATGCAAGGAGTCTCCCTTCTTGTCACCGTCAAAACCGCACTGTTCTGTTTCAAGGACTGCTGCAACATTCCTGAGTGACGTGCCTGATGGCTCTTTCCAAAAGTGGGTGCACCGATGGCTTTGTTTTTTCGCCTGACCACAGAAACACTTGCATGTGTTCAAGTCAGCCACAGTGCAATGACCGAAAGGACCGTCACAAGTCTACCACGTCTTCTAGTTGTGAAATGCATAACCAACACCATGAGTCCTCGATGTGAAGTTACGAAAAAGTCAGTGGTGACTTCCATGCTGAAATCCCTGACAAACTGAAAGTTGAAAAACTCAACTTGTTTCATTTGAATACTCCCTTAAATTGGCATACTGGCATTGCTCCACGAACAATATATGTGCACCTGTAGAAGTACCACACCTCGAAAAATTGACTGATCCAAGTCGACCGGCTCATCGGCAGCACCGTCCTTCGGAACAACCCAGCCAATTACTCACGTGCGGCATTAAAAAGAAGACTCTTGGAGATAGTGACTTCTTGGTGGAAAGACCCTGACTGTTTCGAGGAACCAGAGATTGGTCAAGCGCACCATTAATGGTATCGCCACGTGGACTTGCGCTTTTTTCAAAACAAGGAATCGGGACGCAAAGGTTACAGGACCGATAACTTGGCCCCCCACTAGCTTGCCGCCTGTCACCGTGTAGATCAATGCATTCAGCATGCCTCTGAAATGCTGTCAATTCCTTGCCTGCACGCAACTTGCTTCCTATTGGTGCTTTCACCAACTTTAAATCACTTTCTATTGCATTGTGATTAAACACTGACACGCATCGTGGTTCCTCTTCCTTCCGCCTGCTTGCATCTAGTGTAAGGCATGGTGTTCCACGCTTGCTGCTCTCTTGGTGCCATGCCGCTAGTAAGCTACTCCGTGCTTCCTAGCTGCTTGCTTGCTGTTTGCTGCCAAGCGTGCCGCCTGTCTTTGCCTAGATGCTGGCATGGTGCTTTTCTCTGGCCAGCCACTAATTTCTTGCCTGCCTGTAACTAGGTTTCCACTGGTGATTCCAGCATCTTGGAATCACTTTCTATTGCATTGTGATTGAACACTAACACGCATCGTGGTTACTCTTCCTTCCGCCTGCTTGCATCAAGTCTAAGGCATGGTGTTCCACGCTTGCTGCTCTCTTGGTGCCATGCCGCTAGTAAGCTACTCCGTGCTTCCTAGCTGCTTGCTTGCTGTTTGCTGCCAAGCGTGCCGCCTGTCTTTGCCTAGATGCTGGCATGGTGGTTTTCTCTGGCCAGCCACTAATTTCTTGCCTGCCTGTTATTAGGTTTCCACTGGTGATTCTAGCATCTTGGAATCACTTTCTATTGCATTGTGATTGAACACTAACACGCATCGTGGTTACTCTTCCTTCCGCCTGCTTGCATCTAGTCTAAGGCATGGTGTTCCACGCTTGCTGCTCTCTTGGTGCCATGCCGCTAGTAAGCTACTCCGTGCTTCCTAGCTGCTTGCTTGCTGTTTGCTGCCAAGCGTGCCGCCTGTCTTTGCCTAGATGCTGGCATGGTGCTTTTCTCTGGCCAGCCACTAATTTCTTGCCTGCCTGTTATTAGGTTTCCACTGGTGATTCCAGCATCTTGGAATCACTTTCTATTGCATTGTGATTGAACACTAACATGCATCGTGGTTACTCTTCCTTCCACCTGCTTGCATCTAGTCTAAGGCATGGTGTTCCACGCTTGCTGCTCTCTTGGTGCCATGCCGCTAGTAAGCTATCCTGTGCTTCCTAGCTGCTTGCTTGCTGTTTGCTGCCAAGCGTGCCACCTGTCTTTGCCTAGATGCTGGCATGGTGCTTTTCTCTGGCCAGCCACTAATTTCTCGCCTGCCTGTAACTAGGTTTCCACTGGTAATTCCAGCATTTTGGAATCGCTTTCCATTGCATTGTGATTGAACACTAACATGCATCGTGGTTACTCTTCCTTCCGCCTGATTGCATCTAGTCTAAGGCATGGTGTTCCACGCTTGCTGCTCTCTTGGTGCCATGCCGCTAGTAAGCTATCCTGTGCTTCCTAGCTGCTTGCTTGCTGTTTGCTGCCAAGCGTGCCACCTGTCTTTGCCTAGATGCTGGCATGGTGCTTTTCTCTGGCCAGCCACTAATTTCTTGCCTGCCTGTAACTAGGTTTCCACTGGTGATTCCAGCATCTTTGAATCACTTTCTATTGCATTGTGATTGAACACTAACACGCATCGTGGTTACTCTTCCTTCCGCCTGCTTGCATCTAGTCTAAGGCATGGTGTTCCACGCTTGCTGCTCTCTTGGTGCCATGCCGCTAGTAAGCTATCCTGTGCTTCCTAGCTGCTTGCTTGCTGTTTGCTGCCAAGCGTGCCACCTGTCTTTGCCTAGATGCTGGCATGGTGCTTTTCTCTGGCCAGCCACTAATTTCTCGCCTGCCTGTAACTAGGTTTCCACTGGTGATTCCAGCATCTTGGAATCGCTTTCCATTGCATTGTGATTACACAGTAACACGCATCTTGCTTTGTCTTTGTTCTTTGATATGTGTTTGTTTCCTTCTTGCACCTAGCATTGATCTTTCTTAATTCACGACTGTTGTCCTGGTACTAAGAGCAACTGTGCTCCTCGGAGTTCCCTAATTGCTTGCTTGCTGTTTGCGCTAGTTCTTTGCCTGTAATTCTCTTGAAGCGTGAATGCTGTCTACTTGAGGCAGGTGGCTGCAGTGTGTACAAGTATAACAAATACCAAGTGCAGAAGTATATCTTGTAGCTGTGATCGGGTCACTTGGTTTATAACATGTCTTCAAGTGAGCTGAAAGTCGGTTTTGTCCAGCTTCTTGTGAATGAAAATAGTACAAGGCTGTTCTGGAAGCTGGACGTAATTGAAGAACCATTCCTTTGCCGTAACAACCGCTTTCTGATGTGACAAGGCCACATAGAGAAAAAGCACAACGAACTCTGCAACAACTTTACCAGCCTGGAGGGGTCAAAGAGCCCAGAACGCTGGTAGGAAGATGTTGTATACGCAAACAAATTGAACATCACTTCTGAATGATTTTGACCAAGCATATTTTTCTTTGCTGACAGTGCTGAGAGTTCTGCAACATCCGTCATTCCTGAAAGTATGTTTCTGACAATCCGATCTCACAGGACGACAACCTAACCAAAGGAACCTCCGGAAAGATTTTTCCCTTTGAGAATTGATGCAGATTTGACCACTCGTGTCGGAACCTGGGATTTCCGAGACCTACCCGTCTCTTTGAGCAGCAGTTACGCCTAAGCTGCTATCGTCTTTTGGGCCAAGCGAATACATCGCCACGAAAAGCGGCGTTGCAGTAAGGGCCTTTGTGACGAGGGTCTTCAGTGGCGTCAATTGGCTGCTCTCATCGACGTCAACGAATGAAGGTGAGCTGCAACACTATAATAAGTCTTCTGATTAAGAGCCATCCCTTATGAGAACTAGATGGCACGCTGGAAGGAACGGTATAGGGCATACAAACTTAATGGGAAGTGAGACACTGGTAGCTGTAATATCAGTCATTCCTCAATGTATGCGGCCGACAACTAGTCCACAGGAACCTCCGGACAAATGTTCCCCCTTGAGAACTGATGAGATTTGACTGCTCATGTCCGAACCTGGGATATCCGAGCCCAACTACGCGCCTCTTGGAGCGGCAGTAAGGTCTAAGCTGTGGCTTCCGGACACATCGTCTTTTGGAGCAAGCGAATACATCGCCACAAGAAGCGGCGTGCGGAAAGGCCCTTCGTGACGAGGGTCTTGAGTGGCCTCGATTGGCTGTTCCCATCGACGTCAACGAATGAAGGTGAGCTGCAAGACTATAATAATTCTTCTGATTAAGAAGCATCCCTTATGAGAATTAGATCGCACGCTGGAAGAAACGGTATAGGGTATACACAGTGAATGGATAGAGAAAAATTGGTAGCTATCAACTGTCTTCTTGTTAGGGGAAGTCTGAAGCTACCAGGGACGTAGACAAAATGCAACAGGCAGTTGGTGCCACTCAAGTGCTTAGTCTGTGAAGGGAGAGGTTGCATATGAACAATACAGCGGAAGGCTGACCTAGTGTCCAGCTTTCAAAATTGAAGGCTTTTTGGGTTGTATACAAGTGCTCTGAAAACGATGCAAACCTGCCCTGCATGGCCTCCCGCAGGGGCGTCTGTCTGGGCAGGCGTTTGGTGTGTTGCGACACCACGGACCCGAGCACGCGGGGGATTGACCACATCGCGAATGACTGTGTGCTGCTTAGCCGTGTACGGGGAAAATTTTCAGATATCTCTCGGCTCAGCTTGGCTGCTGGCTCGCTGCTACTAAAACGACCGCCGAAGAAAAGGGAGCGCAGCAAGATTGAAAAGGTGGCTTCTGACACAACGGTTTGGCAGTGGAACTGCATGGGCACGTTATTCAGATCTGCACATTTATTAGGAATATAGTGGCACTTTCTAACCGCTGACGTACCGCAGCGCACCTTTCAATAAATATTTCGCGAGATCGGCATAATTTGGCATTTCTTGACCTCGCTGCAACAATGTCGGGAACTCTGCTCGCGCGGATTTTCGCGCCTGCCTGGATGAAAGTTTTTTGGTAAGTGATAATTATATGCACGTATCTTGGGGTGTATTTTAAAGCGTATCGTGTTAACCACTGCCGTTATTAAAGGCGAAGCTGTGCAGCCTTTAGCTTTATGCTCCAAATGTAATCGATTTTAAGACTCCTTACTGAGTCTGCTGCTTTTTCTTATAGTTGTAAATTCACATTGTTCAAACGGACCTTACAAGTCTGTATAGTATTGTTGCATCTTGTGGGGGAAGATTTTTCTTGTGGGTTTAGGCACAGTGGTTGCTTCTCTTAATTCGGATACAATGACAGTTCCATTGAGTCGTGGGTGTTGCTTGTAGCCATTTTCCCCTTTAGTTAGCCTCGCCAAGTTGTTCGCTTAGGGTCTGTGTGATCTTGGCTTCTCTCGCAGGGTACCTAGGCTTCTTGCGACTATTATCTCTTCTAGCATGTGGATGCGATGACTGAATCTTTCTCCCGATTGAGTCATATTGTTCTGTAGGGCCTGAATCTCGTCCATTTCGCTCTTGAGAGATTAGAACCCAGTCTGTGTCATCTGGGTTACCGTGTTTTGCATAATCTGTGTTACTGTGAACATTGTGGTTTCCATCATGGCGGTCACGCTGGCGTTGATGTGGTCTTCAAGTGTCTTCATGTCGTTTTGGGTTATCACTGGTTGGTTCGACAGTGTTGCTGGCTTTGGTTGTGTTGCTGAGGATGGTGGTGATGGGGATGAAGGTTGCGGTAGTGGTGCCTGCGATTGCTAGCCCTTTTCTCTCGGTAGTTCTTTCTGCACGAGGTATTCGAGCTGTTTTTCAGTGCTAGCTTCCTTCTTTTGTGTCTTCTTCTTTTGCTGGTCTAGCTCTCGCTTCAATTCATCGTTCTCTCTTAGTAGAATCATTATCGTGTCGTCGTACCTCGAGCGTATTGTGGTTTCAACGCCATTATTTTCCCTAGACGTTTGTGCCCTGTGACGATGTTGGCCCAGCTTACTTTGCGCTGGGTGTTGTCGCTAAGTGTTGTCGTGTTTTCGTGTTCCACCCCAGTTGCCGGTATCCGGGGAATGCTCTGTTCTCTTTCCCTGGATCTCGATCCCGACTTGGATCTGAATCTTTTTATCTGTTCCGTCTCATTCGGTGACTGTGGCGATGGTGACATGGTCATCATGTGCTCGTTGTCGTTGGTAGTTACGCTGGCCTGGTACCAGAATCTTCTCTGTCTCGATCTTGACCGAGGTATTCGAGCTGTTTTTCAGTGCTAGCTTCCTTCTCTTGTGTCTTCTTCTTTTGCTGGTATAGCTCTCGCTTCAATTCATCGTTCTGTCTTTGTAGAATAATTATCGTGTCCTCGTACCTCGAGCGTACTGTGGTTTGAACGCCATTATTTTCCCTCGACGTTTGATTTGCCATGTTATGACGTTGGCCCAGCTTCCCTTGCGCTGGGTGTTGTCGTGTTCCACGCCCGTTGCCGGTATCCGGGGGATGCTCTGTTCTCCTTCCCTCGATCTCGATCCCGACTTGGATCTGAATCTTTTTATCTGTTCCGTCTCATTCGGTGACTGTGGCGATGGTGACGTGGTCATCATGTGCTCGTTGTCGTTGGTAGTTACTACGCTTGCCTGGTACCAGAATCTTCTTTGTCTCGATCTTGACCGAGGTATTCGAGCTGTTTTTCAGTGCTAGCTTCCTTCTTTGGTGTCTTCTTCTTTTGCTGGTATAGCTCTCGCTTCAATTCATCGTTCTGTCTTTGTAGAATCATTATCTTGTCCTCGTACCTCGAGCGTACTGTGGTTTGAACGCCATTATTTTCCCTCGACGTTTGATTTGCCATGTTATGACGTTGGCCCAGCTTCCCTTGCGCTGGGTGTTGTCGTGTTCCACGCCCGTTGCCGGTATCCGGGGGATGCTCTGTTCTCCTTCCCTCGATCTCGATCCCGACTTGGATCTGAATCTTTTTATCTGTTCCGTCTCATTCGGTGACTGTGGCGATGGTGACGTGGTCATCATGTGCTCGTTGTCGTTGGTAGTTACTACGCTTGCCTGGTACCAGAATCTTCTTTGTCTCGATCTTGACCGAGGTATTCGAGCTGTTTTTCAGTGCTAGCTTCCTTCTTTGGTGTCTTCTTCTTTTGCTGGTAGAGCTCTCCCTTCAATTCATCGTTCTGGCTTTGTAGAATCATTATCGTGTCCTCGTGCCTCGAGCGTATTGTGGTTTGAGCGCCGTTATTTTCCCTCGACGTTTGATTGTGCCCTGTGATGACGTTGGCCCAGCTTACCATACGCTGGGTGTTGTCATGTTCCACACCCGTTGCCGGTATCCGGGCGATGCTCTGTTCTCTTTTCCTCGATCTCGATCCCGACTTGGATCTGCATCTTTTTATCTGTTCCGTCTCATTCGGTGACTGTGGTGATGGTGACATGGTCATCATGTGCTCGTTGTCGTTGGTAGTTACTACGCTGGCATGGTACCAGAATCTTCTCTGTCTCGATCTTGTCTCGATCTTGACCGAGGTATTCGAGCTGTTTTTCAGCGCTAGCTTCCTTCTCTTGTGTCTTCTTCTTTTGCTGGTATAGCTCTCGCTTCAATTCATCGTTCTGGCTTTGTAGAATCATTATCGTGTCCTCATACCTCGAGCGCAATTGTGGTTTGAACGCCATTATTTTCCCTCGACGTTTGATTGTGCCCTGTGATGACGGTGGCCCAGCTTACCTTGCGCTGGGTGTTGTCGTGTTCCACGCCCATTGTCGGTATCCGGGGGATGCTCTGTTCTCTTTCCCTCGATCTCGTACCCGACGTGGATCTTAATCTTTTTATCTGTTCCGTCTCATTCGGTGACTGTGGCGATGGTGACGTGGTCATCATGTGCTCGTTGTCGTTGGTAGTTACTACGCTTGCCTGGTACCAGAATCTTCTTTGTCTCGATCTTGACCGAGGTATTCGAGCTGTTTTTCAGTGCTAGCTTCCTTCTCTTGTGTCTTCTTCTTTTGCTGGTATAACTCGCCTCAATTCATCGTTCTGGCTTTGTAGAATCATTATCGTGTCCTCGTGCCTCGAGCGTATTCTGGTTTGAACGCCATTATTTTCCCTCGACGTTTGATTGTGCCCTGTGATGACGGTGGCCCAGCTTACCTTGCGCTGGGTGTTGTCGTGTTCCACGCCCATTGTCGGTATCCGGGGGATGCTCTGTTCTCCTTCCCTCGATCTCGATCCCGACTTGGATCTGAATCTTTTTATCTGTTCCGTCTCATTCGGTGACTGTGGCGATGGTGACGTGGTCATCATGTGCTCGTTGTCGTTGGCAGTTACTACGCTTGCGTGGTACGAGAATCTTCTTTGTCTCGATCTTGACCGAGGTATTCGAGCTGTTTTTCAGTGCTAGCTTCCTTCTTTGGTGTCTTCTTCTTTTGCTGGTAGAGCTCTCGCTTCAATTCATCGTTCTGGCTTTGTAGAATCATTATCGTGTCCTCGTGCCTCGAGCGTATTGTGGTTTGAACGCCGTTATTTTCCCTCGACGTTTGATTGTGCCCTGTGATGACGTTGGCCCAGCTTACCTTGCGCTGGGTGTTGTCGTGTTCCACGCCCATTGTCGGTATCCGGGGGATGCTCTGTTCTCTTTCCCTCGATCTCGTACCCGACGTGGATCTGAATCTTTTTATCTGTTCCGTCTCATTCGGTGACTGTGGCGATGGTGACATGGTCATCATGTGCTCGTTGTCATTGGTAGTTACTACGCTGGCCTGGTACCAGAATCTTCTCTGTCTTGATCTTGACGTCTCCCCGACTCTCAACGGTGGCGGGACTGGTTTCGGCTTCTTTCGACAGTCTCCACTTGCCGTTTCATGGGGCATTCCGCAGAGCTTACATTTCGGCTCGCATTGGTGGTTGTTTGGATCAGCGTTGTGTTCTCCCCAGTTGTCACATAGTTAGTCGTTTGGATTAGGGCAGACGTCTTGTCTGTGTCCTACCTCCGCGCAAGAGCTGTGTCCTAGCTCTCATGTTTGCGAACGTGCTCGTTTACTAGTCGTCCACACGTAAACTAAAACTTTTACCTTGCATGCAACACTGTATCGAATCAACGGCAGCCATGATTGTGCTCGGTTCTTGCTAAGTATTGACATGGTTAGCTGATGTGATTGAAACACCTGCACCCTCCTGTCACTAACCTGTGTATTGCCCAATTTTAGAAATCTCTCGGCTCAGCTTGGCTGCTGGCTCTATCCTACTAAAATGACGCCAAAGAAAAGGGAGCGCTGCAAGATTGAAAAGGTGGCTTCTGGCACAACGGTTTGACAGTGGAACTGCATCGGCACGTTATCCAGATCTGCACATTTATTAGGAATATAGTGGCACTTTCTAAGCGCTGACGTACTGCAGCGCACCTTTTTATAGATGTTTCGCGAGATCGGCATAATTTGGCATTTCTTGAATTCTCGCTGCAACGATGTCGGGAACTGTGCTCGCGCAGATTTTTGCGCCTGCCTGGATGAAAGTTTTGTGGTAAGTGATAATTATATGCACGTGTCCTGGGCTTTCTTTTGAAGCGTACCGTGTTAACCACTGCCGTTATGAAAGGCGAAGCTGTGATGCCTTTAGCTTTATGCTCCAAATGTAATCGACTTAAAGACTCCTTACTGGGTCTGCTGCTTTTTCTTATAGTTATGAATATACATTGTTCAAATGGACCTTACAAGTGCTTAGAGTATTGTTGCATCTTGTGGGGTAAAATATTTCTTGTGTGTTTCGGCACGTACTCGATGAAACCAGACCATATTCTGGGTTTTCTCGTGCCGAAACTGCCATTCGATAACGAAGCATCGCATAGTGTAGTAGGCATGACTGTTTGGCACGTGCTCGATGAAACCAGAGCAGATTCTGGGTTTTCTCGTGCCGAAACTGCCATTCGATAACGAAGCATAGCATGGTGCAGTAGGCATGACTGTTTGGCACGTGCTCGATGAAACCAGAGCAGATTCTGGGTGTTCTCGTGCCGAAACTGCCATTCGATAACGAAGCATAGCATAGTGCAGTAGGCATGACTGTTTGGCACGTACTTGATGAAACCAGAGCAGATTCTGGGTTTTCTCGTGCCGAAACTGCCATTCGATAACGAAGCATCGCATAGTGCAGTAGGGTATGACTGTTTGGCGCGTAATCGATGAAACCAGACCATATTCTGGATTTTCTCGTGCCGAAACTGCCATTCGATAACGAAGCATCGCATAGTGCAGTAGGGTATGACTGTTTGGCGCGTACTAGATGAAACCAGATCATATTCTGGATTTTCTCGTGCCGAAACTGCCATTCGATAACGAAGCATAGCATAGTGCAGTAGGCATGAATGTTTGGCACGTAATCGATGAAACCAACCATATTCTGGGTTTTCTCGTGCCGAAACTGCCATTCGATTAGGAAGCATAGCATAGTGCAGTAGGCAAGACTGCTTGGCACGTACTCGATGAAACCAGAGCAGATTCTGGGTTTTCTCGTGCCGAAACTGCCATTCGATAACTGCCATTCGATTACGAAGCATAGCATAGTGCAGTAGGCATGACTGTTTGGCACGTACTCGATGAAACCAGAGCAGATTCTGGGTTTTCTCGTGCCGAAACTGCCATTCGATAACGAAACATAGCATAGTGCAGTAGGCATGACTGTTCGGCACGTACTCGATGAAACCAGACCATATTCTGGGTTTTCTCGTGCCGAAACTGCCATTCGATGCATAGCATAGTGCAGTAGGCATGACTGTTCGGCACGTACTCGATGAAACCAGAGCAGATTCTGGGTTTTCTCGTGCCGAAACTGCCATTCGATAACGAAGCATCGCATAGTGCAGTAGGGTATGACTGTTTGGCGCGTACTCGATGAAACCAGACCATATTCTGGATTTTCTCGTGCCGAAACTGCCATTCGGTAACGAAGCTTCGCATAGTGCAGTAGGCATGACTGTTTGGCACGTACTCGATGAAACCAGAGCAGATTCTGGGTTTTCTCGTGCCAGAACTACCAAACGATAATCAGCCGCAGAGTCGTGGGAAAGTTCTCATGTTTGCGAACGTGCTCGTTTATAGGGGTTCTCACGTAAAATTAAAACTTTCCCTTGCATGAAACATTGCATCAGATCAACGGCAGCCATGATTGTGTTCAGTTGTTATTGGTAAGTATTGACATGGCTAGCTGGGGTGACTGAAACACCTGCACCTTCCTGTCACTAACCTGTGTTTTGTTCAATTTCAGGAATTTCTCGGCTCAGCTGGGCTGCTGGCTCGCTCCTACTAAAATGACTGCCAAAGAAAAGGGAGCGCAGCAAGATTGAAAAGGTGGCTTCTTGCACAACGGTTTGACAGTGGAACTGCATCGGCACGTTATTCAGGTCTTCACATTTATTAGGAATATAGTGGTGCTTTCTAACCGCTGACAAGCCGCAGCGCACCTTTTTATAGATTTTTCGCGAGATCGGCATAATTTGGCATTTCTTGACCTCTCGCTGCAACGATGTCGAGAACTCTGCTCGCGCAGATTTTTACGCCTGCCGGGATGAAAGTTTTGTGGTAAGTGATAATTATATGCACATATCTTTGGGTTTCTTTTAAAGTGTACTGTGTTGACCACTGCCGTTACGAAAAGCGAAGCATTGCAGCCTTTAGCTTTATGGTGCAAATGTAATCGACTCAAATACTGATTACCGCGTTTTCTGCTTTTTCTTATATTTGTAAATATCCATTGTTCAAACGGACCTTACAAGTCTAAAGACTATTGTTGCATCTTGTGGGGTAAATTATTTCTTGTGTGTTTCGGCACAGAGGTTGCTTCTCTTACTTCGGATAGAATAAAAGTTCCACTGCCAAATTTTGAGCTGTGGGTGTTGCTTGTAGTCATCTTTCTCTTTGGTTAGCCTTGGCATGTTGTTCGTTTAGGGTCTGCGTGATCTTGCCTTCTTTTGCAGG
The DNA here is from genome assembly GCF_038994185.2 of Dermacentor albipictus. NCBI lineage: Eukaryota > Metazoa > Arthropoda > Arachnida > Ixodida > Ixodidae > Dermacentor > Dermacentor albipictus. The sequence goes on along the minus strand of NC_091830.1, from coordinate 12,189,846 downwards.
GTTCTTAGGCTTCTTGCAAAGATTATCGTCTAGCATGTGGATGCGTTGCCTGAAACTTTCTCCCGATTGAGTCATATTGTTCTGTAGGGTCTGAATCTGGTTGTCCATATCGCTCTTGAGGTTGGAAACCAGTCTGTATCATCTCGGCTACCGTGTTTTGCATATCCTGTGTTACCGTGGACATTGTGCTTTCTATCATGGCGGTCACGCTTGTGTTGATGCGGTCTTCCAGTGTCTCGAGGTCGTTCTGGGTTATCACTGCTTGGTTCGACAGTGTTTCTGGCTTTGGTTGTGTTGCTGAGGATGGTGGTGGTGGGGATGAAGGTTGCGGTAGTGGTGCTTGCGATTGCTGGCCCTTTTCTCTCGGTAGTTGTTCTATTTCTCGCACGAAGTATTCCAGCAGTTTTTCAGTGCTAGCTTCCTTCTCTTGTGCCTTCTTCTTTTGCTGGTATAGCTCTCGCTTCAATTCACCGTTCTGTCTTTGTAGAATCATTATCGTGTCCTCGTACCTCGAGCGTATTGTGGTTTGAACGCCATTGTTTTTCCTCGACATTTGATTGTGCCCTGTGATGACGTTGGCCCAGCTTACCTTGCTCTGGGTGTTGTCGTGTTCCACGCCCGTTGCCGGTATCCCGGGGATGCTCTGTTCTCTTTCCCTCGATCTCGATCCCGATATGGATCTGAATCTTTTTATCTGTTCCCTCTCATTCGGTGACTGTGGTGATAGTGACATGGCCATCATGTGCTCGTTGTCGTTGGTAGTTACTACGCTGGCTTGGTACCAGTATCTTCTCTGTGTCGATCTTGTCTCGATCTTGACCGAGGTATTCGAGCTGTTTTTCAGTGCTAGCTTTCTTCTCTTGTGTCTTCTTCTTTTACTGGTATAGCTCTCACTTCAATTCATCGTTCTGTCTTTGTAGAATCAGTATCGTGTCCTCGTACCTCGAGTGTATTGTGGTTTGAATGCCATTATATTCCCTCGACGTTTGATATTGCCCTGTGATGACGTTGGCCCAGCTTACCCTGCGCTGGGTGTTGTCGTGTTCCATCCCCGTTGCCGGTATCCGGGGGATGCCCTGTTCTCTTTCCCTTGATCTCGATCCCGGCTTGGATCTGAAACTTTTTATCTGTTCCGTCTCATTCAGTGACTGTGGCGAGGGTGACATGGTCATCATGTGCTCGTTGTCGTTGGTAGTTGCTACGCTGGCCTGGTACCAGAATCTTCTGTGTCTCGATCTTGACCAAGGTATTCGAGCTGTTTTTCAGTGCTAGCTTCCTTCTCTCGTGTCTTCTTTTGCTGGTATAGCTCTCGCTTCAATTCATGGTTCTGTCTTTGTAGAATCATTATCGTGTCCTCGTACCTCGAGCGTATTGTGGTTTGAACGCGATTATTTTCCCTCGACGTTTGATTGTGCCCTGTGATGACGTTGGCCCAGCTTACCCTGCGCTGGGTGTTGTGTTCCATCCCCGTTGCCGGTATCCGGGGGATGCCCTGTTCTCTTTCCCTTGATCTCCATCCCGACTTGGATCTGAATCTTTTTATCTGTTCCGTCTCATTCGGTGACTGTGGCGATGGTGACATGGTCATCATGTGCTTGTTGTCATTGGGAGTTACTACGCTGGCCTGGTACCAGAATCTTCTCTCTCTCGATCTTGACCGCTCCCCGACTCAACGGTGGCGGGACCGGTTTCGGCTTCTTTCGACAGTCTCCACTCGCCGTTTCATGGGGCATTCCGCAGAGCTTACATTTCAGCTCGCATTGGTGGTTGTTTGGATCAGCGTTGTGTTCTCCCCAGTTGTCACCGCGCAAGAGCTGTGTCCTAGCTCTCATGTTTGCGAACGTGCTCGTTTACTAGTCGTCCACACGTAAACTAACACTTTTACCTTGCATGCAACACTGCATCGAATCAACGGCAGCCATGATTGTGCTCGGTTCTTGCTAAGTATTGACATGGTTAGCTGATGTGACTGAAACACCTGCACCCTCCTGTCACTAACCTGTGTATTGCCCAATTTTAGAAATCTCTCGGCTCAGCTTGGCTGCTGGCTCTATCCTACTAAAATGACGCCAAAGAAAAGGGAGCGCTGCAGGATTGAAAAGGTGGCTTCTGGCACAACGGTTTGACAGTGGAACTTAATCGGCACGTTATCCAGATCTGCACATTTATTAGGAATATAGTGGCACTTTCCAAGCGCTCACGTACTGCAGCGCACCTTTTTATAGACGTTTCGCGAGATCGGCATAATTTGGCATTTCTTGAATTCTCGCTGCAACGATGTCGGGAACTGTGCTTGCGCAGATTTTCGCGCCTGCCTGGATGAAAGTTTTGTGGTAAGTGATAATTATATGCACGTATCCTGGGCTTTCTTTTGAAGCGTACCGTGTTAACCACTGCCGTTATGAAAGGCGAAGCTGTGCAGCCTTTAGCTTTATGCTCCAAATGTAATCGACTTAAAGACTCCTTACTGGGTCTGCTGCTTTTCTTATAGTTATAAATATACATTGTTCAAATGGACCTTACAAGTGCTTAGAGTATTGTTGCATCTTGTGGGGTAAAATATTTCTTGTGTGTTTCGGCACGTACTCGATGAAACCAGACCATATTGTGGGTTTTCTCGTGCGGAAACTGCCATTCGATAACGAAGCATCGCATAGTGTAGTAGGCATGACTGTTTGGCACGTACTCGATGAAACCAGACCATATTCTGGGTTTTCTCGTGCCGAAACTGCCATTCGATAACGAAGCATCAAGTAGTTCAGTAGGCATGACTGTTTGGCACGTACTCGATGAAACCAGAGCAGATTCTGGGTTTTCTCGTGCCGAAACTGCCATTCGATAACGAAGCTTCACATAGTGCAGTAGGCATGACTGTTTGGCACGTACTCGATGAAACCAGAGGAGATTCTGGGTTTTCTCGTGCCGAAACTGCCATTCGATAACGAAGCTTCGCATAGTGCAGTAGGCATGACTCTTTGGCACGTACTCGATGAAACCAGAGCAGATTCTGGGTTTTCTCGTGCCGAAACTGCCATTCGATAACGAAGCATAGCATAGTGCAGTAGGCATGACTGTTTGGCACGTAATCGATGAAACCAGACCGTATTCTGGGTTTTCTCGTGCCGAAGCTGCCATTCGATAACGAAGCATTGCATAGTGCAGTAGGGTATGACTGTTTGGCGCGTACTCGATGAAACCAGACCATATTCTGGATTTTCTCGTGCCGAAACTGCCATTCGATAACGAAGCTTCGCATAGTGCAGTAGGCATGACTGTTTGGCACGTACTCGATGAAACCAGACCAGATTCTGGGTTTTCTCGTGCCGGAACTGCCATTCGATAACGAAGCATCGCATAGTGCAGTAGGCATGACTGTTTGGCATGACTCGGTGAAACCAGGGCAGATTCTGGGTTTTCTCGTGCCGAAACTGCCATTCGATAACGAAGCATAGCATAGTGCAGTGCCATGACTGTTTGGCACATACTCGATGAAACCAGGGCAGATTATGGGTTTTCTCGTTCCGAAACTGCCATTCGATAACGAAGCATCACATAGTGCAGTAGGCATGACTGTTTGGCACGTACGCGATGAAACCAGAGCCGATTCTGGGTTTTCTCGTGCCGAAACTGCCATTCGATAACGAAGCATCGCATAGTGCAGTAGGCCAGTCTCGTGAGAAGGCCACATAGAGAAAAAGCACAACGAACTCTGCAACAACTTTACCAGCCTGGAGGGGTCAAAGTGCTCAGAACGCTGGTCGGAAGATGTTGTATACACAAATTGAACATCACTTCTGAATGATTTTGACCAAGCATATTTTTCTTTGCTGACAGTGCTGAGAGCTCTGCAACATCCGTCATTCCAGAAAGTATGTTTCTGACAATCCGATCTCACAGGACGACAACCTAACCAAAGGAACCTCCGGAAAGATTTTTCCCTTTGAGAATTGATGCAGATTTGACCACTCGTGTCTGAACCTGGGATTTCCGAGACCTACCTGTCTCTACGCCTAAGTTGCTATTGTCTTTTGGGCCAAGCGAATACATCGCCACGAAAAGCGGCGTTGCAGTAAGGGCCTTTGTGACGAGGGTCTTCAGTGGCGTCAATTGGCTGCTCTCATCGACGTCAACGAATGAAGGTGAGCTGCAACACTATAATAAGTCTTCTGATTAAGAGCCATCCCTTATAAGAACTAGATGGCACGCTGGAAGGAACGGTATAGGGCATACAAACTTAATGGGAAGTGAGACACTGGTAGCTGTAATATCAGTCATTCCTCAATGTATGCGGCCGACAACTAGTCCACAGGAACCTCCGGACAAATGTTCCCCCTTGAGAACTGATGAGATTTGACTGCTCATGTCCGAACCTGGGATATCCGAGCCCAACTACGCGCCTCTTGGAGCGGCACTAAGGTCTAAGCTGTGGCTTCCGGACACATCGTCTTTTGGAGCAAGCGAATACATCGCCACAAGAAGCGGCGTGCGGAAAGGGCCTTCATGACGAGGGTCTTCAGTGGCCTCGATTGACTGTTCCCATCAAAGTCAACGAATGAAGGTGAGCTGCAAGACTATAATAATTCTTCTGATTAAGAGGCATCCCTTATGAGAATTAGATCGCACGCTGGAAGAAACGGTATAGGGTATACACAGTGAATGGATAGAGAAAAATTGGTAGCTATCAACTGTCTTCTTGTTAGGGGAAGTCTGAAGCTACCAGGGACGTAGACAAAATGCAACAGGCAGTTGGTGCCACTCAAGTGCTTAGTCTGTGAAGGGAGAGGTTGCATATGAACAATACAGCGGAAGGCTGACCTAGTGTCCAGCTTTCAAAATTGAAGGCTTTTTGGGTTGTATACAAGTGCTCTGAAAACGATGCAAACCTGCCCTGCATGGCCTCCCGCAGGGGCGTCTGTCTGGGCAGGCGTTTGGTGTGTTGCGACACCACGGACCCGAGCACGTAGGGGATTGACCACATCGCGAATGGCTGTGTGCTGCTTAGCCGTGTACGGGGAAAAATTTCAGATATCTTTCGGCTCAGCTTGGCTGCTGGCTCGCTGCTACTAAAATGACCGCCGAAGAAAAGGGAGCGCAGCAAGATTGAAAAGGTGGCTTCCGACACAACGGTTTGGCAGTGGAACTGCATGGGCACGTTATTCAGATCTGCACATTTATTAGGAATATAGTGGCGCTTTCTAACCTCTGACGAACCGCAGCGCACCTTTTTATAAATATTTCGCGAGATTGGCATAATTTGGCATTTCTTGACCTCTCGCTGCAATGATGTCGGGAACTCTGCTCGCGCGGATTTTCGCGCCTGCCTGGATGAAAGTTTTGTGGTAAGTGATAATTACATGCACGTATCTTGGGGTTTCTTTTAAAGCGTACCGTGTTAACCACTGCCGTTATGAAAGGCGAAGCTGTGCAGCCCAGCTTTATGCTCCAAATGTAATCGACTTAAAGACTCCTTACTGAGTCTGCTGCTTTTTCTTATAGTTGTAAATACACATTGTTCAAACGGACCTTACAAGTCTGTAGACTATTGTTGCATCTTGTGGGGTAAATAGTTTCTTGTGTGTTTCGGCACAGAGGTTGCTTCTCTTACTTCAGATAGAATGAAAGTTCCATTGCCAAATTTTGAGCTGTGGGTGTTGCTTGTAGTCGTCTTTCTCATTGGTTAGCCTCGCCATGTTGTTCGTTTAGGGTCTGCGTGATCTTGCCTACTTTTGCAGGGTTCTTAGGCTTCTTGCAAGTATTATCGCTTACTTCTAGCATGTGGATGCGATGACTGAATCTTACTCCCGATTGAGTCATATTGTTCTGTAGTGCCTGAATCTCGTCCATTTCGCTCTTGAGAGATTAGAACCCAGTCTGTGTCATCTGGGTTAACGTGTTTTGCATAATCTGTTTTACCGTGGACATTGTGGTTTCCATCATGGCGGTCACGCTGGCGTTAATGTGGTCTTCAAGTGTCTTCATGTCGTTCTGGGTTATCACTGCTTGGTTCGACAGTGTTGCTGGCTTTGGTTGTGTTGCTGAGGATGGTGGTGATGGGGATGAAGGTTACGGTAGTGGTGCCTGCGATTGCTAGCCCTTTTCTCTCGGTAGTTGTTCTATTTCTCGCACGAGGTATTCGAGCTGTTTTTCAGTGCTAGCTTCCTTCTCTTGTGTCTTCTTCTTTTGCTGGTCTAGCTCTCGCTTCAATTCATCGTTCTCTCTTCGTAGAATCATTATCGTGTCCTCGTACCTCGAGCGTATTGTGGTTTGAACGCCATTATTTTCTCTCGACGTTTGATTGTGCCCTGTTATGACGTTAGCCCAGCTTCCCTTGCGTTGGGTGTTGTCGTGTTCCACGCGCGTTGCCGGTATCCGGGGGATGCTTTGTTCTCTTTCTCTCGATCTCGATCCCGACTTGGATCTGAATCTTTTCATCTGTTCCGTCTCATTCGGTGACTGTGGCGATGGTGACATGGTCATCATGTGCTCGTTGTCGTTGGTAGTTACTACGCTGGCCTGGTACCAGAATCTTCTGTCTCGAGTTGTCTTGATCTTGACCAAGGTATTCGAGCTGTTTTTCAGTGCTAGCTTCCTTCTCTTGTGTCTTCTTCTTTTGCTGGTATAGCTCTCGCTTCAATTCATGGTTCTGTCTTTGTAGGATCATTATCGTGTCCTCGTACCTCGAGCGCAATTGTGGTTTGAATGCCATTATTTTCCCTCGACGTGTGATTGTGCCCTGTTATGACGCTGACCCAGCTTCCCTCGCGCTGGGTGTTGTCGTGTTCCACGCCCGTTGCCCGTATTCGGGGGATGCTCTGTTCTCTTTTCCTCAATCTCGATCCCGACTTGGATCTGCATCTTTTTATCTGTTCCGTCTCATTCGGTGACTGTGGCGATGGTGACATGGTCATCATGTGCTCGTTGTCGTTGGTAGTTACTACGCTGGCCTGGTACCAGAATCTTCTCTGTCTCGATCTTGACCGAGGTATTCGAGCTGTTTTTCAGTGCTAGCTTCCTTCTCTTGTGTCTTCTTCTTTTGCTGGTATAGCTCTCGCTTCAATTAATCGTTCTGTCTTTGTAGAATCATTATCGTGTCCTCGTACCTCGAGCGTATTGTGGTTTGAACGCCATTATTTTCCCTCGACGTTTGATTGTGCCCTGTTATGAGGTTAGCCCACGTTCCCTTGCGCTGGGTGTTGTCGTGTTCCACGCCCATTGCCGGTATCCGGGGGATGCTCTGTTCTCTTTCCCTTGATCTCGATCCCGACTTGGATCTGAATCTTTTTATCTGTTCCGTCTCATTCGGTGACTGTGGCGATGGTGACATGGTCATCATGTGCTCGTTGTCGTTGGTAGTTACTACGCTGGCCTGGTACCAGAATCTTCTGTCTCGATCTTCGTCTCGATCTTGACCGAGGTACTCGAGCTGTTTTTCAGTGCTAGCTTCCTTCTCTTGTGTCTTCTTCTTTTGCTGGTATAGCTCTCGCTTCAATTCATCGTTCTGTCTTTGTAGAATCATTATCGTGTCCTCGTACCTCGAGCGTATTGTGGTTTGAATGCCATTATTTTCCCTCGACGTTTGATTGTGCCCTGTGATGACGTTGGCCCAGCTTACCTTGCGCTGGGTGTTGTCGTGTTCCACGCCCGTTGCCGGCACCCGGGGGATGCTCTGTTCTGTTTCCCTCGATCTCGATCCCGACTTGGATCTGCATCTTTTTATCTGTTCCATCTCATTCGGTGACTGTGGCGATTCTGAAATGGTCATCTTGTGCTCGTTGTCGTTGGTAGTTACTACGCTGGCATGGTACCAGAATCTTCTCTGTCTCGATCTTGTCTCGATCTTGACCGAGGTATTCGAGCTGTTTTTCAGTGCTAGCTTCCTTCTCTTGTGTCTTCTTGTTTTGCTGGTATAGCTCTCGCTTCAATTCATCGTTTTGTCTTTGTAGAATCATTATCGTGTCCTCGTACCTCGAGCGTATTGTGGTTTGAACGCCATTATTTTCCCTCGACGTTTGATTGTGCCCTGTGATGACATTGGCCCAGCTTCCCTTGCGCTGGGTGTTGTCGTGTTCCACACCCGTTGCCGGTATCCGGGGGATGCTCTGTTCTCTTTCCCTTGATCTCGATCCCGACTTGGATTTGAATCTTTTTATCTGTTCCGTCTCATTCGGTGACTGTGGCGATGGTGACATGGTCATCATGTGCTCGTTGTCGTTGGTAGTTACTACGCTGGCCTGGTACCAGAATCTTCTGTCTCGATCTTGTCTCGATCTTGACCGAGGTATTCGAGCTGTTTTGCAGTCCTAGCTTCCTTCTCTTGTGTCTTCTTGTTTTGCTGGTATAGCTCTCGCTTCAATTCATCGTTTTGTCTTTGTAGAATCATTATCGTGTCCTCGTACCTCGAGCGTATTGTGGTTTGAACGCCATTATTTTCCCTGGACGTTTGATTGTGCCCTGTTATGACGTTGGCCCAGCTTTCCTTGCGCTGGGTGTTGTCGTGTTCCACGCCCGATGCCGGTATCCGGGGGATGCTCTGTTCCCTTTCCCTTGATTTTGATCCCGACTTGGATCTGAATCTTTTTATCTGTTCCGGCGCATTCGGTGACCATGGCGATGGTGACATGGTCATCATGTGCTCGTTGTCGTGTGTAGTTACTACGCTGGCATGGTACCAGAATCTTCTCTGTCTCGATCTTGACCTCTCCCCGACTCTCAACGGTGGCGGGACTGGTTTCGGCTTCCTTCGACAGTCTCCACTCGCCGTTTCATGGGGCATTCCGCAGAGCTTACATTTCGGCTCGCATTGGTGGTTGTTTGGATCAGCGTTGTGTTCTCCCCAGTTGTCACATAGTTAGTCGTTTGGATTAGGGCAGACGTCTTGTCTGTGTCCTACCACCGCGCAAGACCTGTGTGCTAGCTCTCATGTTTGCGAACGTGCTCGTTTACTAGTCGTCCCGCACGTAAAATAAAACTTTCACTTGCATGCAACACTGCATCGAATCAATGGCAGCCATGATTGTGCTCGGTTCTTGCTAAGTATTGACATGGTTAGCTGAGGTGACTGAAACACCTGCACCCTCCTGTCACTAACCTGTGTATTGCCCAATTTCAGAAATCTCTCTGCTCAGCTTGGCTGCTGGCTCTATCCTACTAAAATGACCGCCAAAGAAAAGGGAGCGCTGCAAGATTGAAAAGGTGGCTTCTGGCACAACGGTTTGACAGTGGTACTGCATCGGCACGTTATCCAGATCTGCACATTTATTAGGAATATAGTGGCACTTTCTAAGCGCTGACGTACCGCAGCGCACCTTTTTATGAATATTTCGCGAGATCGGCATAATTTGGCATTTCTTGAAATCTCGCTGCAACGATGTCGGGAACTCTGCTTGCGCAGATTTTCGCGCCTGCCTGGATGAAAGTTTTGTGGTAAGTGATAATTATGTGCACATATCTTGGGGTTTCCTTTAAAGCGTACCGTGTTAACAGCTAGTGTTATGAAAGGCGAAGCTGTGCAGCCTTTAGCTTTATGCTGCAAATGTAATCGACTCAAATACTGATTACTGTGTTTGCTGCTTTTTCTTATAGTTATAAATATACATTGTTCAAATGGACGTTACAAGTGTTTAGAGTATTGTTGCATCTTGTGGGGTAAAATATTTCTTGTGTGTTTTGGCACGTACTCGATGAAACCAGACCATATTCTGGGTTTTCTCGTGCCGAAACTGCCATTCGATAACGAAGCTTCGCATAGTGCAGTAGGCATGACTGTTTGGAACGTAATCGATGAAACCAGACCATATTCTGGGTTTTCTCGTGCCGAAACTGCCATTCGATAACGAAGCTTCGCATAGTGCAGTAGGCATGACTGTTTGGCACGTACTCGATGAAACCAGAGCAGATTCTGGGTTTTCTCGTGCCGAAACTGCCATTCGATAACGAAGCTTCGCATAGTGCAGTAGGCATGACTCTTTGGCACGTACTCGATGAAACCAGAGCAGATTCTGGGTTTTCTCGTGCCGAAACTGCCATTCGATAACGAAGCATCGCATAGTGCAGTAGGGCATGACTGTTTGGCGCGTACTCGATGAAACCAAACCATATTCTGGGTTTTCTCGTGCCGAAACTGCCATTCGATAACGAAGCATAGCATAGTGCAGTAGGCATGACTGTTTGGCACGTACTCGACGAAACCAGAGCAGATTCTGGGTTTTCTCGTGCCGAAGCTGCCATTCGATAACGAAGCATAGCATAGTGCAGTAGGCATGACTGTTTGGCACGTACTCGACGAAACCAGAGCAGATTCTGGGTTTTCTCGTGCCGAAGCTGCCATTCGATAACGAAGCATAGCATAGTGCAGTAGGCATGACTGTTTGGCACGTACTCGATGAAACCAGAGCAGATTCTGGGTTTTCTCGTGCCGAAACTGCCATTCGATAACGAAGCATAGCATAGTGCAGAAGGCATGACTGTTTGGCACGTACTCGATGAAACCAGACCATATTCTGGGTTTTCTCGTGCTGAAACTGCCATTCGATAACGAAGCATCGCATAGTGCAGTAGGGTATGACTGTTTGGCGCGTACTCGACGAAACCAGACCATATTCTGGATTTTCTCGTGCCGAAACTGCCATTCGATAACGAAGCATAGCATAGTGCAGTAGGCATGACTGTTTGGCACGTAATCGATGAAACCAGACCGTATTCTGGGTTTTCTCGTGCCGAAACTGCCATTCGATAACGAAGCATCGCATAGTGCAGTAGGGTATGACTGTTTGGCGCGTACTCGACGAAACCAGACCATATTCTGGATTTTCTCGTGCCGAACTGCCATTCGATAACGAACCATAGCATAGTGCAGTAGGCATGACTGTTTGGCACGTACTCGATGAAACCAGAGCAGATTCTGGGTTTTCTCGTGCCGAAACTGCCATTCGATAACGAAGCATAGCATAGTGCAGAAGGCATGACTGTTTGGCACGTACTCGATGAAACCAGACCATATTCTGGGTTTTCTCGTGCTGAAACTGCCATTCGGTAACGAAGCTTCGCATAGTGCAGTAGGCATGACTGTTTGGCACGTACTCGATGAAACCAGAGCAGATTCTGGGTTTTCTCGTGCCAGAACTACCAAACGATAATCAGCCGCAGAGTCGTGGGAAAGTTCTCATGTTTGCGAACGCGCTCGTTTATAGTGGTTCTCACGTAAAATTAAAACTTTCCCTTGCATGAAACATTGCATCAAAGCAATGGCAACCATGATTGTGTTCGGTTGTTATTGCTAAGTATTGACATGGCTAGCTTGGGTGACTGAAACACCTGCACCTTCCTGTCACTAACCTGTGTTTTGTTCAATTTCAGAAATTTCTCGGCTCAGCTTGGCTGCTGGCTCGCTCCTCCTAAAATGACTGCCAAAGAAAAGGGAGCGCAGAAAGATTGAAAAGGTGGCTTCTGGCACAACGGTTTGACAGTGGAACTGCATCGGCACATTCTTCAGGTCTTCACATTTATTAGGAATATAGTGGTGCTTTGTAACCGCTGACAAGCCGCAGCGCACCTTTTTGTAGATATTTCGCGAGATCGGCATAATTTGGCATTTCTTGACCTCTCGCTGCAACGATGTCGAGAACTCTGCTCGCGCAGATTTTTACGCTTGCCGGGATGAAAGTTTTGTGGTAAGTGATAATTATATGCACATATCTTTGGGTTTCTTTTAAAGTGTACTGTGTTGACCACTGCCGTTACGAAAAGCGAAGCATTGCAGCCTTTAGCTTTATGCTGCAAATGTAATCGACTTAAATACTGATTACTGCGTTTGCTGCTTTTTCTTATAGTTGTAAATATACATTGTTCAAACGGACCTTACAAGTCTGTAGACTATTGTTGCATCTTGTGGGGTAAATAGTTTCTTGTGTGTTTCGGCACAGAGGTTGCTTCTCTTACTTCAGATAGAATGAAAGTTCCATTGCCAAATTTTGAGCTGTGGGTGTTGCTTGTAGTCGTCTTTCTCATTGGTTAGCCTCGCCATGTTGTTCGTTTAGGGTCTGCGTGATCTTGCCTACTTTTGCAGGGTTCTTAGGCTTCTTGCAAGTATTATCGCTTACTTCTAGCATGTGGATGCGTTGACTGAAACTTTCTCCCGATTGAGTCATATTGTTCTGTAGGGTCTGAATCTGGTTGTCCGTATCGCTCTTGAGGTTGGAACCCAGTCTGTATCATCTCGGCTACCGTGTTTTGCATATCCTGTGTTACCGTGGACATTGTGGTTTCTATCATGGCGGTCACGCTTGCGTTGATGCGGTCTTCCAGTGTCTCGAGGTCGTTCTGGGTTATTACTGCTTGGTTCGATAGTGTTGCTGGCTTTGGTTGTGTTGCTGAGGATGGTGGTTGTTGGGATGAAGGTTGCGGTAGTGGTGCTTGCGATTGCTGGCCCTTTTCTCTCGGTCGTTGTTCTATTTCTCGCACGAGGTATTCGAGAAGTTTTTCAGTGCTAGCTTCCTTCTCTTGTGTCTTCTTCTTTTGCTGGTAGAGCTCTCGCTTCAATTCATCGTTCTCTCTTCGTAGAATCATTATCGTGTCCTGGTACCTCGAGCGTATTGTGGTTTGAACGCCATAATTTTTCCTCGACGTTTGATTGAGACCTGTGATGACGTTGGCCCAGCTTACCTTGCGCTGGGTGTTGTGTTCCACGCCCGTTGCCGGTATCCCGGGGATGCTCTGTTCTCTTTCCATCGATCTCGATCCCGACATGGATCTGAATCTTTTTATCTGTTCCGTCTCATTCGGTGACTGTGGTGATAGTGACATGGTCATCATGTGCTCGTTGTCGTTGGTAGTTATTACGCTGGCCTGGTACCAGTATCTTCTCTGTCTCGATCTTGTCTCGATCTTGACCGAGGTATTCGAGCTGTTTTTCAGTGCTAGCTTCCTTCTCTTGTGTCTTTTTCTTTTGCTGGTATAGCTCTCGCTTGAATTCATCGTTCTGTCTTTGTAGAATCATTATCGTGTCCTCGTACCTCGAGCGTATTGTGGTTTGAACGCCATTATTTTTCCTCGACGTTTGATTGTGCCCGTTGATGACGTTGGCCCAGCTTCCCTTGCGCTGCGTGTTGTCGTGTTCCACGCCCGTTGCCGGTATCCGGGGGATGCTCTGTTCTCTTTCCCTCGATCTCGATCCCGACTTGGATCTGCATCTTTTTATCTGTTCTGTCTCATTCGGTGACTGTGGCGATGGTGACATGGTCATCATGTGCTCGTTGTCGTTGGTAGTTACTACGCTGGCATGGTACCAGAATCTTCTCTGTCTCGATCTTGTCTCGATCTTGACCGAGGTATTCGAGCTGTTTTTCAGTGCTAGCTTTCTTCTCTTGTGTCTTCTTCTTTTGCTGGTATAGCTCTCACTTCAATTCATCGTTCTGTCTTTGTAGAATCATTATCGTGTCCTCGTACCTCGAGCGTATTGTGGTTTGAACGCCATTATTTTCCCTCGACGTTTGATTGTGCCCTGTGATGACATTGGCCCAGCTTCCCTTTCGCTGGGTGTTGTCGTGTTCCACACCCGTTGCCGGTATCCGGGGATGCTCTGTTCTCTTTCCCTTGATCTCGATCCCGACTTGGATTTGAATCTTTTTATCTGTTCCGTCTCATTCGGTGACTGTGGCGATGGTGACATGGTGATCATGTGCTCGTTGTCGTTGGTAGTTACTACGCTGGCCTGGTACCAGAATCTTCTGTCTCGATCTTGACCGAGGTATTCGAGCAGTTTTTCAGTGCTAGCTTCCTTCTCTTGTGTCTTCTTCTTTTCCTGGTAGAGCTCTCGCTTCAATTTATCGTTCTCTCTTCGTAGAATCATTATCGTGTCCTCGTACCTCGAGCGTATTGTGGTTTGAACGCCATTATTTTTCCTCGACGTTTGATTGTGCCCTGTGATGACATTGGCCCAGCTTCCCTTGCGCTGGGTGTTGTCGTGTTCCACGCCCGTTGCCGGTATCCCGGGGATGCTCTGTTCTCTTTCCCTCGATCTCGATCCCGATATGGATCTGAATCTTTTTACCTGTTCCGTCTCATTCGGTGACTGTGGCGATGGTGACATGGTCATTATGTGCTCGTCGTTCGTAGTTACTACGCTGGCCTGGTACCAGAATCTTCTGTCTCGATCTTGTCTCGATCTTGACCGAGGTATTCGAGCTGTTTTTCAGTGCTAGCTTCCTTCTCTTGTGTCGTTTTCTTTTGCTGGTATAGCTCTCGCTTCAATTCATCGTTCTGTCTTTGTAGAACCATTATCGTGTCCTCGTACCTCGAGCGTATTGTGGTTTGAACGCCATTATTTTCCCTCGACGTTTGATTGTGCCCCGTTATGGCGTTAGCCCAGCTTCCCTTGCGCTGGGTGTTGTCGTGTTCCACGCCCGTTGCCGGTATCCGGGGGATGCTCTGTTCTCTTTCCCTTGATCTCGATCCCGACTTGGATCTGAATCTTTTTATCTGTTCTGTCTCATTCGGTGACTGTGGCGATGGTGACATGGTCATCATGTGCTCGTTGTCGTTGGTAGTTACTACGCTGGCATGGTACCAGAATCTTCTCTGTCTCGATCTTGTCTGGATCTTGACCGAGGTATTCGAGCTGTTTTTCAGTGCTAGCTTTCTTCTCTTGTGTCTTCTTGTTTTCCTGGTAGAGCTCTCGCTTCAATTTATCGTTCTCTCTTCGTAGAATCATTATCGTGTCCTCGTACCTTGAGCGTATTGTGGTTTGAACGCCATTATTTTTCCTCGACGTTTGATTGTGCCCTGTGATGACGTTGGCCCAACTTACCTTGCGCTGGGTGTTGTGTTCCACGCCCGTTGCCGGTATCCCGGGGATGCTCTGTTCTCTTTCCCTCGATCTCGATCCCGATATGGATCTGAATCTTTTTACCTGTTCCGTCTCATTCGGTAACTGTGGCCATGGTGACATGGTCATTATGTGCTCGTCGTTCGTAGTTACTACGCTGGCCTGGTACCAGAATCTTCTGTCTCGATCTTGACCGAGGTATTCGAGCTGTTTTTCAGTGCTAGCTTCCTTCTCTTGTGTCGTCTTCTTTTGCTGGTATAGCTCTTGCTTCAATTCATCGTTCTGTCTATGTAGAATCATTATCGTGTCCTCGTACCTCGAGCGTATTGTGGTTTGAACGCCATTATTTTCCCTCGACGTTTGATTGTGCCCCGTTATGGCGTTAGCCCAGCTTCCCTTGCGCTGGGTGTTGTCGTGTTCCACGCCCGTTGCCGGTATCCGGGGGATGCTCTGTTCTCTTTCCCTTGATCTCGATCCCGACTTGGATCTGAATCTTTTTATCTGTTCCGTCTCATTCGGTGACTGTGGCGATGGTGACATGGTCATCATGTGCTCGTTGTCGTTGGTAGTTACTACGCTGGCCTGGTACCAGTATCTCTGTCTCGATCTTGACCGAGGTATTCGAGCTGTTTTTCAGTGCTAGCTTCCTTCTCTTGTGTCTTCTTCTTTTGCTGGTAAAGCTCTCGCTTAAATTCATCGTTCTGTCTTGGTAGAATCATTATCGTGTCCTCGTACCTCGAGCGTATTGTGGTTTGAACGCCATTATTTTCCCTCGACGTTTGATTGTGCCCTGTGATGAGGTTAGCCCAGCTTACCTTGCGCTGGGTGCTGTCGTGTTCCACGCCCGTTGCCGGTATCCGGGGGATGCTCTGTTCTCTTTCCCTTGATTTTGATCCCGACTTGGATCTGAATCTTTTTATCTGTTCCGGCGCATTCGGTGACCATGGCGATGGTGACATGGTCATCATGTGCTCGTTGTCGTGCGTAGTTACTACGCTGGCATGGTACCAGAATCTTCTCTGTCTCGATCTTGACCTCTCCCCGACTCTCAACGGTGGCGGGACTGGTTTCGGCTTCCTTCGACAGTCTCCACTCGCCGTTTCATGGGGCATTCCGCAGAGCTTACATTTCGGCTCGCATTGGTGGTTGTTTGGATCAGCGTTGTGTTCTCCCCAGTTGTCACATAGTTAGTCGTTTGGATTAGGGCAGACGTCTTGTCTGTGTCCTACCACCGCGCAAGACCTGTGTGCTAGCTCTCATGTTTGCGAACGTGCTCGTTTACTAGTCGTCCCGCACGTAAAATAAAACTTTCACTTGCATGCAACACTGCATCGAATCAACGGCAGCCATGATTGTGCTCGGTTCTTGCTAAGTATTGACATGGTTAGCTGAGGTGACTGAAACACCTGCACCCTCCTGTCACTAACCTGTGTATTGCCCAATTTCAGAAATCTCTCTGCTCAGCTTGGCTGCTGGCTCTATCCTACTAAAATGACCGCCAAAAAAAAGGGAGCGCTGCAAGATTGAAAACGTGGCTTCTGGCACAACGGTTTGACAGTGGTACTGCATCGGCACGTTATCCAGATCTGCACATTTATTAGGAATATAGTGGCACTTTCTAAGCGCTGACGTACCGCAGCGCACCTTTTTATGAATATTTCGCGAGATCGGCATAATTTGGCATTTCTTGAAATCTCGCTGCAACGATGTCGGGAACTCTGCTTGCGCAGATTTTCGCGCCTGCCTGGATGAAAGTTTTGTGGTAAGTGATAATTATGTGCACATATCTTGGGGTTTCCTTTAAAGCGTACCGTGTTAACAGCTAGTGTTATGAAAGGCGAAGCTGTGCAGCCTTTAGCTTTATGCTGCAAATGTAATCGACTCAAATACTGATTACTGTGTTTGCTGCTTTTTCTTATATTTATAAATATACATTGTTCAAATGGACCTTACAAGTGCTTAGAGTATTGTTGCATCTTGTGGGGTAAAATATTTCTTGTGTGTTTCGGCACGTACTCGATAAAACCAGAGCAGATTCTGGGTTTTCTCGTGCCGAAACTGCCATTCGATAACGAAGCTTCGCATAGTGCAGTAGGCATGACTGTTTGGCACGTACTCGATGAAACCAGAGCAGATTCTGGGTTTTCTCGTGCCGAAACTGCCATTCGATAACGAAGCTTCGCATAGTGCAGTAGGCATGACTGTTTGGCACGTACTCGATGAAACCAGAGCAGATTCTGGGTTTTCTCGTGCCGAAACTGCCATTCGATAACGAAGCATAGCATAGTGCAGTAGGCATGACTGTTTGGCACGTAATCGATGAAACCAGACCGTATTCTGGGTTTTCTCGTGCCGAAACTGCCATTCGATAACGAAGCATCGCATAGTGCAGTAGGGTATGACTGTTTGGCGCGTACTCGACGAAACCAGACCATATTCTGGATTTTCTCGTGCCGAACTGCCATTCGATAACGAACCATAGCATAGTGCAGTAGGCATGACTGTTTGGCACGTACTCGATGAAACCAGAGCAGATTCTGGGTTTTCTCGTGCCGAAACTGCCATTCGATAACGAAGCATAGCATAGTGCAGAAGGCATGACTGTTTGGCACGTACTCGATGAAACCAGACCATATTCTGGGTTTTCTCGTGCTGAAACTGCCATTCGGTAACGAAGCTTCGCATAGTGCAGTAGGCATGACTGTTTGGCACGTACTCGATGAAACCAGAGCAGATTCTGGGTTTTCTCGTGCCAGAACTACCAAACGATAATCAGCCGCAGAGTCGTGGGAAAGTTCTCATGTTTGCGAACGCGCTCGTTTATAGTGGCTCTCACGTAAAATTAAAACTTTCCCTTGCATGAAACATTGCATCAAAGCAATGGCAACCATGATTGTGTTCGGTTGTTATTGCTAAGTATTGACATGGCTAGCTTGGGTGACTGAAACACCTGCACCTTCCTGTCACTAACCTGTGTTTTGTTCAATTTCAGAAATTTCTCGGCTCAGCTTGGCTGCTGGCTCGCTCCTCCTAAAATGACTGCCAAAGAAAAGGGAGCGCAGAAAGATTGAAAAGGTGGCTTCTGGCACAACGGTTTGACAGTGGAACTGCATTGGCACATTCTTCAGGTCTTCACATTTATTAGGAATATAGTGGTGCTTTCTAACCGCTGACAAGCCGCAGCGCACCTTTTTGTAGATATTTCGCGAGATCGGCATAATTTGGCATTTCTTGACCTCTCGCTGCAACGATGTCGAGAACTCTGCTCGCGCAGATTTTTACGCCTGCCGGGATGAAAGTTTTGTGGTAAGTGATAATTATATGCACATATCTTTGGGTTTCTTTTAAAGTGT
Organism: Dermacentor albipictus; assembly: GCF_038994185.2. Taxonomy (NCBI): domain Eukaryota; kingdom Metazoa; phylum Arthropoda; class Arachnida; order Ixodida; family Ixodidae; genus Dermacentor; species Dermacentor albipictus. The sequence continues at coordinate 12,171,672 of NC_091830.1, read as the reverse complement.
ACTGTGTTGACCACTGCCGTTACGAAAAGCGAAGCATTGCAGCCTTTAGCTTTATGCTGCAAATGTAATCGACTTAAATACTGATTACTGCGTTTGCTGCTTTTTCTTATAGTTGTAAATATACATTGTTCAAACGGACCTTACAAGTCTGTAGACTATTGTTGCATCTTGTGGGGTAAATAGTTTCTTGTGTGTTTCGGCACAGAGGTTGCTTCTCTTACTTTAGATAGAATGAAAGTTCCATTGCCAAATTTTGAGCTGTGGGTGTTGCTTGTAGTCGTCTTTCTCATTGGTTAGCCTCGCCATGTTGTTCGTTTAGGGTCTGCGTGATCTTGCCTACTTTTGCAGGGTTCTTAGGCTTCTTGCAAGTATTATCGCTTACTTCTAGCATGTGGATGCGTTGACTGAAACTTTCTCCCGATTGAGTCATATTGTTCTGTAGGGTCTGAATCTGGTTGTCCGTATCGCTCTTGAGGTTGGAACCCAGTCTGTATCATCTCGGCTACCGTGTTTTGCATATCCTGTGTTACCGTGGACATTGTGGTTTCTATCATGGCGGTCACGCTTGTGTTGATGCGGTCTTCCAGTGTCTCGAGGTCGTTCTGGGTTATTACTGCTTGGTTCGATAGTGTTGCTGGCTTTGGTTGTGTTGCTGAGGATGGTGGTTGTTGGGATGAAGGTTGCGGTAGTGGTGCTTGCGATTGCTGGCCCTTTTCTCTCGGTAGTTGTTCTATTTCTCGCACGAGGTATTCGAGAAGTTTTTCAGTGCTAGCTTCCTTCTCTTGTGTCTTCTTCTTTTGCTGGTAGAGCTCTCGCTTCAATTCATCGTTCTCTCTTCGTAGAATCATTATCGTGTCCTGGTACCTCGAGCGTATTGTGGTTTGAACGCCATTATTTTTCCTCGACGTTTGATTGAGACCTGTGATGACGTTGGCCCAGCTTACCTTGCGCTGGGTGTTGTGTTCCACGGCCGTTGCCGGTATCCCGGGGATGCTCTGTTCTCTTTCCATCGATCTCGATCCCGACATGGATCTGAATCTTTTTATCTGTTCCGTCTCATTCGGTGACTGTGGTGATAGTGACATGGTCATCATGTGCTCGTTGTCGTTGGTAGTTATTACGCTGGCCTGGTACCAGTATCTTCTCTGTCTCGATCTTGTCTCGATCTTGACCGAGGTATTCGAGCTGTTTTTCAGTGCTAGCTTCCTTCTCTTGTGTCGTCTTCTTTTGCTGGTATAGCTCTCGCTTCAATTCATCGTTCTGTCTATGTAGAATCATTATCGTGTCCTCGTACCTCGAGCGTATTGTGGTTTGAACGCCATTATTTTCCCTCGACGTTTGATTGTGCCCCGTTATGGCGTTAGCCGAGCTTCCCTTGCGCTGGGTGTTGTCGTGTTCCACGCCCGTTGCCGGTATCCGGGGGATGCTCTGTTCTCTTTCCCTTGATCTCGATCCCGACTTGGATCTGAATCTTTTTATCTGTTCCGTCTCATTCGGTGACTGTGGCGATGGTGACATGGTCATCATGTGCTCGTTGTCGTTGGTAGTTACTACGCTGGCCTGGTACCAGTATCTCTGTCTCGATCTTGACCGAGGTATTCGAGCTGTTTTTCTGTGCTAGCTTCCTTCTCTTGTTTCTTCTTCTTTTGCTGGTAGAGCTCTCGCTTAAATTCATCGTTCTGTCTTGGTAGAATCATTATCGTGTCCTCGTACCTCGAGCGTATTGTGGTTTGAACGCCATTATTTTCCCTCGACGTTTGATTGTGCCCTGTGATGAGGTTAGCCCAGCTTACCTTGCGCTGGGTGTTGTCGTGTTCCACGCCCGTTGCCGGTATCCGGGGGATGCTCTGTTCTCTTTCCCTCGATCTCGATCCCGACTTGGATCTGAATCTTTTTATCTGTTCCGTCTCATTCGGTGACTGTGGCGATGGTGACATGGTCATCTTGTGCTCGTTGTCGTTGGTAGTTACTACGCTGGCATGGTACCAGAATCTTCTCTGTCTCGATCTTGTCTCGATCTTGACCGAGGTATTCGAGCTGTTTTTCAGTGCTAGCTTCCTTCTCTTGTGTCTTCTTGTTTTGCTGGTATAGCTCTCGCTTCAATTCATCGTTTTGTCTTTGTAGAATCATTATCGTGTCCTCGTACCTCGAGCGTATTGTGGTTTGAACGCCATTATTTTCCCTCGACGTTTGATTGTGCCCTGTGATGACATTGGCCCAGCTTCCCTTGCGCTGGGTGTTGTCGTGTTCCACACCCGTTGCCGGTATCCGGGGGATGCTCTGTTCTCTTTCCCTTGATCTCGATCCCGACTTGGATTTGAATCTTTTTATCTGTTCCGTCTCATTCGGTGACTGTGGCGATGGTGACATGGTCATCATGTGCTCGTTGTCGTTGGTAGTTACTACGCTGGCCTGGTACCAGAATCTTCTGTCTCGATCTTGTCTCGATCTTGACCGAGGTATTCGAGCTGTTTTTCAGTCCTAGCTTCCTTCTCTTGTGTCTTCTTGTTTTGCTGGTATAGCTCTCGCTTCAATTCATCGTTTTGTCTTTGTAGAATCATTATCGTGTCCTCGTACCTCGAGCGTATTGTGGTTTGAACGCCATTATTTTCCCTCGACGTTTGATTGTGCCCTGTTATGACGTTGGCCCAGCTTTCCTTGCGCTGGGTGTTGTCGTGTTCCACGCCCGATGCCGGTATCCGGGGGATGCTCTGTTCCCTTTCCCTTGATTTTGATCCTGACTTGGATCTGAATCTTTTTATCTGTTCCGGCGCATTCGGTGACCATGGCGATGGTGACATGGTCATCATGTGCTCGTTGTCGTGTGTAGTTACTACGCTGGCATGGTACCAGAATCTTCTCTGTCTCGATCTTGACCTCTCCCCGACTCAACGGTGGCGGGACTGGTTTCGGCTTCCTTCGACAGTCTCCACTCGCCGTTTCATGGGGCATTCCGCAGAGCTTACATTTCGGCTCGCATTGGTGGTTGTTTGGATCAGCGTTGTGTTCTCCCCAGTTGTCACATAGTTAGTCGTTTGGATTAGGGCAGACGTCTTGTCTGTGTCCTGCCACCGCGCAAGACCTGTGTGCTAGCTCTCATGTTTGCGAACGTGCTCGTTTACTAGTCGTCCCGCACGTAAAATAAAACTTTCACTTGCATGCAACACTGCATCGAATCAACGGCAGCCATGATTGTGCTCGGTTCTTGCTAAGTATTGACATGGTTAGCTGAGGTGACTGAAACACCTGCACCCTCCTGTCACTAACCTGTGTATTGCCCAATTTCAGAAATCTCTCTGCTCAGCTTGGCTGCTGGCTCTATCCTACTAAAATGACCGCCAAAAAAAAGGGAGCGCTGCAAGATTGAAAAGGTGGCTTCTGGCACAACGGTTTGACAGTGGTACTGCATCGGCACGTTATCCAGATCTGCACATTTATTAGGAATATAGTGGCACTTTCTAAGCGCTGACGTACCGCAGCGCACCTTTTTATGAATATTTCGGGAGATCGGCATAATTTGGCATTTCTTGAAATCTCGCTGCAACGATGTCGGGAACTCTGCTTGCGCAGATTTTCGCGCCTGCCTGGATGAAAGTTTTGTGGTAAGTGATAATTATGTGCACATATCTTGGGGTTTCCTTTAAAGCGTACCGTGTTAACAGCTAGTGTTATGAAAGGCGAAGCTGTGCAGCCTTTAGCTTTATGCTGCAAATGTAATCGACTCAAATACTGATTACTGTGTTTGCTGCTTTTTCTTATAGTTATAAATATACATTGTTCAAATGGACGTTACAAGTGTTTAGAGTATTGTTGCATCTTGTGGGGTAAAATATTTCTTGTGTGTTTTGGCACGTACTCGATGAAACCAGACCATATTCTGGGTTTTCTCGTGCCGAAACTGCCATTCGATAACGAAGCTTCGCATAGTGCAGTAGGCATGACTCTTTGGCACGTACTCGATGAAACCAGAGCAGATTCTGGGTTTTCTCGTGCCGAAACTGCCATTCGATAACGAAGCATAGCATAGTGCAGTAGGCATGACTGTTTGGAACGTAATCGATGAAACCAGACCATATTCTGGGTTTTCTCGTGCCGAAACTGCCATTCGATAACGAAGCTTCGCATAGTGCAGTAGGCATGACTGTTTGGCACGTACTCGATGAAACCAGAGCAGATTCTGGGTTTTCTCGTGCCGAAACTGCCATTCGATAACGAAGCTTCGCATAGTGCAGTAGGCATGACTGTTTGGCACGTACTCGATGAAACCAGAGCAGATTCTGGGTTTTCTCGTGCCGAAACTGCCATTCGATAACGAAGCATCGCATAGTGCAGTAGGGCATGACTGTTTGGCGCGTACTCGATGAAACCAATCCATATTCTGGGTTTTCTCGTGCCGAAACTGCCATTCGATAACGAAGCATAGCATAGTGCAGTAGGCATGACTGTTTGGCACGTACTCGACGAAACCAGAGCAGATTCTGGGTTTTCTCGTGCCGAAGCTGCCATTCGATAACGAAGCATAGCATAGTGCAGTAGGCATGACTGTTTGGCACGTACTCGATGAAACCAGAGCAGATTCTGGGTTTTCTCGTGCCGAAACTGCCATTCGATAACGAAGCATAGCATAGTGCAGAAGGCATGACTGTTTGGCACGTACTCGATGAAACCAGACCATATTCTGGGTTTTCTCGTGCCGAAACTGCCATTCGGTAACGAAGCTTCGCATAGTGCAGTAGGCATGACTGTTTGGCACGTACTCGATGAAACCAGAGCAGATTCTGGGTTTTCTCGTGCCAGAACTACCAAACGATAATCAGCCGCAGAGTCGTGGGAAAGTTCTCATGTTTGCGAACGCGCTCGTTTATAGTGGTTCTCACGTAAAATTAAAACTTTCCCTTGCATGAAACATTGCATCAAAGCAATGGCAACCATGATTGTGTTCGGTTGTTATTGCTAAGTATTGACATGGCTAGCTTGGGTGACTGAAACACCTGCACCTTCCTGTCACTAACCTGTGTTTTGTTCAATTTCAGAAATTTCTCGGCTCAGCTTGGCTGCTGGCTCGCTCCTCCTAAAATGACTGCCAAAGAAAAGGGAGCGCAGAAAGATTGAAAAGGTGGCTTCTGGCACAACGGTTTGACAGTGGAACTGCATCGGCACATTCTTCAGGTCTTCACATTTATTAGGAATATAGTGGTGCTTTCTAACCGCTGACAAGCCGCAGCGCACCTTTTTGTAGATATTTCGCGAGATCGGCATAATTTGGCATTTCTTGACCTCTCGCTGCAACGATGTCGAGAACTCTGCTCGCGCAGATTTTTACGCCTGCCGGGATGAAAGTTTTGTGGTAAGTGATAATTATATGCACATATCTTTGGGTTTCTTTTAAAGTGTACTGTGTTGACCACTGCCGTTACGAAAAGCGAAGCATTGCAGCCTTTAGCTTTATGCTGCAAATGTAATCGACTTAAATACTGATTAGTGCGTTTGCTGCTTTTTCTTATAGTTGTAAATATACATTGTTCAAACGGACCTTACAAGTCTGTAGACTATTGTTGCATCTTGTGGGGTAAATAGTTTCTTGTGTGTTTCGGCACAGAGGTTGCTTCTCTTACTTCAGATAGAATGAAAGTTCCATTGCCAAATTTTGAGCTGTGGGTGTTGCTTGTAGTCGTCTTTCTCATTGGTTAGCCTCGCCATGTTGTTCGTTTAGGGTCTGCGTGATCTTGCCTACTTTTGCAGGGTTCTTAGGCTTCTTGCAAGTATTATCGCTTACTTCTAGCATGTGGATGCGTTGACTGAAACTTTCTCCCGATTGAGTCATATTGTTCTGTAGGGTCTGAATCTGGTTGTCCGTATCGCTCTTGAGGTTGGAACCCAGTCTGTATCATCTCGGCTACCGTGTTTTGCATATCCTGTGTTACCGTGGACATTGTGGTTTCTATCATGGCGGTCACACTTGCGTTGATGCGGTCTTCCAGTGTCTCGAGGTCGTTCTGGGTTATTACTGCTTGGTTCGATAGTGTTGCTGGCTTTGGTTGTGTTGCTGAGGATGGTGGTTGTTGGGATGAAGGTTGCGGTAGTGGTGCTTGCGATTGCTGGCCCTTTTCTCTCGGTAGTTGTTCTATTTCTCGCACGAGGTATTCGAGAAGTTTTTCAGTGCTAGCTTCCTTCTCTTGTGTCTTCTTCTTTTGCTGGTAGAGCTCTCGCTTCAATTCATCGTTCTCTCTTCGTAGAATCATTATCGTGTCCTGGTACCTCGAGCGTATTGTGGTTTGAACGCCATAATTTTTCCTCGACGTTTGATTGAGACCTGTGATGACGTTGGCCCAGCTTACCTTGCGCTGGGTGTTGTGTTCCACGCCCGTTGCCGGTATCCCGGGGATGCTCTGTTCTCTTTCCATCGATCTCGATCCCGACATGGATCTGAATCTTTTTATCTGTTCCGTCTCATTCGGTGACTGTGGTGATAGTGACATGGTCATCATGTGCTCGTTGTCGTTGGTAGTTATTACGCTGGCCTGGTACCAGTATCTTCTCTGTCTCGATCTTGTCTCGATCTTGACCGAGGTATTCGAGCTGTTTTTCAGTGCTAGCTTCCTTCTCTTGTGTCTTCTTCTTTTGCTGGTATAGCTCTCGCTTGAATTCATCGTTCTGTCTTTGTAGAATCATTATCGTGTCCTCGTACCTCGAGCGTATTGTGGTTTGAACGCCATTATTTTTCCTCGACGTTTGATTGTGCCCTGTGATGACATTGGCCCAGCTTCCCTTGCGCTGGGTGTTGTCGTGTTCCACACCCGTTGCCAGTATCCGGGGGATGCTCTGTTCTCTTTCCCTTGATCTCGATCCCGACTTGGATTTGAATCTTTTTATCTGTTCCGTCTCATTCGTTGACTGTGGCGATGGTGACATGGTCATCATGTGCACGTTGTCGTTGGTAGTTACTACGCTGGCCTGGTACCAGAATCTTCTGTCTCGATCTTGACCGAGGTATTCGAGCAGTTTTTCAGTGCTAGCTTCCTTCTCTTGTGTCTTCTTCTTTTCCTGGTAGAGCTCTCGCTTCAATTTATCGTTCTCTCTTCGTAGAATCATTATCGTGTCCTCGTACCTCGAGCGTATTGTGGTTTGAACGCCATTATTTTTCCTCGACGTTTGATTGTGCCCTGTGATGACGTTGGCCCAGCTTACCTTGCGCTGGGTGTTGTTGTGTGCCACGCCCGTTGCCGGTATCCCGGGGATGCTCTGTTCTCTTTCCCTCGATCTCGATCCCGACATGGATCTGAATCTTTTTATCTGTTCCGTCTCATTCGGTGACTGTGGTGATGGTGACATGGTCATCTTGTGCTCGTTGTCGTTGGTAGTTACTACGCTGGCATGGTACCAGAATCTTCTCTGTCTCGATCTTGACCGAGGTATTCGAGCTGTTTTTCAGTGCTAGCTTCCTTCTCTTGTGTCTTCTTCTTTTGCTGGTATAGCTCTCGCTTCAATTCATCGTTTTGTCTTTGTAGAATCATTATCGTGTCCTCGTACCTCGAGCGTATTGTGGTTTGAACGCCCTTATTTTTCCTCGACGTTTGATTGTGCCCTGTGATGACGTTGGCCCAGCTTCCCTTGCGCTGCGTGTTGTCGTGTTCACGCCCGTTGCCGGTATCCGGGGGATGCTCTGTTCTCTTTCCCTCGATCTCGATCCCGACTTGGATCTGCATCTTTTTATCTGTTCCGTCTCATTCGGTGACTGTGGCGATGGTGACATGGTCATCTTGTGCTCGTTGTCGTTGGTAGTTACTACGCTGGCATGGTACCAGAATCTTCTCTGTCTCGATCTTGACCGAGGTATTCGAGCTGTTTTTCAGTGCTAGCTTCCTTCTCTTGTGTCTTCTTCTTTTCCTGGTAGAGCTCTCGCTTCAATTTATCGTTCTCTCTTCGTAGAATCATTATCGTGTCCTCGTACCTCGAGCGTATTGTGGTTTGAACGCCATTATTTTTCCTCGACGTTTGATTGTGCCCTGTGATGACGTTGGCCCAGCTTACCTTGCGCTGGGTGTTGTTGTGTTCCACGCCCGTTGCCGGTATCCCGGGGATGCTCTGTTCTCTTTCCCTCGATCTCGATCCCGACATGGATCTGAATCTTTTTATCTGTTCCGTCTCATTCGGTGACTGTGGCGATGGTGACATGGTCATCTTGTGCTCGTTGTCGTTGGTAGTTACTACGCTGGCATGGTACCAGAATCTTCTCTGTCTCGATCTTGTCTGGATCTTGACCGAGGTATTCGAGCTGTTTTTCAGTGCTAGCTTTCTTCTCTTGTGTCTTCTTCTTTTGCTGGTATAGCTCTCACTTCAATTCATCGTTCTGTCTTTGTAGAATCATTATCGTGTCCTCGTAGCTCGAGCGTATTGTGGTTTGAACGCCATTATTTTTCCTCGACGTTTGATTGTGCCCTGTGATGACATTGGCCCAGCTTCCCTTGCGCTGGGTGTTGTCGTGTTCCACACCCGTTGCCGGTATCCGGGGGATGCTCTGTTCTATTTCCCTTGATCTCGATCCCGACTTGGATTTGAATCTTTTCATCTGTTCCGTCTCATTCGGTGACTGTGGCGATGGTGACATGGTGATCATGTGCTCGTTGTCGTTGGTAGTTACTACGCTGGCCTGGTACCAGAATCTTCTGTCTCGATCTTGACCGAGGTATTCGAGCTGTTTTTCAGTGCTAGCTTTCTTCTCTTGTGTCTTCTTCTTTTGCTGGTATAGCTCTCACTTCAATTCATCGTTCTGTCTTTGTAGAATCATTATCGTGTCCTCGTACCTCGAGCGTATTGTGGTTTGAACGCCATTATTTTTCCTCGACGTTTGATTGTGCCCTGTGATGACATTGGCCCAGCTTCCCTTGCGCTGGGTGTTGTCGTGTTCCACGCCCGTTGCCGGTTTCCCGGGGATGCTCTGTTCTCTTTCCCTCGATCTCGATCCCGACATTGATCTGAATCTTTTTATCTGTTCCGTCTCATTCGGTGACTGTGGCGATGGTGACATGGTCATCTTGTGCTCGTTGTCGTTGGTAGTTACTACGCTGGCATGGTACCAGAATCTTCTCTGTCTCGATCTTGACCGAGGTATTCGAGCTGTTTTTCAGTGCTAGCTTCCTTCTCTTGTGTCTTCTTCTTTTGCTGGTATAGCTCTCGCTTCAATTCATCGTTTTGTCTTTGTAGAATCATTATCGTGTCCTCGTACCTCGAGCGTATTGTGGTTTGAACGCCATTATTTTTCCTCGACGTTTGATTGTGCCCTGTGATGACGTTGGCCCAGCTTACCTTGCGCTGGGTGTTGTGTTCCACGCCCGTTGCCGGTATCCCGGGGATGCTCTGTTCTCTTTCCCTCGATCTCGATCCCGATATGGATCTGAATCTTTTTACCTGTTCCGTCTCATTCGGTAACTGTGGCCATGGTGACATGGTCATTATGTGCTCGTCCTTCGTAGTTACTACGCTGGCCTGGTACCAGAATCTTCTGTCTCGATCTTGTCTCGATCTTGACCGAGGTATTCGAGCTGTTTTTCAGTGCTAGCTTCCTTCTCTTGTGTCGTCTTCTTTTGCTGGTATAGCTCTCGCTTCAATTCATCGTTCTGTCTATGTAGAATCATTATCGTGTCCTCGTACCTCGAGCGTATTGTGGTTTGAACGCCATTATTTTCCCTCGACGTTTGATTGTGCCCCGTTATGGCGTTAGCCCAGCTTCCCTTGCGCTGGGTGTTGTCGTGTTCCACGCCCGTTGCCGGTATCCGTGGGATGCTCTGTTCTCTTTCCCTCGATCTCGATCCCGACTTGGATCTGAATCTTTTTATCTGTTCCGTCTCATTCGGTGACTGTGGCGATGGTGACATGGTCATCATGTGCTCGTTGTCGTTGGTAGTTACTACGCTGGCCTGGTACTAGTATCTCTGTCTCGATCTTGACCGAGGTATTCGAGCTGTTTTTCAGTGCTAGCTTCCTTCTCTTGTGTCTTCTTCTTTTGCTGGTAGAGCTCTCGCTTAAATTCATCGTTCTGTCTTCGTAGAATCATTATCGTGTCCTCGTACCTCGAGCGTATTGTGGTTTGAACGCCATTATTTTCCCTCGACGTTTGATTGTGCCCTGTGATGAGGTTAGCCCAGCTTACCTTGCGCTGGGTGCTGTCGTGTTCCACGCCCGTTGCCGGTATCCGGGGGATGCTCTGTTCTCTTTCCCTCGATCTCGATCCCGACTTGGATCTGAATCTTTTTATCTGTTCCGTCTCATTCGGTGACTGTGGAGATGGTGACATGGTCATCTTGTGCTCGTTGTCGTTGGTAGTTACTACGCTGGCATGGTACCAGAATCTTCTCTGTCTCGATCTTGTCTCAATCTTGACCGAGGTATTCGAGCTGTTTTTCAGTGCTAGCTTCCTTCTCTTGTGTCTTCTTCTTTTGCTGGTATAGCTCTCGCTTCAATTCATCGTTTTCTCTTTGTAGAATCATTATCGTGTCCTCGTACCTCGAATGTATTTGGTTTGAACGCCATTATTTTCCCTTGACGTTTGATTGTTCCCTGTGATGACGTTGGCCCAGCTTACCCTGCGCTGGGTGTTGTCGTGTTCCACCCCCGTTGCCGGTATCCCGGGGATGCTCTGTTCTCTTTCCCTCGATCTCGATCCCGATATGGATCTGAATCGTTTTACCTGTTCCGTCTCATTCGGTGACTGTGGCGATGGTGACACGGTCATCATGTGCTCGTTGTCGTTGGTAGTTACTACGCTGGCCTGGTACCAGAATCTTCTCTGTCTCGATCTTGTCTCGATCTTGACCGAGGTATTCGAGCTGTTTTTCAGTGCTAGCTTCCTTCTCTTGTGTCTTCTTCTTTTGCTGGTATAGCTCTCGCTTCAATTCATCGTTTTCTCTTTGTAGAATCATTATCGTGTCCTCGTACCTCGAATGTATTTGGTTTGAACGCCATTATTTTCCCTTGACGTTTGATTGTGCCCTGTGATGACGTTGGCCCAGTTTACCTTGCGCTGGGTGTTGTCGTGTTCCACACCCGTTGCCGGATTCCGGGGGATGCTTTGTTCTCTTTCCCTTGATCTCGATCCCGACTTGGATCTGAATCTTTTCATCTGTTCCGTCTCATTCGGTGACTGTGGCGATGGTGACATGGTCATCATGTGCTCGTTGTCGTTGGTAGTTACTACGCTGGCCTGGTACCACACCCGTTGTACCAGAATCTTCTATCTCGATCTTGTCTCGATCTTGACCGAGGTATTCGAGCTGTTTTTCAGTGCTAGCTTCCTTCTCTTGTGTCTGCTTCTTTTGCTGGTATAGCTCTCGCTTCAATTCATGGTTCTGTCTTTGTAGGATCATTATTGTGTCCTCGTACCTCGAGCGCAATTGTGGTTTGAACGCCATTATTTTCCCTCGACGTTTGATTGTGCCCTGTGATGACGTTGGCCCAGCTTACCTTGCGCTGGGTGTTGTCGTGTTCCACGCCCGTTGTCGGTATCCGGGGGATGCTCTGTTCTCTTTCCCTCGATCTCGTACCCGACTTGGAGCTGAATCTTTTTATCTGTTCCGTCTCATTCGGTGACTGCGGCGATGGTGACATGGTCATCATGTGCTCGTTGTCGGTAGTTACTACGCTGGCCTGGTACCAGAATCTTCTCTGTCTCGATCCTGACCTCTCCCCGACTCTCAACGGTGGCGGGACTGGTTTCGGCTTCCTTCGACAGTCTCCACTCGCCGTTTCATGGGACATTCCGCAGAGCTTACATTTCGGCTCGCATTGGTGGTTGTTTGGATCAGCGTTGTTCTCCCCAGTCGTTTGGATTAGGGCAGACGTCTTGTCTGTGTCCTACCTCCGCGCAAGAGCTGTGTCCTAGCTCTCATGTTTGCGAACGTGCTCGTTTACTAGTCGTCCACACGTAAAATAAAACTTTTACCTTGCATGCAACACTGCATCGAATCAATGGCAGCCATGATTGTGCTCGGTTCTTGCTAAGTATTGACATGGTTAGCTGAGGTGACTGAAACACCTGCACCCTCCTGTCACTAACCTGTGTATTGCCCAATTTCAGAAATCTCTCGGCTCAGCTTGGCTGCTGGCTCTATCCTACTAAAATGACGCCAAAGAAAAGGGAGCGCTGCAAGATTGAAAAGGTGGCTTCTGGCACAAAGGTTTGACAGTGGAACTGCATCGGCACGTTATCCAGATCTGCACATTTATTAGGAATATAGTGGTGCTTTCTAACCGCTCACAAGCCGCAGTGCACCTTTTTATGAATATTTCGCGAGATCGGCATAATTTGGCATTTCTTGAATTCTCGCTGCAACGATGTCGGGAACTGTGCTCGCGCAGATTTTCGCGCCTGCCTGGATGAAAGTTTTGTGGTAAGTGATAATTATATGCACGTATCCTGGGCTTTCTTTTGAAGCGTACCGTGTTAACAGCTAGTGTTAAGAAAGGCGAAGCTGTGCAGCCTTTAGCTTGATGCTCCAAATGTAACCGACTTGAAGACTGCTTACCGGGTCTGCTGCTTTTTCTTATAGTTATAAATGTACATTGTTCAAATGGACCTTACAAGTGCTTAGAGTATTGTTGCATCTTGTGGGGTAAAATATTTCTTGTGTGTTTCGGCACGTACTCGATGAAACCAGACCATATTCTGGGTTTTCTCGTGCCGAAACTGCCATTTGATAACGAAGCATCGCATAGTGTAGTAGGCATGACTGTTTGGCACGTACTCGATGAAACCAGAGCAGATTCTGGGTTTTCTCGTGCCGAAACTGCCATTCGATAACGAATCATCGGGTAGTTCAGTAGGCATGACTGTTTGGCACGTACTCGATGAAACCAGAGCAGATTCTGGGTTTTCTCGTGCCGAAACTGTCATTCGATAACGAAGCATCGCATAGTGCAGTAGGGCATGACTGTTTGGCGCGTACTCGATGAAACCAAACCATATTCTGGGTTTTCTCGTGCCGAAACTGCCATTCGATAACGAAGCATCGCATAGTGCAGTAGGCATGACTGTTTGGCACGTACTCGATGAAACCAGAGCAGAGTCTGGGTTTTCTCGTGCCGAAACTGCCATTCGATAAAGAAGCATCGCATAGTGCAGTAGGCATGACTGTTTGGCACGTACTCGATGAAACCAGAGCAGATTCTGGGTTTTCTCGTGCCGAAACTGCCATTCGATAACGAAGCATCGCGTAGTGCAGTAGGCATGACTGTTTGGCACGTACTCGATGAAACCAGAGCGGATTCTGGGTTTTCTCGTGCCAGAACTACCAAACGATAATCAGCCGCAGAGTCGTGGGAAAGTTCTCATGTTTGCGAACGCGCTCGTTTATAGTGGTTCTCACGTAAAATTAAAACTTTCCCTTGCATGAAACATTGCATCAAATCAACGGCAGCCATGATTGTGTTCGGTTGTTATTGCGAAGTATTGACATGGCTAGCTGGGGTGACTGAAACACCTGCACCTTCCTGTCACTAACCTGTGTTTTGTTCAATTTCAGAAATTTCTCGGCTCAGCTTGGCTGCTGGCTCGCTCCTACTAAAATGACTGCCAAAGAATAGGGAGCGCAGCAAGATTGAAAAGGTGGCTTCTGGCACAACGGTTTGACAGTGGAACTGCATCGGCACATTCTTCAGGTCTTCACATTTATTAGGAATATAGTGGTGCTTTCTAACCGCTGTCAAGCCGCAGCGCACCTTTTTATATATATTTCGCGAGATCGGCATAATTTGGCATTTCTTGACATCTCGCTGCAACGATGTCGAGAACTCTGCTCGCGCAGATTTTTACGCCTGCCTGGTTGAAAGTTTTGTGGTAAGTGATCATTATATGCACATATCTTTGGGTTTCTTTTAAAGTGTACTGCGTTGACCGCTGCCGTTACGAAAAGCGAAGCATTGCAGCCTTTAGCTTTATGCTGCAAATGTAATCGACTTAACTACTGATTACTGCGTTTGCTGCTTTTTCTTATAGTTGTAAATATACATTGTTCAAACGGACCTTACAAGTCTGTAGACTATTGTTGCATCTTCTGGGGTAAATTGTTTCTTGTGTGTTTCGGCACAGAGGTTGCTTCTCTTACTTCCGATAGAATGAAAGTTCCGTTGCCAATTTTTGAGCTGTGGGTGTTGCTTGTAGTCATCTTTCTCTTTGGTTAGCCTTGCCATGTTATTCGTTTAGGGTCTGCGTGATCTTGCCTTCTTTTGCAGGGTTCTTAGGCTTCTTGCAAGTATTATCGCTTACTTCTAGCATGTGGATGCGTTGACTGAAACTTTCTCCCGATTGAGTCATATTGTTCTGTAGTGTCTGAACCTGGTTGTCCGTATCGCTCTTGAGGTTGGAACCCAGTCTGTATCATCTCGGCTACCGTGTTGTGCATATCCTGTGTTACCGTGGACATTGTGGTTTCTATCATGGCGGTCACGCTTGTGTTGATGCGGTCTTCCAGTGTCTCGAGGTCGTTCTGGCTTATTACTGCTTGGTTCGATAGTGTTGCTGGCTTTGGTTGTGTTACTGAGGATGGTGGTTGTTGGGATGAAGGTTGCGGTAGTGGTGCTTGCGATTGCTGGCCCTTTTCTCTCGGTAGTTGTTCTATTTTTCGCACGAGGTATTCGAGAAGTTTTATGCGAAGCATATTACGAGAGCTCAACCCAGCTCCTCAGGCGCGGCGGTGTCGCCATGAAATCACGTGACACCGTGACGTCACGACAGAGGAGAAGTGGCTTTGGCTCAACTCTTGCAAGACGGGCTGGGTGGGAATCGAACCAGGGTCTCCGGAGTGTGGGACGGAGACGCTACCACTGAGCCACGAGTACGATGCTTCAAAGCGGTACAAAAGCGCCTCTAGTGAATGCGGTGTTGCCTTAGAAACGAGCTGTTTCTAAGGCGTGCGTCTCTTGCTCAGGCGCACATTTCGTTGCCGCGCCGAACGCTGCTTTGCTCGACGCTCACCGCGTCCAATGCGGGGCGCGTAGTCGCTGCCCTGTAGCCCATTGTCTTACACCCCTTGGCGGGTCGACGGGAACGCCGTCGCGTTCCACTCTTGAAGGCGAATAAGTAATGCAGGAGTTGTTTCTTCGTCTAGCCGAACCAAATATAGCCAAGCAACAGCAGTTCACCAGGCTAAACAGTGGTTCAACAACTAAAATAAAGGCTAGTATGCTTCGCATCCTGGGCTTAACCTTACCTAAGCCACAGCCATTTTTTTCAGTGCTAGCTTCCTTCTCTTGTGTCTTCTTCTTTTGCTGGTAGAGCTCTCGCTTCAATTCATCGTTCTCTCTTCGTAGAATCATTATCGTGTCCTGGTACCTCGAGCGTATTGTGGTTTGAACGCCATAATTTTTCCTCGACGTTTGATTGTGCCCTGTGATGACGTTGGCCCAGCTTACCTTGCACTGGGTGTTGTGTTCCACGCCCGTTGCCGGTATCCCGGGGATGCTCTGTTCTCTTTCCCTCGATCTCGATCCCGACATGGATCTGAATCTTTTTATCTGTTCCGTCTCATTCGGTGACTGTGGTGATAGTGACATGGTCATCATGTGCTCGTTGTCGTTGGTAGTTACTACGCTGGCCTGGTACCAGTATCTTCTCTGTCTCGATCTTGACCGAGGTATTCGAGCTGTTTTTTAGTGCTAGCTTCCTTCTCTTGTGTCTTCTTCTTTTGCTGGTATAGCTCTCGCTTGAATTCATCGTTCTGTCTTCGTAGAATCATTATCGTGTCCTCGTACCTCGAGCGTATTGTGGTTTGAACGCCATTATTTTTCCTCGACGTTTGATTGTGCCCTGTGATGACGTTGGCCCAGCTTCCCTTGCGCTGCGTGTTGTCGTGTTCCACGCCCGTTGCCGGTATCCGGGGGATGCTCTGTTCTCTTTCCCTCGATCTCGATCCCGACTTGGATCTGCATCTTTTTATCTGTTCCGTCTCATTCGGTGACTGTGGCGATGGTGACATGGTCATCGTGTGCTCGTTGTCGTTGGTAGTTACTACGCTGGCATGGTACCAGAATCTTCTCTGTCTCGATCTTGTCTGGATCTTGACCGAGGTATTCGAGCTGTTTTTCAGTGCTAGCTTTCTTCTCTTGTGTCTTCTTTTGCTGGTATAGCTCTCACTTCAATTCATCGTTCTGTCTTTGTAGAATCGTTATCGTGTCCTCGTACCTCGAGCGTATTGTGGTTTGAACGCCATAATTTTCCCTCGACGTTTGATTGTGCCCTGTGATGAGGTTAGCCCAGCTTCCCTTGCGCTGGGTGTTGTCGTGTTCCACACCCGTTGCCGGTATCCGGGGGATGCTCTGTTCTCTTTCCCTTGATCTCGATCCCGACTTGGATTTGAATCTTTTTATCTGTTCCGTCTCATTCGGTGACTGTGGCGATGGTGACATGGTGATCATGTGCTCGTTGTTTTTGGTAGTTACTACGCTGGCCTGGTACCAGAATCTTCTGTCTCGATCTTGACCGAGGTATTCGAGCTGTTTTTCAGTGCTAGCTTCCTTCTCTTGTGTCTTCTTCTTTTGCTGGTATAGCTCTCGCTTCAATTCATCGTTTTGTCTTTGTAGAATCATTATCGTGTCTTCGTACCTCGAGCGTATTGTGGTTTAAACGCCATTATTTTTCCTCGACGTTTGATTGTGCCCTGTGATGACGTTGGCCCAGCTTACCTTGCGCTGGGTGTTGTTGTGTTCCACGCCCCTTGCCGGTATCCCGGGGATGCTCTGTTCTCTTTCCCTCGATCTCGATATGGATCTGAATCTTTTTACCTGTTCCGTCTCATTCGGTAACTGTGGCGATGGTGACATGGTCATTATGTGCTCGTCGTTCGTAGTCACTACGCTGGCCTGGTACCAGAATCTTCTGTCTCGATCTTGTCTCGATCTTGACCGAGGTATTCGAGCTGTTTTTTAGTGCTAGCTTCCTTCTCTTGTGTCGTCTTCTTTTGCTGGTATAGCTCTCGCATCAATTCATCGTTCTGTCTTTGTAGAATCATTATCGTGTCCTCATACCTCGAGCGTATTGTGGTTTGAACGCCATTATTTTCCCTCGACGTTTGATTGTGCCCTGTGATGACGTTGGCCCAGTTTACCTTGCGCTGTGTGTTGTCGTGTTCCACGCCCGTTGCCGGATTCCGGGGGATGCTCTGTTCTGTTTCCCTTGATCTCGATCCCGACATGGATCTGAAACTTTTATGCGAAGCATATTACGAGGGCTCAACCCAGCTCCTCAGGCGCGGCGGTGACCATGAAATCACGTGACACCGTGACGTCACGACAGAGGAGAACCGGCGCTCCAACTCCCGCCGTCGCTCGCGGCGTCGCGCCCCGCATCGGACGCGGTGCGCGTCGAGCAACGCAGCGTTCGGCGCGACAACGAAATGTCCGCCTGAGCAAGCGCCGCACGCCTGAGCCGACGCCGACGACACCGGCTTTTCTGCGACACGAGCTCCTTAACGCTGTCGCGTTAAAATAAAGGCTAGTATGCTTCGCATCCTGGGCTTAACCTTAGCTAAGCCACAGCCATTTTTTATCTGTTCCGTCTCATTCGGTGACTGTGGCGATGGTGACATGGTCATCATGTGCTCGTTGTCGTTGGTAGTTACTATGCTGGCATGGTACCAGAATCTTCTCTGTCTCGATCTTGTCTCGATCTTGACCGAGGTATTCGAGCTGTTTTTCAGTGCTAGCTTCCTTCTCTTGTGTCGTCTTCTTTTGCTGGTATAGCTCTCGCTTCAATTCATCGTTCTGTCTTTGTAGAATCATTATCGTGTCCTCGTACCTCAAGCGTATTGTGGTTTGAACGCCATTATTTTCCCTCGACGTTTGTGCCCCGTTATGGCGTTAGCCCAGCTTCCCTTGCGCTGGGTGTTGTCGTGTTCCACGCCCGTTGCCAGTATCCGGGGGATGCTCTGTTCTCTTTCCCTTGATCTCGATCCCGACTTGAATCTGAATCTTTTTATCTGTTCCATCTCATTCGGTGACTGTGGCGATGGTGACATGGTCATCATGTGCTCGTTGTCGTTGGTAGTTACTACGCTGGCCTGGTACCAGTATCTCTGTCTCGATCTTGACCGAGGTATTCGAGCTGTTTTTCTGTGCTAGCTTCCTTCTCTTGTGTCTTCTTCTTTTGCTGGTAGAGCTCTCGCTTAAATTCATCGTTCTGTCTTGGTAGAATCATTATCGTGTCCTCGTACCTCGAGCGTATTGTGGTTTGAACGCCATTATTTTCCCTCGACGTTTGTTTGTGCCCTGTGATGAGGTTAGCCCAGCTTACCTTGCGCTGGGTGTTGTCGTGTTCCACGCCCGTTGCCGGTATCCGGGGGATGCTCTGTTCTCTTTCCCTCGATCTCGATCCCGACTTGGATCTGAATCTTTTTATCTGTTCCGTCTCATTCGGTGACTGTGGCGATGGTGACATGGTCATCTTGTGCTCGTTGTCGTTGGTAGTTACTACGCTGGCATGGTACCAGAATCTTCTCTGTCTCGATCTTGACCGAGGTATTCGAGCTGTTTTTCAGTGCTAGCTTCCTTCTCTTGTGTCTTCTTCTTTTGCTGGTATAGCTCTCGCTTCAATTCATCGTTTTGTCTTTGTAGAATCATTATCGTGTCCTTGTACCTCGAGCGTATTGTGGTTTGAACGCCATTATTTTTCCTCGACGTTTGATTGTGCCCTGTGATGACGTTGGCCCAGCTTACCTTGCGCTGGGTGTTGTTGTGTTCCACGCCCGTTGCCGGTATCCCGGGGATGCTCTGTTCTCTTTCCCTCGATCCCGATATGGATCTGAATCTTTTTACCTGTTCCGTCTCATTCGGTAACTGTGGCCATGGTGACATGGTCATTATGTGCTCGTCGTTCGTAGTTACTACGCTGGCCTGGTACCAGTATCTCTGTCTCGATCTTCACCGAGGTATTCGAGCTGTTTTTCTGTGCTAGCTTCCTTCTCTTGTGTCTTCTTCTTTTGCTGGTAGAGCTCTCGCTTAAATTCATCGTTCTGTCTTGGTAGAATCATTATCGTGTCCTCGTACCTCGAGCGTATTGTGGTTTGAACGCCATTATTTTCCCTCGACGTTTGATTGTGCCCTGTTATGACGTTGGCCCAGCTTTCCTTGCGCTAGGTGTTGTCGTGTTCCACGCCCGATGCCGGTATCCGGGGGATGCTCTGTTCCCTTTCCCTTGATTTTGATCCCGACTTGGATCTGAATCTTTTTATCTGTTCCGGCGCATTCGGTGACCATGGCGATGGTGACATGGTCATGTGCTCGTTGTCGTTGGTAGTTACTACGCTGGCCTGGTACCAGAATCTTCTCTCTCTCGATCTTGACCTCTCCCCGACTCTCAACGGTGGCGGGACTGGTTTCGGCTTCCTTCGACAGTCTCCACTCGCCGTTTCATGGGGTATTCCGCAGAGCTTACATTTCGGCTCGCATTGGTGGTTGTTTGGATCAGCGTTGTTTTCTCCGCAGTTGTCACATAGTTAGTCGTTTGGATTAGGGCAGACGTCTTGTCTGTGTCCTACCTCCCCGTAAGGGCTGTGTCCTAGCTCTCATGTTTGCGAACGTGCTCGTTTACTAGTCGTTCCGCACGTAAAATAAAACTTTCCCTTGCATGCAACACTGCATCAAATCAACGGCAGCCATGATTGTGCTCGGTTCTTGCTAAGTATTGACATGGTTAGCTGAGGTGACTGAAACACCTGCACCCTCCTGTCACTAACCTGTGTTTTGTCCAATTTCAGAAATGTCTCGGATCAGCTTGGCTGCTGGCTCGCTCCTACTAAAATGACCGCCGAAAAAAAGGGAGCGCTGCAAGATTGAAAACGTGGCTTCTGGCACAACGGTTTGACAGTGGTACTGCATCGGCACGTTATTCAGATATGCACATTTATGAGGAATATAGTGGCGCTTTCTAACCTCTGACGTACCGTAGCGCACCTTTTTATAATTATTTCGCGAGATCGGCATAATTAATTTGGCATTTCTTGACCTCTCGCTAGAACGATGTCGGGAACTCTGCACGCGCGGATTTTCGCGCCTGCCTGGATGAAAGTTTTGTGGTAAGCGATAATTATATGCACGTATCCTGGGGTTTCTTTTAAAGCGTACCGTGTTAACCACTGCCGTTATGAAAGGCGAAGCTGGGCAGCCTTTAGCTTTATGCTGCAAATGTAATCGACTCAAATACTGATTACTGTGTTTGCTGCTTTTTCTTATAGTTATAAATATACATTGTTCAAATGGACCTTACAAGTGCTTGGAGCATCTTGTGTGGTAAAATATTTCTTGTGTGTTTCGGCACGTACTCGATGAAACCAGAGTAGATTCTGGGTTTTCTCGTGCTGAAACTGCCATTCGATAACGAATCATCGCGTAGTTCAGTAGGCATGACTGTTTGGCACGTACTCGATGAAACTAGAGCAGATTCTGGGTTTTCTCGTGCTGAAACTGCCATTCGATAACGAAGCTTCGCATAGTGCAGTAGGCATGACTGTTTGGCACGTACTCGATGAAACCAGAGCAGAGTCTGGGTTTTCTCGTGCCGAAACTGCCATTCGATAACGAAGCATCGCATAGTGCAGTAGGGCATGACTGTTTGGCACGTACTCGATGAAACCAGAGCAGATTCTGGGTTTGTAATGGAATCGACTTGAAGACTCCTTACTGGGTCTGTTGCTTTTTCTTATAGTTGTAAATTCACATTGTTGAAACGGACCTTACAAGTCTGTAGAGTATTGCTGCATCTTGTAGGGTAAGATATTTCTTGTGTGTTTGGCCACGTACTCGATGAAACCAGACCATATTCTGGGTTTTCTGACTTGAGTGTATTGCAGCATGAGTGGAGTCGCCCTTGGTTTGCTGTCACCTGTACATCGTCTGCCGTGCTGCCCCTGACTACGATCGAGCCACCCCAGGCAATGGTGATGCTGTGGCCAGTTCAGCGCCGCGACTTTGGCGGCTGCCCGTATCCGGCTCACAACCCTTGGCGGCAGAGAAAAGAGGCGCTGGTCACCAACAGCTACTGCGGCCCTCGCCAGCTGCGCGACAGCGCGAGCAACGCTTGCTCGTACCGACGACTGCGTCACCGTTTCCAAAGTCCTAGCCTGTAACTCTGCCGTCAAGTCTGCAGAGAGTTGGCTGTGACCAGCAGACGCTAGCGGTGTACCCAAGGACAATGTCAGCTCACATGTTATGGACAGCTTGTGGACATTTCCTCAACGCAGCCACTGTTGCATTTACTACCTTGCTTCTGAAGCACAGTTGCTGTTAGACTGTGTGACATGTTTTGCCGTAGTATGTAGTAATTTATAGTTTGGGGGATGTGGGGATGCACGACTCGCGCGTCCCCTGATATGTTGTTTTCTCACATAGCTCCTGTAATCCGGCTTCACCATGTGGCTTTATGCAACAGTCTGTATGCTTGCAGGGTAGTACGAGAGATGGCGCGAGTGTTGCTCTGCTAACGCCACCTAACGGCGCGGTTACTTAGGAGTCAAAAGGTGAAGGCTCTTTCTCTTTGGCTCGGGACTGACAAGTGGCACGGACGTTCTGCGCATGCGCCAATCCATGCTTCTGCGAGCCCGTCTCGCGAGGCCTACCCCAGAATGGACGAACACGATCGTTTGAACGCACCACCATCATCGTGACTGCACGTGTGAGCGACCAGTTGTTGGTGTCCAGCATGGGGTGAACATACTCGCTCGTTACGCGGTCACAGTGAGTCGGAGTTCCGCGATATGTCGTGTGCCCATCGGCATGTTTTGTGGCTAGCACCTCAGCTAGCAGGCATTAGTCTATGAAAGGTGCAATTAATGGACTTGTGATTCAGAAAGGCTTTGACGAACCCTCTGTATTAACACAATGAACTGCAAATTGCACCTCTCCATTGTGATTATGCAAAGTCCAATGTACAACATTTCAAGTAAACACTGATAAACCGACGCCAAACGTGTGTAACCTCATTAAGAAACAGACTTAAGCAATAATTGCTAAATAGTTAAATAAATCAGAATTAACCCTGCGATAAACATCAAGGCTGCATTTTTCAGCTTTGCTGGCTTTCCATCTGTTTGGGGTGCATTGGCGGTGCTTTTTCAAGTGCGCTGGTTGACTCGGTGTGGTTGCGTGATGGTCCTAATTTGTTCGAGTGGTCCGGCATGTGGAACATGTTCCTCCAGAATAATAACAACGTGCACTGGTACTTTGCAACGATTTCTTATGCGTAGGAATAGTGTGTTGGAATTCGCATTTATGTTGACTGCAACAAAATCGGCTGCAAAGCTCTTCACCGTTTCCACCAGCGGACACAGAAATAAGTTTAATAACATATTCATTAGAAGCAGTGATTAGCAGCTGATTGCGCTTGTCCGCGTTTATTCCCAAGTTATTCGAGTGTGTTGTTACCGAGTGTGTTGTTACCGGTAACATTGATTGAGATTGAAGATTGAGTTTACTATTGAGACGAAGATTGATAGGTGGTAAATACGTCATTGTGGCCTCAATACAGCCAGTACAAGACGTTAGCCTTTAGAACAATACACATGTATAATGTCCTATTGTTCCTGCCCCTTAACGTAGTAAAATTCTAAGTGCGTCCAGTGTGTGGCATTTGTATTGTGTCCTCATTAATTGCAAGTTTCGGATCAATGAGTGCTGTAACAGTTGTTACACACCTGGTACATTTGAAGGTCATGCAGCAGAATGTGTTGCTGTGGTATGGGTATAGCCTGCAGAAACTGCAACGCGTTTACATAAACAAAGTGTGATTTCAAAAAGTGCTTGTAGGAGCATTTGTATGATGTGACAATAAATACTTGTAAAGCGCTTGCTGAGGAAGTGGCTGCTTCTTACTGGCCTTGAGCAAGGCTTTCATTATTGCCAAGGAATCTGGATTTCATGGCAGTATTACGGGTCCTTGCCATCGAGACTGCAGAAGAGGCCGATGCGCAGCAATGACATCCTTCGAAGTGTGTACATATCGTTTGTGCATGACAAAAGCCATCCTGTGCACCCGACTAGTGTGCCGCAACTGCTTTGTGAGATTGTGCCTTACTGGATCACTCTAGGTTCAGCAGGTTGAAAAACATAACATGTCATGGGCAAGACAACAACAGCCATGCTTAGGAAAGGAAAGGAGGGTTCACTAACCAAGCTTTGCTTAAAAAATACAGATGCAGCTGCCGTACCAAGAGAGTGTATTATGCTTTGAATTGCAGCTAGCCTTTCAATGCAAGGAGATGCTAATGTCTGGGTCTGTGATTTCTAATGTCTCTGGTAAACGGGGAAGCCAAAAAGTGCCCACAAAGATAGTTATCCTGCGACGTGATCATGCAATCGCTATCGCGTTGCGTGCACACATGTGCCACTTGACCAGCTTGTAGACATGTGCACACCCCAGTAAACGGATTGTGATCCCTGCAGGGCTTTTTCCACCTTTCATAATCCTTAACGCTATTGATATTCGATACTGCAATGCGCATGCATGGGTGAGGTGATACTGCCCAAAAGGTATGCTTAAAGTTCGGGCTATGTTAAAGGGCCCTCTCACTGTTCTGTGTGTAGGTTGCCAAGACAATTGTGTCTCCCAAGTATTGTTACACCATAACCAGAGAAAATGCAGACAAAACCCCATGAGCCCTTGTTTTCAGAGTAAACTTCCCACCACTGATGTGCCATGACATGCAACTGGAGCCAACAGTGTAAGAATAGAATACAGCAGCACTAAGTGCGTTAACTGTCGCATGACATGCAGCAGGCGTGGCTATGTTTGGAAACGCGCCACACTACAATCAAGTGTGACAATAGGATTGAGCCAGAACGTCATGAGATAACGGTGATGTTCGCTTGGATATGAAAAAGCAGGGAAATAGTTTGTGAGCATTGCTCAAGCCATTAAGAGGGCACCACTCTAGAGAGGGTAAGTCATCGCTTCAGATGTTTTTCAGATGAGTCTTTCAGATGTTTAAGCACTGCTAGTTTGCGTTTTTCCATTTACGGTGTGTTCAATTGGAGCTCTTCGCTGCATGGCAGTGGGATGAACAAGGCGATTTACTGTGCTGTGGCATGTTCCTTGCAGTTAAGCTAAGGACATAAGGGCACAGTGGTTACTGTATGTGTGGTTACCGTATGTATGGAGCCGGACAACTCGATGAGGCACAACTTGTGCGTGGTGATGAAGCAGGCCCTCCCGTGAAGGCCCCATGCCACAGTGTGGGGCAGGCTGCAGGTCGACACCCGCGCCGGCACCGCTGGGGCAACATCCGGGCTCTGCAGAGCATAGGGCTGCAACCTGAATGGCTTGCCGCTGCGACAACGGAGTGAATGCGTGTTAAGGATGCAGGTGTAAACACATTCCATGTTTAGTCCAACGGACCAATGAATGTTGCTTAAAGTACGATTTCACGGCCAACAGCGAGGTTGTGGCCATGTAGCAGTTGTACAGGCTGCAAGGTTGTCTTTTTCTATGAAAGTTCAAATTTGTGTGCAACATTGCACATTTATTGCAGTGAAGGGAAGTAATGAAAATTTATTTCAGCTGCAACTTTGTTATAGGCTTTGTTATAGGCTTGATTGCAAATCACTGGTAACAGCTCCCACTAATTTCCACAGAAGCTTTGTTTGTAAAGTGTAAGTGTTGGCATCCTACCTAGGTATTTTTCGTATGCAGATGGAATGATAGCATCGCTGCAATTGAGCCTGATCCAACAGTGAATTGGAATATCCTGTGTTGCAAGTTAATGTGAGTAAAAAAGTGAAGACTGCAAAAATCTACTTATGATTCTTGTGGTTTAAACTAGTAGGTCACATCGATTTGATAGAAACCAGCAGCAAAAATTACAACAGTGATCTGGCCCAAAACTTGTAGTTAATGAAGACAAAAATGCATATGCCTCAGAGGACACATTTGGAATTTATTTGAGGCCTCCATACGTGTAGCCCCATTCTGAGAACCTATCTAATTATGACTACAACACAGGTCATGCCAGAACAATGCCACTATGATTTTAAGGATTTTTTAGAGCCCAGTTCTTGATCGCCTGTACGCCTGTTTGGTGTCCCTCGGCGTGACCAAGCGAATGAGCACAGTGAAGATTTAAAGAGCAAATGTGGACCACCCTGGGGATGAAAGAGGGCGATAGCAGAGATTGCGATGAGGAAAGCAGAGGAGGAGGATACTGCGAAAGCGTGAGAAAGGTCCGCTGCATAAGATGAGCTCCGTGGTTAAGAGTGCTGCAACAGGGCACCAGTTCTTTGTTGACCGATAGCATGCAGTGAGCTCGTCCACCGATGCCATTTGTGGAAACAACACTGCATGAGCAAAGTCTGTCTGTAGCGGCTGCTGTGAATTGCGCCTGCACATCATCCACACACTGCCTCTCGCAATCTCCTGATCAATGAGTCGGTCGTGCCACAATTCACACCCTTCGCAATGTACAGCACAAGGCAGATTCTCTGTGCAATCGAAATGTTTTCATTTTACTCGAAATGAAAACGTGTTTACAGCTGCGCTCATATTTTGCATTGGGGGGTATCGTAATCATAGGTGAGGTTTTTTTTCTGTTGATTTCATTATTTTCATCTCTACACCATTCCAAACTGGCCAATACTGGTGATAGGGCGGGTGGAATGCAGCCTGAACTTGCGAAGTTCTAAAGATATTGGCATTCAGATAGAATTGTTACACTACTCAGGCCTTACTTTTTTCAAAAATGGGTCCATCTGTTCCCGTATACAGAAAGAGCTCTGACTTAATCAGTGATCTTTACGCGATTTCCAGCTTCTAGTAACAATGTTTCTGCAATGCAACGACTCCATTCTATTTGTGAGCTGATCTGCCACATTCAAGAATGCTCATGTGAGCGATCATAATGGGAAAAATATTAAGCTCCATCGCACAAAATACGGAAGCAGATATTTGTCGTCTAAAAGATATCTTGAACAGCAAATTCTGAAGTCTGTCCTGGTCAAGACCCTTTCTGGCTGTGGAAATCTACAGGTACTTTAGTAGGCCCTGGTGATGTTATGTTAAAAGTTCGCGATCTTGAG
Organism: Dermacentor albipictus; assembly: GCF_038994185.2. Lineage (NCBI taxonomy): Eukaryota > Metazoa > Arthropoda > Arachnida > Ixodida > Ixodidae > Dermacentor > Dermacentor albipictus. Next base: position 12,145,626 of record NC_091830.1, on the reverse strand, counting down.
AAGAACAAGCTGAAGAATTGTATTACACAATCCCATAATTGTTTAATAGTGGCTTAGGAAACACATTCTGGCTTTTATAAACGTTTTGACAAGAAAATAATTAGAATTTTACTGTAAGTTCCCAGAATTTCGTTAAAATGGCTTCGGAAAGAATATGCAAGGTTTTATTGCCGTTCTTGCAGCAGCATTTATATGTCATCCTGCAGTGGTATGACAAGAAGCAATATTTCTGGCCACTTCAGCAACCAACCTATTGCAAGCTTCATTGTACACGGCACGTTAACATATAGAACTGAAAAATGAATTAAAGCATTACATGTATTACCCGGCCATACCCTGCATAAATTTTTTAACATGTAATAAATAGGCTTTTTGTGCAATGACTCTCCGAAAGCAAATGTCCATAATGTGCAGCAAAAAGTTACTGTCCGACCTTGCGAAAAAATGGCTTTACCGACCTATAAAATAATGTATATTACACAATTTGAAAATACAGTAAGAAAGGTGACCACATGAAATGAAGATGAAGCTATGGTAGCCACAGCTTTTCCAGGTCTTTTCCTATAGGGTACCACTGGCTGCCCACAGATGTTTGCACTGCTGGAGGCCTCACGTGAAGGTTTTCCCTGCAATAGAGCAGTAAAGAGAAGATCAAGTAAGCCACAATTTATTTATGATGAAGATGTGGAGTTCGATATTTCAAATAGAAAACTATGGACGCATTTTATAAATTTAAGCACTCGTTTCTCTATTAATCCTATGCTATATGATCCGAAGTATTTTGCAGATACGACATAAAAAAGCTAGTGTAGAATGATTAAACTGGAAAATGGTTTAATCCGCAACACAGGCACAGTAGGTCATTAGCAGTGGTGATCGTTGCTGATGAAACCTATAATAAAAGAAAATATTACTGCTGTATTGTACCACATGTTCATAAAACCATTTCTAATGCTTTTCTAACGGAATGGCCTTCACTGTTGAAAGGTATCGTCACATACCCCAAAAAAAAAAATTTCAAATCCTCCACCTAGTTTTTGCAATAAATTAGATGTGCACTGGAAGCTACACAGCAAAGCCCCCGAGGAAATTTATGTCGTGGTTTGTTGTGGTGGCCCGCAACAGACTGCACTACACGGCACCCTGCTGCCATCTTGGAGGCCACACACAGCTGATGCAACTACATCCACAGCAAGGATTAAATTGTTTTTCTGTCTGAGATGGGGGGGGGGGGGCATTTTTCATATTAACTCAAAATTAGGCATGTAATCAGGAAATAGCATGGGTAGGCCATCTGCTTTCAACCGTGACATTGGAGAAGCGATTTTTCATTCCGCTTGACACAGAATTGTAAGTTCACTGCTGCATGCCGTGCTGCAACGTTTGGGTCACATGTTTGCTGCAGCTTCTACAATAGATCTGCAATGTTTCCCCACTATGTTCACATTCTCCAGAAGAGCATCCCTTTCATCTCAGTACATTGCGTACGGTCACAAAAAAAGCGTCGCATGTAGTAGTTTGGATAATTTATATGCAGTCTTAAATGATGACGCTGGTGCACGAGCAGGTTCTATTATTCAATATAGAAGTAACACTTCCTCTTAACGGAATTGCTTGTTTAATGGCACATTTAACGGCGAAAAGTGCAGTGCCCGTTTCTTCAAAATGAGTGTGCAGCATTATTATGTAGTACTCATTTTAAAAATGCAGAATAATAGACATTAGGGGCGTGCTCCACCACTGGAAATGCTGGCACTGCTGTCGGCAAGACATAGCATGAGGGCTGCATCGTCTGCTTCAGAAGCACCGATTAAAGCGAGTTGAAGACGAAAGTTTCAAGTCCCAGCAGCGGTGCAGCTGTAATCAACTGGGGAGGTTTTTCCCACTTCAGGTGTCTACTTGGCAACACTTGCAAGCACTATAATAGGTAGTGGTTGCCTTTGAAAGTGTTCAGCACTGCTGGATGTAAGCAATGATGGCAGGTGTCAGCCTCACCCATAAACACGACAAGAAGCTGCGTGAAGCTTGAAGCACCAAACTTAAAACACGCAAGCAGCTATCGGCTCCAACTCTGGTGTACAGCAAGCGATTCCATGAGGAAGATTTCTGCTATGTTCGCAATGAGTAGTAGAAAACATGCACTGAGACGCTCGCCTAGCTGCGCGCGCTGCCTGGCCGATGTCATGAAGATTTGGTCTATGAACTTGTTGATGCTAGACATTGGCAAGTTCACTGGGATGGAAAAGGAATGGGTAAGAAGCACATTAAAAAGATCATGGCATCTGCTCATATTTGTTAGTTGTTAGGGCCTTTGTGACGAGGGTCTGTAACTACGTTTCCGTTGGTGCTTGTGCCATCTCAGAACCATTCTTGATCTATTTTATTGTAATTGATAACTAACATGAATTGTGCTTCCTTTTTCTTCTGCATGCTTCCATCTAGTGCGAAGAGTATTGTTGCTTGTTTGCTGCTTTTGTGGTGCATGGCGCCTGTGAGCAACTTGCTAGCTGTAAGCATGCCACTACACTACTGTCCAACTCTGCGCTCTTTTTCATGTCTTTACAGTGTGAGCTGTAATTATTTCATGAATTTTTCAGGAGCTGTTTTAGCATGTAGATACACACTGAGTGTAAGTGCAGTGTGGTGTTAGTGGATGGAGGCGGCGCTAAATTCTTTGTTTGCCACCGAGTGCTGAGGGAAATCTGGTGCTGGTTCTGTCTGTAATGCTTGGCATGAAGCGAGCGTTCATGTGCCAAAACAATCCCAAGTGTTGTCAACAGTTCTATAGCGAAAGAATCTTGTCCAACCAGGTTGCATGCATAACACAAATAATGGTGTAGATTTTGTAACGCATGTGGGCACCAGCGATTATGCTGGAATAAAGATGAATTATGTATAAATAGCCAACAAGCTTGATCTATAAACCAGATTTTGATGACTGTGCTCATCTCTATCGTGCTTTGAGTGTCACTTGTTCTTTTGTACATAATATGTTTAATAAAGTAAAATGTGTGTTTTTTTTTCAGTGTCACTACAATTTGATGATATTGCCTATTGTAGCAGTTTCATGCTCAAAAGGTGCACTTGCGAAGAGATAATAATGATAAATCACTGGTATTTGCGTTGTGCACTTCTGCAAAGCAGCCAATTCTCGCTGTGAGACGAAACTTTGGCAAGCCAGGAAAGATATAAATATGAAGTACAGCCGGCAACATTGCCGTGATCCCACGCCAGTTCACTGTGATGCTATAGATTTTTGCAGTGTCTTAAGACCAGTTTACTTTAGCTATCTGCTGGCCAGCATTACGAAATTATATACTGCATCCCAAAGAAACCAAGCACAATGTTACAACCAGCACATAGAGAAGAGCAACTCGCGGTTAGCATATTAAGTCGCTGGTTATGTCACACGAAAATGTGTTTTAAAAGTATAAGTGCAAGCAAAGTGACTATCCCAGCCAAGGAGCTTGAGAACTTGTTCACGGAATGCTTTAGCAAATGCAAACTGCACTATGTAAGGATCCTGGATGTACAGAGGCCAAGTGCGCGAACGCTATTGGTTGCAGCGAACGCAAGGCTGAAGTAACAATGAAGGTGGTCAGTTTCCAAATAAAACTCCGAAAGATGAGTAGGTGCACCAAAGCTAAATATGCAACATGGGGGCGGAAATGGGCGTAGGATACTGGGATGCTGCTTGGCTTCTGCAAGCTGTTCTATGTTTTTGCAAGATGCGCCTAACCAATGTGTTGTATTTATTACTGTAAAGTGTTTGCACATGCTCTGTAAAATTTACTCATGCTTTGTACTGTAAGGAAATGGCCTTGTGAAGGCTGAAATTGGTCTCCGAGTCTATGCGAGCGTATGGCAAGTTTACTTTTCTACAGCCGTGTAATATTTCCTGACTGTTTTAACAATCAAACTCGATGTGCTTAGACTAAGCAAACAGCATGATGAAGGTAACGGGTCAACCCTTTGCGTATGATTAGGTTGTGGCAGTGATATAGGTAAATTAAACTTCACGCAATTGTAAGAACAAATTGGCCAAACGGTGTGTCATATTCCCTGAGCCGTCTGCAGTGGTCCGGAGAATTGCAGTTGCCAAAGTGTCGAGGTACCCTACAAATAATTGCCCTGTCAGTGCAGAAACCGGCAGTCTACTTCAAAGCAAAATAATGCTGCCCGCTAGGCAGCTGCCGTGTCCCGCAGCTACCGAAGCGAAGCTTCAGGAAGTGGCTGTGTGTTTTGGCTTGGTCAGCAGCACATCATCAAGATCAGCCGCCACGAAGCCAGTGAGGAGAGGGCCTTATCCATGCCAGCCCACTCCGCGCGCTATGAGAAAAGTGTCCTTTGATTTAAAAAAAAAAATTATTTTGTATTAGCGGCCATGCTTTCGGGCCACAATTGCGGATTTGTTATGGTTCTGTGTGCTCACATGTGTTGCTCCATAGGTTTCGTACCATGGCAAAGGCGCCATGTGGGCAGGTTTGCGTTAGTCCGCGTTTTTTTGCGCTGTGTTATATGGACCGTGCTCTCCCGTATGTTGCTGTGGCCAGGTGGGACAGGAGGAACCAAAGCTCACGAAATGAATGCACATGCAACGCTGTATGCAATTTGCTGCTCCACGGCAATAGATGAAGAAATATGAGCGCAAAATTTTGCCCTCCTTCGACAGAATCATGCTATTGTGCCTTGTGCCATTGCACACCAAAACCAATGCGTTTCAGAATATGTATAATGAATGCCTAGCAGGTCAGTGATTCTTGCTTTTGACAGCGCATGGCGCATTTCTGGCATGTAGAACATCCGTTATGCAAGAATGCATAGTCCTGGTTTTAGAACATTCGTGTTGGTTTTGTGAATATAAAAACACATTGCCCCACTGTTGCTTGTTTCTCGCAGTACTCACGACAGCACGAAGGATTTTAAGCAGAGCATCTTCGAGGTTCCTGCACAGAATATGTGCGTTTGCTTCCCTCGGCACTGAGCGCCAGCCAGTCAATGCTTCATCTGGGAAGATGGGGAAGAAGTGGCTGCTTTGACTTAAATAATGAATCCTTCTTACCACAGGTGTATCTTAACTGTGTGCGCGAGAAGCACAGAGACATGAAGGCTAGCAGATGCGCTGCAAGCGTGAGCAAGGCTCCATAGAATGTACGCCTGCGATCGCAACAAACAGCTGTTCCATGGTCACACGTAGGCTGACTTACGCCGTACGCCGGCTATAGGAAAGCTTTGGTTCCGTGAAGCTTCACTTACCGAGGGACGAAGGTACCTCAAGCTGAAATCAATGAATCTAAACGCGGAGTCAGAAATGACGTTCTGCCTCCTCGATGGTGCGCTGTCGTAGTGATTTGTTCAATAAAGCATAAAATTCAATAAAGCACGACGATTCCTCAAGCTACAGCTAGAATACGTTAATGCTCATTAACTCCAAATAAATCGCAAATAGGTCGGTGTGTCGAATGTGTCTCCAGTGCATTCTTGCAGTGCACTGAGAGTGCATACATTTTTTTTTATAGCGGGAGAAGTCCGCCTGAGAGTCCCAGGAAGCCTAAGCTGAGAGAAGCAAGTAGAAGGCAGCGATAAAGGTGACGTTTTTTAAAGAAACGCAAGAACTGAGCAGCGACCGATACCTGCGGTTGATGGGAACAGTTCAGTTGGCTGGCCTTATAAAGCATTTATATTTTCATAAAAGCTGGAAAAAGCAACGAATTTGACCTTATGGCCCCATTTGCGAAGTTCATTATAAGGTTCTTTCAAGATGGCTTTGGCAACCGTGGTGCTATGGAACGTTGCAATTACATCCTACTGTTTAGAATTGCTGCGGAGTGCCCATCTCCGAGCTAATGCCCCTTGATAGTTTGAAAGTACCGACACACCCCTGGTTGCAGCGCTTTCGGCCTCAATTCTACTTGCCAGCCAGCTGCGCACGGCGCGCTTTTCCTCTTGGGCTCCTGGGGACGGGCCGCAGCATTCTATAGAGGCGTGTTATTTGGACCAGTTGCACGCTCCAGTGGTGTTCAAAAATTTTTGATTGGTGGTGATAACGGCATCAATAAAGCTGAAGGCAACATTTATGAGGAGGATGGTATTTTAAAGCCGTATGAAAGGGCTATACTGATGTAAAAAGAGCTTTGAGGAGCGTTCTATGCTCCAGACTGTTTTTCTGCCACATGATGAGATGCTTCACTTTGTGCGTCTTGTCTAGTATTGCTTGTGGCAGAAGATGTCGCCCGACTGAAAGGAGGCTGGAAGCGAACGAGAGCATGAGCAGCTATATAGAAATGATTACGAATTAGCGGTGAAGAAATTGTTAGTTGCTGGTTTAAGACGAATTAAAGGCATATTAAAGATAACGGTGCGTAAAGTAGAAGGTGTATTGAAAGAATTGAGGATTGAGGTCAATGGAAGGTTAGGGTTGATTGAAGTAGATGGATTATGGTGCATTAAGAGTGATCATCAATTAAGGTGAATGAAGGACGTTTGGGCTGTATTAGGGTTGATGAAGGTGATGGTGAAGGGGGATTGAGGCCGATTAAAGTGGATTAAGGGTTGGTATGGGTTAAGGTTCGTTACAGTAGGCGTTACAACTTTAATCCACCTTAACCATTGTTAATACACCCTCGTCTACCGTAGTTGGTCTTAATACACCTTTGTCAAGCCTAGTTAAGCTGAATGCACCCCAATTGTGTTTCAATCACCTTGATCCTCATTCATGACAATCCTGCTCCCATATTTTTCCAATAACCCCGGTCATGTGCTAATTGTGGCCATGCCGTCCCTGCAAACTTCTTAATCTCATCCGCCCACCTAACTTTAAATTTCTGCCGCCTCCTGCTACGCTTCCCTTCCCGTAACCCTTAATGACCATCGGTTATCTTCCCTCATTACATGTCCTGCCCATGCTCATTTCTTTTTGTTGATTTCAACTAAGATGTATTACATGCCCTGCCCATTTCTTTTTCTTGATTTTGACTGAGATGTCTAACTCGCATTTGTTCGCTTACTTTGTCTGCTTGCACCCATCGTTCTTTCCATAGCTCGTTGTGTCGTCCTCAATTTAAATACAACTGTTTTCGTAAGCCTCCAGGTTTCTGCTCCGGTGAGTACTGGTAAGACGGCTGTTATGCACATTTCTCTTGAGGGGTAATGGCAACCTGCTGTTCATGGTCTGAGAATGCCTGCCAAACGCACCCTAGCCCATTCTTATTCTTCTGGTTGTTTTGGTCTCATGATCCGGATCAGCGGTGACTACCTGCCCTAAGTAGATGCATTCCAGACAGACAGACAGGCGACGTAGCAAAAAATAAATTGAAAGCAATATGCGCATGAAGTGCGTGGCTATTGCAGCTCGGTGAATGTCAAGTTACGTAAATATTGTCCATGAACTCTTGTCCCCAATTCACCCCATCCCACCTCACTCTTATCCCCACTCCACCTCCATCAACACCATTCCACCTTAATCTACCAGAATCCATCGTTCAGTCAATCCACCTCCATCAAGCCTGATTCACCTTAGTCTACCATATGGACCTTAAACCTGCGTCCATGTCAATGCTCCCTAATCGTTCATGTACCCTAGTCGGTCATAGTACTCCATCAGCACTAATCCTCCCTAATATGGTCCAATTCACCTGAATCTTTTATCTCTAATCTACCCTAATTCAATCACGAGCGGATCGTTAATTTCGCTAATCACTTTCTGCTACAGGGGGGGGGGGGTCGCCTCGTCTGGCCTTCGTTAGGTCACGTGATATTTCCTATTGAGAACGGCACCTTGAAACAGATCTTAAGGGCTTCGCCTTAAAAAAATAAAATAAAGAAGAACGCAATCTACGTGGACTAGCTAGCGCTCATAACCTGCAATACCACGGTTACACTCTACGAACGGTTAACTCCCTCTGGCGTGCCCGTTATGTCGCACAACGATAATCGCCGTCTGCCGTGATGCGTCTCCTTTAACGTTGCGAGCCTGGAACCTTCCAGTAACAAACGGCACGCGCGTTATCAGCATAGAAAGGTTTACACCGTTTGGAGTGCCGCTTCTGATAACGCGCGTGCCGTTCGTTACTGGAAAGTTCCGGGCTCCCAGCGATAAAGAAACGAAACTCATCAAGGCAGATGACTGTTATCGTGTGGCAGATCGACGTAAGCTAGAATTGTTAGCGCCTCTGCAAGCCGCTGTTTCCAATCTTCAGTAAAACAGGCAACGGATCCCAACAATCGCGAAGAGTGCTATCGAGAGGCTGTATCTTGGCAAATAACAGATGGCGACGAGCGAGGTGATGGAGCCGTCGCACAATATTAAGCATACTGAGGAGAACCGCATTTTTATGGAACGTGCAAACTGCCACAACAAAAATGCTGCTGAGCACGTCGGTAGAATGAAAAAAATAATGCAGCGTTACGGGATGTCTACGAGTAATAAGACTCCTCACCTTGCAAAACAACGCTGTTCTTTGTTCGAAAAAGTTCTCTCGGCCAACGTGATGCAGCCACTGCTTCCTGCGCAAGCAGTCACGCTTTCCTCTATGCTTTCCTTGTAAAAACTTTCTGCAGTTATGTGCGTAACAGCATGGCACATGGCCGAGCAGAGGAGAAAAATGGCGCGAACGAGAAAGAAAGATGGAAAGAACAAGCAAAACGTAAGATCCGCTTGTTGCCAAGGGCAACGGCAGGGAGTCTCGTGGAGACACCTGAACATCGCCCCCGAGTGCTCCGTGGTCGCTGCGCATGCGTTAGCTGAGAGAAGGTGAGAAAGGAGGACAAGTTGACTTTACCGGATGTGACGTCACATTGTTGTTTGTTTTTGCTTTTCTGAAATAACTACTCTCGAACTCAGACGCATGGCTTGCGTCTCGTTCGCGCGCGTACGTATGGCTGTCATAGAGTTTCTCACTATGACAACTCTATGATGGCTGTGGTCCGCTTTTAGTTTTTGGCGAATGCTTAGAAGCTTCATGTTGCGGACTCTGCGGTGGGCCAGGGCTTGATGACATTTGTTGCCCAGCTGCTGGTGCTACCGCGACGTACTTGGAGCAACGGTAAGTGTTGTGCGATTACCCGTTCTCTTGCTGACATGTAAAAAACCGGTTGCGCATTCGAGCTGTGGTCGATGTGATCTCGAAATTCGAAGGAACACGAAACGGTTGTCGCAGGTCCCGCAGTGATCGCAGTATAATTTATTCGTTCGTGCCTCCAACACTGCAGTTCCTACGCGTTGCACCGATGTAAAAAAATTAAAAAAAAAACAGCGACATCTTCCACGCGCCAGAAATGCATGCACTCAACTAGCGTGGATGTCGTCCTATGATGTTTATCGCGCTCTTAAGTCTATTTTTCTTCATCTCTATGGGATGACTACGCTATGCCCTTCCTATTTACACATGCAGCGCATGGCTGCATTTAATTACCTTTCTCACTGCTGACCGCGGTATGAGCGTCAGAGGCTTTCATTCGTTTCAGTGAGATAACGAAAGCGTATTTCCTTCACTTGAAGCTTCTGAGTAGCTCCTTTGCGATCCGTGGAGTTAAATCATACAATGCGTACGTTGTGAGCGAGCTGGTAAACGAAACCACTTTACTGCTGCTGCTACTATCACTACGGCAACTTTCAAAATTAAACATATATTAGTATGAATCGGCTCACCAAGCTTTATATGCACGTCCGTTGCTTTCGTTCATAGATCATGTGCGTAGCTTTGCAACCGTGACCGATATTGTAAAAACAGCAAGAAGACAAATGACACGAGTAATTTGTCTGCTTTAATTGTTGTATGTGCTGTTTTTAGAATAACAACCAACTCCGCGCAGTCGTGCTGTTTACAGCTAAAACGTGTTTTTTCTTGTTGCATGAGGAGCATTTGCTTCTCATTGTGGCAGTAACGTTGTGCATTGTCCTCGGCCCAGATCGCTGACTGTGTGCAAATTTGTCTAATTTGTTTCACTTTGCTGCTGTCTTTACAGCTTCTGCTTATTTCCTCTGCCTGCACCTTATATTTGTTGTGTTTATCAAGACCTGGCCTGTCTCTGCCTCGTTGAAGACAAATGGAAACAAGTACTGGTTGCTGTTGGTTTGTTTGGTTTGCTCAGTCTGAGCGTGGTATGTATATCCATTTGCTAAAAGGGTATGCAGCTGTGTCTAATGCAGGTACTGCTCATCTAAAGGTACATTTAATAAGTAGTGGTTTGAGTGAGAATTAGTTGGTTTGAGTGATGTATGACACCAGAGAGTTATTGTTCTAGAAAGGTGACAAAGCTGGTCCACAAATTTAAGGTATGGAGATGCTTAACCATTTAAGTGTTCTAAGTTGCCATGAAGTATTACACACATTTAAAATTTCATTTGCAAAAGACATAGTAGAAGAAGAATCCAGAGGATTTCCTGCCAGATGTCTTGAGACAATAAATTGTAGAGAAAGCATTATAGTGTGAGCTGCCAGTGATTGTCGTCAGCTCTAACCCATTTTTCTATATATATCACTGTTGCTTCATTGTCTGTTGCCATCACATGCTTGTTATAAACAAAAAATTGAGCTGCATGATTCCCCTGATTTTTCTCGCTCATAAGATACAAATGTTTTGATTTCGGCTGCCTTGGGGCCTCATGGTAGAAAACGAGTGTTTATTAGCCAGTTGTCAGCTTCTAAGATCATGTGCTTTGTAACGCGGGTGTTTTAAAGGATACTACACGTCTGCCATCATAACTGTGAGTGCTGCTGCCTAGCACTCCCACGGCTATGCTTAGTACATATGCGCAGCTATCCAAGAAAATTGACATTGGGAAAACTGCCATTGAAGCTCACTTGGTAGAGCATTGCAAGCACAAGGGAGAAAACGTGGGTTCAGCTTCGTTGTCTCTTATGCAAAGCATTATAATGAGCTGTCTCCTGGCTTCTTCGTACATCCAGTCAGATAGGCTCAATAATAGTTAGTAATGTGCCTGATGGTGGGTCGTTAATCTGGGTCTTTAGTGCAGCAGCCCAATTCTTTACCCATTAGGCTAAAGATGCATGCATAGCACGCCAGATTAATCTCATTGGTTCTCTCGTAGCAGCTAATTTGTTCAGATGTTATGTGACACAGAGTTTAGGATTCACCCGTTTCAGCTCAGATGCAACAAAGCAGGTGTTGCGTCTACTTCGGTGAGAAGTGTGTGCAGTTGTTTTGGTTTCTCTGTGTTGACGTAGTGTGCTTTGTATTTCATGTGGTGTTAGGCATTACCGCAATTGCAGCTTCAATGCTGTGCCCATAAAAGCAGTTGTAGGTAGGTGCTCAGGTGTAACGGGAAGCTCATTCTTCCTCATTCTCTCTTGCATACAGCAGGTAGTGTGTCCAGTTTAGTGCCATGCACCTGTGTGGGGCATTTCCTTGTTCTTATTCTGCTGATGTGTTGTACATAGGGGTAAAGTCAATCCTCTACATCATGGTTGTCAGTGCTGCTGAATACAGTGCAGTCTCAGTCTCGCTGCCTTGAAATGTCATAACAGGTGACATCTGGGGGTAAAGTAGCATCTTGCTGTTCCTTGTCATCGGGCATAGCCAAGGTTGTGGTTGCGCAACCCAAGGATCCTGGAACTTTCTGTGGGACCAATGGCACCGATGTTGAAAAGTGGGTGGCTATGTACGAACGTGTGAGTGGAATCAACAGATGGGACCCCACGCTTGTGCTATTTAACCTGTTGTTCTACCTAAGAGGCACGGCAAATGTGTGGTATGAAAACCACGAAGAGGAGCTAACCAGCTGGGACCAATGCAAAGAGAAGTTGACAGATTTGTTTGGCAAACCAGCTGGCTGTAAAATTGACGCAAAACAGGAACAGGCCTCCTGTGCCCAATCCCCCATGGAGTCCTATCTCTTGTACATCCAAGACATGCTGGCACTTTGTCGTAAAGCAAACCCGATCACGACATGACAGAAGCTGAGAAGGTCGGGCATGTGCTTAAGGATTGCTGACGACGCCTTTAATCTGCTCATGTGCAAAAGCTCCTATACAGTTGATGTTATCTTTAAAGAGTGCCGACAATTCCAGCACGCCAAAAACTGATGCGTCTTGCAACCATTCGCCAGACTTCCCACTACTGCTGCAACGGCAACGCCAACAGGTCACGGTTACTAATAATGACATTGTTTTACTTCTTCTGAATTTCAGCCTGTGCCCTCAAGTGATTCCGGCTAGCATGTTCTTGGACAGCGTTTCTAGTGGTTCTGAATTTGATATTGAGAGTCTGAATTCTGAGAGTGGTTTATTAGTGCCAATCGCAGTGCCCAGCTCTGGTTCCTTAATGGACGACTTTGTGAAAATGACTGCACTTAACCTTACCTCTGTACAGGCCAGGCACATACGTCTCCTGCTTGAATCGTACAGTGGAAACTTTGATTTTGGCAACAGGCCTTTAGGCTGAACATCTGTTGTTCACTACCATATAAACACTGGAGACACAAATCCTATTTGTCAGCGTCCCTATCGTACATCGCATGCTGAACGTCGAGTCATCCAATCAGAGGTGGGCAAAACGCTCCGCAAAGGGGTCATCGAGCCATCAGCCAGCCCTACGCCTGTCATCCGTGTGAAAAAAGAAAGATGGTGCGTGGCATATTTTCGTCGATTATTGCCACTTAAATGAGATCACGCGAAAAGACGTCTACCCACTACCATGCATCGATGACGCCTTGGACTGCTTGCACAGAGCTAAATACTTATCGTCCATCGATCTTCGATCCAGCTACTGGCAGATTTCGGTTGATGAAATGGTTGGAGAAGGCAGCCTTCATCACACTGGATGGCTTATATCAATTCAAAGTCATGCCCTTTTGCCTATGCGATGCTCCTGCGACATTTGAACTTGTGATGGACTCTCTTCTGCGATGCTACAAATGGACTACCTGTCTTTGTTACCTTGCCGAAGCTGTTTTTTCTCCCATGTTGGGCAGCTGCCTTACCCGACTCTGCCATTATTGCGGTCTTCTGAAAAGCTGGCCTCCAATTCCACAAAGTGTCAATTTGGGCGCCGTCAGATTACCGTGTTGGGGCACCTCATTGACGCATCCGGTGTCCAACCAGATTCGGAAAAAGTTCGTGCCATACGCAGTTTCCCTGTGCCACATTCTGCTTCTGACGTGCGCTGCTTCTTCGGCCTGTGTTCTTACTTTCATCGTTTCATCAAAAACCTTGCCAACATTGCTCGGCCTTTGACAGATCAAAAAGAAGAACACGTCATTCTCATGGGGCCCGGAGCAGGCTCATGCGTTTGCCGCTCTCATCAGGTTTCTGACCACCCTTCCCATACTTGCCCACTTTGATTCATCTGCACCGACCGAAGTCCACACTGGCGCAAGCGGACATGGCATCGGCGCTGTTCTCGATCAACAACAGAATGGTACGGAGTGTGTGATAGCTTACGCCAGCCGCCTGCTGTCACCTGCCGAGAGAAATTACCCCATCACCGAGTGGGAGTGCTTCGCTTTAGTTTGGGCTGTCGTCAAGTTCCGGTCATATTTGTACGGCCGTACATTTTTGGTCGTTACAGACCACCACGCACTCTGCCGGCTGTCTTCCCTTTGGGACCCGACAAGACGGCTTGGTGGCTGGGCTTTGTGGCTCCAGGAATTTTCATTTATTGTCAATTACAAGACTGGATGCCTCCACAAACACACTAACTGCCTCTCGTCACCCCGTGGATCCACTTGATCCTTCTGTGCATGATCCGGTGACCTGCGTGATGGCTTTCACTGACATGACTGACATGCGCACCGAACAACAACGCTACGAGTCCTTACAGTCCATCATTGCCGGAGTGCAATCACTCCGACAGCACTGACGGCACATGCCGCATGTTCTTGCTGCGCAACGGCATCCTCTACCACCGCAATATGAATGCTGATGGCCCTGACTTGCTCCTTCGCCGTGCTCATCATCTGCAATCTGTTGCTCTTGAACAACTTCACGATGCACCAACGGTGGGACACCTTGAAGTTTTGCATACATACAATCATGTACAATGCCGGTTCTTCTGGCCAGGTCTCTACTGCTTTGTGCACTGTTATGTTGCAACTTACGAATTGTGTCAGTGCTGGAAGAAACCTCCCCTAGCACCTGTCGGATGACTCCATCCAGTTGAACTTCCCTGTGAACCGTTTTCTTGCTTAGGCCTTGACTTACCTGGCACTTTTCCGACGACGACTAGAGCTAACAAGTCGATTGCCATCGCTACTGATTACATGACACGCTATGCGATAACAAAGGCATTGCCGACTAGTTGTGCAACAGACATCGTCAATATTCTCCTCCACGACGTCATTCTCCACCATGGTGCACCTCGACAGTTATTACAGACCGCAGCTGCTCATTCCTGTCTCTAGTTGTCGATGATCTCGTTCGCTCTTGTGCCACTGAGCATAAGCTGTCCACCGCCTACCACCCACAAACAAACGGTCTTATGGAATGTCTCAACCGAACAATCACAGAGATGCTGTCAATGTAGGTCTCCAACGATCACCACGACTGGGACGCCACGCTGGCCTACGTGCCGTTTGTGTATAACTTGTCCCGAAGTGACACTGCAGGATATTCACCCTTTTATCTCTCGTATGGTCGTGACCCCACTTTGCCCTTTGACACCATCCTCCCTTCTGTGCCACGTGTTGCAACTGAGTATGCTCGTAAAGTCATCGATCGCGCTCACAGGGCATGTCAAGTCACCTGATCTCGTTTATTAGCCCCGCAGCATATACCAAAAGAGTTATGACTGTGCCATCGTGATGTTAAGTTCGCGCCAGGTGCTTGGATGCTCCTTTGGTCACCATGTCGTCGGGTTGGCCTCTCCCAGAAGCGTCTCTCTCGCTACACAGGGCCTTATGAAGTCCTAAGTCAAGTTAACGACGTAAATTACGAGATTTCGCCGCTTCAGTTTGATGCATCCTCAAGTCCGACGCCTGTTGACGTCGTGCATGTTTCGCGGCTGAAGCCATACTTTGCTCGCGATTCTTTGCCTACCATGAGCCGAGACGGCGCTTCACCACCCGGGGTCCTGTTACGGAAGGATGAAAAAAGATAGGAAGAAGACCGCAGCACGCTGGCTGCTGCGTGCTGTTGGTGGTCAGCCATCTTAACTACTCTGCCTCATCTTGTATATTGACACGTGTACTTCATCTTTATTGGGCGACCACTTCTCGCCCAAATGTTATCGCACAGCACAGGACATGCCTGCATGTAAAAGAAGTTTCTGGAATGTTATCGATGGTTCCGTCCACTGTCTTTCACCGCAACTTGTGTTATCTGATTGCATGTGTGCGCGATGCAAATAATGTGAAACATTGTGGAAGGCACGCAGGTCCCAGTGACTGCTCTGGAACATTCGACGACAGATGTATAAAAACCGACGCGCTTGACCCGCTCATCAGATTTTCGACGACCCCCGATCGTGTTCGCCGCTACCATCCTTCTTTGAGTGTAGCTTCTTTTGAGGGCACAAGTTCGCCCAATAAAACGCTCGTTTCATTAATCATAGTTTTGCTGCCTTCTCAACCGTCACTATCACGTGACAATATATATTGTAAATACAGTCTTTCTATACTCCCAACATCCCCGTAACAGTATGCTTTGCCTCTGGCATGTTCATGATCTCTGATGGTATATAAAACTGTGATGCAGACTAAGCTTCACAAAGAATTATGTTCCGTCTCTTCCTTACAGGCTGCTGTGTTTCAGCTAAATCTGCTTTTCCTGTGTCCAGTGGTCTTGTCGCTCAATTAGTGCTTGCCTATTTCTGTTACACTGCAACCTCTCTTCTCCTCTCTCCTCTTGTCCTCCTGTCCTTTTACACTCCTGCAAACTTTTAGATTTCAATACTCGAATGATTAATACAAAGATTGATCCTACCATATTATATGTGACGGCTGTCATGAAGGCAATAATTTAGGTGGACCTGAAACTAAGTGAAAAAAACAGGCATGTGTGAGTAGGAATAACTTCCTTGTGACAAAACTGGCTCCATGCTAAACTTTGCCTCAAGGAATTTGGTCTTATAGTCTCAAACCCATTTGCGCATACTGCATAAGCCAAGTTTTCCACTCGTCAAAACAGCAGCCGCCACAAAGTGTTAGGAAAGAGGCAAAGAAACCATGCCTTTGTATTCGTACTCTCCTCACAAAGCTTGTGTCATATATGCAATCACTCACCATACACAAACACATTGGTCAACACTGCAATGTTTGGAAGAACCCGAACCAACACTATGTAGCCATTTACCTACAGTATGCCTCCTGTAACATGAATCCCCACTGTGCTTGGAATCTACATAATTTTTTTTAATTTCTCAGGCATTTGGTGGTAGAGGCCAATGCATTAGACAGAAATCCTGCTACACTGCAGCAATGTTCAGAATGTAGTATGAGGTACTCTGTCTGGCTGGAAGTTGAAGATAGAAATTATATTAGTCATCAAAATATAGTAGCCAGTATTGAAACTACACTTGCACTCAAGGCTGAGCCACATCATGAGAACATGGAAGAGCGGACACACACTTGAGCTGCATTGTGTAGCTTTACCAACAAGTCCAGCTGTACACTGAAGTAAGGCATGTTTTGGGCTAATCAGCTCGTAGCTTCAGCAAAATTTTAAACTCTGCGAGGAAGACAGGACATGAACCAAAACATAGATGCATGCACAAAGTGCAGACTTCCGACTGGCTTTGTTTGGTGAAGGCAGAGAGTTTATAAGGTTCTTCAAAATGGTAAAACAAAGAACATTTGCAAATAAATTGTGCACGAGGCAGTGACAAAAAATAGCAAGGCCACCTGTGCATTAAGAGCGCAGTAGAGTCCCAATGTGCCCATCTAAGAATTCTATTTCTTTCCTTGATAGGGATCAAAAAGGTGAGCTAACTTATCACAACTTTTAGCAATGTGGAATGCCTTGATGACTTCTCTTTCTCTTCTTGAGTTTGCCTTCGAAAGGAATTTATTCTGTTCCTCATAAGGCAGGCAGCTTTTGCTGTCGCAGCTCCTGCACTGCAAGAGGAGATTCTCAAGGAAAGAATTAGTCTTAGATTGGCACATTAAGACGCTCCTGCACTCTTAATGCATACATGGCCTTGATATTTTTTGTCAATACCTCGTGCGCAAATTATTTGCAATTGCTCCTTGTTTTGCTATATTGAAGTACCTTATATATTCTTTGCTTTCACAAAATAAAACCAGTTGGAAGCCTGTGCTTTGTGTGTGTCTATGTTTCAGTTCACGTCCTGTCTTCCTCGCGCAGTTTTAAATTTTGCCTAAACAGTTGTATAGCTTGTGTATACGATGAGTAATTAATATTATGATGACTGCAGCACAGCAATGGTCTAGTGGCATAGTGTCAACATAGTATAGAGATGGTACTAAGTTAAAAATTTGGAAATGCCATAAATTGTGCAATCAACCCTTATCCCTCGGTTTCCTACAGCTGCAGAGCACTTGACCACTGCAGCAGTCAAGCATGCTGTATATTGGGCAGTGCCAGGAATTGCGAGATCGAGACAGGCTGCCACTAGAAGTTCCTTGGGCCAGGTGATAACTCAAATACATCCAGATATTTCTATATTTCACTATATAAACCTTTGTAGAATGAGGAACTTTTCAAGGGTGAAGTTGTTTCACACAAAGGAAAACTGTTACTAAATAGTGACCAGTTCCTTTTGTTTTGTAAGCCAGATTGCATGTATTTGACATTGCTTACTGACTCTTAATTATTCTCGCTGTCAAATACAAGCATATGTACTCACATATGTTTTCAAACAAAACTATTGTGTGGAGCCATGTTTGTGGTGGAATAAAATTGGTCCCAATACAGAGCTTTGTGGCACACCAGATCTTACTAGCGATCGCAGAGAAGAAAGTTAATTAGTAGTTACAAATTGGTACCGGTTAGTTAAAGGGACTTTAAAGCGAAACAATAAATCAATTTAGACTAATGCAGCATTGTTTGAGAACCCTGCAGGCAGTCATTTCAAAAAGATAGTTTGATTAATAGATGAGAAAATGAAGTTCCAAGTATCAGTATTTGAATTTCGTGCCGAAACCCGAGCGCCGGTATGTCAGCGTGACGTCAGGGATTCCAAAGTATGTTTTCGCATTTGGGCCGCGTTGGCTGAATAAAGGTTCCCGAAACTTGGCATGTTTAATATTTGGTTCCTTTAGAACACAATGTAGTCAATCTGTACCGCGATATATAATTAGTAGGCCCTAGAAGATGTCATCAAAATCCAAGATGTCACAGCCCCTAGGTGCGGGAACTTAAGTAGGCGTCGCCACCCGTATTTCGTTTTTGCGCTTTTTCTGGCTTACCAAACGTCTTATCGATGTAAGAGTGGTGTTTTTGGTGTTGTAGAACGGTAATTTACTGATGCAGAAGAAATCATTTTTCACTTTAGTGTCTCTTTAAGAATTTACTAATCCAATTTGTAGTCCTGTCAATTCGAAGTTTACTGTCGTTTTGGTATCGGACCAAGCCGATGTCCCCTGGCCTGGGCGGTCCCTGGCGCTTCACCTAGTGGTGGCCTTTGAAAATAGCAGCGTGGCACCAGTGGTTGCATCAGGATCTAGGCTCATGAAGATAGACAGCAACGTGCACAGGGCAAGGAGTTCGGCGGCCTGGTACTCGTCACAGTTGTGGATAACACCATAGTTTTTGCGAGTCCTAGCCCCTACCTAGGGTACCAGTCTGTGCACTGCGTGTGTGTATATATGTGTGTGTGTGTGTGCGTGTGTTGTGCAGGATTGCTCGTTGGCAGCACGTGCTCATGCAGCCGCTGACGGGCCTTTGATGTGTTTCGCCCTGGTAGTGCGGTCGTCTTTATGGTTCTAGAGCTGCGTTGGCATTGCCCAAGAACAGGATATATCGGCATGGCGCAGAATTGCAGAGTGGGGGCGCTCCATTCTATTCCCACTTCATTCCTTCAGAGTTGTGGTTTATGTGATTCCAGTCCTTTTGTCGGAGTTCTGACAGTTGAACCATTCCCACTCCTTCAGTGGTCGAACTAATCTACTGCAATCCTCCAATTACAGTACATAAAACGCTTTCTGTATAATTACTTACTACTTGCGCCCCGATGCGATAGCATAGAGGTAGAGCATCTGCCTCATGTGCAAAAGCACTGTGGTTCAAATCCCGGTGCCACGCAATTTTCCACTGGATAAAAAAAAATCCACATGTTGATACAGCTGTATAAACAGGCCTGGTAGCCCGACCCCGGTGACCAGAACCGGTAATGCACTCCCTCACCAGAGCAGGATTGGCCACCTTGGTGCAGTACTTGGCCACAACCTTCTATATGAATAGAACAATCAAATCCCGGCTCTCAGTCCCCAGCAGCTACAAAGCAACTGACCATTGCGGTGGTCAGACCTGTGATGCAGCAGAGCGTGCTAAGAATCTCTGGATCTGGACAGGCTGGTATTGGAATCTGAACCTGGCAGTGTTTAACGCTAGAATGTTTTCTAGTGAGGAGAGTCTAACAGTGCTATTGGAGGAATTAGCGGGCATTAAATGGGATATAATAGAGCTCAGTGAGGTTGGGAGGACAAATGAAGCATATACAGTGCTAAAAAAGCGGGCACATGCTGTGCCACCAGGGCTTAGCAGAGAGACAAGAACTAGGAGTCGGATTCCTGATCAATAAGAATATAGCTGGTAACATACAGGAATTGTGTAGCATTAACGATAGGGTGGCAGGTCTTGCTGTGAAACTTAATAAGAGGTACAAATTGAGGTCATACAGGTCTACACCCGTACATCTAGTCATGATAACCAGGAAGTCGAAAGCTTCTATGAAGACGTGGAATTGGCGATAGGTAAAGTCAAAACAAAATACACTATACTGATGGGCGACTTCAATGCCAGGGTAGGCAAGAAGCAGGCTGGAGAAAAGTCAGTGGGGGAATATGGCAAAGGTTCTAGGAATAGTAGGGGAGAGTTATTAGTAGAGTTTGCAGAACGGAATAATTTGCGGACAATGAATACCTTCTTCCGCAAGCGGGATAACCGAAAGTGGACGTGGAGGAGCCCTAATGGCGAGACTAAAAATGAAATAGACCTCATACCCTGTGCTAACCCTGGCATCATACAAGATGTGTACGTGCTCGGCAAGGTGCGCTGCAGTGACCATAGGATGGTAAGATCTCGAATTAGCCTAGACTTGAGGCGGGAATGGAAAAAACTGGTACATAAGAAGCCGATCAATTAGTTAGCGGTAAGAGGGAAAATAGAGGAATTTCGGATCAAGCTACAGAAGAGGTATAGGGCTTTAACTCGGGAAGAGAACCTTAGGGTTGAAGCAATGAACGAAAATCTTATGGGCATCATTAAGGAGTGTGCAATAGAAGTAGGTTGTAACTTCGTTAGACAGGATACCAGTAAGCTATCGCAGGAGACGAAAGATGTCATTTTAATACCACACCTTATACATAGCTTTCATTGATTACAAGAAACTGTTTGATTCAGTCAAAACCTCAGCAGTCATGCAGGCATTATGGAATTGGGGTGTAGACGAGCCATATGTAAAAATACTGAAAGATATCTACAGCGGCTCCACAGCCACCGTAGTCCTTCATAAAGAAAGCAACAAAATCCCAATAAAGAAGGGTGTCAGGCAGGAAGATACGAACTCTCCAATGCTATTCACAGCATGTTTACAGGAGGTATTCAGAGACCTGGATTGGGAAGAATTGGGGATAAGAGTTAATGGAGAATACCTTAGTTACTTGCAATTCGCTGATGATATTGCCTTGCTTAGTAACTCAGGGGACCAATTGCAATGCATGCTCACTGACCCAGAGAGGCAAAGCAGAATGGTAGGTCTGAAAATTAATCTGCAGAAAACTAAAGTAATTTTTAACAGTCTCGGAAGAGAACAGCAGTTTACGATAGGTAGCGAGGCACTGGAAGTGGTAAGGGAATACATCTACTTAGGGCAGGCAGTGACCGCGAGTCCAGATCATGAGACTAAAATAATCAGAAGAATAAGAATAGGCTGGGGTGCGTTTGGCAGGCATTCTCAGATCATGAACAGCAGGTTGCCATTATCCCTGAAGAGAAAAGTGTAGAACTGGTGTGTCTTACCAGTACTCACCTACGGCGCAGAAACCTGGAGGCTTATAAAAAGGGTTCTACTTAAACTGAGGACGACACATCGAGCTATGGAAAGAAGAATGATGGGTGTAACGTTAAGGGGATAAGATGAGAGCAGATTGGGTGAGGGAACAAACGCGAGGTATTGATATCTTACTTGAAATCAAGAAAAATCTGCATGGGCAGGGCATGTAATGAGGAGGGAAGATAACCGATGGTCATTAAGGGTTATGGACTGGATTCCAAGAGAGGGGAAGCGTAGCAGGGGGCGGCAGAAAGTTAGGTGGATGGATGAGATTAAGAAGTTTGCAGGGTCAGCATGGCCACAATTAGTGCATGACCGGGGTAGTTGCTGTTTATTCAAGCATTTTGCAAATGTGGCTCACTTTTACGCACCCCTTCTTATGTCTAAAAAAAAAAACAGAAATGAACATCCAGTATTCTTTTTTAACTTTCACTAAGCTTATCGTATAGCTCAGTGTTAACATGTAGGTCAACATACAGTATTTACAGGTGAAGTTACAGAAAGCAGTAATAATTGACAGTAAACACTGCTTGGATGATGAAAAATATGGAAATCAGGTCATCTTATTTCCGACAATTTTTTTTGGCATAGGAGGCTTAACAAATGGTGATGTAGCAACACTGTAAAGACTGAATAAGATGGATGTGGAATGCCTTGATGACTTCTCTTTCTGTTTTTTATTTTGCCTTCGAAAGGAATTTATTCTGTTCCAGATAAGGGAGGCAGCTTTTGCATCGGCAACAGAACATCAGTGGATGTTGTGTGAAGCACTTTTTCCATGCTTTTTTCACTACCTGAGCAAGGTAACTTTCTTGGTGCTTCATCACGCAATTTATACAATCAACTTCCATTAATTCTACCCTCACGAGACTGACGGGTCGAATTAAGATGCAAAAACCTGCTGAAGCACCGTTGATTCATTCGGCAATATGTGCTTGAGTAACACGCCTCTGAAACGAACGTGCATCAAATTTCTATTTGTCCACAGTATAAAACTAAAGTAGAAATGACTTAACTCCAAACCAAAGTAGAAACCTACATGTACCTCATTTTTTAGAATGGCAGCTGATTTTCTAAAGCGAGCTTCGCCGTATTACAGCCATGATATGTGGTAAAGCATACGAATGCTACAACCACGGTTTTAGTTTCGCAATCGATTGCACAGCTAGACAATTTTCGTCTCAATGTCCTTCTAAAACAAAAAGTGTTCATTAGAATCAGATAAGTACCACAAACGGACATTGTCAGCTACCGTTACTCCTTGAAAATCTTTTTCGGGTGGGTCAAAAATAGGCATTTCAGAGAGGAGATGGCATTTGTTTAACGCATTCACTGTCCCCTAAGCTCTACTGAGACATGCGCTGCCACTAAAAGGGGTCATTATTGGGGTCTGGTCAAGTTCGCATTATCCGGCGCATGCCAGTTTTAGGATCGAAATGATGAATGTTTAATCCCATAGAAATGCATGGGCGTCGGCCAGGTTCGAATTAACTGAAAAAATTAAATTAACGTAGTCAGATTATTGGAAGTTTACTATACACCCTTTTCTGTTCTCCAAGAAGTTGCCATTTTAATATGTAGTTTTCTACTATCAGTGTGGCAATGGTGCTAAATTTAGCATTTGTTTGAATCATCCATTGTTCCAAGGACAAGCTACAAAGTAGGGGCACACTTTGAGACTTGAAACATTTCCACATATAAAGGAAGGGCATGTTAACATCTGTACAATTAACATAAGTTGGCTGTATTGTCTGCATATATATGCATGTGGTTGCTTTTTTGGAATGTGGTCTTTCTGTAAAACAAAGTTGCATTTGTTTCAAATAAATTGCTGAACAATTGCTTGTGTGTTTTCCTGTGCTCTCTGTGCTGATTGCGCTTTTGAAAGTGCAGTGAGCAACTGCAGACTGAAATGCACAAGGCTTCACTTTATCATGCCAGGAAGCATTTTGGCTTGACAAAGGAGCCTTAACCCCTTCCATGCACACACTTTTTTTTTTTTGTATAAACACATCAAATGAAAGACAGTGACCTCTTCTCATGTATTTTAAAGCCTGGCAGTGTTAAAGACAGAGTGAAGTTGTACAAATACAATTTACTGTTAAGTATTGCTGCTAAAACCTCATGCTTGTGTATAGTATATGCATGCAGTGCTGGCTATGCCGTGGTAGAGCCGTGAAACAGCTTTCACCACACTGCTTGCTATAGCATTGCTGTGTTCTGCAACCTGAGGTCAAAACTATAAATCTCTAGAAGTTCAGCAGCACAATTGACAGCTATTTCCGTATGTTCGATGCACTCCTGGCCAAGGACTTTTCGTCCTGTAGGCAAAATAGATGGCTGCCTCGGACGCTGTTTTGGAAAGAGCGCAGCATACCTCGAAAGCTTGCTCACAATGCTTCACCAGCAGGTTTTGCCAGCGAGAGTGGAGGGGGGCACAATAATTTGACTTTACATGGTGCGGCACAATACCTTAAAATGCTGCTGCTTCTGGCTTCCATTTAACTATGACCTGCTGGTGCACCTCAACATGGAGCAACCCCATTTCACTAAAATTCTTAATTCTTCTACCAACATGGTGTGGTGTGGCTATCTATGATCACTGTATAAAACCGGGGCAAACAGCATGTCTAAAAAGTACAAAAGCTGGTATAACTAATGAATGACCTGCAGTCATCTGAAATGTGCAAAATCGCAAGAATTGGTCAAACTCAAACACTGCAGAGTTTAAGTAGTCCTGGCACAATTTTTTTCTTATGCGTGTGTAGCTGTCATTCAGTTAACTACACTACAAAACTTCAAATTCCTTTTATGCGCAACAAATATATCCTAAACGCCAACATTTAAACATGTGCCAAAGGCAGTGTGGCCCCATAATCTGGTGACAACATTGCATGGTAGGTCACAAACAAATGATGCATGCTGCAGTTGTTCATCAGTAAGCGATGCCATTATTAGGTCATTGAAAACTGAGCATGTTAGGACCACTATGCAGCACAACATTGGTCTTTATGTCTTGGTGCACACTGTGGAGTGGGTCATGTTAAAAACCTCAGGCGATTAAAGTTAAGCCGGAGTTCGCAACTATGGCATGCCTCGTAATCGTATCGTGGTTGTGATTTATAGAACACTAGAATTAAATTAATTTTAATTTAGATGTTTGAGAAGAGTCATAAGAAAATTTATTTAGTGAAGCAAGTCTTAGCACACAAAGAATCACTCAAAGCACATGCAGCTTTCAGTGGCATGGTGTGGTCATGAAAGCTGCCATTTGGAACCAGATTGATATAAAAAAAAACATTCAGTCCAAAAGTTAAATGTCAGTGCTCTTTTACATGTAAGCATGAGGGACACATATTTAAAGGCATCATCTAAATCCTGTGGAAGTATTTATTGGTGAATATCAAATGGCCCTACATCTAAGGAAGTTATAGAGTGTTATGATAACAGGAAGCCACAAGATTTTTGTTGTGCACTCTTCCTATAGAGACAATATAGGGCAGCAACAAAATAGTTGGGTCTAGTGAAGAATCCATTCAAGATCCTTGCCAATTTGGCAAGTTCACTATGACTAGAGATAATGAAGGCCAAGCACGTTGAAATGCATGCCCAAACCTCATCAGCATTGCATCACTTATTTCAAATAACTTTCATTTTGTCATCTTGCCAGATTAAAAGTTCTCAAAAACCTGCTTGACTGGTTTCAAGAACTTTTCGAGAACAGTTTGTTTCTATTCGAATGCAGCATTGTCAGTCTTTAGTGAACTAGACACATCTTTACTGATATGCAATTAGGTAGGTCAAAGCAGATGCTGTCAAAGTGCATGTGCAAGAGTGTTTGGAGTGGGCATTCCTGGGTTATGTTGCCAAGAAGGGAGTTTTGAGCTTAATGCACACTGCAGCTATAGCATATGAAAACCAGCACTTTACTCATTTTTTAGATACCGCAGGGCTTGCGCTAATGCTGGTCATAGCCTATTATAATTTCTACCGTATATTGCCCTTGTCATGACAAGTTATTTTTATTGTCCAACAATATATTCCCTCTGTGTACAATCAACATCTCTGCCAAGGACAACAGAAACAGTATGATTGGAAACTGCAGAACTCTCCATCTGCAGAGGTGGCTGGCTGATTGCCGTATTAGATGCTTTGTGAGCTGGCATTGATGTGTAAATCTCAACTCATCTGCAAGCATACAAAATAGGCTTTGGGATACTTTTACCATAAGAAGAGAGACTAAAATGACTGTTGCCTGTGACATATGGCACATGCCCATGACGACGGATCGGCTAGGATTCCCTATGAATACAACATCAAATAGCTTTATATTCCCACTAACTTGATAGTACATAACACTGATATGTAACAAAAATAAACAACAAAGTAACTGAAAAACGAACAGGTCTACTACGATTGAGCCACAAGGGGAAAGATGGAAACATTTGTGTTAATTGTATGAAGAAAATGTGCCTAATATGTCATCTTCCCAGCAGCAACAATATGATCATGCACAAACTAGCATTGCTCTTCAGGCACACCCCAGGCTGCTCACACCATTTTTTACAAGATTTGAAGCCCAACAGGCAAAAGGGGTGAATACCTTCAGCATCAAAGAAGAAAGTTATTCTATTCCATATCCTCACATGAAACACAGCAATATTGTTACAAGCCATTTTCATACATTGAAGGCATCAGCAATGTGATGAAGACAATTGAAGCACTCATGTTCTTATTTCCATTGCAATACAAACCTACACTTGGTCATATGAAGGTGCATGTGCCAAATTCAACTGTGTACTGTTATGAGGCACATGGAACAGACATTCTAAGGAAGTGAAATATTTGTAATGCAGTTACTTAATTTGTCCAGTCAGAAGAACAATGCGCTAAATACAAAAAAAAAACCTACAGGCCCACTATGCAATGCTTTTGCCAAACTATCCAAAACTTCAATGTGTGCAAGTCCACAATGACCAGGAAAAGAAGTAAACAAATTTCTTGAAGATGGAATGAAAAAGAAATGTTGCGACCATTGAGAAATGAGTTCTTTGCTTTCTATTGGCACAGGGATAGACAGTCGGTGGGCACAATTTGAACTTGAACTCATGGCAGTGTTGCAGGGCCAAATACCACTCACACTTCCGAGAACCGTCGGTTACAATGCTGAATTGGAAGGGAAACTTTACAAATACTTCTTCGGAAGTTCAAGCATCTGACCAGTAAGTAGTTGAGCATGACTAGGGGAAATGCGATCAATTTCACAAATAGCACCATTCCAAAAGAACTGGCACACTGCATTGATTTCTCAGGTGACAACTATTTTTCCAAAAGCCTCTGCGCGCGTTAATACAACCTGAGGCAGCTTAAATCTAGGTCACATGGAATCGAAAAATACAGCAGCGGGTGTAACACTTAAATTTGCTATATCTCGCGAACATGAGCGAAAACTTCAATTTGAAAAGGTTTGCTCGAAAGGAAAACTCACGGCCGTAACACTGCTGCCCATCGCCAGTTGTGTGAATAATAAAAAAAAAAAAACATCTGCACGATCGATACAATAGACAGTTCGTTGATATTTGAAGCAGATCGTTAGTGGATATCAAGAAATGTGCACTGGATAAGAGCGAAACATCTACCCGACTGACTGACGGAAGTAAGGCTCACAGGATAAGTTTTCTCTATCTGCACCGATAATGCAGCACGTATTGTGCAATTAAATCGCCCGTAATGCGCAGCAATTACCGCACTCGACTGAAGTCACCATCGCAGCGACGCGCTATTTATTTCAGGACCACGAAAAACAAGGTATTCACCTAAGTTCAGCGGCGGTTTACCTGTCGGCAAGCCCCTAACTCGCATATGACGAAAGCAAGTCTCACGGAGTCCAAGCCCACAATCCGCCTTTTGCGATGCATTGTGGCGCCACTGTGCGGTGGCCACGAGAAACGATTTGGCAGGCGTCGCTCTCGCCGCGACAGACAGCCGCCGCACGCGAGACACGTGTGCAAGCAAGCAGCGTGTGAGTGAAAACTGCAACAACGTGTGCGCACAGTTTGTCGCCGTCCGCTAGCCATGGAGCCCGCTGGTGACTGCTTTGTACCTGGAGGTTTCTTCAGCGTGACGAACGGCTGGAAAAAGCGCTTCGGTAACGTCAAAATACCCACGGAAGCGCAGCTCGAAAAACACATGGTGTCGAGCGGAGCGCGCTTCGCGCGACAGCAAATGAAAGGAACGATGTTCCAAGAAGAAGGATACGTGCGCAACGTCATGTACAACGACGTGTCAGCAGAATCCACGTGCGGACTTTTGCGTAGTATCTGCCTACCGTCAATGAAAGGCGGCTATTACATCGTGCACGCCGCGATTTCCAAGGCGTCGGGCTCCATCCTGGCTGGTCATTGCCTCTGCCCCGCAGGGTGAGCAAGCTTTCTATTCTACATCTGGAGCGCGACCTGCATGAACCGCGTGCTGGACATTTAAGTCTGATGGGTTAAATTTTGGAATTCATAACTATACCGGCCCTGCCGTTTTGGGCTAGCTGTTTGCTTATATAAAGGTACGGTTGCTTAAATGTTGAAAAAATACACATACTGTAAATGAAGAAAGCGGGGAGTTCTTGTTTTTGCGCATTTGCATGTATACCGATCGACACGGTCGTGCAGCATACCAATTTGCACTTGTCTGCGACCGTACACAGCCTTGGATTGCCGGTATCACACAGTACACTATTTAGAGGCATATAACGAGAATGACTTCCAAGTTTGGCTGTTTACTGTAAAACCGCTAGTTGTACCTAACTTCGTGCCGGCATAGCTGTCTGACAAGCCGCATCGCATCGTTCAATGATGCTGTTAATGTGTGCACATGGTGTTACAAGGCCAACGCGCGAGTGGTGGTGTGCGGCTCATGTCTGAGATTGGCGCATGTATTTCACGTTGAGTGACGTGAACTTAAACCCGTTCTTTCGAATTCATAAACACTTGATCCCATCTTTTCCTTGATGAATACCTGTTGAGCATGAAAACTCATCTCCTCTTCCATTTTATTCTTGCAGCCTGAGCGGCACATGCCAACATTTTGTTGGGTTAATCCTTCATGCCATTCACTTGGCGCAAAAGGATGCGGCAACGTGCACGGAAGTTCCATGTGCTTGGATTGTTCCTGCCCAAGGTAAGAATGCTACTACTTAGCAAGCATTAGTTAACATAGGAGGCGGCAAAAGTGCCTAAAAAATCTGTGATCACACTTCCGGCCCCTTTCTGCAAACGGTTCTTTGTGGCACCGTGTTGACCATTTAACGTGTTGTAAAGTTTGCATTCGTGGTAGCAGCTGTTGAATATCAACTCATTCACACAGCTACATTGTTTACAGCGTACATGAGTATTGGTATGTGGACAAATATAGGCTACTGGTTTTAATTAAGAACACATATTGGTGTCGCTTCATAAATTCTTAACTACAAGACCTGCATAGAGAAAAAATAATCCCAAACTGCAACATTTAATTTTCTTACAATGGATGTGGTCGTTGGCTAAACATCACAGGAAGCACTTAAAATTTCGTTATTGTACTTGTACAAACAAAACTTTTTTTTTTCAGTCAAAAAGCATGAGCCACCTCTGCCTCTGCACGACATCAGTTTTCATACAAGGAAACATGAAGGTGCGAAAAGGCGGCGGTTTGATCCACTGCCAGGGCTCTCACCGAGTGACCCATCTCTGCTTGCTGCCGATCTCGAAAAGGTGGCAGCAAACTGCCTGCTTCTCCGTTATATGAGCAAAGAAAACTCAGGAGAATCACTTGTAAGTGCTACACTTAACTCTGTATGCTTGTGATCTGTTAAAATAAGAGTTAGCAGTGTTCCATCAGCATGTGACGACAGACAGGAACAGTTTGAGAGCCCCTTTTACTGTGCTTTTATGCGAAGTACAGTTTGCATCAGTATAACACTAATGTCAGTAGTGTTTATATACGGTGACTTTCTTTTTTATATCTCACTAAACAATCTGCAAGCTTAGCAATGATATGATGCAGCAAACCTGTGATGTAAGTCTTGGTTAATTGAGGCAACTAAACCTCTTTAAAGCCAAAGTTATTTTAAAAATTCTGGCAGAACCTATCTCGTGATGACTGAAATAATGCGAGAGCATTCATGCACATACACACTGTTAAACTGACACAAACATCTGTTCAACTTCCATTCTATAGCTTGTCTTGTCCATGACAGCAGTAAGGGACTGTGAATTCCAAAGTGTGATACATTTAAGGGCTTTCAAATGCTGTGTGCCTTTACAAATGACAAGACCTTTGACGCCTCCTGTAATACTGTAGGTATCAAGTCGGTGATGAACTCCCCAGTGCCTGCTTCATAAATTCTTATAGCCACATGTGATTCACATAATTATCATGCGAGACTGTCCAATCACCTGCAACTTATGCAGCAAAGCATGTGAGTATAGCATGCTGGGCAAGTCTTATTAAATTATCTGTACATAGTTTCCTTAGTTACGTGTATTAAGTGTCCCTTGATTTTTCATACCATGCTTTATAGCTGAATGGAATAACTTCTCTACACAGAGCTGCTGAACCTAATTTTAAAGAATTTTAAATCTTGCGTTGGCATATCTGATGTGCATTGATTACTGTTTACCTCTACGTATGGCTTGAGTTTTTTCTATCCCCTTCTGCAACATGCACATTATTGCACTTTCATATTTACATTTGCTCTTGATTTACAGCACATGTTAGCACGAGTTCATGTCACTGCATCTGAATGTTTTTTTTAATTTTCTAATGCTAGTAAGCTTGTAGTTTGCTTACTTTCAAAACTGTTCTTTGCTCACCCTGAAAGAAGGCATTTAGAGTACGAATAAATAAAATGTGAAAAATGATTCAGAAGTACAATACTGAGTTTGCTTGTTTAACAACCATGCGCAATAAGGCATGCCAGGTATGAGACCACAATCTGAACCTATTTTGTTGCGCTTCTCACCACTGGCGCAATATGATGCTGTCGAAGACCTGTTTACAAAATCCTCAAATCTTTACTATGCTGCTTCGTATATTTCAAGCTGCACTACTATTCAAGGTAGTCACTAAGCTAACATTTGCATGTTATCTGCGCTGTCTAATGTAAAGCACTATATTCCAGGATGAACACAGTCCCAGTGAAGTGGCACCAGAAGCTTCAGACACTCCACTGGTCTCAGACATTGAAGACATCCACAGTGAGACCTGTCAAAGACTCATACAAGAGAGGTTTGATGGTAAGAAAGTCCATTTCCTTGTTTATTACTTTTTTCGCAACTTTTTGTCTTGGCACGTGTCATTCTGAGGCTGTCTCATTTATATAAGAATGCCCACCTATGTCTCTGGGCATCACCTTCACAAGTATCCCACTGAGCAGCAGATAATGCAGCAGTCACTTTTAGACTTAGTGTCTTGTCATTTATTAACTTTTACAGGGCTGTCGCATAACTCGATGTGTGTGAGCACCCACAGGGTCCTCAAACATATCTGCTTCATCTATGGCATGTTTGTGAAGCACTGTGTGAATGTATAATGGATGTTCCTTTAGCATGAGTCCATCACCTGGATTCATGCACGGCATTTGTCATATATATATGTTGACTGTGTTTTAGCAGAGCATGGAATTGAAAGCATGCACATTTGTCTTGCTCTTGTTTTTAGGCATGTTTAAATACTTGCAATACTGAACCAACTCTACGATTTAGCTATGTTGACCAGCATAATTAGCGAAAAAAAAATAAAACATAATGAGCACATGCAAGTTACAAGCTGCAGAAAAATTCTTATGTCACTGTGAAAGTAAGCTGTACAATTTTGTAGGAGATTAGTATCTACCTACATTTTAATCGTTGCAATATGCAGTTGTGTCATTTGACACAACCTAAGTACTTTAGCCTCTTTGAGTAGGCCTGTAGGGGTTTCTTTGTAGGAGTAAATAAAAGCTAACCTAATGGTATTAAGTTTCTGACAAGTGATTCAACATAAAAGAAAGTAAGGCGTGCAAACACCAACAAGAGAACTAGACAACATGGCATTTACTTAGTTTGGTTCTCTTGTATCCATGTTTGCATGCGTTACTTTCTTTTAGTGCGATTCGCTACAAACTAGCTGAACTTTCTCTCATTTTAAGCTTCATTTCTAGTACACTTAGCTCCTATCTGCAGTGTTTGTGTTGTCTGGTTCTCTTGTGTCCATGTTTGCACCCCTTACTTCCTTCCACGATGAATCCCCAGCAAATAGCTCAACATTGCCATGACAAGTGATGCTTTGTTGACGTCATGCTACTTCTCATTGCTTTAATACAATGTAATGCTTGCTGTACGACTTGTAAACCGGATTCTAAACCTATAAATTAACAATACTGTTTTTTTTGCAGCTATACAGGCCCTCTCGGTGGACGGCAGAGCAGTTGTTCTCGAGTCAACGATTGGACAGGCCGCAAATCCAACCTGGCACATGGAGCGGATTGGTCGGCTAACTGCCTCAATGTTTAAAAGAATTGTGTGGTGTTTGTGTAGCTCTGCGAACATTAGTTGCATGTTTTGTGCTAACTGTTGCAGCGTTAACGAATGAGTGCTGGAGGCGGTACTTTGTTGCAGTGATGTTTGTGGTGGTGATTTGGAAGTGCGGTCCGCAATTTGTATGGGTTGCTGTGATGTGCTGTTGTTTGCCGTGCGCTCAAAAGCTTCAAACTCGGCTCGTAGCTCGGCTAAACTGTTTCGAAGTATTTTGTTTTCTATGGCAAAATGAAAAGAAATAGCATGGCCTAAGCAAATTGTGTAGCATTGGTGATAACTATAGCCGTTACGTCTATAGACATAACAAAATAAATGTGCAGTGTACATGGAAGATAACTGAAAAAGCAGTATCATTTATTTAGAGATAGAAAATACAAATTTCCTCAGAAGGTAGCACAGTACACAGCGTCGTCGTAAGTACACGTGATATAGTATGAGAGTACACTGTTGTTACACAGTCTGGTCTCTTCTGGTCATAAGCATGGTAAAGGAGGCTCATTTGAAGTAGAGATGTGCGAGCTGGCTACTTGTTCTCATTATTGATTGAAATGATTGGCTGTAGAAAATTGCACAAAAAGGCGCAAGTCCTAAAAATGCTGTCAATAATGTCGAGCATGTTGATTGGCAGTGGTTTGTCTAAAAAATGAAATTCTTTGATACGTCTTATGACTCGCTCAACATGGATCCTAGCGCCAGCTATTTTTCGGGTGGCAATCACGTCACTAGCTGACAATTGGTTCCCCATTTTAAATGGTGGC
Organism: Dermacentor albipictus; assembly: GCF_038994185.2. Classification (NCBI taxonomy): domain Eukaryota; kingdom Metazoa; phylum Arthropoda; class Arachnida; order Ixodida; family Ixodidae; genus Dermacentor; species Dermacentor albipictus. The sequence continues at coordinate 12,113,186 of NC_091830.1, read as the reverse complement.
ATGTGGATTTGAATAGATGGTGGAAAAACGCCCTCCAACCTAAAGCCTTTGTCGACCATCACACCGTCCCCCGCATCTAATAAACCCAGTAGGCCCGATTTTTCGACAACTTCGCTATCACTAACATGCCCACCCCACAAATCTGGCACAAATGAAACGTAGCCATCTGGTGTTACCCCAACAAGTGCTTTGAACGTGTTATAATGCTTGTACGAGGAGAAAGTATGCCTCTGTGCCTGTAGTTTTGAAGGTCTTTGGATTCTCACCTCTGTGCAATCAAGGATGACTCTAGTGTTTGAGAAGTCACTGAATGCCATTGGCATGTGCCTTTTGATCTCTGCTAATGTGGGAAACCTTGTCAATGCTGAGAGCTCTTTATCGAGAAAAATTACCCATGTACAAAAGATGCGACTAAGGCATGACTGAGAAATTCCAAAGATTCGAGCCACTTCCTTGGCACAAACACCAGTCCTGAGCCTATACAACACCATGAAAAGTTCTTCGCGCTTGGAGAGCTGTCTTTCCTTTGCTTGTGTTTTTCCTCCATCCCAATAAACCATGCGTTCTGCATGTTTTTCAATGTGCTTAAAGAGTGCTTCAAACTGTTCCTTACTTTGCAGTCCTGTATAAAACTTAAAAGACGATTTGTGAATAGTATCCACAGAAAACGTGCAGCGTTTTAGCTTTCTGCATTGCAGTTCTAGATCCCTGACTTTCCGTTGTAATACCACATTTTCAGTTAATAGGTGGTCAGTGTTCTCCTCTCTGCTTAAGGGCGTTGGCTCTAGGACCTCCTGTGGCTCAGTGAGCATTGGGGATGTTGCAAGCAGCAAGAGTGCATCAGCTGCTCCTTCCTCGTCGAATGAAGAGTCTGCACCTGCATTTGCATCAACAAATGCAATAAAGTGACGCTATTGCTTTAGACACAATTCATTGAACACTGACATTTACTCTGAGCATTCGCACTTTGTGCGGAGTGCACTACTCTAATGACCTGGTCACCTGAAAGCAAATTATGGATAATTCATATGTCGCAAACGTGCAAGACTCGCAATGAGCAACATAAGGTGAGCCTCAGAAAACATTTCCAGCTGCATAATGTGACAGTGTGCTTGCCATTAGTTCAAAAGCCACTGCTCACCCTGAACACAGGACGTGTCTGGTTCCCCATCACTGAGACCTTTGCAAGTTCCTCCTTGACCTGAAACCTCTGTACCTGTGACGTAAAGTGAGTAATAAAATAGTATGAGTACACACAAAAACGCATGACTCGGATAGGGCATGAAGTGTAGTTCTTAGGGCAAATATCACGTTTCACCACTGCATATATTCCTTTATAGTGTGCCATGTGCTTGGCGTACATACACAGGCAATGGGGAGGCCAACAGAATGTCAGTTTGCATACGTGTTTTACCCACATAAAGTATGTGTACACCTACAAAAATGCCAGAAAATGGCCAGTATGCCCGGAACCGGTGATACCTGCTGTTGGTGGAGCGCCTGTTTTCCTCTTGGAACGCGCCGCGGTACGAACATGGCGGTCGACCGCGTCCTTCTTTCTGAACTGGTCTGTATACACGAACAGCGTCGGTATGAAGTCCGGATGTCTGGGTGACAGTGAAGGTGCCCCTGGAATGTGTCTGTTACACAATAAGACGCGCCACTCGACTCCAGAAAGCGCAGCACGGGAAAATGAGCCATAGTACAAACCGTACTACATCGCTATTCGCTAAACGAACATAAGCTTTCTTCAAGAAATATTACTATACTCGGTGTCGACAAGAATGATGAAACGACAAATAGCAGCGATTGCTAACTAGCACCATCAGCTACTTAAACAGTGCACGCCGTTTCCAAATCTGCCCGGCAGTGCAGGCGCGCTTGGCTCCAACAGATAACTACGCCGACATCACGAGCACTCGCTGAACGCTTATGAAGTAGTAAAAGTGTGCACGGTGTAAAGTTGCTAAAGACGGCGCTCTAGCGGCGGCCGCACAGAGATGACAGCAAAAAAAAACAAAGTAAAGCACAACGCGGCGGCCGCACAGAGATGACGACAAAAAAGAATTTAAAAAAAAATAAAGCACCGCGTTTCACTCGGCCGGCTCGCGCGAGCAAGAGATCGTTTGTTTCGCTAGCTCAAACACATTTGCGTCTTTCTCGAGATTATTCGTATGAGTCAGTAACTACAAAAACAGAGAACTACGTATGTGGATGCATACCTGTCACAAAGTGCTTCCCGCAGAGTTGAGATGCTGCTGACGGCTGCCATGGACGCCCTTGCGCATCTTGCCGCTTCACAGCCCTAATCCAGGCTTCACGGCGCTGTCGATCTCGTTTTACCGACGGAAATCGGAAAAACCGCACTGTCCTGCTGGGACTGTCACGTGAGCTGCAGCCGTACGCGACACACGACATTGGCATCGCGCCAAATTTCGATGTCAATATGTTAGGAAGGCGTGCCGTGCGCGCGGCAGCGAGAATAGCGCAACTGAGAATCGCAGCGCCTGCCCCGGCTGTCCGCCGTCTGCTCTAGCGCCTGCCAAATCGCTTCGCTCCTCAGCCGCTAGGGCACTGCGCATGCGCAGTTCGGCGTCGCAAAAGGCGGATTGCTCAAGTCAAACTGCGCTCGCACGAATATCGCGCACGTTATACGCTCTCGACACGCACAAAAGCGCGCCAAGCGCGCGCAGAATGTCTTGTAGCCGACACGACGGCAATGGCTAATCTACGTTCGAGAGTAGCTCTTTCAAAAAAGCAAAAACAAGCAACAATGTGACGTCACATCCTGCGAAAAAGAGTTGTTCTCCTTTCTCACCTTCTCTCAGCTCACGCATGCGCAGCGATCACGGAGCACTCGGGGGCGATGTTCAGGTTCGTGGAGACCAATCGTTCAGAGAAGTGGGGGCAAAATGGCGCGGAGGGAGGCGGAGGGGGGTGAGGAGGTCGCACGGCGGCGGCAGAGTTCAAAGAGTGGCAGTACTTTCAAATCAAGGGATTTTACTCCGAGCAGCCCTGTTGCGCGCAGCGCGGCGTGGTTTCGCGAAAAACAGTAAACGGGAACTGGCCCGCTCCTCAGTTTTCATTCCTCCGTGCCCCCAACGCAAGTTGCGCCCCCGAGTAGAAGTTCCAACAGCGGCTACATTTTGCTGCTTCGCTAATAATTCGACAAGCGGAACTACGCTGCTGTTATTTTATTTGCGCATATTTCTTTTTTTTTTTGTGAGTGGCGAGCACCGCAAACGTAAATGTGCTCGAGAACACCCTGCGTAAGTGGCGCCACCGTCACAGATTGTAGCTCCGACCATAAAGAGTTTATAATAAGGAACTATATGGTTCCAACTATAGAGTTTCATATGATAATTGTATGAAACTCTGGTTCCAACGACTCAACGATGGCCGCTTCTCATTAGTTCGCCGATCATCCATCCATCCACTCGCCAACTTCATCCATCCACTCGACCAGTAAAAATGGCGGCCTCCATAGTCGTCGAAGTGTTTTCAAAATCGAAGTCGCTAAAACAATTTTCGAAGCCGTTCGACGCTCCATCCGACGCAAAAACGCACTTGGAACGACTCAGTGACACAGTGGCCGTCGTTCAGAAGGAAGTGAACGCCTACCTCACCGAACTCGTGGACGCTCAGCGCAAGTCTGGTGCTGGCGACTTGGATGCCGACAACGGTAATGTACCGAAAAGTGAAAAAAAAAAAAAAGCGGAAGGGAAGGGGGGGGGGGGGGGGGAGTAGCGTAGCGAGGAAAACTTCAGTTTCTTTCCTACGTCTATTCATTTCACCTTTAGTCGCCTTAGACAACCGCTATGTCGAGGTTGTATTGGCATAACACGCCTCCAACTAGCACCAGTTCACTATGGACGGAAGGTGCTAACATGTAGTTGCAGCACAGAGCGCAGGAATAATATAGGATGTAGCATTGCATTCTCCCATCCACCACATCGAACATGCACGATGGTGGCATAAAGGTAAGTGGCACACGATAATTACGGTTCTGTTGTGCGATAACTCGTCGAGCATGAAAGCAGGTTTGCCGAAGAAGATTACCCGTGCGTACGTTGCATGAAAAAAAAAGGACTTCGGAGAGAGTTCCGTGCATGTTTTGAAAATGTCGGAATGTATACATTACGAAGTAGATACGAATGTGGTCAGTCCCTATGAACATCTGTCGGGTAAAGCATGTTCGCAGTAAAGCGAGAATACGTCTCCAATATTGGCGGCACTAAGTAGAGGACAGTCACAGTGGTGTGAAGAAAAGTTGGTGCATGGCCTCGGTGATGTAACCATGCCCTATTCTTTTTAGAGACCGCAAGGAGCAAGATGATATTGAATCACACAAATTGTGTTGTGGAGTGTGGTTGCTGGTGCCACCATCCAATTTCAAAGGGCAATTCACCCACACTCATGTCGATGTGATTTTGTGCAGAATGGTTAGGAATACGTAGGCCATTATTAGCCGAGTCCCTGTATGGTCAATGGTCATCATGTTCACTCTTTGAAAAAAAAAAAAGCCATTACACGGTTAGCAACAATAATTTCAAGGGTAATCCTGTATAGTCTCGTGTAGTCTCCTGAAATGTATGGCAAAGTGGTGCAGACTACCAGATATGAATGAGCTGGGTGCGTCTTGATTGGCAGTAACGAAAGGTCATCATTGTGAAATATCGATGGGGCCAAAAAGCAAAGTGCACGTAATGATGCTTCAAGGACTGTGCTTGTAAAAAAATGTGACTTCTTTTGCATGCAAATGATTCCGATGAACATAATGCAAAACCACTCAAGAAATTTAGCAGAAAGGTGAATTTTATTCGGAAAAACATTTTACATTTTTTTACACTGTTCGGAAAAACACAAATTAGTATGTGCTCTGATCAATGATTCTGATCATCTAAAGGAAGAATTGTCAAAAATGAGAAGTTGAGTAGGATGAAAAATTTTTGCTCTAATTAAAGTGGGCTTAACTAGCATTCAAGCAGTTCTGTGCTCCCAACTACACTCTTCAACAGATCCTTGCACCATTTGATATTTTGCACAAGCACAAAAGAAAACGCCATCTAGAAAAAGCACGTAAGAAATCTACAGGCTTGTTATGGTTGAAACACAGAAGACTACTTTTTCGAAACATCTGCATCAGCAGGTGTTTGGTGTGTTGCGATACCACGTGCACACATGTAGCCTTGCGTGGCTTTACCGTGTCCTGGGAAAGAGGCAACTTGGGGGTTGAGCCGATGCGTGTTCAGACCGTTAAGGCCCCCTAGCAGAGGGAACACACTCCTTTGGCCTCTGCTTCACATAGACGGCACCTCCAGAGTTACCCACCCTGGCGAAATTGGTAGTTGCCTTTTCCGGTCCCCCTCTCCAATCTTCATTATTCACTCTCTTTCAACCTTTCCTCTCATCTGCTCACTTGATTTTACTTATGGTTTTCCAGGCATCAAGGGTGAACTGTGTGTACCTGAATATCCAGTCTTGGGTATATATATTAGGTTATAGCGATGTTGCATAGCTGGCATCTACAGGTATTTTCCTAATGTAGTGCGTCCACTTGTTGGGCTCGGTAGTGGGTGGCTACCGTCGCCGCCGAACATTCCAAGAATGTCACGGCAAATGCATTCTGCCCCACTTCCAGATCACCTTAACAAATGAGGGCGTACCAAAACAATTTTTTATTTTCACTTTCTGCCGCAACTCGGAAACATTGACATGTTGCCATGTGACGCACAGTGAAGGAACCACACCAATGAGTAAGGTATATCCATTCTTAGTGGCGAAATACTTCATAGAAAAAATGGGAAAACAATGCAAAGTCTCGGAGATGTCAAGTGTGGACCTCCTCGAATTCAAAACCAAAGACGAAGTGGAAAAGCTGGCTGATTTCACCAGTTGAGTACAATTCAGTTCGCTAGTTGGTGCGAATCCATAAATACTTTGTTTAGCGCAAAACAACAGACACAAGAAAGACGACAGGACAAGGTGCATTGTCCTTTTTTGTGTCTGTTGTTTTGCGCTAAACAAAGTATTTATGATTTCACCAGTAAAGTCACAATCTCAGCACACCGTTCTCTTAACAGAAGCAGGAGTGTGATATCAGATTTCTTAAACCTGAGTGAAGAACTTCTTGAAACGCGTCGTACTTGCCCTTGGTTCTGCCTAGTTCATGATGCAGGGTATGTGAAAATCAAGGAGACCATACATTCCAAACCCGAGGCGATGCTTCAGGTGCCAGAGGTTTGCACATGCATCACAATTGCGCAAAGACGTGCAAAGTGTTGTGGCAATGAGAATCGGTTGGACAACTGCAGCGCTCTGCCACACTTTACAAACTGCAAAGGAGATCATCCAGTGTATTGATGATCTTGCTCTTGCGGGAAGAAAGAAAAAGAATTGCACTCACTGTGAAAGAGACCTATGAACCAGCATGAAGAAAAGCTATCACTTATGTCAAACAACTATACCATTATAGCATGGCATGGCAGGGGGTAGCGCCACAGTAGTCTTGGTGGTCCACAGGGAGTAGTCGGTAGGCCAGTAGTTACTTCACCTTGGTGGCAGCAGCCAGTGCTGCTTCATCATCATCAAAGACGCGTCTGCAGACACCAGTTTCGCAGGGCCCTAGGCTAAATCGAACTCCGAGGCATGAGGGGCATGTCTCAGCGCCTGGTTCTCAATCATCCAGCAACTTGGAGAACACTATGGAGGTCGACCCAAAAACTGCAGCATTGACACCAAAAGGTCAGCGCTTTCTGGAGCGCACTAAGACAAGCTCTTAGTAACTGCGCAAAAAAAAAGGGGCCACTAACCTGAATGGCTACCGCTCTTGCAATAGTACAATTACTTTAACACATCACCTACAACTTTGGAGTTCATGCACATAAATTACATTCTCAATTCTGCCGTTATGGCTTTGATCACACGCTGGAATTGTAGAGGACTGATTCGCAATTTAGGTCTACAGGAAATGAATTTAGGTGCTAAGCACAGTCAACTGCTTAAAGGTTTCACTGTTGTGTTCGTGAACTTCCCAGCCGTTTGTCAGGAGTTGCTACCGTCGTGCAAGGCGGCATTCCTACCCGAAATGTTCAATTAAATACCTCTTTCGAGGTTGTAGCCATCACTGTTCCATCAAATAAAACTGTTACGATCTGTTCAGTTTACAGTCCATCTCATATCCACTTTACAATTAGAGAACTGGAAAGCCTAATAAAACAGCTGCCTAAGCCTAAGTAGGAGATATTAATGCTTGTTCTACTCTTGGGGCAGCGATAAAGCTGACCAAAGAGGGCAACTTATTGAAGATTTCATTTTATCTAAACATTTGCCTTTTAAACTCAGGTGCGTCAACCTATTTCTCACCTGCTTCATGGAATTTTAGTTGCATGGATTTAGACTTGCTGAGTGTGTTTTACTGAATTCCAATGGGAAGTCCTGAACGCTTCATATGGCAATGACCATTTATCTGCTATCATCTAACTTGCATCATCACTACGCATTATAAATTTCAAACCATGTCGGTGGAAAATACTTCTTGCTGACTGGCTGCTTTTCATGAAGCATTCAAAACTCGAAGACTTTTCAAGTGAAGTAAGTGTAAATGAAAATAATGAAAGATTCTCTGTGGTTTTAAATGCAGTGGCAAAAAAGCGAATACCTCAAGGATCTAGCCTTGTGTGCAAAAAACTATCCCTGGTGCACTCCTAAGTGCACAGAAGCCAAAAATGATCAAAATAGGGTGTTTGAATGATGCCATACTGCTGGTCAAACAAGATTATAGGTTTTTAGGAGTAATCTTTGACACCAAACAGCTTCCTAGACCACATAAAAACACTAAATGTAAAAGCAAATAAAGCATTTAATATCCTCAAAGTGTTATCTCATAAGCACGGGTTCCGACCAAATGTGTCTTTTACATAGCTACCGGTCTCTTGTGTGTAGCCTTTACACTACGGCTGCATGGTTTATGGCTCAGCCAGACAGTCCTACATTGACTTGATCCAGCACTTCCGAGTGGTGCCTACAGAACATCACCTGTCCCAAGTTTATGCATTGAGTGTAATGAGTCTTCCTTACAGCAGCCCAGAGCATTACTCACTTTTTGTTACTAAGAATTCAATCATCACCACAGTGCACATATGCTGCAACATGATCACACAATGCAACTCGCACTTGTACTACATGAATAAACCGAACATGATTGGGTTGCTTGTCTTGCAATAAGAGGTACTGTCGGGATTATGAGATTCCTCATGAAGTCCTCCAGGTTGCCAAAAAGCCACAACAATTGCCCCCGTGCTATGATTTTACAGTTATGCAACTGGACATTAACACATCTACACACGAACACATTATACAGGGATTCCGTACTCTTCATAACAAATATCAAAATTACATGTAATTTTACACTGATGGGTATAAAACAAAACGTGGGTGTGGGGACACTAACAAAAAATTTGGAAAAAAGTGTCGGATTAACAAAACATGTCTCTGTTTTCACTGCTAAAGTTTATGCTATATGGGCGTAGTTAAAAAGGTTATCACTGAAAAACAAAAGTGCAGTCAAGTACACTGTTAAGTACACTAAAGGCCCCACATCTGAAATGTGAGTGTGAACCCGCCTCCCCACCTGTGGATATTTTAAACATGGTGGCGCTTAACAATTACGAGAGATCAATTTGCATCTGCTGGGTCCCAAGCCACGTGGGGCTACCAGGCAATCAATCAGCTAATAGATGTGCATCAATGGCACCATACAAAGGCATAACAAACACAGCACTTCCATATAAAGATAGTATCGATGCGATCAGGAACGCGCGCCGTCAAAATTGCAACACGAATAGGACCATTGTGCAGACAAGCTACATCTTACTAAACCCGTACGGGGTGAGTGGAAGTCGCAACCACCAGGAGTGGTTCTTTGAAGTACTTTTATGCTGACTATGCATTGGGTACACACACCTTGCATACAATTATTTACTTGAAAGAGATGCACCAACAAGCGTGAAATGCCAAGAATCACTAACATCGTGCAAATATTACTTGTGTATACACATTGAAGTACATAGACAAAACCTTTTGCACAATTTGTATGAGCTACACATACCTTTACACCGTGCTTTAATTTTAGGAGGTCATCCACTACTTCCATCACCAGGCATGCATAAATTTCTAGACAATGTTGACTTACACAAAACATAGATCAACAAAGCCTTCTTTTTAAATTGGAGGAGGTCCTAGTTACCGCACCTGCCAACTCTGCTGAACTTCTCCTTATGTTCAACTTTGCACTCTTTTATGGTTTTATGAACGATGTGTCAAGTTTTATGAAAAATGCTATTCGTGAAAAAGTTTTGATGTTGTTGAGTTGTCTGGCAGCGCGGTGTTGTAAATAATACATGCAAAAAGGCAATTGTGATGGTACCTGTGGCACGATCTTGTACTACTGCAATACTTTGGTTCCAAAGTATCTTGGTTAAAACACGTTGGCGGGCTAGCTGGTTAGAATTCGTGATAGTGTTTTCCATGAGAAGTGTCGTCTCTATGTATCTGCTTCTTTCTCTGTCCTCGTTCAGTTGCGCTTAAACCCTCTATCCAAAGTATTGCCATGGTAATACTGGGTTCCCCGTCAGTGCCTGACAATGTGGAGAGATCTTAACGTGATACCGTTAATGGCCCTGTGTCACAGAAAATTTGGCATTTTGCGTCCAGCATTACCTGTCGTTTTTGTAGAAATCATTTCAAACCATGCAAACCCAACCACGCAGACCCTCCGTGTAGCGCAAAGAAGTTACTAAACTAATTGAATTCATTAAGGTAAATTACAAAAATAGTAAAGTATGACTTGCAACCTACAACATGATAGCGTTGGATTGTAATTTGAATGTACAAGAAAATTATTCTGTTACTCGGAAACTCAAACACAAACCCCTTTTCCAGCTTTTCTACCATTCATAGATCGGCCATGGCATTCGAGACTTGCGCGTGCAAATCTCTGAGGCCACGGAGCGGCGTGCCGTTTCTTGCAACGCCTCCAGATGGCGCTCACCTTTACTGCATCGCAGCCCGTGTAAGAGGCAGTGTTTCTACAGAAAGCTCGCCTTCGCGCATAATGTTCATCGCCAGCGTTTCACAGTTAACATTGCGGCTACGTAAGCTGCAGTTGCCGGGAGGTGTGAGAAGCAGTCGGGAATCTTCGAATGCTATCGCGCTCCACTCTTAAAGGTAAAGCTTAAGCTCACTTCAGATTTTTTAGTAATGCAAGCAAGACCTGAACAGAGTCTTGCTTGTTCGCCTCTGACCATGACCTCGGTAGTTTTCTGATGGTGAATAGACAATATCGAGGTACTTGCTTGCCTGTGCTACATGCTTGCACTGCCCCACAGATTGTGTGCTGCCACCTCACAGCAGGACAAAGTACCGAGATGAAATCAGCTCATCCATGGCTTTGCTAGAAAGTGAAAAGTACCTTTGACGAGCATAGCTCGTGCTACACCGTATATAGTGTAAATGTGTGGATGAACTCGGCTTGTCTAAGGATGGGCTGGGTTAACTGTCATGCCATCATTGTTGGGGCACTCCATAAACAAGCCTGCCCAAAAGACTCGCCTCTCCAACTGGTTCAGGCATCAAATAGTAATCCTGCTTTCGTGTCCCCTTTCAGGTGAAGACGACACTGACGATGCACCAGTGAAGAAGAAATCCAAAAAGTCCTGACACCACGAAAGCGGTGTTGTCACGTCATGTGAATACCTGTTTCTCTGTAAGTTGCTGCACAATAAAACATTGCTTCATCGTTCTTCTAATGTTAATCATGCAACCGCTTGCAATTAGCCAGTTTACACAGCTGAAAAAGATGCTAAGGAACGCTACTCACATGATAAGGGAAAAACGGTTATCCTTTTTCCTTTACGAAGGGTTTTTTAACCCACACAAAATTTTAAGAAGTGACCCGCGGCAGTTAGCACAATTTTAGTTCTTGAGCCGATTACTCGAAGAGGCAGACACTACAGCCATAGGAAATTGAAATGCATAATCAATAAACTGCAGCTAGTTAAGCTTATAACTAATTACTTTATAGCACGTATAGTAATTTGTGAGTTGTAGCTGGCGAGCTTGCAAGGCTAATCTGCACAGAACAAATTCTCTGGACGGAACCATTTTTTATGATATTCATTCCCAAAATGTGCAACAATGCACTTTGTCATTTCAGGTATTTTTATGCATTGGTGGATAAAATGGTGCTTTGTTAAAAAAATGTAAGTGCAAGGTTACTACAAATGCTAAGTAACTGCAAGGTTGGCGGTGCATATCACTAAACCAGCACTGACCTCAGCATACATTCTTTTAAGTGAACACACCTTGGAAACTCCCTGGCTACACTTAGTAAATTGCAATTAGTTATTAGCTTAACTAGTGCAATTTCATTAGTTTGTGGATTATGCATTTTGATTTCTCGGCAAGTAATGTCTGTGCTAGTTGTCTCAGGTGATGTTTAAAAATTCCGTATGTTCTAAAAAAAAAAAAAAACTAGTATGTATGAAGAACACTCAAGTGCACTCGTAACAGTCCCACTTTGAATGCTTGTAACAAGCCCTTTAGAAGCCTCATCCCTCTCAATCATGAATTGTAATCTACTGTTGATAAATGTATGAAATTTACACAATATTATGCCAAGGTGCTGGAGACAAAATTGAAAGCAAGTCAAGGTGGTAAAATGACTCTTTGTGCATTCTATAGTGAGTCATCATAATTTGATGAATTCAATAATTATTGGTACTGCTACAGGCTAGTTGGAATGTTGGATTCATAGTTACGAAAAATTCACCGCAAACAAGGAAAGAAATGCACCGAATTTTTCATGACCATGAATTCAGTAATTTGTGTATGATGAGTCATGCTATGTTTATTTATAAAAGTGATTGAACCGTGCTGGAATTACACTCAGAGGTTAAGATGTAGATACTTCATGTAAGCAGAATGTTCCATTTACCACAACTTTAATGTTCATGGTCTATTCCTTCCTACCACTGCACAAAAACAGCGAAAATAAGTCATACACAAATGTGTATGCCACGACTGAAGGGATTATGCAGATTCTCTTGTTTAGATTGAACTGAGCTGGGAATAATGTAACGATTTCACTCTGTTTCCTTTTCAAGCTTTATTAGTGGTCCAAGCTTTGTTCAGTCTGTTACTGCAGGGGCAGGCTTGTCAAAAGCAGCAGTTGACGGGAACTAGAAGTTTATTTTATGTACCATGCATGACACGAGAAGTGAAAAAAAAGCTTCCTTCAGGGCAACTTTAGGTGTCGCACCTCTGTAACTTGGGCAGGGATAAGCATTACATACCAAAGCCACAATTTAATTATGAGGCATGCTGTAGTGGAGGACTCTGGATTAGGTTTGACTACCATTTCCTATGCAACTAAATCAAAGTGCATTAGCATTTCTTTATTCCGTCCCCATTGGAATGTAGCCAGGATCAAACCCACGAGGTATTTTACCAATACCTGTCACGACACCTGTCATAGATTCTGGAAGACTAGAGAGACAAGGAGTCATTGTGTGAATAACACATTTATAATTATAGAGCAAAAACAATACAGAACCATAAACAAATAACACTGCCATACGCATTACGAGCACCATACAAGATACATGTAGTCTTATTCATTTAGAAAGGCATAACCATTGTGTGATGTCAGTGCTAACAAGGTGTGGTATCTGAAACTCCACCATGGAACAGGACAGGTTTGATTCTTAGGTGGCTGTCATACTGTTGGGCGGAGCCTGATGATTGGGTGACGTAGCACAAGATGGCACCAGGTGGATGTGTGGCCGCCATTGCACACGACGGGGCCCATTGAGCAGTGGTGGCGAGTCAAAGGTGGGACTGGCAGTGGAAACCATGCCGGGTACAGTGATGCGTCGTCGCTGTACTCTTAAGGGGATGACAGGCATTGCCGGTCTTGACAGGCCTTGCACACCACCTGCTGCCGTCTCCAGAGTGCAGTGGGGAGACGCGTCTGCTCTTGCGGAAGGCCACATCACGCACTGATCTTCTTCATTCTCAGTTTTTTTCCGAATTCTTCAACACGCATGTTTATAGTACATCCTGTTTACTCTGTCTTTCACACAGCAGAGATGCTCTCATACTTTTCTTTTGGAACTCAACTCGCTCCCTGTTCTCCTTTGCTCATAATACTTCGCATGGCAAAATGACATGCAGTTCGTTGAGATTGACAAAAGTGAAAGATTATATAACCACAATGGAAACAGGGACGCGGAATGAGATTTACACTGAACATCTGATACATACTGTTCATACAAGTCATTCCGTGGTGTACAAATGGAAAAAGTGAACACACTTTACCACGACATAAGTGCAGCACACAGGAAAGAATTGATTAGAGTGTAAAAGCCACACTATGTAGAATGTAAAATTCCATACATGTAAATCATGTTCATAGAAATTATTTAATATTGTAGGGACGATCCAAGATAACCTACCTTCAGCACCGTTTGCTGCCAGCACCAGTGCTAAAAGACAGATTGATAACCTGTCTTTCAGCACTGCCATAATTGATATGTAGGCTTCTCACAATGAACTGGTCATTGTGTTAGGTTAGAATAGAACAAACATTGGGCGTGGTTGCAACTGTATGACATGCAGAACCAGCTTCTAATTGTACACAACTAAATACATGCAGAAAAACATCGCTTGAAGTACGGGGAGGCACTCATTATGGCATGCAGGGTTGTTTAAAGGAGCGCTGATTCGAGAATTCGTATCCTATTTTTGTGTTAAGTGAAATTCACACCCTCAAAGCCGTAGAAATATGTTGGCAAGCGTTGAGTGGCTAAATAATTACTACAGTATCCCCTTGAGGCATGATTTTTGATGAACCGTCTCTAAATTTGCTTTTTTTGACAAAACAATTTTGAATCACGTGACACTCCACTGCAAGAAAGACAAGGTTGTAGTATGGTACGTAGTGGATTTTCTGTGGAGTCATCATAGCTAGACTAAATAATTATTTGTTCACTGTGCAGTCAGTAATGCTTGTTTTCACAGCAAAATTCAATCACAAGCTTGAAGTACATCTGCAATTGAATTATTGACTGCATGTCTTACAAGAATATATTTTCTCAACATTGCTACACAAAAGTGGCATGCCGAACATCCTGTCAAACAGAGTAGCACCATCAGCAAAGTGGTCGTCTATCATAATGTCACAGGACATTCAGTGCCAGGTCTGGGGCTTCACGGCCAACTTTAAAGGGCCACTAATGGGAAATATTAAGACAGGTTGATAGAGTATTCATCTACAAGTCATGTACCTTTCTGTGTGCCAATATATTACTCTTCTGCGTAGAAAATTGTTCGAGGTCCCACTGCTGCAGCTCAATTTGAGTCACCTGTGGCAAAACAGACCTGTTGATGCAATTTCCACATGGCTCCCTCTATGTGGCTGTTACGTCTTTGAGCTCTTTACTTAGCTCTATATAGGAAGCCTACTGCTTGATGGCTCTGCTTGAGTTCAGGTTGCACGGATGCAGGATTCAAATACCTGAGTCTCTTTGGGAGTTGCAGATGTGGTAGCTGCTCTCCGTGAATCGGCCAATGTTGACGTCACATGATTGCCATAGTCCACAACAGGTGGCACCACTAGGACTCTCAGTTTTCGTCATTTTTCTCACGCACAAAAGCTTCGTTTTCGTTACAAATGAATTAATTATCTGAGAAGCCTAATCTTTATGAACAGTTCGACCTAACACTTTTCTTTAATGTTAGTTCAATATTGTATATTAGTATGTATCGTGTTTCCCAGCTGCCCCACTCACCAAGTGTAATCCTTTTACATGAGGAGCATGTGATAGTGGCTCTAGAATTTTTAAAATGGGTATATAGCTCATTTAATGTTGTGAAACTTTTGCACCCGACATTTTGGAAAAATTAAAACGCATGCACTGGGGCCACTTAGCCACCTTGCAACCCATAGATTTTCCTGTAAAAATTTAGTGCCAGAGAAATCTTATGCGCTACAGTTATTCGGCTATCATGGTATTTGTTGTTAATGCATGAATGTGTTCAATATTCAGGTTTGTGGCTTCAGACGTTCTTCTTGCATGCTGTTATTTATTCCGATTTTTCTCTTAAATTTACGAGAAATCATTTTTTTAAATGCATGAAGGCACTAAATTCGTGTGCACTTGCATAGTTGTTCCAGGCAGGCTTGTACCCATGATGTTTTTTTCAGGGGGGGGGGGGGGCAACCCCCAAGGTAACTTTTCTACGCAAACCAGGGGCGGGTCTACTTTTACCAGTACAAATGTTTATTCCCACTGCTCGCTGTAAAGGCGCATAAACCTGCAAAACGGAAATGAAATAAGGTGTATCTGACAAGTACGCCTGTGACATACACCTCTGCTTTACTTGGCAAACCAGGAACTACATCAAATTGACTTGTGCAGGAAGGACACAGCCAAGAACAAGTAAACAAGCAAAAGCGTAAAATGAAGATTTCTAGTAGTGCCTTTCTAATGAGCTCTGGATGAATTATCGTGAAATATATATTTGCAGAACAATTACAGCTTTTTTGGGGCCCTCCTTTACTGCTCTACCTAATGAAGCACTAAAGCCCATAGAGTTTCATACAGTAATTACTAGAGGGAACTCTGGCGGTAGTGTCTGAGGGAGCTGCAATGGGAGTGGTTGAGCCAGCCTGGGAATTATGGGAAGTACATGGATTTGCCTAAACTTCGTTCTTCTGGCTTTGCAAACTTGTAATTTTCAGCAATGTACTGTGCAGTAAATAATTAAATAAACATTATTAAAATTGTCCCACCGCATGATTCGAACACAGGACTTCTGGGCACAGACGCCCAATATTGAAACCATTACACCACGGTCGCATGCATAGACAAGTGACAACGGCCTTATGAATTTATCGCGGGCAGCCCGGTACCTTGAGACGCTACTGTTGCAATTAGTAGCGATTGTTTGTGTTCGCAGCGTATTCTACACTAAGAAAAGTATACATTGCTCTGAAATTTATGACAATGAACGCATACAAAGCATAATAAACGAATCCACAAGCACAAAGATCGCACAAGCCCTCGTACTTCCCATCATTCCCATGGTGACTCAATGACTGAAGCACTAGAGATTCTTTTAGTACATTGTAGGAAACTCTATGCTGAAACCGACTCATATTCTCATTTGGGAAGTTGCATAATGATGCGTGGCCACCAGTCCCATACAACCGCATAGAGCGTAGGGCACTGTGGTTGTAGACTTGCTGCGCCCACCGCAGAAGGCTAGAAAAACACCCACATAAACATAGCAAATAAGTGCTTACGTCGGGCGGCTTGACTGATAACTGTAGAAGCGCCATTAAAAAAACACGGAATCATTCTGCCCTTGTAGCAGCGTTTTCTCTACTTTTTCAATGAAAAGATTTTCAACCATACATATTTTCACAGCTAAATTTGCACATTTTTTATTTTCCTTCCTGTATGGCTGTTGCCTCGGCTCTCTCCCTTAGTAGATCGCTTAATTTTTCAATTTCTTGCAACTCTTGTTTTCCGTTGCCACTTTTCCACGAAAAGTACTCTACAATTATGGGAAAATCCAAATGAGGTAACAGTTATTGCAACAGCTATTGCAAGGTTTCAAGGTTTGGTTGAAATTTTGAAGTTTCTAGGGATGATTATTAAGCTTAGATCATTGAAAAGATAACAGTGGGGCCTTTCTAGCGGCTACACCTTCAGATTTCGAAACAGATTTCGAAATAATGAGAAAGGCAAAAACAGTCTAGCATTTTTTAGCTGGGAGAATATCAATCTATTTCACGCTCTCAGTTCTCGTGTCCTTTCCCTTAGCCCGTCCAGCGATCGCTTCTATGCTTCGGCCATAATGGTACGGTAACGGCAGCCCACTGTTGACCGCTGAATAGCTGTCAAGTGTCAAGATTGATTTGGCGGCGCTTTAGGAGTGGTGGCGCAGCCAGGGGTAGGAGGGGGGGAGTATGTTGCTCAATTTCGGGAAGAGGGGGCCCCTACCCCCGGGCACCCCCGAACGTGTGCCTGGTTCACAATTTGTTGCAGATTGTCAAATTTATAAAGTTGCAAAGAAGGAAATTTTAAAAATTTAAGAAATCACGAGAAGGAAATTTAAGAATAAAAATGGTTTAGAGAGCATACGACAAGGGTTAACAAACCTCGACTTGGAACTTGCCACTGTCATTGTAATGTGTACAATCATTGCATTCTACCAGTGCTAACATATGGGGCAGAAACTTGGAGGTTAACAAAGCAGCTCTAGGACAAGAACCGTGCAAAGAGCAATGGAACAAAAAAATTTGAGGCACAATGTTGAGAGAGAGGAAGAGATTGGTGTGGATCAAGAGCAAACGGGCATGGTCGATGTTTTAGTTGACATTAAGAGAAAAAAAAAATGCAGCTCGACAGGCCATGTGATGCGTAGGGTAGGCAATCAGGGGACCATTAGAGTTACAGGGTAGGTGCCAAGGGAAGCGCAGTTGAGGACGGCAGAAAATTATGTGGGGGTGATGAAATTGGGAAATATGCAGGCACAAGTTGGAATCGGGTAGTGCAAGGCAGGGGTAATTGGAGATCGCAGGGAAGAGGCCTTCATCCTGCAGTGGACATAAAAATAGTCTGACGATGACTATATGGTGCCACAGTCCCAAACCAGGCATGCATCTGCACCTCATTCTATAGCAATATCTCGTGTGCAAACTACCATCGGCACATTTTGAGTCACAAATGTGCAAAGAGATGAGCCAAAAACTTCAAGGCAGCAGTCATTGACAGAGTGCATGCTAGATGGCACCACCATACCACCCGCCCTACAGCAAACTCAAAGCTTCACCAAGGCATGTACCACATGCGCCTTCATGGTACTAGTTTAACATGCACCTGAAGCTGCAATTGATGGGCAAGCACATGCATGAGCATGCAAGAGAAATTTGAAGTTATCGGAAAGTGTTATGCCAAGAACCTTTTTTGTAGTGCACTTTTCACGGACCATTCATTTATCAACATGCACTCACAAATATATTTTGCAGTACAGTACCACAAGATTTGCACGCATTCTCATTTCCTGTGTACTGTCGTCTAATAAAGGGAATCATTTGAACACTGTGCAAAGTCAATGAGGTGTTATGTTTTTTTATGGCTCTGAAAAGATATCCAGAAACTACAAAACATGCACTGCAGCATTCAGAGGATTGTGTTCAACTTTCTAACACACATTTTATAAGATATTGTATTAAAGGGGTGGGGGAGTTCTGGAATCGTGACCACCTGGGGGTTTTCGAACATGCACCGAAAGCCATAGAGCTTTCTAAAATTACTAGAATCTCTGGAGCTGCGATCGTTGAGCCTCCATGGGAATGATGGGCACCACATGGATTTGCCCGATCCTCATCCTTGGGGCTTCAGATGTTCTTGTGGCTTCATAATGCTTTATCTGGCCCCAAATTAGAGTAATTTTAGAGCAATGCATACTTTTGAATGCAGAGGTTTTGATTGCAGAGCCTCTGCAAGCGTGCATAATTGCTGCTAATTAC
Source organism: Dermacentor albipictus (assembly GCF_038994185.2). Classification (NCBI taxonomy): domain Eukaryota; kingdom Metazoa; phylum Arthropoda; class Arachnida; order Ixodida; family Ixodidae; genus Dermacentor; species Dermacentor albipictus. Next base: position 12,094,585 of record NC_091830.1, on the reverse strand, counting down.
AGTGGTTCCACTTGTCCACGTGTCCTTGGCGTAATGCTTTCAATATCGGGCTTCTTTGCTAGAGGTCGAATCCTGCCGTTAGGCAATTATGGGTAACTTTAACGCAGTACTTTCTTAAAAATGATTACTTTGCAAAGTCATGAAGCCATTTAGAGGCAGAAGGACAAAGTTGGCTGAACTGCCTTGCTTGCAGCTCCTGCAGACATAGCTGCACAGTTCCCTCGAGGAATTGTATGAAACTATGCCCGACGCTAAGTAAGCGGAAATTGTTGCACTAAGCTACAATCAGAACATGGCTGTAAATAAAAAATACAAGAGTTTGAAGCATGCAAAACAATACATATATAAATGAGGAACAATCTGTAGTTTGTGAAAAATCTTTATTAGTAAATCATCAGTAAAAAAAAGTAATCTGTACATTGTGAGCACATCAAAAACATGTCATGGTTCATGAACACACAGAGGAAGCATCCCCTGCACCATCAGCCTTGAAACAGTGGGAAGCAGGCAACACGGCAGTCAGTCAACAATGAGATCAGAAACTCTTACGAGTACGCTTGGTACATACGCCACTGCGCTGGGGCTGTTTAATTGGCAGGCCCTTTAAGCACATCACTCTTTGCTGGAAGACGACTGTGCCTCTGTGCAGAGCTTGATATACTTTATGATTGAGCCGTCTGCAAGAGAGAGAAAAGGAGAAACGAAAGGAACAGCACGTCAAGTCTGGGCCAAGAAAACTGCACTGCAAAATGAGATCACTCCAGAAATACTAAGCAAGGAAGGCAAAAATGTGGGTCAAGTTATCAACCGCATCAGAAATTGTATTAAGCCATCACAGCCACACATTATTATTCAAATCTATAGTCGATGTAAAAGCGAAGCAGTCCTTCGGAAAGTCCTTCACTCATTTTGAAAACTGCAAATTCTGCACAATCTGAAGCATGAGGCTTTGGAGACTATACCTTCCACTCTGCACAGCAGTGCCATGGGAAGGCTGATGTGCTCAGTGCTCAATTCTGTGGTATTCATTTAGTCTCAATTTTGCTGCGTCCTCAGTGTCCAGAATGTACAAAGCAGATGCATGTTATAACGATTGCTCTCAAACATACTAGGAGTTTCAACTGACACATGGGCTACGAGACGTAAAGCAATGAATGATTACTACGGCTTAACATGTGAAAGCAACTATGCCGCTATGAGAGACACTGTGTTAGAAGGCAGTGGACTAATTTCAAGCTCCTGGGTTCCTGCAAAGTGCACCTTACGAGAGTTGGTCCACCGGGCACAGTCGTTGCTGTGCCTCTAACTCGGCTAATTTGACAGTGTGAGGAAACCCCCGAACACCCGCCCCACCGTTCCGTGCTCTTTCCGCGAATGCCATGTCCTGAAGAGTCATGCTACGGGGCCCTCAGATCGGGTTGTAATTAAAGAAATACAGTACTGTACTTATTGGACTATAAGGCGGCCATGATAAGGCAAAGTTGCAGTAAAGGGTTCCGAGACAAAAAACTTGGGTATGCACACTAATATGGCGACAGAGTAGTGGATGAATTATTCATTCTCAGGAGGGATTGCCTGCCGACTAATTCGAAAGCCCCAGAACAACCGGTGTGGCCTTGGAAGTGTGGCTTGCTTTTTTGCTTCTCTTCCAGTCTGCGCAAATGTGAAACTGCCACATGTGGAAGGCAAGCCGATGCACCATCTGTTCAGAGACCCAAAAGCGGTGTATAACATTGCCAGAATACTTGGTGCAGTGACGCGTACAGAAGCTCTGCCACTGGAGCTTTCCTTTCCACACTACAGAAAGTTGTAGTTATTCTCCCAAAGCACTTTGGTTCGAGACGACACTGAGGGGAATGTCGAGGTGAATTCTGATACTTGCAATGAATTTTAAGGGAAAGTTTCTCAACGTTTCCCCGTGTAGAATGTTCTTACCCAGTGATCCTTGAGATCTCGAATGACTAAATAGGTTTATGATGGTACTAACATGACTGTGCTTACCATAGTTGCCCTCATAGCCCACTAAGGACGGTGGAACTCGTTGCGAAATCTGTCTCTTCACATTGGAGTGTTGGTGCTTCTCTCATGGTGTCCGTTCGTTTCGTGGGCATCTTTCTTGCTGCATGTTTAAATGTTCACTCTATTTGCAGTCAGTGGCCCAAGTATCACCGCCTGAGCAAGCATTGTAACTAAAATTGTGGGTAGGCCTGGGCGCTAACCTGGTTAGGACCTGCCTACAGGTTGGACAACAGCACAATGTGGAACTTCAGGAACACTCACCAGGTTTTCCTTTGCGCAGCCTGTTGGCATCATTCAGGTACTGCAATGCGAGGGAGTAGTTGCCCATTTTGTAGTAAGCAACGCCCTTGCGAAAAATGGCCTTGGCATTATTGGGCTGCATCGTCAAGACAATGTTACAGTACTGCACCACCCTGTTGTAATCCGTAGTCGGTAGTTGCAGCAGGCATGCTGAGAAAAAATTTGAAAAAAAAATTTTTTTTTACCGTGGTGTTTAAATTCTTAAAGCAACACACACTGACGCACCACCTGGATATCAAATGTAGCTGCTATGGCCTATAAAATTACTTATTAAAAAAGGGAACCATTACTCTCTCTTAAAACTACTGCTACAGCCTACACTTTGAATTATGGAATTGTTCCTTTACTGCATTGCCGTACACCTATATCATATTGCTACTTGTTGCTAGTTGGTTCACACTTCTTGCGGCAGAAAACTCACGAAAGCATGGAAAGAAACAACCAGACAGGAAAGAATGCTAGTTGTGAGTAACATTCTTTCCCGCCTGGTCATTTTGTACATGTCTCGAGTCTGTTACACTGTAAGAAGACACCCACGAGATTGCAAATAACACACACTGAAGAGATATGTCTAAGGACATAATGCAGCAACGCTGATGAAGGACACACACAGATGTTTTCATCATAGGTGCATCTTGGAACTGCACAAATCCAACGTGTCCCAAAGTGGCACGTTAATTCAATTTTGTTGATAAAACAGATCAATCTATTGCAACACTATTTTACAGAAGGAGGTAATGTAAAAGCTGCAAGCAGGACATCCTGTGAACTAACATTAAAATGCAAACATGACAACTGATACATTATGGAAATGAGAAAAATATGAAGGAAGAGAGGGTATGCACGTAAAAAGCTATTGTGAAAAGATGTCCAAGAGTTACTAGATTTGATTTGCAAAAAATGTTGGTGAGCAATGCACATGAAGTATCTTATTACATTAACGGGTCATGCAAGCAATGTGTAGAATCTGCAAAAAAAATGAAGAAAAAAAAAGAAGTGAAGAAGAGTTAGCTGAGCAAACCAAACAGAATGTGGAATACGTACACTTGCAGAGTATCAGTTTTCTTAGTTGATAATTCTAGATGGGTACTCCCTTATTAAAGGCTTAAAAATTGAAAGCGATCTATATTGTTTTAAATTGGCTAGTCGGGAGTTACGGAATGAAGCAGCAGAAAAAGACTGTTGGCCATAATTAGCAAGCACTTCAGGAAGATTGCCAGATATAGAAAAATGCTTGCGGTTATTGTGAACTACCACATCGCAAAATTGCCAAGTAGATGCAGTTTGAGAGAAAGAACCTACCAGCGAGGTTGTTGTAGCATTCAGCGTGGAGCTTTTCCAACGTTGCCTTTGTAGATTGGTCCAGTGTGGCGCTCACTGCCCTCGTGATGGGCGTGTCGCACCGGACCTGACAGGCCCGGAGGTACAGCAGACACTCGTGGTACTTGCGGATTGCCGGCTTTATCTTGTCCTCCTTGTACAGATCGTTGCCTGCCTGCACGCACAATAAAGGTCGCTGCTATGCCATACTCTCCCCCTCAAGATTTTCATGTCATTCCGCAGTGCAGTCACTAGTGATTCAAAATATATATATATATATTTATATTATTTGGGGTTTTACGTGCCAAAACCACTTTCTGATTATGAGGCACGCCGTAGTGGAGGACTCCGGAAATTTTGACCACCTGGGGTTCTTTAACGTGCACCTAAATCTAAGCACACGGGTGTTTTCGCATTTCGCCCCCATCGAAATGCGGCCGCCGTGGCCGGGATTTAGTGATTCAAAATGAACACCCATAAAGTTGCCTGAAAAAAAATACTAAACGAAGGAGTGTAAGCGAATAACTTCACAGCAACTCGGTAAGACTTGCCACTAATGATGACACTCTCCACATGTGGCGATACGGACTTAAAAAAAAAAAAAAATTGACGGCGGCTGTGGTCACCACGCTGTTTCAAAGGGCCCGTTTCTGAAATTCAGGTATACGCGGGACAGTCGCACACCATCACTAGCATTACTTCATATTAACAATTTTTGCAATTGTCTCAACACCACGGAGGGAAAAAAAAACATGTTTCCTTCATAAACACCAACTGAACGTCTCGATGAACTTCGCAACTGGTTGCACACGGCCGCGCAAGTTATGAACAGCCAAGGATAAGATTCCATTTTTACCTTCCATCGCAAATGTCAACAAAAGTAGCAAAGAAAATACATGTTGGAACGGACACATTTTTCGTTTTTACTAACATGGGTGAGACACGCTGTAGGTTATCCGAAGAACCCTAATCTGACATAAAAACTAAGGAAAGCCCAAGTCACCCCGGCAGCCCATTTGGTGCTACGCTGCGGAGTTTTCCTGCGCTATGCAGACATTCAAATACCCCATCTAAATTGCCAGCAGCATTTTAAGTATTGCTATTCCCTGCTGCTATTCCAAAACGTACTACTACTACTACTACAAACTATCTATCAACAAAAGTACCACCCTTTTCCCATTTGAAAACTAACCGAAATATTACACAACTATAACATGACGAGTCAAATGTCGAATTTATCAAAGGCGCGTCGTTTAAGCGACACTGCACCAACTCCTACGCATATTTGCGACGTCAAACACAGCGCGGGGGTGGGCGGGCTCAGAGATTACAAAACACACGCACACAGAAATTCAGCCGCGCTCATTACCACTTTGCAAGCTTTGGCATGTTCCACGTTCTCGGGAATGGTCAGACGGCGTTTCTCCGAGTCCTCGGTGGACGCGGGCACTCCGTCAATTTTTTCGGTTACCGTCGGTGTCAGCAGTTCCGTCTCGGCCATCGCAGTTGATGCAGGAGGGGACAGTCGCTGGGCGGGCGAACAGCAACAATCTTTTGACAAGTCAAGGGGGGCGCGCGTCGGTGAAGTGTCAAAGTCTGTCGGTGGTGTCAACACGTGTCACCACACGGCGGGGCGCACCGCTTGCCTTTCGCTGAGCGCGATGTGACAGCGACCTCCCCGAAATGTCCACCGGGGCGCCCTTCGCAGATACCGCGTAACGAAACTTCTTTCACTTCAAGCAACACGTGATCAACCGGCGCGGTGAAAGACGTGTCCGTTTTCTATAAACTACGAAACGGCGCTAACTAACCGAACGACTAAACTACAACAATCGCCCACTGCTGGGTCACCAGTGAATGCAAGCTTTACGATATACCTTCCGACGCGTTTGGTTGGTTGACAGCGCAGAAATCAACAATCCCGGAAGACGCATGCGCGTTTCTAGTGCGAATAACGAAAAGCCAGCAGCCAAACTCTTTTCCTTTTCTCCTCGCCACTAGTGTCGGTCGTGAGTGCCACATGGGGCTGGCGGAACCAGTGAGCACTACCTTGCGTGGCCTCCGAAACCTCCATCTGCCGTGCTCCTAATCTCAAAGGCCATTAACCTTAACCTTAGCTCAGCGCATGCTTACAGGTATTACTGGCGACAGGTATTCTTGAGCCAGACAGCCAGCCTTTGAAAAGCGCACCCAAAGGATTGTGCAGACCGTGGTTTCACAGCGCTAACGACCTCGTAAATATTATGTGCTTCTTTCACGAGCCAGGCCCGCCGCTCGTGATGATAGATGATGATAGTGTCGGTCGCGATCGCCACCTCGCGACACTTGTTCACAGCTGAGGGCAGACCCGTTCTGGGAGGCCGAGCCATTCCGCAGGCATCTAGCAAAAGGAGGCAATGTTCTGATGTTATTATTTATAATTGAGTATATGTTGATGACAATGAACTTTCAGTCACTGTCTTAACGCCTGTGTTCCCAAGCAAGATGGGATGATTAGCTGGGAGAAACCAAGAAAGCAATCAAAACATCCGGTCGCGGCGTTGCAGTAGTTGCTGAGCGACAGCCTTTAAAAATGGCCGCACGGTTTGTTTACATTTCGAGCTGCCTGCTGCAACTCTATGGTCTGCCGAACCGTGCGTAGGCTAAGGAAAGTCTAGCGACAGCTCGCGCCTTAAATTAAGGTTACGTCAGCTCAAGGCGTAAACTATGTCTTTTCTAGGTGTTTGTATCTTGAATCATCGGCAAGGCTGTCTTTTTCTAGGCAGAAACGTCTCGGCGAAGAGAGCGCTGTAGTGTTGTGACATGAACGACGCGCGAAAAAGATGAGCAACTCCGATGAGGATGCCTCCAAGTCCGCGTCTAGTCGTGAGGTCAGGCACCTGACACAATCCGTCGAAGAAAGTATCGTCAGCAAAGTCAACGAGCTCTCGTCTGCCCTTATCGTAAGACCTATTGTATTTCGATGTCGCACATGTCGCTCTCAGTCGCGGATTATGATTGACTGCTGGTAAATGTTCCAAAGTTGTACGGGTGTCCCACGGCGCATTTTTTAGTCGCGATTGAGCCCGATGCGGATCACATTTCTCAATCATGATTCGCTTCTTTGAACAAATAAGTTGCTTGAGGGAACCAATCGTGGTTGATAATTTCGATCCAAACCGTGCTCGAATTGCGATCAAAAGTCTGCCTGGCACCGGTATTAAAACTGCACTGAAAGAAAGTAAAGATGATGGGATGGTTCTTTGTGCATTTTCTCACGCGTCTTCATAAATAAACATCAATTAATTGAGGCATAATATCCTGTCAGTCACATTATGACAGATTGTTGATAAACGTGCCGAAATTACGTTAACTTTATTCGAAAGTGTTACATACTGCACTGAGAGGACGTCAATGTTGTATATAGTGTTTTTCGTTTTCTACTTAGTTATCGTAATTACAGGGTATTAACATTGATTTGTTGTGCAGTCAGACTTGTAACATTTCTCATAGAAATGCTTAAATCACCAGCTCAAAGCACGTACTTGCACAAGTTAGTTACCAGATGAAATTGTTATGAGAAAGACCAAATAATATTTTGCTATTGCTGACAGAATGTGGGACTTCAAACGTACATACCATACATCAAACATGGTAGTACCATCAGCAAAATGTTCATGTAGAGCAATACTCTGCAGCACAGTAAAGTGAAATGAATTAAGCCACATTCAGTATGCAGGGACTCAATTTATCCGAAGCTCAAATGCCCGTGGGTGCTTACTTGCTGCTTCTGAACTGAACTGGCAAAAAATTTGGGTACACAATTAAATTTGTGCACTGAGACTGACTGACATACCCGGTTGTCAGGGGATGAAATTTGTGTTGTTTTTCACTCGTCTTACTTGCAAGAATGACACATTGTTTTCAGCACACTGATATAGTTTGCACTAACCCTGTTTGTGGCAGTTTTACTAAAGTTGCTTTTTATTTTGCTGCACTTTCAGGATACGAGCACCAACATCCATTGCTTGAACAGCAAGATTCAAGCGTACCGTCAAGAACAAAATGCTGCTGTCGAAGTGGTGAGTGGTTGTACAATACAGCGAAACTTTCTCTGGCTCTTTCCTCCTCTTTGCATAGACACACGTCTGGCCAATTAAACTGGGCCAATCTCAGAGACAGTGTAATTAAATATGGTGTTTTGGTGGGCCAATCCTGATACCATAGAGTTCATGATACCTTGCGCTATGTACTGCTGATGCACACATTCACATCCGTGGTGTGACTTTAGTTCATTCATCAAAGAAAACCCTTCTCTTGGAACAATTTGCAACGAAGGGCAAAAGACGACAGGACAGAGCACTCTGTCCTTCTGTGTAAATTGTGCACAAGAACATGTACCTTCCTTAATGAAATAATGTTTCCCCAAGCAGCTAGTGGAAATGCATGACTGGAATTTTAAAAAAGTTGAGAAATATATAGTGCTATAGTGCAATATATATGTGTGTCATGTCTACTAAATTGGCTAACACATGCTGCTTGGGATAAGCTGTAATGCCATTGCTGGCATAGTTTCCTACAAAAATCACCAGAGAATCACCAGAACCCTGTCTATGGAAGCTGCAAGCATGGTGGTTCTACCAGCGTAAGAGTGATGGGCAATATACATGGATTTGCCTCAGCTTCGTCGTTCTGGCTTCAAACGACTTTGTGGTTGTGTGAATTGGTCATATTTAATGAAGCATTGTGTTATAAACGCAACAAAATTCAGAGTGAATAAGCATATGCGCAGGAGTTCATTGCCTTCATGCGTTTAGAAAAAAAAAAGCTTGATTGCGTTGAAATTACAAAAATTTGATCCATAATATATAATGCAACAAAGACATATCAAGCCACAAGCATCGTGAACAGACAAATCCATGAACCACTCATCATTCCCATGGCTGCATGAGCAATTGCAGTGCAAAAGTTCCCTTTAGCTATGCCTAATACCATTGCATGTTATGTATCCTTGCAAGTGCTTTAATGTGGTTTTTGATGTTGTTTCATACTGGAGATAGTGAAAATAGCACAGCACCCACATGCGTCATAGCATTAACCAATAGTACTAACCAATAAGTGTCCCCAGCAGCGTATCCTGGCAGGTCTAACCAGAAGCTGTCGCTTCACTTTGCCAATCATTCTCTGATGGTTTCTGCTCAATTTCTTTCTGTACCAAAAAGATAAGTAAGGCTGACCTAACACGAGGCATTGCGTAACTTTTCTTTTTTTCAGCTCAAGGAAAATGTTGACGTCTGCCTTAGGCATATTAGCAGCCGGGAAGCTACTACAGTAAGTGATCACCATCTCTCGAGTGTGTGAGTGATCATTGACTGTTTCACTTAGGTATGCTTTTGTTCAGCCACTGCAGTTGTCAAGTGCGCGGGACTCCCCAACAAATCCGTGGCGCATGGTACGAGATAAGGAAGCTACCATACTGGAACTGGAGAGAAAAAATGACCACTTGAAGGCGAAGCTGGAGAGTGCACAGGAGAGGCATGTTGCATCTGTGAATGTTTTGCTCATTTTATTACTTGATTAATTCTTTCATTTTCTCATTAATTCATTTACGAGAATGATACTGGATGGTTTGGTGCCAAGTGTATAACATCGAAGCAGCTTTGCAACACTACTATTTGCCTGTTACAGTGATTTATTGCGTTGTTATTTTTCGTAAGTGCATTTTGCTAGGAAAATTCGCTAGTTTGGTGAGTTGGTAGTTCTGCTTGATGATGGATAAGCAGCACAAAGAAGGATATGAGCTCAGAGAATAAATTAATGTAATAAGCACTAACTTCTAACCACACAAACTTTGACTTCTTTAGCTTAAAGTTAGCACTTGTTATGGTAATATCCTCAAGATCCAAATCCAAATGAACATTAATGAGCACTAACTTCAAACCAAGGAAACCAAGGTTTCTTTGTTTGAAATCAGAGCTTGTGGCATTCATTTCTTCTCTACGTCTTCATCCTTCATCACATCTTTTATTCATCGCCAAACATTGTGCTCACATAGATACAATTACAACTATCAAGATTTTTCAAAATTCTGGGATTCTACATGCCAAAACTATGATCGGATTAACATCTATCAAGATGAATACCACTGTTGTCAGGTTTTTGTTGTGCAGGAATGTAGATCAAGTTCACAGATGCATTGTCCAAAGAGATGGCAAGGAAGAATGCCTTAAGGCTGCAATAATGAGATGAATCTATCCCAATTCATTTTCAAATCTTGTTTCGGCAGTTGTGCAATCACTGCTTGGCCTACATTATCACCAGGCAATGGCAAGTCATGAGTGGTAGATAGTAAGAAGGGAATATAATCAAGCAAAGGGAACTGCTGCACTATAGCGGCTAAATATTGTGTAAAAGCACCACTTAAGTGAAACCCTAAAAAGCTTACATTCATAGTAATTTATTCCTTCAAAACCTTATTTTCATTAATTTTGCAGTAGTAGGGTGAATATTAGAAAAGAAAGTGAAGATGCAATGCTCCATTCTTAAAATTTCATGCCGAAACTCCAACGCTGGTGACATTATGGATTTCAAAGTATTTTTTCATATTTAGGATGCTGTGGCCCAGCAAACGTTTTTGAAACTTGCTAAGTTCAATCTTTCGCTCTTCTTTGATACAACATAGTCCATCTTTATCGATAAATAATGAACTAGACCTAAGCAGATTTTGCCAAAGTTCATGACGTCAGGATGAGCTTGTGCAAGAACTTGAAGATGGTGTCGCCACCCAGTTTTTGCATTGTCTTGGCTGAGCAAGCCTCTTTTCACAGCATTAGTGGCTTTTTTGGGTATTGTAGAGGAGTGATTTACTAATGCAGATAAGACACTCTTTAGTGTTTCTTTAATGCTAGCTGAGTATTGGGGGCTTTGCAGTGACTGCACTGGACGTGATTCAAGGTGCTTGCAGAGTTGCAAGTAAGCAGGCTAAGAAGCTGGGTTGAGAGGAGGTGTTATACAGACTGTATATCTATATTGAACAGGAGAACATAAGCAGGGAGGTACAGGTGCTGCCTAAAGTAAATGGAACGCACCTGTGAAAAATCGGATACTTGCATAACTTCATTGAAATTAGTGGAATCACGAAATAGAATAAATATAGAGTTTTGGTTTATTCATACACAGAGTAACCTTTATGGTATGCATATGGGGTTACTGAAGCTGTGGACAGTAGTAGCAATGTTGGTAGCAACATTTTGTGACACTTTGTCCGGCTACAATGTACTTGAGGCATTTTTATGTTACATGCATTCTCATCAAATAAAAAAAGAACTTAATGTTAATGGTTATGTTGCTACTGATGCATTACAACAGGAGTTAAGCACAATGTGGTAGTTCACTGCGATAATAGTTGTGTCCTCTCTGGTTGAAAACTGCACAGCAAGTGAGCAGCCGCATTAACTGTTCACTCATCATCAATAGCGCAGTACTGGCAAAAAATAATACTGCTATGATCTGTTTAGGACTAGACGTTGAGGACGAAGATGTTTGTGGTTGCGGTTGTGAATCCATTCGTTCCGAGTTTACAGCTTCGCCATTTCCTCTCATGACAAAGCGGTGCAGGCAGTGAGTAAAGCTTCGTCCCATGCCCACCAGATTTTCACCAAAAGCTAACAGCAGTAGTACTTCAGGGACGGCAAGAATCCATTGAAGCAGCCACCACCTCCAAGGCCTTCCACCGCAATACGGTCCAACGGCAAGCTCCATGGCAGGAATGACAACAACGGCAATTTGAACCAAGCAGATTCCCTCAGCTTCAGCACCGAGGATTGTTAATGCATCTCACACACATGAACCGTTCCACGACGATGCTCTCAAAGATGTAAAAGACTGGCTGGACCATTTCGACCAGGTCGCCACATTTAGTGACCGGAATGACTGCTGTAAGCTTAAGAGTGTTTGTTTCTCCCTTGAAGACTCTGCACGAGTGGGGTACGGGAACCACAAACTTTTTCATCCTTGTCGTCTAGTCCTATATAGAGTGTGGGAATACATTCACGAAAAGACTAAAATTCTCCATTCTTGGCATGATGGTGATGATAATGTGTGTGATGATAATTCATTTTGCCGGCCCCACTATGGGGTGTTTGACAAAGAAAACTTGATGCTGGACTGTTTGGCTTTGTCACTTTTAATAGACTGAAAGAGAAGTCGGAAGAGCTGTTGAATTCATCGAGGCTGCTTTTGGAGAAGTCGCAAGAAGCGTTGCTTCTTCAAGATAACCTCACCGCAGCAGAAAGAAGGCTAGCCGAAAACCAACGAGAAGTTGAGAGGGCAACACTGCGTCTCCGACACGTAGAAGAGGTCAGTCTCTTGCTAACCAGTTTGAATATAGACTTTTCCACAGTCTCCAGAAAAATTAAATACATGAGCTTTAATGTCACAGTGAAAACATGGAGAAAGCAGAAAATGGAAATTCAAGATGATGAGCCAATGTTTCGACACATGTACTTGTCTTTTTCAAGGCCTTCAATTTGTCAAGGCCTTCAAACTTGTTGAAACATTGGCTCCCGCTTTTGCCCTGTTCTCATTTTGCTCATCATCTTAATGTCACAAAGCAACTCATGGGCCATAAACGACGCTGTTGTCGGGGCTGTGCAAATAATTTTGACCATCTCCCGGCTCTTCGAGAGGAAGTTTAGCTCAGAAGCTCTTATGTAAGTCCATGAAAATAGAGAAATAGTTTTGTATGGCATTCCACTGCACCGAAGTCAATCAGGATTGTTGCACAGATTAAAAAGTTAAACTCTACTGACTGTAGGGAACAGATGTTATATTAGGCCCTAAGTAGTTTTGTGAAAATTATTGAGAATTTTCAACACATGAGGCATCAAGTTTACAACTCTGTGATTCAGTAATAGATAGTGATATCCCAATTCTGCAAGCTACAGCTGTTGAGATATCTGCAGCACACAAAATAGATGTATTATACACTGCTCTGACATATACTGTATATCGCCAACTTATGCTTAGCACCTTTACAACACTCTCATAAAAATTGTGAGACATTTACGTAAGCTACAAGCTAATATGCAGTCCAACTTTAATCTAATGAACAGAAATATAAGGAAAAAATCAGAAATAATAAAGTTCCAGTTATCAGTTTTCCATACTACATTTCTAGAGTGCCAGAACATCTTAACTGGAACATCAATGCATTTCACTGTAGGTTTTGAGCACTTAGTTCTCAAAACTGGTGCAAGGTGCAGAGTTCCTTGATGAAGGTAATGGTTTGAGTACTACTGGCTGAGGTCAGTTATGCAATTACATGTCCCCTGAACTTATGACTTCATGTTAGTGAACTGTTAATTAATAATTGCAACATTGATTATTGCAAAAAAATTTAGTACCAACCAATATTATGAAGTTTAGTCCGCAAAATTTCGTCTCACGTCCTCATCTTCAGTGCTCAAAAACATACATTACAGAAAGCATATGGTATGTTGGTGCTCTTATTTATGCAATGTTTGGTACAAATGTTTCAATTTTCTTGTTCTTAGTTGTCGCCTCTGAGCACTGATTCAGCGGTTGTGTCTCTTTAGGTCATGCTATTCTGCCCTAAACAGCATGCTACTAATATCTCACTTACACAGGCAAATTTTGTGACACTTTGAGTAAGGGCTCATTGTCACAGTATGTTTCAGTTTGGTAACACAGTGCTACATGGGAAAGGAATGTGTCATTTGTAGTTGATGACAGTGTCAATAGGGAAGTTAACCAGAACATTATATATTTGTTATTGGCATTGAAAAATAACATAAAATATCACCACAAGCAAAGATCGCGATGCAACCAACACTCAGGTGATGCACTGTGAGTTTGGAAATGCGAAGACTGGTGAAGCATCAGTACCTAAAGAAAGCATGATGGCTTTCATTGGCAAAGGAACATTAACGGCTTTCATAAGTGAAGAAGTTTAGAAAATTTGATATCACAAAAAGCTGGTGGTATATTTATTTATTCTTGAAGCAATGGTAATAAAGCTACATACTTTGACTCAGAGAAGTAAGTGTGATAAATGCTCTCACTATCGGGTGCCTTCTGCAGCAGGTGTCACTGAACCTTTCCCTGTGACAGCCTGCAAATGACACTTATGGTGAAGGGCAACTCTCTCACAGTGATACCGAATTTTTCAATCTGACAGGGGATAAGATTCATTTTGAAATATGCAAAGTAGGTTTCTTGCAGCAAATAGGTTTGCCTCTGTGCAGGACTCTGAGAAACAGACAACACGAATCAAGAATGAGCTCGCCCGCCTGGAGCGTGAACTCCTGACCGATAGAGAAAGGCATTCATCGGTGAGTTTAAGTAAACACTTGCTTGATGCATGGCTTCTCGTGCATCTAGTTGAGTGTGATGTATGATAGAAATAGCATGGAAGTGAGCTTTGCTATTTCTTTTCTCCTGAAGATAAGTTACAGAGGTTGTGGGAACGCTCGACTCTCTTGCATCCCCTTGTTTTCCCCGCGTGGCTCTCACATCTCCTGTAATCTGGCTTCTCTGCAAAGCTAAGCGCTGCCAGCGGTCAGCGTGGCTGATGAAAAATGTATGAAAAATGACGCGAGTGTTGCGCTGCTAATGTCACCTACAAGTGGGGCACCAGGATGGACAAACTTGATCGTTCCAATGCATCACCATTCACCTGACTGTACGCATTAACGATTAGGCATTGATGTCCAGCATGGAGGTAAACATATTTGCTTGATATGTCGCGGTGTGTTGGACTTCCTTTATCCATCTGCACCCATGGGCATGTTCCATTGGTAGTAATTCGGCTACCTGGCATTGTTGCATGAAAGGGGCGATAAATGCCCTTTTGAGTGTTTGCCCTATCTCATTGTTGTTCCTCTGCCCCAAGGGCACGTTTAAGATCCTGAAAAGTCAAGACACTTGTCTTGAATGCGCACCTGGTGGCCAAAGCGGTTTGCAGAGCATGAGGTGATCAGCAGGGCGAGAGAATGCAAGGTGCCTCAATGTAACCATGCATGCTCGCATCCGGCTGCTTTTGTACAAGGTGTCGCTGCTAGCTGCTACCGGCGCAATCTAAAGCATGCAGCTTGTACGTTTTGCATGTGTCTTTACATTTGTACTAACCTGTCTGCCATCCGTTGCTTTAATCTGCATGTATCCTTTACTGACTCTGTATGATTGCTTTTTTTGCTTGATGCTTTAGTGTTCCTGATAATCAATGTCTTGTTGAGTTGTATTATAGTTAATGCTTTTTACTGTCATTGTTACAATGTATTACCTTTCTTTTCAAATTGTTACCTCCTGTACATGTGCAGGAGGCTCCAATTCAGTGTACAGGAGGTACCAATTCAGTATGCGACCCTGGGACCTCCTTCTGTGTATTCCGTTTTCTAATGAGAAAATTGTATTTAGTGATAAAATCTTAGTCTGACTGCTTCTTAAATACCCTTCTGCAGGGTTATTATGTAATAAGTGGGAATACATGAAAATCAAGAGGGCATTTTCAGTGGTGCTGTCTACAAAACAAAGTTATTTCGTCCATAGAGGCGTATGAATGGGTGACAGTGGTGATGTTGTATGGAATGCTGTCCCAGTCTGGAGTTACATGAGAAAAAGGAATGCTGTGAAATCGACAATCAATGTACAGCAGTGAGCAACATTTAGGCGATGGCTTATGTGCACTAATATGCATGAGGGGGGCAGTATGTAGGGCACGTGACGATGCAAGCTGGTACACAAGTTGTAAAATTTTGATAAACTTGTGTAGTGGCAAAGATTAATTTGCAGTTGATTTGTGGAGTTTCGACGTCCTGAACCAACACGTGGATTGTATGAGGTGCCACAGTGGACTCCTCCAGATTAATTTTTGCCACCTTGGTTTCCTCAACATATTCAAAGCACATGGTGCACAAGTGAAATGCATGAGTACCTAAACTCAGGGGCAGAATCAGAAATGAGCCGACAAGTTTAGCTGATTTGTGGTTGTTAAAGCAAAGGAATTTCACCCTAGAAAGGTAGGAATTATCCTTGGGGATATTGATACAAACTGCTAAGAATGAGCACAGCTTAGCAACTTAAGGCTCAAGAGTTAAAAAGGAGTACTGACATAAATTTTCTGAGTTTCGGAACCTCTACAATGTGCTTATTTCACGTATTGTAATAATTCTTAGCAAGTGTGAAGGTTGGGAAGTGCTTATAAGATAATTTAATTTGATACTATAGCTGCTCTTGTAATGGTGAACCTATCATCGACATTATTGTGCCGTCATGATGTAAAGACTGGCTGACTTGTGTGCCAATTGGGCTAGCTATAACAATGTTGTCCATAAAAAAAAAGAGATGTTTGTTTTGACTGCACTCGCATGCAACAGCCACAATGATCATAAGAATGAGGCAAACCAACATATTGTAATATCATGACGTAAACTCTTCCTGTGTACCAGAATCGAAACTGTTTCATGGGAACAACTATACTTACTTATGTTATGCAAACTACAGGACGTAGTCAGGTCCAAGCAGGAGTGAAGAAATTAACATACTACAAAATGAATGGCACGTTTAATTAATTAATTACATATTAATTAATTTATTTATTTGGTATACCTACATCACCTGCACAGCATTGTCGTAGGTGTTAGAATACAGGGGGTCACAATGGAAAAATATTCATCAACATCAAAAGAATACATCAGTGAGTGCAACATTGTTTAAGCCCTAAAATTCGCAAAAGCGGCAGAAAAACTAACAAAGTACCAAACAAAGTAACTAACAAAAAACAGTAGTGCATGGACAAAGATGAATAACAGAACGTTCAAAGAGTATGGCTCTGAATAGCATTTTCTATACTAGACGCTCATGAAGGTCACGATATCACAGAAACACTAGCTTTGATTAATTCCAAATTATAAATAAAAATTGTGTGACGTAGGGATGTATATTATGAGCATGTTACATACTAAAATTGATGTCTACAATAACATTATGTTAAACGGTGTAGCGTGTTCTGGTGCCGGCCAGTATTTTCGCTAGGGTTCAGAAGGCTCTGGACATACATTTGACGCAAAAGAAGTAGAAATAAAAAATTTCATGTCAGTTCTTGAAATGATTGGTAATGGAACAATTTCAGACCATGAGATTTATGGCCACTGAGCACAAAATTGAAACAAAAAGTGGAAGGGAAAAAGGTAAGTGCAAGAGGAAGAGGGTGTCCCTTCCTCCTTTCTGTTACCGTTTTGCACCAAGTGGCTATAAACCTTATGGTTTGAAATAGTTCATTATGAACCAACTACCCCAGCAACATGTACCACTGATTAGTAATTGTCATGCATTACATGCAACCTTAAGGCTCTGCTTGTGGTTTACCTTACAGAGTCTGCAGAGTCTCCAGCAGGAATTGAAGCAGGTGCACCTAGAGTCAAGTTCTTGGCAGGTAAGCTAGTTTGACACAAATTTCATGTTTCTTGGTGTTTTGCTATAAAAAACAGTAATGTTATTAGAAAGCAGAGTATAGCCGCACATAATTTCACGCTGTGGTGTAAGGCTCAAAGTGTGCATTTTGAATCATTCTCGTGTGTAGGCTAAGAGAGATATCATGATGAATTTTTGCATAGAGTGAGTCGAAGAACTCAAGATCAGATTGGCAAAATATCAAGGTCATGGGGTATTTAGCATGATCATAATTGCAGAATTTAGCATTTATAACATCACTTAGTGGTATAAATCTCAAAGTGCACACACTGAATCGTTCTCATGGACAGGCCTTGACGGAGATTAGATTAGATAAAAGCGAGTCAAAGAACTGAAAATTAGATCTACAGTGCTTCAAGCTTGTGTAATAATTAACATAGCCTTAGTTAATTGAATGCTAATTCAAGGCTCAAACAAAGTGCAGCAGCCCAGAGGAGCAGGGAGAGGATGTGGTCAGGTGGAGATACAAAAATCACATGACCGGTGACATCATAGTTGGCCGCACCTGTGGAGACGGTGCCTCCCAGTCTCTTAAGGGGATGTCAGCCAAGTCAGGAGGTGGAGGCCTTCTTAGATGCACCAAGTAATGTCTTGAGCAGGATATGAATGGGTGCTCTCTGCTGATGCGCTCAGTCCACGATGCCTCCTTGTAGATGCCTGAATAGGGGCCTGGTTGTTCTCATCATCTGACAAAAGCTGTAAGAGCTGAAACTTATTAGACAGCTACATAAACTTACTTTGTGTGGTAAATAACTGAGTGATACCAGAAGTGTCCTAGTGTGTGTCTATTTAAATGTATAAAAATAACTATGTTGAGGGGGCACACCTGAAAATGGTTGATTTCAGGTGAACCTCTGGGGTGTTGTGTGTCGGCCAGCTGATGGCTTCGGTATCCCTTTCTTTCCTTCCAGGAACGTTACATGCGTGAGAAACAGAAGGCATCTCAATTGTCAGAAGAGGTAGCCCAGTCAAGAATACAGCTTCAAAGGTGTGTAGAAAACAAACACGATAAGTGCCTCATTTAGGGCAGCTCATTATATGGCGTGGGTGTCGTCTAGCAAGAACATTTTGTGTAGTAACGTTGAAGTTTGGGTGTGTTGGTATTGCATATTTCTCGATAGATAGTATAATGACCAAGTAGCGCTCTCTGTGTTTATGTGTTGAGATTGTTGAGCACATTGAAGATAAGTACATGTAGTCAAGATCTTCAGCTTTGAGTGTGTGTTTTATACTTTGACCTGGAGGTAGTCACCTGCACTTGCAGCTTCTACCGACAAGCTTGCACATTTTCGATGTTGTAATACTCATCACTGTTGCCAAATTACAGCACTTCATTGCTAAATGCATGGTTATAGGTTGAAACCTTGGCTGCAGCAGCTGCATTCCGATAGAGGCAGAAGGCAAAAATTAACTTCTGTAAATGGATTTAGGAGCGCGTTAAAAAACTCTAGGCGGTTAAAATTAATTTGGAGCCATATGTTACAGCGCCTGTTATAGCCCTTGTGTGGCTTTGGTGGGGCAAACCTTGCCAATCAATCAATCAATCAATCAATCAATCAATCAATCAATCAATCAATCAATCAATCAATCAATCAATCAATCAATCAATCAATCAATCAATCAATGAGTTTATCAGTGAATCAGTCAACTCACGCTTCTTAGTATGCATTATCATGCTAGCCTATAGCTGTATCGTATTGTACTGAATCTGTGCTGCCATTGGCAAATTCGCATTTAAAGGTGTTTCTGTTTTTGCTTGCATGCATTGATTGAACACATTCAGCGACTCTGCTGAAAGATCAACATAATAATAATATTTGGGGTTTTACGTGCCAAAACCACTTTCTGATTATGAGGCACGCCGTAGTGGAGGACTCTGGAAATTTTGACCACCTGGGGTTCTTTAACGTGCACCTAAATCTAAGCACATGGGTGTTTTCGTACCTCGCCCCCATCGAAATGCGGCCGCCGTGGCCGGGATTCGATCCCGCGACCTCGTGCTCAGCAGCCCAACACCATAGCCACTGAGCAACCACGGCGGGTTAAGATCAACATTGTGGTCACTTTATAATCACAAAATTTTAAATGTAATCTATGGAACTCAATTTTCACTGCACTGATTATGGTGTTGATAAGGTTTTATGTGGTGATTCTAAGTGCTCTTTAATCTTAGTGGCGTCATATTGTGATTGCTGCCTGGCTCATTGCACGTTGCTTTTCCATGCTTTTTCCAGGTATCAAAGATTAGGCAGCGCTCGAAGTGAAGAAGATGCTGAACACCTGGAGAAGGGAAGCAACCCAACGGTAAGCACACATTTTAATAATAGTGGTTTTTATGGTAACTGCAAAAAATGCAGCTTAACGTTGCAGCTTATTCTGCTTGCCAGCTCTGTGCAGATGCACATATTTTTACATCACCAAGGCAATGTACAGTGAAATCTCGTTGTTACGAATGCCACATTAACGAACTTTTCAGAACTCCCCAGCTAACTTCTTATGGTTTCAATGTAAAAATATTTCAGTACTATGAACTTCAGAATACCAAACTTTTCAGAGTAACAAGCGTTATTCAATTTTCCTGTCACAATAATGCCTCAGTGTTACGAACTAATATTCCAAAATCTGGGGATTCTTAGCTTTCCGTGTATCTTTCATGGCAGCCGAAGCAGTAGGCTAGCAGACCACAAGGCGCAGACAGTGGACACCACGGTGCGCAGGTTTGGAAATCCTGAGATGGCACTCTAAAAAAAAAACCGCAGGAGAGAACTTTTTAAAAATCTTTTTTTCGGATCGAAGTAATGAAATTTAGGGCCCATAGAAACGCATGGGTGCCGGCGGGGACCTTCGGACGAGATTGAAACTAAAAAATAGAACAGAAGTCTACTGTATGAGTTATCTATGCACGAAACCTTTTTCTGCAATAATGCTATTTCTTTTGTGACGCCCATCACCCACTGCATCTAATCATCATTCCTTTTGTGTTTCTTGTGACAAAGCAGAGTCCAGAATTGGAGGACATGAGGACAAAGTACGACGCCCTGAAAAAGGAATTGATGCAGCTAAAGCGAAAAGTTGTCCAGGTATTGCAGTGATCTAGCTGTCCTCTTCAATTCTGCCTCTGTCCACGACCTGCTTTTGGAGCGATAGCTCTTTCAAGTTTGTGCATTGTGCATCTCAGACAGTAGATCCATGAGAGGGTGGAGAGCCAAAACGAAGAAGCTTTCTTTTTCTGTAAGATCATACAGCTCACAGTTAGTGCTACAAAGCCTGCTACAGCAGGCTTTGTAGTTGTCCTTGAAACCCTCGAAAACCCTTGAATTGTAAAACTGCCATTTTCAAGCCCTTGAAAGCCATTAAGTGTCACGGAGTTGGGAAAAATCTTTGAATATTTTTTTTAGGTTAAGCTTAGTGGATTTTATGTGTGTATTCTGGCCACGAGGACTGTGCAAGTCAAGAGTTGAGCCTGTCCAATTAGCTTTTTCCAGGTAGGCAGCCATCTTGTTTGTGGCAGCTGGTGACAGATTTATGCGAAAAAGGTATAGCAAGCACTTTTTTATTTCGTGTACAATAAATGTTTGCTCATTATTTTTAAGACAGTGTTTGAATTATTTTTTTCGTAATGGTGCTACGAACCCTGTAATTTATTGAACAGTAATTATATTTTAAAGCTCACTGTGTTGAAATAAATTCCACCTGCTGCAGTAGCTCAGTGGCTAGGGCGTTGCACTGATTGGGGGACGGTATGCAAAAACCCTCGTGGACTATTCATTAGGTGCACATTGAACCCCAGGTGGTCAAAGTTAATCCAGAGTCCCCCACTATGGTGTGACTTGAACGGATGATCAGGAACAAACAGTTGAATCGAAAAATGCTAGATCATGGAAAGCTAAAAAAAAACTCGGACATCAAAAGGTAAAAGAAGAAAATATGCCAACATCACAAAATGTCATAAGCAGATCTAGTAGATCTGCTTGTGACATATTTGAATAGTTGTCTTCTTGGCATTGCATATCTACCAAGCATGTATCGACCAAGTTTGTAAGAAGTGTAACACACTATATGATCAATGCATTTTGTGTACAGAATTAAGATGTTCCACCACTACTAGGTATTAGGTAGTGGTAACAGCCGAATAACGGTCGCATTTCACGAAGTTTCTATGGAACAAAAAATATCTGCATTCAGGGAGGTTTATTGCAAATTAGTGCCTCAGAAGCCCACATGGTGGAGGAAGTTTCATTTTCACAGAACTGACTCGCTATGTTCAGCGTTCCTTTGCTGCTTCGAGTTGTTGATTAATCCGGCCTCACCCTGCTGCCTGTTAGCCTCCTGATTAGCTCAGATGGTAGACCATCTGCCAACAAAAGTTGTTGGTCCACTTGTATGTTTGATTTCTGAATTTCTCTTTGACTGTAAACCTTTCTTTCTGAGATACCTGTGTAGGTTTTCTTCGTACTTGATCCTACCCTCCAGTAGATGACAATTTCACTCTTTCATTAGCACAAGGTATGCGTAAAATAGCAAATCTTCTTCTAAAGATTGGTAAGATCTGGTTTTCAGCTGTTTACTTGTATAGTTTTGTAAATAGCATGAATATGTTACTGTGGCATTGCATATCAACCAAGTACCACTTCTAGTTTGTAAGTAGTGTAACACACTGTATGATAAATGCGTTTTGTGTACAGAATTGTGATTTTCCACCGCTGCCTGATCATCTAAGGAGCACTGTGCTCACAGTGAACAGGAAATTTATTGTGGAATGGATAAAATAGCAAGGTGTATTGTTCAAAAGAATTTATCTTAAATAGTTGTGACTTAAAGCAGTTGTTTTAAATAAACACTCAAACCTCACATATTCACAGCTCTATTAGTAGGAAAATTAGTTTTTTTACTTCTTGTCTACATGGTGTACTTGAGGCCAGTCATGGGAGAGAGTACAGTTAGCATTGAGGCATGCATATTGTGTATTATAAATTTTATTTCTTGGTAAAAATGCTATGTTTCCTGTCTCATGCACCTTGCAGAATGGAGGTGTTCAAGACTTCTCAGTGATTGCCGATACCGAGGAGTTTAACAGGTACTCGCTTTGTTTGTTACCTTTAGAGGCATGGTTTGGTGTTGCAGTGGCATGATGTTAAGAGGAAGCTTTACCTCAAGGGCAACTCCGATTTTCCTATGCAAGTACATGTGATGTGCAAGAATGCTGGCATTAGGCAACTGACAAATAAAGTTTAATGAAATATCGAGGCCTGGGCAGGTAGTGCTTAACGAAGGCCAAGGGCACCTCCCATCCTGACAGATGATGATGGAACCATGTACTGAAGCTGTTTACTTGATTAAAAGAAGCACATAGAGGAAGAACACGTAGCTCACATCGTAAGAAAGGCAGTGGCTTGTGACCAGCTACTGCACTAGGTGAGGCTTGCGGGACATCCCGCCGCACCTCAGATGACGTAATGCCGAATGTTTGTAGCCACTGAAGTGTGTTACGCCCGAAGGAATCGGAGGATGCGCTTTTGTATTCGCCCGTTAGTGCATGCACAGGACAATGTTTTATCCAAGAGAGAAAGCTCAACTTCACTCACTGTAGG
Source organism: Dermacentor albipictus (assembly GCF_038994185.2). Taxonomy (NCBI): domain Eukaryota; kingdom Metazoa; phylum Arthropoda; class Arachnida; order Ixodida; family Ixodidae; genus Dermacentor; species Dermacentor albipictus. The sequence goes on along the minus strand of NC_091830.1, from coordinate 12,071,885 downwards.
AAGCACCATCTTGATTCAGGGAACCATAGTTTTTACAAAATACTTTTAAAAAATTGGTAAGTTTAGGAAAAGCTGAAGCGCAAAGTTTAGAAATTTATAATTGTGCAGCAAAACAGACGTTGCAGTTCTGCAAATTTTATTTGTTAAGAACATCTGAAGGGGACAAGTTTATAAATTAGTTTACATCTTACATGAGCAGTTTAGGAGTTCGTGCAAAATTTCTTCACTGTGTACAACAGTTTTGCAAAAGTCCTGCTCACAGATTAGCAGTATATTTCAAAGCAGAGTGTAATAAATTAATTTTGTCTGCTTTAGGTGTCTCAACATCACAATTGACAGAATTGTTTTGTCAAAAAAAAGGTAATTAAAGAAATTAAAGTTTAGTTGTCATTTCATCGAGTAAGAACCAGTTTTTTACTTGTGAAGGTGGGCTATGAAATACATTGGCATTCCAGTTGACAATTTCTCCAAAGCATCCTTCTAGCAGTTCCGGAAAATCTTTGATAAGAACACCAGTGCATTTCTTTTCTTCTCTAAACTTGTGACGTCCTCTGATTTCTGTTTAGCAGACACAGCTCCACTACTGCTCGGCTTAAATTTCGCATTAGCGACATGTCAGCTAAAGTGACTGAGTTGAATAGCTTAGTTGCCTGGACATTGCAATATGTCTTGGATATTCACCTCTTCATGTAATATATGCCTGAACAGGCTGAATTGCATTGCATGCTGCATGCAATTAAAAAAAAAAGGTTTGTTTGAAATAAATAAAACACCTTGTGTATGAAAAGTGAAAAAGAAAAGTCTTATTGCTTAACCTTGTTCCCATGAAAGTAGCACAGTATTGTTCTACTTCACCACAGGTTGATCCTGGAAAAGCGAGACATTGAAGAAGTGTGCTTGAGTTTCGATCGCAAATTTCAAAAGCAGGTGCGTGGACATTTTTGCGCCATAGTTTCCAAGAAAATTTTGTGCAGTTTGGTTGAGCATGCATTGTTGTCACAATACTTCAATGTGTGATCAGGTTCGTGGTAGCATAAAACTATTCCACTGTGTTTTTACCCTGAATCCTTCAATAGCCCTTTGTGAGTGGTCAATTTTGGGAAGTTAATGGTGGATTTGGAATAAAAACATAGTGAAGTAGTGTTACATTTTTGTGACTCAGGATATATCTGTATTTGTTCCCGTGGCCTTTGCCATGCTGTCTTGACATTATTTTGGAAAGAATGAATATAGCTACAGTGTGATCGGGCCAACAGTGATAGTGCGAATGTGCTTGATTGTCTATACACGGTAATTGCAATTGCAATAAAAAGCCTCTACAAACACAATATGGAAAACACTAGCACACTATCTCAAAAATGTTGGCGACAGTAAACAAAGCTAACAATGTTGGAAGTGGATCTGTGCTAGTGGCTGTAAGCAAAATGTTATCCTTTATTGTCCACTTGGTGGCAAAAGTGTACATCCTGTAGGACAAAACTGAAAAAAAGAGCAGTTGACTGCTTTTTGTGGGTAGTTAATGAAGTAATTATAAAAAAACCACAACATACTATAATTTTTCTCTCTATTGTATTCAGTACTTACATGAGCCTTCAAAATAGCAACCATTGTGCAGAAAAGTTGTTCAGCAGATGTTTCTGCATTACAAAAGAAGTGTTTCATGGGGTCATAATTCTTTTTTCAGGCACAGGTTTTGAAAAGACTGGATCAAAAGTAAGTTTCAACCCCCGCATAGAAAAATTTATTTTAGTTATGGCAAAAGGTTTCCAAGGAGAAAATGCTCCATGAGTTGACCTCGAAAACAGATTTTCTCTGACTTCAAATGCAGTTTTGTCATGACAAGTCATATTAAAGCAAAGCTGCAAATGCAAGGCTTTATTGCATTACAGTAACTGAGGTGTAGCATAGGGATCTAGCTTCTTTGCTAGCACGTCTCGCTGAATAGACTATAGCAGCATTTCTCGAGCTTTTCCAGTACATGACCCCTTTTAGTAGTACCCAACCTACCATGAGCTTATCCCACTCCACCTTTATGAGCCTTTTGAAAGTTTACATTTTTCAATGATGCAGATACATTTACCTTTTATTTTTTTAAGTGACATTAACCACGGCAGCAAGACCTACCAAAATGTTTACTGACGTTTTTTTTAACAAGGATCGATGATTCATGTATTTTAATGAGAAGGATGTACATATTTTCTTTCTTGATACAACTACGTCTGCTGAACCCTACAATTTCTACAGTTTTGCTGAGACAAAACTGGTTGCAGTTGGGAAGCCATCTTTGGCAAAGTTCTCTTTGTGGTGACCACAGGTTTAAATTGCCATTTGTTTGGCTGTTTCACTGTCCATCTTATTGTTGCCAAAACCAATATTACACTGCTCATAACTAACACAACTTCAGAGGTGATATTTATGTATAACCGTATTTTCCTGTGGCCCAAATGTATTTAGAAAGATGAGAAGCACAACTTTGTGGTTATCTTTGGTTTACCTACCCAACAGTTTCGGTCGGTAGACCGACCTTTTTCCCTTGAAAAAGGTCAGTCTGCCGACCGAAACTGGTGGGTAAATGAACCAAAAATAACCGCGAAGTAGTGCTTCTCTCTCTGTCTCTCTCTCTCTCTCTCTCTCTCTCTCTCTCTCTCTCTCTATATATATATATATATATATATATATATATATATATATATATATATATATATAATGAGAAGCCAACAAACACTGACACCAAGTACAACATAGTGGAAATTGCACGTGCTTAATAAATGAAATAAAGTAATGATAAATTAATGGAAATTAAAGCGGATGAAAAAACAACTTGCCGCAGGTGGAAACCGAACCCACAACCTTCGCATGTCGCGTGCGATGCTCTACCAATTGAGCTACTGCGGCGGCGTTTCCCCATCCACTTTCTTGGGTATTTATGTGTACCCAAGAAAGTGGATGGGGAAACGCCGCTGCGGTAGCTCAATTGGTAGAGCATCGCACGCGACATGCGAAGGTTGTGGGTTCGGTTCCTACCTGCGGCAAGTTGTTTTTTCATCCACTTTAATTTCCATTAATTTATCATTACTTTATTTCATTTATTAAGCACGTGCAATTTCCACTATGTTGTACTTGGTGTCAGTGTTTGTTGGCTTCTCATTATATGACTAATAATTATCGGGTCCCTCGGTTAACCCCCTTTTTCTTCTCGTTTATTACATAACGAGGGTCTCGAATCCGGCAACATTGATGCCTTCAGGTAGCATATGTGGGTTTATTGACCAGTTGCCTTCACCCGAAAAGATCACGTTCTCGTGACGCCTGCGGCAAAAAAGACGTTCCTCGTCCGCCGCCAAGGTCTGTGAGTGGGGGCGCTGGCTAACACTCCCAGGGTTCTACTAGTACACATAAATACCCAAGAAAGTGGATGGGGAAACGCCGCCGCGGTAGCTCAATTGGTAGAGCATCGCACGCGACATGCGAAGGTTGTGGGTTCGGTTCCCACCTGCGGCAAGTTGTTTTTTCATCCACTTTAATTTCCATTAATTTATCATTACTTTATTTCATTTATTAAGCACGTGCAATTTCCACTGTGTTGTACTTGGTGTCAGTGTTTGTTGGCTTCTCATTATATGACTAATAATTATCGGGTCCCTCGGTTAACCCCCTTTTTCTTCTCGTTTTTATATATATATATATATATATATATATATATATATATATATATATATATATATATATATATATATATATATATATATATATACATACACACACATATGTCATTAGGTATCATACAAGGGTTTTTGGTTACATGTGTGCTCTCTTAAGATCACGTGTCACATGACGCCATTGGGCAAAAAAAGGATGTTCCACTTCTGCCCGCCATGGCTTTGATTGGCGCTGGCTAACACCTTTAGAGCTAGATCTAGTAAAACATAAATACCCAAGTTAGTGGATGGATTGATGGCCATCACCATAGCACAATTGATTGTGCAGTGCACGCATAATGCGTAGGTTGTGGGTTCGGCTCCCATCGGCAACAAGTTGCCCTTTTTGTCTGTGTTTGTTTTGCTTTCCTTCATTATTTTCTAAATTTCAATTCCAACCACAGCTGACTTCCGCGATGATTTCCTTCACTTCATTGTCTGTTGGTTTTATATGGTCTAGATTATATATATATATGCATCATTAATAAAAATGGGTTCGAAATAGCATGGGCACCGAGGCTGAAAATTGATATCTGTTCTGGCAAGCAGAGTGTACATACAGTTGTGACTTCTATGACCCCCAGAGAAGGGCTTATGACCCACATTTTGAAAAACTCTCTGGACTAGACCATTGCACTGCTGTGCTCAGTGTCACTGGTTCAATCCTGGCAGTGGTGACCACATTTCAGTTGGGGCGAAATGCAAAAATGCCTGTGTACTTAGATTCAGGTGTACTCCAGGTGGTCAAAATCATTCCTTAGTCCCCCACTACAGCGTGCCTCATAATCAAATCGAAGTTTTGGCATGTAAAACTCCAGAATTTAGTTGTTATTATTATTTTTTGCTGCATAGATTTAGCGGGGCATCATTGTGCTGGTGTGTGTTATAGGGTGGGGGTGATTGATTGGTCATATGCTTTGCAAAGGTGTAGAACCCTTAAGCAAAGCGTCACTGTGTTATGCTGTACTTACAGTTCTGCTTACAGTGCTTCTTTCATCACTCACAAGGGTCTGAATTAGCCAGAACTAGCTCTAGCGTGCGATACCCTCAAGAGGAGGTCTATGACATAATCGTTAATAAAGTTAAACTTATTACTGCTTCTACATCACATATTATGAGGCCATGTGATCATGTGTGTGCATTTAAGGAGAAGGTGCAAACAATTATGTAACTTAGAAATAAGATATGATTGCATGCATTGTATCTCTCTTAAAGTAGCATTCAAATGAAACAATTCACAAAAGCTTTACAAACGTATATTCCAACAAGTGTGTTGCATTTGTCATAATTCCTTTTTCTTTTGGTTTCTGTGTGTTTCCAGGCTGAAGGAGTCCGAGGCGAAAGTTGAAGAATTGACTCGAGTGAAATTTGAAAAGCAGAAGAGCTACCAGGTAGGTGCATCTTGCATTAGTTTGGCAAATGAGCCATCAGGCCGATGGATTCGCAGTGTAAAAGGTGCCACTTCATGCTCGGTACCTGTGATCAAGTAGCACCACTCTTAACTCCTTTCTGGTCCAATGATTCCTGTACAAATCATAATAATTTGCTTGAAATATGCAACATTGAGAAAAAGCGATCAAAAAAATCTGTTTTGAGAAGTGTGTGTCAGTAATGCTGATTGTATAATTTGTCGATTTTCTGACACAGGTAAATGCAGCTCTCCTTGAAATTTCACAAATGTCCGTGCATCATCGTGTTACTTTGAGGCCAGGCCTTTGCACTCTTCTTTTAGAAGCTTGCCCCCTAATGCATATAACCTGATTTTGGTGGCACAGAAATGGTCCTAAAATAATCTCTGGCCATATTTCAGATCATTATGATGGTCAATTAACAAGAATCACATGCTGCTCACAACGCATTGAGTTATTGGGAGCTCATGAGAAAAACTGTCGATTCATTGACAAATACTTGAGTGAAATTTTTTTCTCTTTATTTTCCACATAGTTTCATTCATATGCATGAAGAGTTAGAGCAAGCAACCTTGACCAATGTTCAGCTAACTGGCTTTTTCTTGAGCTAAGTACAGTAATCGTGAACTTTGATGTATATAGCTACAGCTTGTTTCCATATGCATCTTCACTAACTGCAAATTTTCGCTGTTGGATGCGCTAAGTGTGCACAGCTGTACTTAATTTAATGGTCATTGTGAAATGTGTGTTAACTACAGTAGACTTTCAATAAGACGAACCTTGTTAAACCAAATCTTCAATTATGTCAAGCAATTTACAAGGTTCAAGTCTTCAGTTATGTTAAGCAATGTACAAATGCTTGGTTGGTTTCCCACCATAGACATAGAAGAAAAACATGGCTTAGCACAAATTGTTCATTTGGGTCAGCCGAACTTCTGCGTCTATCACCAATGCTTGCTACTCAATTCAGCCAATATTTGGACATGTACTGCGCCAGTGTCGATGATGATGTAAAAAAATTACCGACGATTACGTTACTTCCTAATGCGAAATTTGAGCGCAGCAAATAAGCTGTTTCACCTTTTCGATAGATTGAGGCAAAGAAATCGAGCAACACATGTATGCGCTATCACAGAATTTTTTTTTTATTTTTCACACGTATTCCTTTAACAAAGACTCCACTAACAGTTCTTGACAGTCATGAAGGAAGCTTTGTGGTCGGAGAAATAGGCTGATATATGTTCGACTTGGTACACCAATGCTTGATTCTCAAAGACGAGATCTATACAAGTGCCTCGCGAGGTTGTCACAGCCGTGGGACGCGTTACGAGCGAGAGGAACGGGATGTTCTCCCGCATTCTCCCACAAACCGAGACTCGCAGGAAGAGGGGGGAGGGGGGCGGCGTGTACACCCAGCGGCAAACGATGGGGGCAGAAGCGCGCGCAGCAAGCGGACAACACGATAAAGGGAGGAGGGAAGAGATAGCAGCGACTGACTGATGCCGCTGACGCCGATAGTGACTCAACCCCTATCCGCCACACAAGAACAGGGGGGGGGGGGGGACCCTTTCGTCCTCTTTCTGCATGGCGGCGACGGTGTTCTATGCAGTCACGTTATCTTGAATCTCTAGCGGCGTCAGCGGCATCCAGCGGTATCAGTCGGTCGCTGCTAGCGCTGGGGGGATGAAAGGGGGGCGGAGCTGGTTACGAGGCCGACGACAACGCCGACGCGAAACCCAGGAATGGACGCCAAAGAGCTGCGCTCTAAAACACGCAGGTCTGACACCATGGTAATGTAGTGTGGATGAAGCAACGCGTGCAGCAGTGGGACACTCTCTGGGCGGGAAGTGCAAGAGCAGATCACGAGCTGTTGACACCGGCTGAGACTGTCTTAGCTGTGCCTGTTGTGTGGTCCTTCCGCCTGCCGTTCAATGTTAATAAACCCCCTTTCAGTGACATTAATTTAGCCTTTGGATGTCAGTAACGGTGGTGAGGACACAGCTGAGGAAGCACAGCAAGTGCTGCTCACACGTGATAGAGCTGATTAATAATCTGAGTACTTTGACACATTGCTCCGATAGTCCAGAGAAGAAGCATCTGTTAAAAACGACGTTATCTAACAAATTTCGAAATGCTGATTCGGAAGCATTTCTGAGCAGGTTAGGTGGAATGACAGTTTCAAGATATCACACAAATTTGCAAAGTGCCAGTTAGTGAAAATGACAGAGTGGCCAAAATAAAAGGACATAAACCAGTGCTGTGAATTATGAAGGTGCAGTAAATTTATCTTTTTTCTTTTTACGTGGGGCTTCTGATTTTAATGGCTGGGTGAACTTAGTATAGTGGGATTTCTTTTCTTCAATGATTTCCTTTAAGATTAAGTTTTGATAATAGCAACAAGTTTTCTTGGTGCTTTTGAGTTTGTCTTCACAGGGCTCAACTGTTCTAGCACAGGTTTAGTGTGGTATTTTTGTTAAAAGCAAATGACTACAGGAGAGATGGGTTTGCAAGGAGCAAGCAGTGTCACTAAGCTGTGACATGTCATCTGTGTCCCTTGCTGTTGACAGAGGTTCGCAGGGAGGTCGAGAGTTGAAGCCACCCACACTGGTCTACTGTTGGCCGATAATGAAATGCAGCCACTGCACTGAACTTAAGGAACACTGCAAAAATGCATGGCTGTGCAAGTAGATATCAGCATATATGCTATACATTCAGAGCAGGAGATGTGGTCTTGCTTTCAATGAAACCTGGTACATTCCAGTCATTTGATTGGTGTTCGAGAAAGGATGCTGACAATTGGTCGTTTGTGACTTTGATCAGATTCTCTTTTGGCTTGCTGTGCACTTCAGGTTAAATAATTAAAAGGGGCACTGAAACACTTTTTCAACATAATAAGAAAACATTTCTGACCTGTAGACAATGCTTCCATTAAAGTGCAAACCAAATGTTATTCAGTTAGGTCCAGCATTCAAACCTACTACCTTGTATAATAGATTGCTTGCTGTTTTATATGGCTTTTGACAGGCCCATTCTATTTTTCCTGTACTATGCAACGTCAGCAATGACTGTTAGGAAGGTGCGATGGCTCATAGATGTGTGAGCCATTTGGCACCTTTGCCAGACGCCAATCTTGGAAGGGAACGAAGAAAAACGAATAAGTGATAAGCAGGAAACTGCTTATTGGTTCAGCCTCAGCCAAGAAGAATTGATAAGTTGCGCGGCAATGAAAACAGTAAACATTGCACTCTTCGTATCTCCATTCACATTACATTTTTTAAAAAGAAGTATTTGTGGATATATTCCATGAAGGATATTGCTGTCATTCCAGCTTGTTACTAAGGTTTAACAAAGAAAGAGGTGTTCCAGAGTTGCTTTAAGGAGCATTCTTGTGATCTAGATGAATTTTTTTCCAAAGATCTTATCTCTTGGAAAGTCTGTCTGGCTCAAAAGCTTGTTTTCTTTCGCCTATTGTTTTTTGCAGGATTTTGTGAAGTATGTTGGGGAAAAGTTGGACTTTCTTGTTGGATTGCTCTCTATACGTTCTGCAGATACCTTTCAGGTGAGTCATTAGTTTATGCATTGCTCCTAGCGCCTTAATATTACAGTCTTCAGTAAAAAAAAAAAAGTTTTAGTCCTCTTTTCCTGCATTCCTATTTGATTCTCTAAGCACTGTGTGGCTTTCACAAATATTGAAATAAGAAAGATTTGATGAACGATGCTCAATCACTTCATCTTTCAGGCTTTGTTTGCATCTGAGCTCATTGGGAAGCGGCCACTGAGTTTCCAAGTGGCAGAAATTAAGGTGAGACATTTTTGGTGCTTTCCGTGTACGGGCATGCATGCCAATACATGGAAACTAATAGACTTTTGACTTTGAACTCTTTCAAAAAGGCCTAAGAAACAAATTTTAAATGTATACACATTTTGCATCTGTTTAATGAGTACTTGCTACATTGCCAAGCAGTCAGCAATCATTATGCTGGAGGTGTTCTTTCCAGCACATTTACATTCGAGACATGTGTTAACCACATTTTCTGAAGATTGCTTTGGTTGAACGAAATTCTGCTAAATGTACACATGGAATCAGTGTGAAAGGGAACACTCATTTTGATTCTAAAACTGTCGGAACTGTTTGTTCTGGCAAGTAACTCTAGAGAGCTTGACAAGCCACATTTTTCTAGGAGATAACTTTTTAGGAACTGCTAGAAAGTTAGATGTAAACTCTCGCTACTCCCATGTAACTGTTTCTTCAATGCTTATTAAGTCTTCAGTTTCTTATTGAGCACTTTGAGCCATTGAAAATGTAGATGGTATGGTTGCTTTCTAACTTTGTCAAGGTTTGTGTAGCAGTTATAGAGACCTTTAAACATTAAAATATAATTTCCTAGTGACCTTGAAAGCCTTTAAATTGTGTAATGGGCTCAAAAATATTTAAATTTTGTTTGTTGGTTAAGTGTAGTGGATCTCATTTAGACACCTCATCCAAGTTTGACGGCAAGCAAACCAGACCTATGAGAACATTTGGAAGGTGGTTATTGTGTTGGTTGGCTTGAGGCTTCTTTTCTCTTGTGAAATTTTTTTGGGGGGTTAGTATGGCAAAAATGTTTTTTTCCTCATTGTTGAAGATGCCTTTTTTTTCAAGCTGACAGACATAATGTTCCTTGAAAATGTTTTGTCAAAGCTTCGAAGATCGAAGAACAGCTGCTGTGAACTTTGTTTGCATGAGTTGTCATAGGTAATTCACTTTCCAAGGATCTGCTAATGGAGAGTACATTGTTACACTATTAACTGTTGCAGAGTAAGTTTCACTGGATACTGCAAGCAATCCGGTCCCTGTGCCTTGGTGAAGTTGATTCGAAAACACAATCCGTTTCATACCCATCACTGCCGTAAGTGTGCTTGAAATATATCAATCATAGTGACAGTGTATCACATCTAAAAATACGTGTTGTCACCCTTGTGTCCATACATGCCAGAATAGGGATTTACTTTTGTTTTTTCCTGCTGATTTGCCCAACTGACCTGCAGTCTTGGAATTCTGAATTTCAGGAACTTATAATTGAAAGTTTTCCGTTAATGCTTTTTTTTACCAACCTAATCTCAAGTGGGCATTGATATATTTTATCAGTCAGATCAAATATTGGCACAGTGATTAGAATGAAGTAGAAAAATAACAAAGAAAGAAAAGCAAAATGAGGAGGCAGTATTAAGCCTCTCCTTTTTTAAGCTGTAACCTCATGTCTTCATGTCACTTTCTAAAGTTCAAGTTGCAAAGGTGCTTCAGCAACAAAAATTTATTCAGCCCTGAAAAACGTAAAGTGCAGTCTGCCGTTAAAAGGGACTGTTGGTGTTCTAACTGCAGGTGCCGGCTAAAGCTATGTCATTGAGTGCACAGGTTTGTTGAAAGGTGCCAGTGCTACTAACAACTAATCATCTGCTGTGGTGCTGGGTGGCTATACACTTGCCGGAGGGATATATTCGCACATGCTCTGTGTGTTCTTTTTGATAGTAGGCCACACTGAAGAAAAATAGTAGCTTGACTGATGGCTAGTAGGCTGTTGCTGGTAAAAAGCACTACGCACCTCATAGGCCAGGTCGTGGGCTCAGTTCTTGGACATGATGTGACAGAGCTGCTTGTGTGAAAACACTGGTGTGACTAGATTATTAGAAAAATATTACCTGTGGCTACAATAACCCTAAAATCTTGTGTATAATTTGGTGTTTTTCTCTTCTTCCTATAAATTCCGGCTTGTTAAATTTGCTTTGCGTATCACGTTCACATCTAGGTATGTGGGTTAGATCATGAAAAAGTTTGTAAGCATAGGATAAGCTCTAATGATGGAGGAAAATTATAATTAGATGTCCCTGAGAAAGACCTTCCTCCTGCAGTGAACTCAAACTAGCTGAAATTAATTGTTACTGTGATATCCACTGCTTTAATGTGTTTCTTTCCTTTATGACCAACACTGAAATGTCTTTTTCGCTGTACTATGTGCAAATAATAATAATAATAATAATAATAATAATAATAATAATAATAATAATAATAATAATAATAATAATAATAATAACAACAACAATAATAATAATATAATGATTTATTTCCATCACCATTACATTGATGGAGGGGATGAGAATAAAAGTGATTGACGCTTGACTAAGTTCCCACCCCCCGCACAGCAGGTGAGCAGTGGCATGCGACGGCACCTCTGTCACGACAGCAAATACAAAGTCAAACAAAGCATTAGTATAAAAACAAGTATGCAAAATACACAATCACCTGCGTGTGTGAAAAAAATATGAACCGATTGAAAAGAAATACAAGTACAGCAACTGAGAACAAAAATGCTTGCGAAACAGCGAAAGAACAGCAACCGAAAATATGCTTATAACACAATTAGACACAAAAACATTCACAGATGTCTAAATGTTGGACAATCAAAGGGACGCGTTAAGGAGAAAGTAGTTGTGAAGGTTAGAGCAGATAATGTTTCCTAAGTCTATATTTTCATCATTTAATTTCTTAAGTAAGTTAAGTTGAAATGCTTCCATTTGGTGCCCATAGCTTGTTCTTACTTAATAATAATAATAATAATAATAATAATAATAATAATAATAATAATAATAATAATAATAATAATATGAACGATCTACAAGAGAAAGTTCCAGCCCGCACAAGCATAGCTAGCACAGTCGTAGGCGTTATGACAAACTAAACCAGTTAGCAAGATGGAGAACTCCTCCACACAAAAAAAAGAGAAAACAAAGCAACTATAAAAAATAAATAATTAGATAATTTCTTTTTTATTTTGCAGTCACCCAAGTTACTGTTTTGCTTTCTGCCGGTTTTCTCTTTCACAGGCCTATTGAGGCTATCATGTTTTCAATCAGTAGGCACAAGACACGCCTACAATATCTGAAACCTTTTTAACGTTGTTGCTGGTTCTATAGCAAAGGAAGCATGACTGATCAGATTGTGCATGTGTCACATTCTTGAATGAGCACCAGCAGTTAACTTGGAATGTATGGGGGGCACAAACAAATTGTGGAAGAGTTGATGCGTGAGATTATATCCGATGATTGATGACTCTGCTCAATGCTATTCTTGTGATTTTGCTGTTGCTTGTCTTTTGCTCAGTAAAGTGTGATTTTTTTCTCTGTGCTTTTGGCAGTTTAATTAATTTTGTTTGTATTGCTCACGCGGCTTGGGCTCAAAGTCCACAGTATGAAACAAATAAATTAAATAAAAACTTCCTACTGCTTCTGTTGATGCTTGCATGTAGTAAGCTTTGAGACATGTTAAGCTCCATTACAAGTCTTCAGTATGAAACAAACAAATTAAATAAATATTTCTACTGCTTCTGTTGATGCTTGCATGTAGTAAGCTTTGGGACATGTTAAGCTCCGTTACACATTTAATAAATTGTAATGTGCTTTCTGGTTACAGTCACCATTGCAGCTCCAGTGCTTCAGATGTCAAGGTTCAGGCGAAAAGATCCTTCCGCTCTTGAAATGGTCACCTAATTCCTTTGCGTGTGAGCTTCTGTAGAGGTTCATAATGTGTGGCATCATGCAGACAGAGGTTTTGACAATGGACTGCCTGTTTTATCTAACACTCGCCCTTTCTCATTGTCTGTGTGACAGTGTGGCTAATTATGGATCCTTGCTGACTTGCAAGGATATTTGGTATTTTTTCGCACAAGCATTCTATGTGATAGGTTGTTAAGGAAGTGACTAACTGCTCATGTATATTCAGAATCTGAGTCAAAGAATTTGTGCGTTGTTCTGTGATGGTGTATAAACTTGGAATTGCATTTTTTTGGTTAATGTATGGGTATTTATGAGCTTTTGGTACTTGAGAAATTAGGAAGTTTCCAGGTTTCTGAAAGCATTTCTTTGGAGTATGGGAATGAAGTTAAATATTCTGACGTATGTATATTTTTCTTATGGTACAAAGCTGCTATTTACCAGTGATTAGCAACATCTGGATGTGCTCATAGAACTCCGGCATGTTGTTCATATTGTTTGCTGATATCTGATTGGATTAGTGTCTTCTGGCACGTGTCCTGTCACGACTTTGTCTGGATAGGTGTGGATCTATTGTACAAACATAATCTGAAAGTTTCAGTGAATTACCAGAAATATAAATGAACTTTAATGAAAATTTACTTACTTAATATGTTTTGCACATATACTGTGACATGTATTTTTACCTATTTTTTCACGCATTGTAATTGCCATCTTTTACAAATATTGTTAATTCTGGTGTGTGGCACGTCGCAAACTTAAGTGTAATTTGATGTATCAAATGCCATTGCCTACAAATGATAAATTTTCCCTTGTGACAGTGGTATTCTTTGTGTTCAATGGGCCAGTTGAGGTGTTCATTATAGGGCAATACAGTCATAGTACGTGTGGCCTTTTAATATTTATTATACTTATGACTTTTTTTATAATAAATCTTTGCTCCTCCATCATGACTGTGAACTAAGCATTCTTTTGTGCTGATCTCGACTTTAAACAAGGCTTGCTTTTTATTTTGTTCATGGAAGGGACATTCTACTTTTAGTACTTATTGTGAGCTTTCTTTTTATTGTGATTATTTTTTATTTCATAACCACAGTTCTTTCATCGCAGGGTCATCGTCTTAGTGTGCCATATATGTGGATATTTAGCTTTAGCTATGAGTGCTGAACTTACCGTCATACCGTACGCACTCTCCTAGAAGCCGTTTTCTTTTTTTTTTTCACAATCTTAATGAGGTGCGGCCTTTGCATTAGAGTGGCAAATTTTGGTCCAATTTTTCTGGCCTCTCATAATCTCCACCATCTCTTTGTACTAAAAGCATGCACACTGTTGCTTTCATAACGCGTTTATTTGTTCACGTGTGCAAGCCTAACACCTGGCGCCTGTGTAGTCCTCAACACTGTTGGTGTTGCTGCTGCTCAGGCTGTGTTAGGTGGTGTACTCATCGATACCAATGCCCTCCATGCCATCTATGGGATTACAGATACCTTCACTTTAAAGCTTTTCATTACTACCAAAGGCACATTGCACTTAAAAACAAAGGGAAAACAAACTTTCTTTTTTATTTAAAAGTTTGGTCTTCTACGTTGGGCGTGTGGCTTTTTTACATGTGTGGCTCTCACTTGAGGGGATACGGCATTTAAATGTGATAACTGAGGCATTGCAACCTGCATTCTTCGATCAAGGTTAAACTGTGCTTTTTGTGATTTTCACTTTTTGCAGGTATACTTTTGTTACAAGTATCTTATGACTTTCTTCAGTGGGGCCCATATTTTGAAATGTTGCTTTGTTTACTTCTGTAATGGTGTTTTATTGATGTAAACCTGTGTAAGTCTGAATCTTTAACATTCCTCTTTAGCAGCTGCTTAATGAAAACATCCTTAATGAACATTTCAGTTGAAGCAGTGCATTGTCTACCTTCTGCTGTGCTCACATCTGACTTAAAATGGCACATCTCACGTTGGCATTGCTCACATTACCCCATTTTTTTGTGCCCTAAAACCTGCTTGAGGCAGACAACACTCGCATGTGTTCACACTCACGTAGTTCACGCACACACTTCTTAGAGAAATATATTTTGTAGCCTTTTTGCTAGCCTTGTCTTCAGGGTTCCTTGACCATAGGGAAGTTCTCAGGCTTGGGTAAATGTTAAGAATGATTTTATAGGGAGTCTGAAAAGAAACACTATCAGCTTATACTGATAAAGTGTTTCTTGAGAGCTCTGTTTTTATTAATTTTGCTTTGATAGGTTGGTTATTAGATGAGAAAATGAGGTTCAAACTTACATCTTTTAAATCTCATGCTGAAACCCTAGTGCCAGTGTGTCAGTGTGATGTCATGGGTTTCACACTATGTCTTTTATTTTTATTTAGGTGATTGTGGCTCAGTGAAAGCTCTTGAAAGTTGGTAAGTTCTGCATCTCAGTTGTCTAGAATGCAATGTTGTTTGTTTCTACTGATGAACGATTAACTAGATCTGAGCAGACACCATCAAAAATTGATGGCATTAAGCAAGCTGGCGCACAAACTTCAACCAGGCATTGCCATTCATTTTTTTACACCTGTTTTGGCTTACCAGTCTTCTTCTCATGGTGAGAGTGGTTTTGTGTGTGTGCATGTGTGTGTTTGGGGGGGGGGGGGGGGTGTATTGTTGAAAGGTAATTTACCAATACATCGGAAATTATTGTTCTGTTAAGGGTCCCTTAAAAAGCTGTTGTAGCCTTGGGCAACTCTCATGAGGATAATGTTGAGGAGAGTGTGAATTGAATGAGGAAATGGCTTGAAGTAAAAGTGTTTCAAGACATGGGGATTTCGTGTTGTGGAAGAAAGCATAGGCATAGGATGTTTGTGAACTTTCGTTTCATGAGTGTTTTGTCGATGCTGCTGGAAACTTTCAGGGCACATCTTTGTAACAGGGTCTGTGGGAGATGTGTTAGGCTGTGGAAGTTATTTGAGTGCTTCACCGTGATATGTGCTTGTCAGTCCCTTAGTGTACAATTTAGACTGGCAGGTGTGTGCAGGCTCATATATTTTACGAAATCTGGTTGAGAGCTAAATTCCCAGAACAAGTGCACAACTTTTTTGTTGCAGCTCACGTATTTTGTGATTTGCCTGCACAGGCAGCTTACTCAAATGAACGAACAAACCATATTTGTATGTATGTTTTGGGGATAGGAATAAAAGTGCGATGTTGTTGACATTGCGTCATTTGTCATTTTTTGTTGTGCTAACTCATTTCGGCCATTGTATTTTTTTTTCACATATGATACAGCCAACTGCGGCAGTTTTAAGAGCATGAAAGTTGCAAAAAAGGTTTTTTTTTTCATTGGTACTTACGACTTATAACTTAGCTTGGAATTGAAACATGCCGTAGGGCCTTGAAGAAGACAAGTCCACTTGTCGAAACGTTGGATTTTGCTTTCACCTTGTTCTCGTTTTGCTCTTTGCCTTAAATTTCCATCTCCCGCCTTCCCCGCGTTTTCCCTGGATGCCGCATGGTGGTTATACAGGGGAAGTACCCACTGCACTTTAAATTCCCGTGCTAAAGCACAGTGGCTTTAGCACTGTGCTTCACATTGGCAGTGAAGCTTGCCTCTTGGTGGCATGGCAACGCAACATTTCCAATTTCTCCTATCTCCTCTTTATATTTGCCGTGTCTTCTGTGTAGCCAGACAGCGCTGTTCCCACACCCGTCTATTCTTTCACCGCTGGAGCAACCAAGTAGTTTGTGTCTTTCACACCAGGGGCCTCGCCGTTTACTTTGAAGGCACCTAATACCGCACCTCATACTCTCGCACCTAATAACTCTGTAACTAGAACACCGGTTGCCTTCCTCCGGCCTATAATGTCTTGTTTTCCGCTTAATTCGCGGATACAAACTTGAATCCCATCTTGACTTGCCGCAGTTTCTAAAGCCTTTACAAAGTGCGGGATAAGCTTTGCGGTACAATGTTCGTCGCCTACGCGGTGGACCTGGGTTCGAGTTGGAGGTCGGGGTTTGGATCGAACGCTTCTGTCCAAATGTCACAGACGCCTGTAACTCTGGCTTATCCACAATGAGTTACCTTCGGAGAAGCTTGCTTTCGGTGACGCGGCAAATCGGGAACAGTTGAATGTGAGCAGTTGCATAGGCTGCAATATTCCAGCTGTCGCGTGTGAAAAATAAGAAATGAAAACGAACAAACAAAATCGCAGACACTTGTAGAATAGTAAATGGCTGTGCTAGTAAGAGCTAAATTGGGTAATTGGAGAACTATAGAAGCGGGCTTCCTCACGCTGCAACCCTTGCAGAGGAGAAGCCAGATTTGCAGGTATACGGGCATGAGCGTTTGGACGCGCGTGGTTTGTCGACGTTAGCCATCTCGTTCTTATAGCTGCCGCGGTGCGTGGTTCGCACACCACACATTGAACTCCGATGAATTTCTTATCGTTTCATTCAAACAAAGAATAAAAAAGTGGCACGACAATAACAAAAAAAAACATTGGCCGACGATTACGCTTCTTGGTAATGCGATCTTTGAGCGCAGCTGCTGCCTTATTTCAGCAACAGGCAGCCGCATACAGAACACGCAGTGCCGAACGGAGGCGGTTCTGCGTTTCAGATTGGGCAGCACACACCGCGATCCGCCGCTATCGAGCCGGCGCTCCGGCGACGCGCCATATTATAGTGGGTCACCGCCGCGGGGAGGGGAGGGGGAGATTAGCAATTATTATTTAATGTTTATTCTGAGGTGGTATGAGGAAACGGGTGGAGACAGGGGTATTAAGTAGAGGTCGCACGCTGATTCACTCACAGACAGGGCCTCAATGTGGCCGCACACAGTTGGGGTGGGAAGTAGAAGTAAGGGGACGACACGCGATAACTGTCTTTCAAGTCAGCGCAACGGCATCGCGCCTGGTAAGGGGAGGTATAGGGCTAGAGTGGAGGCGAGAGAAGGACAGCCAGGTGCAAGCACTACCAGAGGTGACAAATGCCACTGAGGTACGTGCCCCACAAACGGGGAAGCGGGAGACACTGCTGAGAGCCGTACAGCCACGCGACGCGGAGGAGCGGGGAGCCGTGGATCACGCGCGAGGCGCCAAGGAGCGCCCGCCTCCGGCACCGCGGCAGTGTCGCGACGGTGGGAGAAGGGACGGCGAGGGCAGAGTGGACGGTAGCGGCGAGAGTCGCCGCAACGGCGCTGCGCGGAGGAAGGGGGCGAGAGGATAGGCGAGAACACGTGATCCAGCTTTGGAGGACAGGGGGAGAGCAAGACTCGCGCCGCACTCGAGAGATGGCAGCAGGAGCGCGCGCAGCTAGAGCAGCGCGCATAGGATGACCTTGGTTACGGCGAGGCTCAACGGTGACGCGAAACGCAGTAACGGGCGCCGAAGAGCTGCGCTCTAAAAGCGGACAGCAATATTTTCGTTCCCATGAGCAGCCCAGAACAGTCAGACGGCGCAATGAAGATTACAGGTTAAGTAGCTAATTGACTAGTACAACTTGGACAAGTGCGTGCCTTCAATCCAAATTTGACAAAGGCGCTTCACACCCAAGCAAAGTTGGTGACGGCTGGGTGACACGTTTGTGACCCTTCTCTTCTTATCCATGATGGGGAGCAGTGCAAGAGAGCAATTCTAAGAAGGCCGAAACGACATTCTTTACATATTACACATTTATAAATTTCATTACATGGGGCTCGTGACACGTTCAGATAGACTTCTTGAAGACGCGAAAATTGCGTGCGTGAGACGTCGCAACGTCCAAGCAGTTAATCAAAAATATTCAGTAATTACCTTATCACCATATTCACATGAGGGTACATGGCAACGCGAAAGCTCAAAGCCAAACGGAAAAGAAATCATGTCTGCTCAGCTGACGTCTTAAGATCAAATACCGCTTTCAAGATATCAGGCCTTAATATGTGCTGCAAATTGAATCGCTATTCCAGTTAACAGTTTCCCCAAAACCTTCTTTAGAAGTTCGGGACGACTTTAGTTGGCACGACAATGCATTTTATTGTGGCAGATTTCGGGGACGAATATCTCGAAAGTGGCTCTATTCCTGTTACTTCTGTTAAGCTGTCATGATTTTACTATACTGCACAGCTTCAATTTCGAAATTGCAACGTGGGCTATAACGTGAATCATTAAAAAATCTGAATTAGTGGATCTCCCTGCAACATGGGCGTATAAATGTGTTGCGCACGGGATGTGGGCCTCTTCGGGTAATCCATAAGCCGAATTGCTCTGTGTGCGCTCAATAAGATTTTTTAACATGTGTTCGAACTGGTAAATAGCTTGATAAGCCTTTCAAGCAGAACTTTTGGTCTAGGCAAACGAGGCGTACTGAAGCCATATATGTCAGGCAGCGTCATTAGTACTTGCGAAACATTGCAGTTGCGAGTCTCACTCCAACGAGATGGAGCGGTTGTCCATTAGCGACAGCACAGCATATTTTACATCACGCCATTTCACGCTATGCGCTTCGTCAAATTGCGTGAGCACCGCCTGGCGCCACGAATTGCAGTCGATAACGATGACGCCACGACTGTGGAGGCGAGCTTGTGTCGCTGTCGAAACGTGCGCTGCGAAAACAACCGAATTTGGACAAGCATCAGACGGGTGACCCACTTTCCCGAGATATTCGACGGAAGAAATGACGGACGGCGTACGTGATAGGCACATCGTAGTCTTGCTCACCCGTCACATATCTCGGCACGACAGAACCTTCTTCCAGTGCAGGGCTAAAACTCAAAGGCACCCGCCCTAATGGATGTTGTTCTAAGAAGCCCATCCGTATTATCCTTCAATGCACGGCAGACGATGTTGAACTAAACAACAAAGAAAGTGCATCTATAATAATGAAGAAAAGCTCAATGCGGCACAACTGTTCTTTCGGGGATCCATATGTATGCGCGCATGTCCGTGACTTCTTACGGGTATCCGAAAGAGACGTTAAAGTCGAGTTGTCTTAAGGTGTGAGGAAATAAAGGGTGAGAAGGCAGTGTGGTGACGCCGTGAGACGCGCTTTCCATATCCTATAGCCTTTGCGTATTTGCCGTTCGTTGTCATCGCAGGCAATTGGTGTCGCTCGCTCTGAGGCGTTTGTGTGCTTAAATTTTCTTTTCGGGCACAACCGGATAGGACTGTCAGTAAGTTCAGCGAGTCGGTTCAACCGGTCGCTCGGCACTTTCACAGCGTGATATTGCTCTTTGTCGGCTCTGCAGCGCATCGCTCGGGAGCGTTCTAGACAGAAGTGTCGAAGTCTGTATGCGCGCGGCATCGCAGAAGTGTCCGTACCATGACTGCTATCGCCGAGAAGGGTTTTCTTAATTATAACTTGCTCTCATAACGAGCTGTTGCTCTGTGTTTGCCATCCAGCTGGCGTCTCTCTCTCGAGAGAGAGTGTTCTACACAGAAGTGTCGAAGGCCGTATATGCGCCTCTTCACAGAGCGAAGACTCCGTTATGACTTCTTTTGCCGAGCAACGCTTTCTCGCCGAGGCTAGGATAGCTCGCGCCTGCGGCTGCTTCTTCGTGCCAAACGCCTGGCGAGGCGTCGCCTTCGATCGGTGCGAAGTGGACTTCAGTAGCTGGTACAGCGCCTACGTCGCGGTCACCGTCATCGTGGCCGTTACGGGCGAGGTGTACCTGTTTGTCCGCCAAGTTTCCGGGCCGGCAGCGTACATCGAGGACTTCTTCGAGAAGCTGTACTTCGCAATGCACATCCTCGTCGCGGTCAAGATTCTGACCAACCTCAGCTTCTTTGTCGCCGGCAATCGCACCTTCGTGGAGGCCCTGCGGGACGTGAAGCGTCTGGAACGTTCCATCGGGTTCAGGTATGCCAAGCCGCAAGGCAACATATAGGTGGCGCTGACGTCGTTAGGAAAGTGTAGAAAGTCGTTAATAAAATGTGATTGCAGGAGTGGTGGAAGAAATGTTGGGAAACGACAAAAAACGGAGACGTACAAAAGCACGGTTCGCAAAAGGGGATCAGAAAATTTGACTGGGGGAGTTCACAGCGTTTTTCTTCTTTTTTTATTGTTTAACCTAGGTAGGACATTAGGCAGTATAATAGCAAGAGCTTGGTGGCGAAATCCACCGCCCCGTTCCAAAGCGGACGCTCATAACACCCATCCATCCAGCAAGCGACGAGACGAGCAAGAGATGTTTAGAGCATTGGCGGCAAAAAAAAAAAAAAGGAATATCGGGGAAGGAATTGATAGGACCGGAACTGTTAGAGCCATAGTTATAGCTGTACAATGTGTTCGTTTTAGACACTAGTATTTTAATGGAAAGGCTATAAGCGCAGTGGACTGCAGATGAATTCTTAGGCAACACGGACATACTTTGCCGCTAATCACGTCAGTTTCAGAAGACTAATTAACAAAAAGAAATATTCATTCACTTTTTATTTAGTGCCTTAGGGCAGTTGTACAAATGGCGAAGTTGAAGGCAATCACATTTTAATACACACTCAATAAATAATATATATATATATATATATATATATATATATATATATATATATATATATATATATAATTCGCACCTAATTCGAGATCTTCATCATCGAATTTCAACGGTAAATCCATGAAATATCGAAACCGAGCGCCACACTCTAAGAACAGTTTACACCCTTTGGATTGCCCCTTCTGCCACACAAAAATAATCGTCATCTGCCTTGATGCGTTTCCTTTCTTTATCGCTGCAAGCCCGGAACTTTCCAGTGACGAACGGCACGCGCGTTATCATAAGAGGCACTCCAAAAGGTGTAAACTGTTCTATGCTGATAACGCGCGTGCCGTTCGTTACTGGAAAGTTCCGGGCTCGCAGCGATAAAGAAAGGAAACGCATCAAGGCAGATGACGATTATTTTTGTGTGGCAGAAGGGGCAAGCTAAAGGGTGTAAACTGTTCTTAGAGTGCACAGGAGCGCAAGAAAGGCGACTCCACTAGCATGAGAGCAGCGTTCCGGGCAAGTTGGTAATCCATTACTCAAGTAATATTGCGCAACAACAACAACAAAAAAAAAAGGAAGTTGGAAGTTGGAAGCCGAACGTGTCGACCAGTCACAGCACGTTTTTGTCACGTCACCAGTCACATCACCAGCCACAGCACTGATAAGGCACATTTTGCCTGGCCAGCACGTTCGGCTGTGCATCGGGTCAGGATTTGTCGCTACGTGCTATCATTGAAGCTTCGCCACACTACGGGGCGTGTCGCCATCTGAAGTGCGGCGAGACGCGCTCAGTCTCGATATTGCCTCGACTGACCACTGGAATTCGATGACGAAAACGCCGAGTTCAGTGCGACTTCTAAGATTTAAAAAAGTTGGTTAGCTATAATGTAGTTTATTGGCGCATAGACGGCTGAGGCTACGCTGCGCCAAACACGAGGTGTTTATATAAATCCAATTTAAGAAGAAAGAAAGAAGCTGTGGTAATCTACAGGGTGCTTCGGCGAACACTTTCAGAAATCTTTAAAGGTTGCCTGTGGCAGACGTCACAATTTTAGTTCGTGAGCTGGTCTACTCGAAGCGGAGAACAATAATTGCACAAAAAATTGAGATGCAAAATCGACTAGTTAATAAAAATGCACTAATTAAGTCTATTACTAATTACGTTATGACCCATATTGCAATTTACAAATTCTAGCCGTGGAGTTCGCAAGCGGATCCACTTGGAACGAATTTTCAATATGTGACCAGTTTCGAGATATAAATTCCCAAGCTTTGCGGAGAAATGCATTGGCGTGCCAGTTAATTTGTTAACAAAACGTCGTTTAATGCACTGAAGCACACAAGTAACTGCAACGCCAATGCATTTCTCCGCAAAGTTCGGGAATATATATCTCGAAAATGGTGCCATCCTGAGAATTCGTTCCAAGTGGATCCGCCTTGCGAAGTCCACTGCTAGAATTTGTAAATCGCAATATGGGTCGTGATATAATTAGTGTAAAAGTTAATTAGTGAATACCTTTTAATTAGTAGACTTTGCATTTCAATTTTTTGTGGAAGTAGTGTCCGTCGCTTCGAGTAGACCGGCTCATAAACTAGAATTGAGCTATCAGCCACAGGCAACCTTTAAAAAATTGTGAAAGTGTTCGCTGAAACACCCTGTATATCTTGTGTAAAAAGCCGGCGTCATCTAGAAATTGACGCACGTCAGGTAATGGGACTATCGGATCATCTCCTAAAATAAAGCAGGGTCTAAAAGTATGCGTAGTTGATATAAGCTGCGCGAAACGTTTCGTCTGTGTACTTCTGTATGTGTGCATGTCAGTAATATATGCATAACTGTTAGTGGTTCTTGGCATTTCTAGCACGTTGGCGCGTCTCCTTCTGTTAAGTAAGCAATTGTGGTGTGTGCGCCCAACGCGTAGTCGGCACAAAACTAAACTATACTTCGAAGAACCACTCCTGCTAAAAACACGACTTCCACCAAGATCTTTTTAAAAAAGAAAAGGTGTGCATCAAAATGGGACTGCCTCCGTCGTTGTTCCTGTCTTCCTTGTCTCTGTTCTGCATGCTTGGGGCGGGGAAAAAGAATCGTCAATTCACGACTTCGATTCGTGATGCTATTTCTCCAGGTTTCCAGAAGAGGGCAGCTGGGCTCGCCTAAGGCGCCGCTTGAGGCTGGTCTTGTTCGCCGTGGTTGTGCTGTGCTTCGGGCTGAGTCGGGCCTTCACCGTAGTCGACGTGGCCAGGGACATGGCGGCGCCTTGGTTCCTGCCCCTTGCGACCGGTGCGTTCTCGCTTTTATACGGCGTCGTCGAGCTGATGGTCGTCATCACCGAGAGGTACTTCTGCGTCGTGCTGTCGCGCTACGTACAGTTCCAGGTGGGTGGCTGTATGGCGCACTCTGTGATGCAGCGAGTGGCACCATCTTTTTGTTGCGAAAGCAATACTGCTCGCACTTTCGGCCCATCGGTGGTCGTGGTGCCTCCTAACACAGCTGCGCGTCACGTGACTGTGTGACGTCACGCCAGACCGAGAGACGGGGCCCCAGCTCGCGGCATCGATGGTGGAGGCGAAGCCTTGCGCGCCGCTGCTGCGGCGCTACCGAGAGAGGGCGCTCGCTGGTGTGACGTCACGCTAGGAGGATAAATGGGGCTACAGCTCGGCTCCTCGCAGTGGTCGGCGCGCTGCCTTGCGCTATGTCGGATGATGTATAGCCATAAGTTTAACAAAGGGCAACCATGTACACAATCAGCCGAACCAAGGCGCAGCCAAGGGTATTGCTTTCGCAATCTTCCAGGCTTAACCAAGCTAAGCCTTCAGCCAATTTTTTTAATTTCTACTGCACGAGGCCAGATCACACATGGACGGTCAGCATGCATCAAATTTTGTTCATTCAGGAAGTACATTCACGTTTCATCAATTGATAGATAGATTGATTGATTGATTGATTGATTGATTGATTCATTCATTCATTCATTCAGTCAGTCAGTCAGTCAGTCAGTCAGTCAGTCAGTCAGTCAGTCAGTCAAAATGTACAGTTTTGTCCATACATTCAGCCATTACACGCATGTTTCAATCATTATTTTATTGACTCGATCAGTAAATGCACATTTCATTCCTTAATTCAAACCTTCAAACACGTCAAAGCCTGTCCAACTCTACGAAACAAACAAACAAACAAACAAACAAACAAACAAACAAACAAACAAACAAACTTCGCCATGAAAAAATTGCTGGCTCTCCCGTAATCGAGATATATGTAAACATGAAATGGCGACCGGCATAGCAGACTCGTTGGAGATTATACTAGCCACAATCTTAGAATGGGTGTAGTGCATGTTCGCAATGGCACACCCCACCACGCCATACTGTGCACTGATCCATATGGACGCTGCCCAGCTAGAAGAAGAAAACTGGCTGTAGGCAGCATGACAGGCAGCGGAAGACGTCAGGGAGACAGAGCGCACTGCCGAGCTAGAACAGGAAAATCGCTTGAAGGAGGCACCACGCAGCGTGGCGCCATCTCTCGAGGTGACGCGAAACCCGCGCCGTGGAACTCACGGACCACTGGCGTTAAAAAGAGCTTAGCCAATCCTGTCTCAGCGCCAAAAGATGACAATCAAGTGTGTGGTGCACTGCATCTGCCTTTCGAACGTCGCTACTGGAAATGGCAAGTAAATTTTCAGCATACCACAAGTAACAGCTTGAGTGATATTTTGAACAAACATTAGGAAGAACTCGGAAGTAATATTCTTTTGTTACATGTTTGGCCAGTAACTAGCGCGTGTAACGTGTTCCAGTACGAAGGGTTGGGGGCCAGGAACCACATTTTCTGAAGTTTTGACTGGTTGCCCGGATGATCTCGTTTTGTTCTCGCAACTTGCCCGGGTGTTCTCGTTTGAGTGCCCGGATAACGGCTCTGGCTTTTGCCTCAAGGCCACTTGAAGGTCGCCGACAGCGGTAGCTAAAAGCATTTCACGCTTAAAATAACGCCTCCGCAGGTAGGCCGGGCCCACGAGCTTCTCGGCGGTTCTGGGATGTTCTCTACACTGCAGACTACGCGAGACCTGGTGGGAGCCGTGGACAGGCTCCGAGCCAGCATGGCGGCCGTGGCCAGGATAGTTCGCAAGGTGGACGACTGGCTGCGCTTCGCAGTGCTGGTCAACTTCCTCATCTCGGCGCTCTCCGCTTGCGTGGTGGCGTACGCTGTGGTCAGCACTCATATCAGCACGGAGAAGCTGCTGTGCACGGCAGCCTACGCGACACTCACGTGTCTTTCCATCGCCGACGCGTCTCTCTCTGCCGGTGACGTCAAGGAGCAGGCGCTGAAGCTCAAGGCCGTGCTCGACTCGGTGTCTGTGCTGAACCTTCCTCCGAGGGTTACCTGCCAGGTGAGTCCGGCGGCTCGCTGTAAGCAGCAGGCTTTAACCAAGAGAGAGAGAGAGAGACAAAAGGGAAGGAAAGACAGGGAGGTTAGCCAGTGTAAATACCGGCTGGCTACCCTGTGCTGGGGAAAGGGGTAAAGGGAATAAAAGGAGAAGGAAGAGAGAAGAAAAAAAAGAAAAAAAAGAAAAAAATGCACACAGTAACGCGATGTAACGCGCAACAATAGGCAAAGGCGTTCGCACAAGTCACTTGTCCTTAAGAACTTGAGCAAAGCCCTTAAGGCCTTGAGTGCCGAAACCCGTCTGGACCAGTGTCCTAGAACT
Source organism: Dermacentor albipictus (assembly GCF_038994185.2). NCBI lineage: Eukaryota > Metazoa > Arthropoda > Arachnida > Ixodida > Ixodidae > Dermacentor > Dermacentor albipictus. Next base: position 12,046,102 of record NC_091830.1, on the reverse strand, counting down.
TTCTCTTCTGTGAAGGCTTTAACCAAGGGGTATAGGGAAGATTAGGAGGGAGTGCCACGTCACAACGTTGATGCCCTGCCACAAAAACAAAAGGTCACCGCCCAAGCACTGCGTACAGATGGTTAACTAGCAAAGATGAAACGTGCGGCCCCGGTGTTTATAACTGGGTTAATCCCGACGGCTCCTTAAATGACGACTTGGTAGGCTGCTGGATTCTCGGTACGCAGTTGCTGCTTGCGCTCGGCTGCACGAGCCTGTTCTTGTGCCCGCGCTGCAGCATCGGCACGGCGCTGACGAGCTCGTTCCCTGTTCTGCTCGCGGCATTGCTGATCGAAAGCTGCCTGCTCCTAAGGAGTCCGTATGACGCGTGGCCTAGCCATTTCAGAACCGGAGGGACACTGATGCCCGCGCGTGCTCGGCTGCGATGGATAGCAACATCGTCACTACTAGCGCAGCTTACCCAACACCACTTGAATAGCTGAAGGCTGACCAGGCTTCAGACGCGCCCCCTCCCCTGGCTACGGCATTGCCTGGAGCGTCCGTATAGCTGTGCCCCCCAAATTTTTTTCCGGCCGGTGCCCTGCTCTGTTTTATGTCTAGCACGTTGCCTATGAACAAAAGCGCATATCCTTCGAACGTTCGCCCCAGACAAGTACAGGATGGTGCACGCCTTCAAGCAGACCAAGGGTCTGCTCAAGGTAATGGTAGTTGTATGATTATGCCCCGAACATGGGAAACTTAACAGAGAATAATGGAACCTTAGCCCCCCCCCCTCACCCCCGGAAAAAAAAATTCTGGCTGCGACTCCAGGCGCTTTGCCGCCGTTGATGCGACGGCGCATGCGTGGCCTCACGGACTTATCGGATGTCACGTGATTTGTTGCGGGTTACGAGCAGTTAAGGTGAGAAGGCTGGAGCCTCGATGCAGCGCGCCGTTCTCTCCTCGCCTCTTGGGATCGGCCGTGTTCCGGAGGTGAAGCACACTGAAGTGGCAAATGGAGCGGCAGCAGGAAACGTTCGCACTGGAACATGGATGTGCGCTCTCCGCAGCCGGTGCTTCTCGTTGCGCCAGCGTTGTGACCAGACTAGTTCTCGCGGTCGTGGAGTGACTTTTGGCTCCTCTGTGTCATTCGTGTGCGTGGCTCAACGTATGTTTAGTCAGTAAACGAATTTTCTAATTGCTATATATGCTTGTAATCAAATTACCAGCGTTACTATAGGTACGTGAGCCTTATTTGCACAGTTAGTGGAGCATGCTTCAGGTACTAGTGCGCGCACTGACACTGTGTGCTTGAATTTAGTGTTCGTATGTGTACTGTTTGTTTATGTTTCTTGTTTTATTTTCTTTATTCATTGTTGCTTGAATTGTTTATACAATTTATGGATAGTCAGTTCCTAACTGCCAACTTTTCTGCATTAAAAAATGCAAAACGTTTCTCTGTTTTTAGGTGGAGCTTTTCAGCATGACCATCGACGAAAAACAGCTCTGCTTCACTGGCTCTGGATTCTTCATAGTCGACAGGCCCATGCTAACGTCGGTAGGTGAAACTCGTAGAACGATTCAAGGGTCAGCGATTTGGCTAAAGGTTTATGGTAGCGAAGGGGAGGCGGGCAAACACAGACACGAGTGAAACGAAAAGCACTGCCCTCCCTTCAGCAATGCGCGGATACGTTTTCTGTGTTCTTTCTTTTCACCCACCACTGTGCGGCCTTTCAGTTGATACTCGGAATCGGTGTTGTCCTTATGGTATTATCAACCTTTCAGTTGGTAGTTGTAATTGGTGGTCCTTATGGTACTATCAACCCTTCAGTTGATCGTCGGAATTGTTGTCCTTATGGTATTATCAACCTTTCAGCTGATACACGGATTTAGTTCGTGTTGCCCTTTTGTTGAAGGATGGTGGACAGATTGTTCTAGAGAAACTGGCCACCCTGTATACGCAATGCCTCATGACCTCGAGCGTACCGGAATCTTGGAAAAACGCTAACATAATCTTAATTCATAAGAAAGGAGACGCCAAAGACTTGAAAAATTATAGACCGATCAGCTTACTGTCCGTTGCCTACAAACTATTTACTAAGGTAATCGCAAATAGAATCAGGAACACCTTAGACTTCTGTCAAGCATAGGACCAGGCAGGATTCCGTAAAGGCTACTCAACAATAGATCATATTCACACTATCAATCAGGTGATAGAAAAATGTGCGGAGTATAACCAACCCTTATATATAGCTTTCATTGATTACGAGAAAGCGTTTGATTCAGTCGAAACCTCAGCAGTCATGGAGGCATTACGGAATCAGGGTGTAGATGAGCCATATGTAAAAATACTGGAAGATATCTATAGCGGCTCGACAGCCACCGTAGTCCTCCACAAAGAAAGCAACAAAATCCCAATAAAGAAAGGCGTCAGGCAGGGAGATACGATCTCTCCAATGATATTCACAGCATGTTTACAGGAGGTATTCAGAGACCTGGATTGGAAGGAATTGGAGATAAGAGTTAATGGAAGATACCTTAGTGACTTGCGATTCGCTGATGATATTGCCTTACTTAGTAACTCAGGAGACCAATTGCAATGCATGCTCACTGACCTGGACAGGCAAAGTAGAAAGGCGAGTCTAAAAGTTAATCTGCAGAAAGCTAATGTTTAACAGTATCGGAAGAGAACAGCAGTTTACGATAGGTAGCGAGGCACTGGAAGTGGCAAGGAAATACATCTACTTAGGGCACGTAGTAACCGCGGATCCGGATCATGAGACTGAAATAATCAGAAGAGTAAGTACGGTCTGGGGTTCGTTTGGCAGGCATTCTCAGATCATGAACAGCAGGTTGCCATTGTCCCCCAATGGAAAAGTGTATAACGGCTGTGTCTTACCAGTACTCACGTACGGGGCAGAAACCTGGAGGCTTACGAAAAGGGTTCTACTTAAATTGAGGACGACGCAACGAGCTATGGAAAGAAGAATGATGGGTGTAACGTTAAGGGATAAGAAGAGAGCAGATTGGGTGAGGAAACAAATGCGAGTTAGTTACATCCTAGTTGAAATCAAGAAAAATAAATGGGAATGGGCAGGGCATGTAGTGAGGAGGCAAGATAACCGATGGTCATTAATGGTCATTAAGGGTTAGGGACTGGATTCCAAGAGAAGGGACGCTTAGCAGGGGAGGCGGCAGAAAGGTAGGTGTGCGGACGAGATTAAGAAGTTTGCAGGGACAACATGGCCATAGTTAGCAGATGACCGGGGTAGTTGGAGAAGTATGGGAGAGGCCTTTGCCCTGCAGTAAACGTAGCCAGGCTGCTGCTGCTGCTGATGATCTCGAAAGTGGTTCTAGCCTTGGGAGTTCTACTAAGCAAACATCTCTGCAGTACTGTTTGGCTTGAATTTCTTGACCACCACATGTGCCTAAAGTGAATAATTGAAAAAGTTTGTTAGGGACCCTTTTTAACTTGCTGCTTGAATGGCATGGCGATTTATTGCCACCTAAGTAGCGCCCACCCCTTCAGCTAAGCCAGCTGAACAGATCGAACTGCACTGCCTATCACTGTCGCATAAAAATGCGTTCGAACTAAAGGAAAAGAACATTTGGTATACAGTAATCACAACGGTTTTCTTAAAGTCGCAAGTCTAGTTCGGCGTTCTGCAAGCGGTCCATAATTCTCGTTGCTTTATTCGCTGAAAGGCACAAAATATGTACAGGTATTTCGGGCTCCGCGAGGTCGCTCTGTTTGCATCGCTCGCTGTCCCGTCTTTTTTTAATTAAGTTTGTTGACATTAATAAGAATAATTATGTTACGAGGAATCACTTTGTCTCCCATTATCTCTCCGCAGTTCGTGGGCCTGGTGATGACGTACTCGATCATTGTCGTCCAAACTGGCCGCAAGCCCGATACACCCAGATGTCAGCATCACGTGGGTTTGGCCTAGCAACGTAGACTCCGCGCGATTCGACGTGTGTGTGTGTGTTTACCCTTCCTCACAATTACCGTACTGAAAGATGATGATGATTTATTGACATCCCCGTCGGTGGGCAGTACGCGACAAATAGTAACCTATCCTGCTTGAGCTAATCAAGTAATGTATAGTTATTTTTCAGTCTAGCAATTTATCGACGTCTCCTCAATCTTTTTTTTCTTTCCCTTAAAACCTCTATCTCTTCATACCTCTATACCTTGTAGGTATACCTGTGTAACTGCCATTTGTCTACAAATCTGTGTAAACTCGCACCCTTACACCATTCAGTTTGGAGATTGTAAACGCGTGAATTGTTAAAGATTAACGCCCTTATTCACTTTTAAGTGTGCAAATTGTTTTAGAGTGTGAAGTGTGCCAGTTGCAAGCACGGTGGGTAAATGGTCAAAAATAACGTACAGCGCGAAAGACAAGGACTGCGAAGACGACACACACAGCGCTGACTTCCAACAACATTTAATTACGTTGCCACATCGTGTGTATATACACAAGAAAGGGCATGCGCAGAAAGAGAAAGGCGGTCACATGGGGTGTCCTAACAGAAAGTCACTGAACTAAGAGCATGGTCACCAGAAAAATAAAAAAAATAAAAAAAAACATTACGATTTCTATCTGTTATTTTTCTCATGTTATTTTTGATCATGAATTACCAACTAGCTCAAGCAACCACCCTGGGTAAATGGATTTGAAATTGTCTTTGACATACACAACTCCACCAATAAATGTTTTCATAATTTCTGCGAATCGGCGCATGCTAGCAGTGTAGAACGTGCTGTTAGGGGGACGTCGGTGGTCTATCTTCTTTTAAACAACCTACTGTAAAAAAAAAAATCTGGGCTTTCGCCAAGTCTTGCAGCACACTTTCAGAATTAACATGAATATGTTGTACGGATTGCTTCATCCTGACATTGAATAATCTGTCCTTAACAATGCCCCATCCTTCAGAAGCTGATTAATAGCTTGTCCCTGCTGATCACAATGCGCTATCCCAGTGTTGGGGTGGAGTATAAATTTGTTGTCGCGGGCTATACCCCAGTACGAGATCGATGATTTCTTTGCCGTAATGCATAAACCATGGTGCTTCTTATAATATAATTTAGAGGAGGCCCCTTAGGTTGGCGAGAATCGATTGCAGAAGTTGTTGCCAGGGGTCCCTTTTTCTCAACGGTATATTCTGCATATCGTAATCTAATTGTTGAACGTCTTTAATACCATTACATTAGAAACTTAATAAAAGAGATCGTTGTATTACTGATGATACCATTTTGATAAACGCAGACCTATGCCTATAGCGCAGTATTTGCCAGAAAGAGGCATTGGCCAGCGCAGAGAAAGTGCATAAGTTTTGTTGTCACAGTTGCGAAATTGCTTACTTCAGCGAGCTTCGAAGTTCAGCGGCACTGTTTGTTAAAATATTTTTTCTTACTTTGAACATTAGCTCAAGGGTTATTAGGCGACGTGTGGCCAGCAAGCGGCACTGACCTTGTCAAACGAGGACCGTTTAACGAACCCTTATATATAGCTTTCATTGATTACGAGAAAGCATGTGATTCTGTCGAAACCTCAGCAGTCATGGAGGCATTACGGAATCAGGGTGTAGACGAGCCGTATGTAAAAATACTGAAAGACAAGTTACACAGGTCTTCTCTAAAGTTAGCCCAGAACGCGCCGAATTTCTCGTGCCGGCGTGTGGTGGTATGCCACGACATTGCGGCGGGAATCTTGGGCATTTAACCCACTACGTGGACTGCATATATCGCGTAGCAAGCGATAACCTGCACGCTCTTGTCACCTGATCGCTGCTGTCACGTGATCGAGTCCTGAGCAGGTGACAGGCCATGCGGACGGCAAAGCGCGTAGCCTGTCACGTGCTGGGCACTCGCATCGCAGTGGCATGGCATGCAGGACATGCGGGGCGTTTTTTCGGACCGTAAACATGTTGTCGCGTGCGGCTTGGGATGAACTATATTCCTGTGAACTTTATCGTGGCAAGTCGCGCACTTATTTGGCGGCGACGGCTCCATGCACTGAGACCGGGCCCTTCACCTGAGGTGAGTGCGACGCACTAGCTGTACTGGCGGTGTACCAGTTGTTGTTCCAGAGAGTTTTGCGTCAGCCACCTTCTGCACGTTTCCTCGCGAATATGCATCGGCGGCAGCTCTGAAGACTAACCCAAGGTGGTGCAGTCATCTGCAACAAAAGGTAAACACCCAAGCGTCCCCTAAGATTGACTCTAGACTCGTACTTGTTTGTCCTGTGCCCAGTGGCGTAGCTATAGGTCGTCTCGCACCCGGGGCCATGGAATAAGACATTTAGGAGGTGAAACTCCCGTCAGCGCGGGCGACCAGATAAGGTCACAATTGTTGTATGCGCCGACGGGGCCGTATACAGTGGCGGCGCCATGCGGCGCGTCGTAGAAGCCGCAGCGGAAAAAAAAAATGCAGTGCCCGGGCAGGCGGCTTCGGTGCGCTCTCAACGGCGGTAATTTCTTTCCAGGCCGCCAGGCGCCGCCATCACGATAACGGCTCCGCGGGCTTGTGACCTTTTCTGGTCGCCGCAAACAGCGGAGTTTCCACCCCTAAATGTTTCTTGCTCCGTGCCCGGGGCCCATAAGTCTTCTGTCACCCCCTCCCCCGCTGGGTGTAGAAAGGAACGCGAGCACATCGAAAATGTTCGGGTAGGCGAGGAGAGGTAGTGTTTCAGCACCAGCGCAGCCGCGTTGGATACCGTGCATGTCTCCCGCACATGCCTACACATGTGCGGGAGACATGCACATGCATGTATACGGAAGACATGAGCGCATGTCTTGGATACCGCGCATGTCCCAGAGATAGCGAATGTAGCAGGTGTACACACTGTTTTATTTTCTGGACCAAATAACACAGGGTTCTGCACTGATAACTTGTGATACGCGCATTTGCACATCTGCTGTCGGACTGTGAGGCTTAGTAGCCAATACAGATGCGGCATTGTGGAAAATATGGCTCACAAGTAACAAAAATGTTATGAAAGGTTTAATTCATGTTCTTGGAGGCAATATTGCATTTGCAATATTGATGCCCGACAGTCATACGTTGGCCAACAGCAACTTCGCAGAATTCGTTGTAGGCACTACGGCGTACAGTGTTTTGGTCTGTGCGCAGTCCTAAACTCAAACGAAAATTAAACAGCGTGTGAGTGACGCTGATCTCACCACCCTATTAGAAAACGGCCCCTGCTTCGCTGTTGTGCGGGCGTCAATGCTATCACAATTACGAGTTCTCTTCATTCTTCTCCATAGAGTCTTTCCTTATTTGCTACTTTTGTCGAACGTGATTATCCGAGCTGCGGTACAACCACAATTTTGGGAACGGAGTCAAGCACGCTACGTGTCAATTCCTGGCGTCACCATGCAAAAAACGAGAAGGCCACCGTGAAGCCCGTGCCAGCGAAAGCTTGCGCTACTGTTCGTCTGTACCGCCGAGGTTGCTCAGTGGCTATGGTGTTGGGCTGCTGAGCACGAGGTCGCGGGACCGAATCCCGGCCACGGCGGCCGCATTTCGATGGGGGCGAAATGCGAAAACACCCGTGTGCTTAGATTTAGGCGCACGTTAAAGAATCCCAGGTGGTCTAAATTTCTGGAGTCCTCCACTACGGCGTGCCTCATAATCAGAAAGTGGTTTTGGCACGTAAAACCCCATAATTTAATTTTTACTGTTCGTCTGTACTTCGCAAGGGAGAGGATAGAGAGATCGACGTCGCTGGCGCACTATTTCATATTTCTTTCGGTGATGCCACACTGGGCCGCCCGCAGTGCCAAAGTACTACAGGCTCTAGCAGCCATGACGATTTTGTTTAGAAAAGTTTTTGTTGAGTTACAAATGCGACTGTGGGTCCTCAATTTCCTAATTGCAACGTTTCCTCTATAATCGCTATTTAATCGGAGATTTAAGATATTCTATTCTAAAATAGCGCGGATTGACTGAAAGAGGGACCCAAGAGCCACATCGCTAGACTGCATGTATTTAGCGACCCCCACTCCGAGCACGACCGCGTCCCACATGAAGTGTTCCGCGAAGACGAGTATAGTTTAGCGACCACTTAGCGAATTAGTTTTTTTTAGCCCGCACATTCGTGCAATTATTACGAAGGGTGTTGAGAAAGCTTCAGCCGACAATTCTGCGGCACTATACAGATCTGGTACATCGGGTGTACATGAGCTCGGGCTGCTGGTTACCGAAGCATTCTTTCCAATTTACGCCCGGTCAAGCAGGCGGAAAGAGGGGGGTCTTCAGACATGCATGACACCCCCCCCCCAACTGGCACCCCCCCCCCCCTTTTTACTACGGCATTACCTGTGCCGTTCGTGATGCGCTAACTGCGGCTGTAACTTAGAGCAAAAGCAGGGAGCGCCGTTGACTTGTCGTCTGCTTGCCTTCTGCGTCGCGCCACGTCTGTCTCTAATGCGATAGTATTTAAGGGGTTCTTCCTGACCCATTCTCACGACCGGATTTTGTGACAAAGTGAGTGTGCGAGGACCTGCGATCAGCTTACCGTATAAAACTAATCCGTAAAGAATGACAATGCCGCCTTTGATGAGATGAATCCACCTATCGAAACATCGCGGTCAGACTGTCTGATGCACTTCAGCGTGGTTGATTACTTTTCATTAGTATAAGCAACTTACAATCATTATCCGGCCCGGTAGCTCATTTGCTGTGGCATTGCATTGCTGAGCTCGAGGTCGTGGGTTCGTTCCAGGCCTCGGCGGTTGCATTCCGATGGGGGTGGAATGCAAAAAAAAGGAAAAAAAAAAGCTCTTGTACCGTGCATTGGGTACACGGTAAATAAATCCACGTGTTCGAAAGAGTAATCGGGAGTCCTCTACTACGGCGTGTCTGATCGATAACAAGATGGTAGTTATGACACGCAACATCCAAAGGATTTAATGTGTACAATCTCTGCAACTATGTATTTCTTGTTGCGTTTCCTCGAATCGCCAGGCGTAAATGTCTCGCTAAATTTCGAGCGCAGAATTCGAGCACCGTGTTCATCGGGCAGTGCACGCAGATGCGCCATTGACCCTAGTGTTTGCGTGACGTCATCGGGGACGACGGCTTACGGGGTCACGCGGGACTTGCGAAAATATATGTCGTACGGTTTCGATTCCTTTACCCAAGATCGCTGCACAAGAAGGGAAAAAGAAAATTCTCGCTGTTCATCGTTTCTGCTGCTACTTGACGAACGAGCGAGTGCGCGTTTAACGACACGACGTAACGAGCGAAGAAGCTCCGCTAGTTGCGTAACCACTTACAGACGTTCAACTCTGACCCTGCACACACATGCCTCTCAAGATGAATCAATAAGGCTACGGCCGCAAATCTTTAGCTGTCAGCTGGAAATGACCCAACGCTGGACCGTCCCGTTTGGATAGTGACCTTTCATCTTCTTGTTTTTCTTTTTCCGCGCTCTCATTCCTTAGACAGCGACCATCGTGAGAAGGAGAATGAGCTCGCCGTAGACGGGTCAGTTACTTAACTTGATCGAATCCCATGCAAAACACGATCTCGCGCAACCGTCGCTTCTGGGGACAACGCACCGTAATGCATTCCGGTCGCTGTACGGAGATTCGTTTGCCGCAGCTGTTGAGTCGTGTGCCGTATTTTGTCGTCGCTTTCTACGAAATCGTCTGTTCTTTCTTTCAGATGTTTTACTTGGGTCCTGCCAGAAGGCCCTGGTTCCGCGGTGTCATTGAATCAGTTTCCACAGTGTGTATTCGTTCATCGTCGTCCGCATGACCTTCGGTTCGTAAGCGTTGAGAGCAACGCGTACGAAAGTGTCCTTAAGAGCGGTTCTTGCACTCACTGAAACCGAAAGTGGGAAACATAACAAAATGATTCGTGAGTATCGGCCGGGCTACTTGAAGGGGACTCCTCGGCATATCGGGCCCATCGCAATGCCGTTCTCCAGCCTTTGTTGTTCCTGCGACGCTTCTGAGCTTTCTATGATTTGCTTATCCGCTTGAAAGCTGCGCCATTTTCCTCACGTTCTTGAGTGATCGCGAGCAAATGTGCGGAAAGAAAAAAAAATGGGCCGGGCAGTATCAGTTGTCGTCTGTTTCGGGCGTGCTATATTTAGTCAGGGAAACACAATGCTTTCTTTGATCCGTCTGCTTTGCTATAGCATTAGCTTCCGGTGACGTCACCGAGGCGCCTATTGAGAGCGCGACACCAAGCCGTTAGCCTTTCTTTTTCTGTTTTTTCTTCTTTTTTTTTCTCCCGCCGAACATGAATTTGACGCGGTGGTCCACCACTTAACGGCTAGAATTGCCGCGTTGCGTTGTCGCTTGTGCGAAACTGGTGATCCCTCTTCTCCTGTCATTACGACATGGCTTGGTGCTGTGGCCGTAAAGTTTTCTGCGAACGAAAGTCGCTAGGGATAAATATGGCGCTAGTATCTACGGGGCATTCAAATATGAAGGTTCAGCTAGCTTGATAATGATGTGTGGCATATATATATATATATATATATATATATATATATATATATATATATATATATATATATATATATATATATATATATATATATATATATATATAAAATGTATGGACATTTATTTCAATACAAAGGCTGAGAGGTACGTAGGCCCGCATCAAAGTTGTTATAGCTAGTCTTCACAATAACATATGATGAACTCTTACACGGCGCTTGCTCAAATACCATGGGAGGGAGCCATTCTGGGCATTGTAGGGATCCACCATATTGTCGCATTCTGTAATGGCTACACATTTAGCCAATCGGAGATGCCGTAGCAGCCGCCTGGACCAATCAAAGCTCACAAGATGGGAATTCAACACTATGGCGGCATTCACAATGTCCAGAATGGCACTTCGAATGAGTGTTGTGCATCGATTTGTCCAATGTCCGTGCTTGCGGCTACAGACATTCTCGCGGTGCTACTTGTAGCGCTTTATTTTGATGGGTTTCCAGGCAATCACATTGTTCTAAGCGCAATAAAGTAACCAGTGTCTGCGTGCGTGCGTAATCGTTGCGAACTGTTTCACGCGTAGCGCGAGATTTTGCTGAAATCGATAAAAAAAAAAGGTTCTGAGCCACAAAGCCATTTGAACCCAAAACCACGAAGTTTAGGCAGGTACACGTATCCATAGTTCCTCCGCTAGCTGAGCAATCGCACTGCCAGAGCAAGTTCTAGTCATATATATATAATATATCAGGACGTTGTTAGTTTCGCGTGTGTTAGAACATAGGTGATCTTTTCTTTGTTTTGTCACGCTAGCTGCTGAGACATTTCGAGTGTTCTCAGACTTCATTTATGCTCCGACTAGCCGTCTGTTATGTACGCGCATGCGTATAGCAGAACCGCGTCCATTTCGTGTGCCGAGTTCTGCGAGCCTCTTAGGTGGAGCTTTGAAGGTACGGCTCCGATTTCAAGAGGGAATGTATTGACGGCGATGATTTACGTTCTAAGGCGTCATATTTAGGCGATGATAAAAAGAAAGAAAACGTTCACTGCTGGATTAGATTATGGGGTTTTGCGTTCCAAAACCACTTTCTGATTATGAAGCACGCCGTAGTGGAGGACTCGGGAAATTTGGACCACCTGGGGTGCTTTAACGTGCACCTAAATCTAAGTGCATGGGTGTTTTCGCATTTCGCGTCCATCGAAATGCGACCGCCGTGGCCGGGATTCGATCCCCCGACCTTGTGCTCAGCAGCCTATAACACCATAGCCACTGAGCAACCACGGCGGGTGAATTTTCGCTGTTGGACAAACACCCGAAATTATGAAAAGAAAAAGTTGCAGGGAACAGGAAGCGCTGCTGGCTGAGAGCAAAGGGGAACCTAAAAAAACTGAACAAAAAAAACAAAGAAAAGAAAACACGTACCAAACTGGGTTTATGAAATGAAAAAAAAAAGAAGGAAAGCACACCGCAATAGCAATCACAATAGGCGATACGAGCGCTAGAAACATAACTTGATTGCGGTAGGCTCCAGATGGTGCGAAAACACCGAGAGTATACTGCGTGCGGGAAATATCTGAAGCCTTCTTTATGCATAAAAAACAAAAACAAAAAACAGGAAACGTGTACGTCTGCTCGTCGTAACTGCTTCTGCAGAGAAAGCAGATACGGCGTCTATCGCCATAGGCCTGCTGTATGTTCCCATCCTCATTTTTACCTTCTAATTTCTTTGTTCTCTCCTGTGGAGGCGTGAAGTTCAAGGCTAGAAGCAATAAACTCATACGTTTACCAGCCAATGCAGTTAGTGGGTCGTTCTTTTCTGCGTGCTTCGCCTAAGCGCTGATACTCCTAAATTTGAACAATAATTTCAGTTGGTGAGATAAGTACATTCATGGCTAATATCAAAAGCGAACTGAAAGCAAGATTACGGGAGGTGTAGACAGTATGCAGGCGCTATCAGCTAGAACGTTTATCGAGGGAACGAGTTTTATATAAACTTCAACTGCGCGTGCAAGGCACCGAAAGACCATGGCAAGGGATCGTTGTTTGATCAGTTAACATAAAATAAATATGCGAGAGGAAAGGATTTACAAATCAAGAAAAAGTAGCGTGGCGGTAGACGTTCACCAATTTGCGTAATCTTAAAAAATTATGCTTCCAGAAATTTCTTCTTAATTTTTTGGGGAAAAAGAAAAAATATTACGAAAGGGAAACATTTACCTCCACCCGCCTTTTAGCCCGAAGCTGGAAAGAAAACCTCTACGGGTTTCTCAAAAAGAAAGCTTCGAGCTTGAAGAAAAATTTGTAGGCTCAAATTTCGACCACACGCACCGACCGACTGACACGCACACACACACACACACGCACACGCACACACACGCACACGCGCACACACGCGCACACACGCGCACAGACGCGCACACGCGCACACACACACACACACACACACACACACACACACACACACACACACACACACATATATATATATATATATATATGTATATATATATATATATATGTATATATATATATATATATATATATATATATATATATATATATATATATATATATATATATATATATATATATATATATATATATATATATATATATATATGTATATATATATATATATATATATATATATATATATATATATATATATATATATATATATATATGTATATGTATATATAGACACGTATAAAACTTAAGAACAATTGAACAATTTAGTAACAGTTCGTTCATTTGGGCTGTACCGTGCATGTGTGACAGCAGAATTTTGCACAGCGCGACATTGGACAAAAGAAAGAAGCCAGAATACAGCGGTAACTAACAATCACATGTTTTATTTACAGAAGAGACATACAAAGGCGTGAGGCAGGCTACACACATAAAAAGATAAAGAATAACATCAGCAGGACAGATAAGTTCATCTTTTTGGTCTGTAGGGAGATGAACGGAGAGCTGACGCATGCGTATTCGTCCTGTCGTGTCAAAAGGCAATAAAGGCACCAAAAGTTTCTCGCGTGCGCGGTTCGCGGTCCTTTTCCCCTTTTTGCAATTATAAATGATCGGGGCGCAACCGGAAATGGGACAATGGGGCGCAAGATGACCGTGCGGGACGCTCCTAAGTGAATTTAAGCCGCAGACTCACGTGCTCGGTCATTGGTACACCTTCCCGTTTGCCCGATGTAGGACCAATTTTAGACACCTTCGGGAGGAAGAAATGAAGGTATTTGCGCTGACGACATAATGACCAGTTTGTGACCGGACACGACGTAATACGAGGCATCACAAAAGCGCGCTTGCGAGCTGCTCTCACGTGCTCGGCGATAACTCTGTAGAACAAAGCCATTCAGCGCAGGCTGACAGGCAAATATTGTCTACCTATCCGATCGACGTCATGCGAAGCGATGCTGCAGCGTTAGTCAGTGAAAAAAGAAGAGGTAAAAGGCAGATCCAGCTGTCACAGGTTTCAAGATCTAGGATTTACTTTATCTCCATATACGTACACAACGTGTGCCACAACGTAATGCAAGCCGCGGCTAAGGCTCGAGTTAAGGTAATCTTTAGCTCGCCCTAGCAAATTTAGTGGATCATGCAGGAAGAATAATTAAGAATGAAACATAAAAAAGACCTGTTCTAAGGTGCTTGTTTGTCGTTTTGTTGAATGTCGCGCGCAGGTTGTATATGAAATCCACTAGCGTGCAGGCACTGTTAAATTGATCAAACGGGAAGTTGCGTCAACGACCGCCTGTAAACACGAGCTTCACTCAAAGGCTCACGGCACAATCATCTTGCTGCCCGTTATGAGAGGTGCGGATGCACTCCCACCTTTGATAAGCGTAAAATAGTTAAACGGCACCGCGAATAGCTCATAGCTCAATAGCGAATAGAACAGTCACTCGCTACCGTCACTCGCTACCGTCACTCGCTACCGTCACTCGCTACCGTCATTCGCTACCGTCATTCGCTACCGTCATTCGCTACCGTCATTCGCTACCGTCACTCGCTACCGTCACTCGCTACCGTCACTCGCTACCGTCACTCGCTACCGTCACTCGCTACAGTCACTCGCTACAATCACTCGCTACAGTCACTCTTTACAGTCACTCTTTACAGTCACTCACTGCAGTCACTCTTTCAGTCACTCACTACCATGACACACTACCGTCACTCACTACCGTCACTCACTACCGTCACTCACTACCGTCACTCACTACCGTCACTCACTACCGTCACTCACTCACTACACTCACTCACTACACTCACTCACTACACTCACTCACTACAGTCACTCACTACAGTCACTCACAACCGTCACTCTTTACAGTCACTTGCTGCAGCCACTCGCTGTAGCCACGCGTGTGTCGCTTTCTGAGCTTGCGACGCATGTGACCACGGTCCTAGAACCCCTTGTAAGTGAGAATGACCATCATCCCTTAGGTTCTCTTACGTGGTACGTTAGATTTAGCTACGTGCTCAAGAAACCCAGGTGGCCGAGATTAATCCATACACCCCATCTACGGCGTCCTTCACAGCTTCCGCGTGACTATTTTGGGATGCGACACCAAATAGTTCGATTTTCAATTAAACGCACTGCTCATCGACGTTTGTTGTCGTCTGCACACGACGTACGAAAACCAGGACTGCGAAATCCTTTTCTAGTTTCTTCGTGGGCAGTCTATAGATTGTCGTAAGGCATGCGTTGTTGAGCGATGTACAGAAAACTTTGGGCGTAACATTAGCCAAGCGAGATAAAGATGGTGTTACCGACTACAGACGAAGAGGCAGAGTTGAGAAGACCGTGGATTGCATGGAGCAATAAAACGTGACCTACTAGAGAAACTGAATGAGTGTCACTAGTAGCAAGGCGTGTTCGAGGAGACAGCAAATGAATAGGTGGAGTTTTTGAAAATTTGGAATACAGGATGACCTCGGTTCCAGTAGGGTGAGGTGCTAGAGATCACTTGGAGCTAGAACCCATTGTCCTGCAGGAGATTTACATGATTCCTACGATGATTACGGCGATGACGACGACTCTTTCCCGTTGATGTGGTAGCGTTCTGTGTTGCACGCATACGTAAAATATTTGAACTATGTAAACGGTCGACTGTGAAAGGCAAATAACTACAGAAGCATCCTCCGCGGCGCTGATCCAAGCACCCTCAAACACCGCACCGTCATCTGGTTTCCCGCCCACTTGGGTCGTATCCCGGGCGCCCCGCCCAACCTCAACGAGACAGCCCACGACGCTGCGCGCGCGCTTACCGACCGCGCCGTCACCCCCGGGCAACTACGTCTCGATGAGTTGGAGGCGAACAGGGATGCCTCAATAACCTACAATGAAATAACCAAACACCTTTACTTGGGACGACGTCTCTTTCTGCTCCCGCACCCAAAACTAAACAGGCCGCAGGCGCTAACGCTACGCTTATTACAGACGGATACCTATCCAAACCCGGCCACCTTACACATAATCTACCCGGACGTCTACCCAGATGATGCGTGCCCCTCGTGCGGGATCACGGCGACACTCGTACACGTGCTCTGGGAGTGCAGAAACGCTCCGCCCGACTCTACCTCCGACAGGTGGGAGAAGACCGTAGGAAGCCCGCTCCTACAAGACCAGCGATGGGCCATCCAGCAGGCTCGCACAGCGGCCGCCAGGTACTCCCTGTCGGTTCCTGCGTGGGAGACGCCCACTGCGCGCTGACGTGCGTCCTGCAGGACTTTTATTAAAGTTTTCCCAATCCAACAGAAGTTCGCTTCTCCTTACAAAGAGTATAACTGCTGAGAAGCCATCTACCTGAAACCTCTGGACAGAACGGTCGAAACGCGGCCATTATTTGAACTGATCTTTCACTGCCTACACGCTTGCAATCTATCGAGGGAATGTCAAAGTGAGACAATTTCAGCGTTTGACACGTCTTTGAGCTGCGCATCAACATCGTCCTGGGCGCATCACACAGCTCAAGCACCACTGCACGGTACTGCGCTGTCTCTAATAAAAGTGCCGCAGCACACGTCTTGCGTTTCGTAGCGAAAAGGCAACCGGCATATTACGACTTACGAAAACGCGGCGTCGGACATCTTTTTTTTTTCATTTCATTCCAGACGTGTTTGCCCGCGCTCGCGATTTCATATTTGCGGGGCCTCGGCGAGCCAATTTCGTTTTTGCGGCGAGAAAGTTTGAAGGAAGTAAACTTACCAACAAAAAAAAAAAGGAAATAAGACAAAAAAAGAAAGTAACTATGTTGCCAGTGCTGGCTTCTTATAACGTGTTATTCAGATGCGAACCTTGCAAAGGACCGGTTATTATAAGCGTTCCCGCAATAAGGTAAGATCACGTTCTGTCTGCCCTCGCGAATGAGAATTGCGTTTTCAATCCGTGGATGCTGAATGAACTGCAGTGAGGAACACAGTCCCACGTCATGCTGCTGTGCATTGCTATTGACTGGATGAATGCTGTAATAGTGCCGATGAGATTAAATCATGAGGGATAGTGCTGGCGAAGAAACTACTTCGTAACCTCGATAGGACAAATTCCACCAAAACAAAACATCGCATATAATGAAGTAAATTTAAAATTTGGGTGGGTACGCTTTAAATCGTTGGGCTTTATACAGCGTGAAACTGCAAGTGCGAGGTCCCGTTAAGCATTGTTTACAATGAAGTCAGTACAGTAGCCTCTGGTGAAGAAGTCGTTCTATTCTAAATATAACTCTTTTCAAAGTGTCTCCGAGTCCTAAGTACTGTTTATAACAAAACACCATTTCCGACAAAATTTATTCCTTGTCCCAGCGATTTCGCTATAACGTGAGCTTGTTGTACAGATATTGCGATGTCTTCTGCTGAATTCATGAACCAACCGGCTCAAATGCGTACGCTTCCTGATTTGTTCACGGCTAAAAATGGGTATCCTGGTTCAGAAAAAAAAGTGGACTCCAGAGCAATAGCAACTTGCAACGGCAGTTTTGTATTGGCAGTGGCAACTTGCAACGGCAGTTTTGTAATGTATTGGGACCGTACGAAAGACTGTCGTGACTTGTTTTTCTCGTGATTGTGTGGATAGATTCTTTCCACGTATTCTCCTTGTCTTTTCTATCGAGTTTTCGCTTCAATTTAAAAGCTAGAAAATGCGCTCCCTCGCAAACAGCCCTAGTGTTGGTGTACACATGTACATTCACAACAGTTCCCTCAGAAGAGGTTTGACAGTTTCGCAGGGTTGGTAAAGAAATAAACGAACGTATTAACTTCTGTCGACTGACCACGCGCCTCCCATTTTAGCTTTCAGACATGTTTCGTCCCAAAAGCTCTCTTCTTTTTTATCACAAGTGTTATATGTAATATTGACGTTGTTCTTTTGACTTGATGGCGCAGATCAGCGGGTATCATATGCGCTGTAGGGTGCTCTGTTAACTAGATCGCGCAGTTCTGTGGGTAGTTAAGTAAGTAGTTCTTCAAAAATAAAACCAGTTGTTAGAAAGCGCTCGTCCTTGTGTTGCCCCTATTCTTCGTCCCTGTTTGTTTGCGCACAACAAGTATCAGTATGAATATGTTCCAACTAGGCCGACTCGCAGTTATGCTTCAGAAGCTCTCTGCATGCTTTGCGCTTCCTGGGCGTAGCTCACGGAATCAGGGAACTTCCCGCCTTCACGAATACATCTTGCGTCAGTGTCTACATTTCGGCCTTCACATCATCTCATATCTAGGGGACTGAAGATTTCGTAGTTATTTTTCTTGCGGAGCTTGGTGGACGAGGTTCTTTCTCGGTCACCACTAAAGCACTCCAGCTTTCCATACGCCGACCTAAGGCTGGACGTCCTCAGTTGCTGCTCGGAATAAGCAGCACTCCCGAGAGTGAACCCGACTTCAAAGCATGCCGAATCCCTTCCCTCGGGGCCGACTACTTGGCTTCGAAAGACTGCTTCCCGAGTGGGTGCTTTGCGTCTCGCCTGATTATATGGGTCATTTTTTCCCATGTTTAGTAGTCCGCGATCCGATCGCAGTTAACTCGATCCTGGGATACTGAGCCGGCTGCACTCAGCAACAGCCGACTCTTGAAGGCTTACCGTTTCGTAACTCTCTCATTACGACAACGTCCTGCAATTCTTGACCAATGTTACACGCGCGAAATAAAACGGGACGCAGAAAGATGACAAATACATCTGTGGTGTCTGCGTCTTCACATTTTGTCTCATCTTATTCTGTACTGGTTACACGAATCCAAAACTCGGCAATCGCATTACTTTAGGTCTTGCCAATAAACTAGGGATTATGTTGTAGTTAGGCACCAAGCGGATTGATCTCCACTACCTTTTTTTGTTGTTTAAAATATGAATCTCCATAGCCGTATGAGCCGGTCTGACATGATTTGGTAATAATTGATTGATTGATTGACTGATGGGATGCGACGTCTTAAAGCAATACAAGAGCTACAAGAGACACCATATTAAATAATAGTAGAATCGGCCATCTAAGAAAACGACAGCTTAGGTAAGTCAGCAAGCTAGATACAAGACTTTAAGGTACACACTGAGGACAACTATAAAATTCAGGTACATTGGTAGATTAAACTTGACAAGTACCGCACTGGTTACTCTTAAATTCAGCGGAGGCTAAGCATAACTTACGTACGAGGTGCACTCAATTTGTTAGATGCCGATCGGCAACTTAAGCCGTAAGTTAAAGTTCCAAATGTGAATGAGGGTCGGAACGCACGCAAAAGCCGAGAACCCCCACAGATCCCTGCGATCCAGACACACGACCTGTGCCTATCTGGAGGACACACGAACACACAAACTCAAACACCCGCACAAGTGCAAACATGCACAAACACAAACACACGCACAAACACCCGCACAAGCACACAAACACAAGCACGCGCGACGCAGAGGCCCACGTTGTTAAGAAGGAAGGCTTGCACCTTGAGGAACCGAAGAGTTGAGGAACGATGCACCGCGCTTGAAAGGACACTGCTCGGGGAGAGAGTGACGTATACAGCTTGCACATGTCGCAAGCCGCCACTCGGCAGCGAACGATCGAAATATTCACCCCGACGACGAACTGTTCGGCGCTGAGCATTCCCCCTCTATGCATTCGAGTTACACAATTTCGCGCAGAGCGCTCAACTTTGCGCGCCGAAAGTGCGAAAGACTCTACGAACAACGAAACGCTCGTTTTGGATCGCGTCCGCCCGGGAGGGAAGGCTCTTGTTTATTCAAGGAAAAAGAGTGGCCTAGGCCGCGTAAGTGGGAAATGGATAAATGCGTGCGAGGACTTTTTTTCTTTCTTCTTACGCGAATTGTGTACTCAAGTGTTGAAAATGTGTACTACTTTAATTTCATGTGTGACCTCCTGAAAACCTGCCACTGCCATGTTGCTGCCAATGTACGTGTGGCACGGCCTAGTCAGGCAAATGTTTTGCCTTTAGCCGTGTCCCCTAAGACAATCTGTTCATTGTCTTAAATAAATCAAGAAAGAAAGAAAGAAAGAAAGAAAGAAAGAAAGAAAGAAAGAAAGAAAGAAAGAAAGAAAGAGGTGAGGCTGGTGATTGGAAAATGCATCGCGTGCATCACTCCGCGGGTTCTTATTTTTTTTCCCTCCTCCGCGGCCAGCAACAGCAGCAGACGCTGCAACAGCGGGCTCCAGTGCCTATATACCACTACACCCGCATAAGCAAGCCGTAAACTTCGAGCTCTCCTCTGCTGGCTTTTGTATCGCGTTTCGCCATCGACGACCCCTTTCGGGAGCAGAACCCGTACCCGATGAGCGAGTGCTGCTGGGTTCCGTCCCGTTCGATGGCATTGCGGATTCCGTGCTGCGAGTGTAGAGGCGGGTGGGCGCGTTACGCAATGGCCGCGACCTCCACGGACGTTGCTGCGGCGAAAGACGGCTGGAGTGAGGGGTAGTCGTACATTGACGTATCATGTTTAGGGACACGGATTAGAGGGGGTTTCGCGTACCAATCGCTACTGTGTAGTGGCAGCTAGAGCGTAGTGCACTATCGAAGGAGGAGGATAGAAAGGTAGGAAGGAAAGGCAGGGAGGTGAACCAGATGCACGTCCGGTTTGCTACCCTACAGTGCCCTATCGGGAAATCCAATGCGCCCTGCACCGTAACCCTAGCTTGTTGCTACATATAAATCACACAGGAACATAGGATATTTGCGGTAAAGGGCGTATAGGATTTTTTCCGATAAGTGTATCACTTAGAGCCACATTATTACGTTAATGGTACCACTATGTACCTATTGCAGTGGCAGTACTACGCTCTGTAGAGACTGTGATCCCTAATGTATACACTCCTACTGTGCGGTGCAAGAAAAAGAAATGGGCATGGGCAGGATATGCAATGAGGAGGGAAGATAACCGATGGTCATTAAGGGTTACGGACTGGATTCCAAGGGAAGGGAAGCGTAGCAGGGGGAGGCAGAAGGTTAGGTGGGTGGATGAGATCAAGAAGTTTGCAGGGACGACATGGCTACAATTAGAACATGACCGGGGTAGTTGGAGAATTATGGGAGAGGCCTTTGCCCTGCAGTGGGCGTAACCAGGCTATTATTGATGATGATGCGGTGCATATGTAACCCGTAATATATACGCTGCTACTTTGCGGCGCATATATGCACCACATAGAATTTTATCCATTACGGATTACAGTGTATATAGTGCGTAGTACTACCACTACTACGCAACACTGTACCACTACTATGTAATACACTGAAGCCGAGTGGTACGTAACATTTACGGGGTGGTACGCTAATATGTAACAGTACTATGCAATGGTGCATAGTAGTGCTGCGAACTACTGCGTACGGCTACTATATGCTGTTGCAGGTGCCACTACTATTCACGCTAGCGGGCAACGGTATACCACTCTGTAAATTATACGTAGCCTTAGTACGCGCAACTAAACTGCTACTGCTACGTACCTGTGCTCTGCAGTGCTATTTTGTTAGTGATGCCCGCGACCTCAATGCAACGATTAGTGGGGCTACTACCTAATAGTACGTGGTAGCGGTATCTGGAACCATCCCGTTGCGTTCATTAGTACCATTCTGCCAACTACCGCCTCGCTGTGGCATATGGTTGTGGCACTAAACACCGTACTGTTATCTCTACGTGCCTTAATTAACGCGTACACACACACACTCGCTCACTCGCTCCTCACTCACTCACTCACTCGCTCACTCACTCACTCACTCACTCACTCACTCACTCACTCACTCACTCACTCACTCACTCACTCACTCACTCGCTCGCTCGCTCGCTCGCTCGCTCGCTCGCTCACTCACTCACTCACTCACTCACTCACTCACTCACTCACTCACTCACTCACTCACTCACTCACTCACTCACTCACTCACTCACTCGAACACACTGTCGCCTTTTCATTTCATTTCATGTTATTACCTTAAAGACCCCATTCGGGGTATTACATAAGGGGTGGTTAACATGTGAACATAGGAAAAGGCAGGTGTTACGTTGAAATACAAGTTTCAACAGTTTCTAGAAATTGTGAATGACATGTGATGGCAGCGACATTAATGGGTAGGTCGTTCCAGTCCTTGGCAGCTCGAGGAAAAAATGATGATTGAAAAGTGACAGTTCGTATTCGAGGACGAGAAACTTGGAGTTGATGGCTGGTGCGCTGTGACATGCGTGAAGATGATGGCGTGACGTAAGGCGGGCGGCTTAGTGAGCTGTAAAGCTTACTAAGTGTAAAGCTTACTTACTGTAAAGTGAGCTTTTAAGCGGTAGCACGGTAGCATAGCCCTGCTAGATGCTATGTTCGTTTGCACGAGAAACGTGGTGTGTTTTTTGTACTTCGGGGACATCCGCAATAAGCTGAAAAACACTAATACTTAGTAAATAGAAAGACAAAAACGGTTTACTCATACGTTTTGCAAACCCCTCTTCAACTTTCTAGTTATAATCTTTTGCCTATAGCTTCGTTGCTTCAGAAATTGGTCAGTTAATCTTGACTAATTACCTCATTAAGCAAGATATAATAAAATAGCGTGACACAATACATACAAAAGGGAACAACACGCATTTGGTCGCGTTGTCTTAGAGTGCACAGGCATATCTTAAAGCTCTGGCTAAAATTAACTGAAACACCCTGTATATATAGAAGGCCGTAACAACGCTCCATTTCTGGCTGTTGCGTCATGTCACAGGCGAATTGTGAAGAGGACAGCGACTCGAGCCGTACTCGCAAAGTTTTTCGTCCATAAGAATCGTTTACTATTGGCTTACCGTTTTCACGAATGATGTGTTCATATGTTCGCTTTTACGATGGGACGACTTCTGTTCTTACGAGCAGCCCTATGGCATGAACTGTTTGATAACATTTCATGCCAGTGATAAGAGAGTGATAACAGTTCGCTTTCTGTAAAGGCTCTCGAGACCTGATTGCCAGTGTGACAGGGTTTCTACATAAATTTACGTACTACAGCTGACTAGACGAAATTTGTTGAGTTCAGAAAAGTGGAAGAGAGAAAGAACCAATGCATCCATCTGACAATATCGCGAAGCTACAAAAGAAACATCGACGTGTTTATCAGACTGGTTTCGCAGGAGTAGGAGAATTTCTGGTTTGGAGATCGAACTCAGGTTGGATTGCTCTACGACCTGAGGTACCGTGAAGCCTTCCGTCCGGGAGACCCCCGTATGTTTCCTTTGTAGCTACGTGCTACTGTCAGGTGGACGTCAATTTTTTAAATCCGTAGGCATTTCTATGTCGATTCGTTGAGGAAAACCGTTGGTGGCACGTGATACATTCACTGTGTAAAGGAAATGCTGTATAAATAAAAGTAAATCAACGAGACAGAAAGAAATTACATGGTTTTAAATTGTAAATTAGCGACAATGAGCTTCGAACCAGCACGCTTCTTGATTCAAAGGCAGGTATATTAGACACTGCGCTACACGTCCTTTTTTTTCTTTCATCGTATTCATTATGAATATAATACGTACTTGCGTAAGGTATTTACGTAGCGGCCAAAACAATCATAGCCGCGCATACAGGCACAAAACAAGAAACGTAAATGCTCTCCAAAGGATTAAAAAAATACCTTGATGTAAATCCTCATGCGATACGATATCTTATGCCACGTAGATGTGAAGACGTGCCTTCTTGACATGCTGTTACTTTTGGCGATGCACAGTTTATGGGAAAAAACTGGCATGTTAGATTGGCATGCAGAACCAAGTGTATCTTCGCAGTCACATTTCAATCAGTGATTTCACAAATGAAGGACTTTTACAATCTAAGACACTTCCAACCGGAATGGTGTCCATTGTTGACGCAGGATATCATTTCGCCTCCCTTTTAGAGAAGTGTTTACTTTAACAATTACACTGCGCTATAAATCCGTTCTCGCAAAGCGGCACAAAACCACATGGCTGTCGTGTTTCGTAAACGTGTAGCCACGTGGCAGCGTAGGTGGCGCGATTTCGCATCCGTAGCAAACATGCCGAGCGTTAGAAATAAATTAAGGGGTTTTGCGCGCCAAAACCACTTTCTGATTATGAGGCACGCCGTAGTGGAGGACTCCGGAAATTTCGACTAACTGGGATTCTTTAATGGGCACCTAAATCTAAGTACACGGGTGTTTTCGCACTTCGCCCCCATCGAGATGCGGCGGCCGTGGCCGGGATTCGATCCCGCGACCTCGTGCTCAGCAGGCCAACGCCATAGCCACTGAGCAACCACGCCGGATGCGGAGCGTCAGCTGCACTATATAGGTTACGACAGAAACGACTCAAGGGGGCACCTGGGATGAGCGGGAAGCAAACAGCGACAAGAGTTAACAGGCGATGATGATGGCGACTAAATGCTACAGCAACAACAGGAGAAGAAAGCTGGCGGTCGTCCTGTGCTGCTCTTATTAACGTCGCGGCCTTGCAACCCGTGTTTCTCTATTTCGCCATATAACTTCCGCGCTGTTTTTCTCCATTAGGCCGAACATAGCAGCGTAGGACGACAAAAACAACAACAACAACAACAACAAAAAACAGACGATTGGTAGCAAATGCTAACGCAAGTTCTAGATAACTCCCGGAGGAGTTCCTGCGTGAATGTTTTCGTGAAACTCCTTCCGCCTTACGGGTTGCCGCATATTTGATTTGTCTTATTGAACCTACTTGGTGAATGATGGTGCAACCCAGGAGGACAGGCTACAAGAAGAGACGGAGCACAGTGTGGATTGCGTACCATTCTCTCGTTACGTTGTCTTCTTCCCCGGTGTAGTCACTTATTTACGTTAAAGTTTACAACTGAGCTAGTTGCTACGCGTTCATCGTGGGCTTCATGCAGCGCTAGCTAATAAATAATAAGGATAACATGTAAGAAATGCTCCAGAAATGAGCTGAATCGCAACAGCCACTTTTGTTGGAAAACATTCTTATGTACGAATATACGCGCGTATAACATCAGAATACATATGTAATGCTACAACGGCTTCGTACATCTTTGAAGGACATGCAAATCAAAGCTATCACGTTCTGCATGTGCTCATGAGGCTGATGTCCTCAGCTTTGCTAAGGGTTGCACGAGCCACCGCAGGATGAGCGCTTACGCACACACGGCGTTCTGCGAGCTTCGCCCAGCGTCGTGCTTCACTGCATGGCGACCGGGCATCAGTCACGAGTCTCAGCGCCGAGACTACGCTGCACCGAACTAATAATGCCGTCCTGTTATAAAGCGCAACAGAGCGTACGCGCCGACGCCACAGCGTCTCAAAATAGCACCCAGGTGGCGCCACTCGACAAAGAAAAAAAAAAGACTACGGGGCACGCATTGACTCCATAGCCAAGGTGGAAAGGGAGGTGGCGTCGTTTATTTGTGGATGTGGGGGAAAGGGGAGGGCAATCTAAGGAGAGGAGGGGGAACCCGGCGGGAAGCTGGGGGATCTGCGACGTATATAGGGGGCAGGGATGTCGCAAGAGTGGCGAGGGAAACAGGGATGATGGGAGGCGGGGGAAGGGAGGTCGTTTGCTGCAAACGCCCTGAACTAAAGAGAAACAAATGGGGGACGCGTAGACGGATCTGTTTCTTTTTTTTTCGTCTTTGAGTGTACGGGTGCGTCCGGGAAAGTTATTTTCACCTTCTTTTGAATTCGTCCCGCAACGTTGGGGGGGGGGGGGGTAGAGAGGATTGAAGTGAAGTGGGAGACCAGGAGCCGGGAATTAAAAGAAAAATAGGCGTCGAACATGGCAGAAGGACGGCAAGATAGAAAATGAGCGATATCAAGCTTGTTGCCACGCACTAGCTACTACTGTGGATATAAGTATTATTACCATTACTATGGCTACTTCGCCAACCAATAACGATCAGAGAGAGGAGAAAGAAACTACGGAAGCGGTAGCTGGCAACTGCCACTAGGAGGAACTCGAAATTCTTGGGCGCCTTCCGCTGAGAAAAAAAAAGATATACCTATGTAGAATGCAATGAGCGAACACGAAAAAGGTAAAGATAAGAGAAGCGTTAAAAGGGAAATAGGGAAACCTGGTGCGCACTGCGAAATACGTCAAACTATGCCGGCGCCACTTGCGACATAAGCGATAAAGAAGACGCGCGAATAGATATGCACGTGTGCTTGCGTGCATTCCTTCCCTACGCCACATCCCTTCGACTGCCTTCCCATTTTCCCTGCCAATAGGGAATTCAAGGTCACGCCGGCATATATCGATCCGCGGAGCAAAGCCGTGGCCTTGAAACGCCGAGTTTCTCTCTATATCTCGGCTTCGGAAGTGGCCGTCTTGCTGTCTCCGGATCGGTGCGTCGAAGGGAGGTCCTCCCGATACGGGGGAACAAAAAAGGGAGGAAGGAAAAGGGGAGAGAGAGGAAGGGGTTGGCAAGGCGCGTCTTTCCAAACGGACGACTGCGTCGACGCCGCTTCGTCGCCGATGGGTTTGGCAGGACCGTTCTGTCAACAGTTCTCCCAGTAGAGCATTCGTTTCCGGAAACATGTTTGCTTCCACGCAAATCACAAAAAAGGAGCGAAAAAGTGGACGTTACAGGAGCACGTGACAGGCTCAGGGAGTGTACAAGGGCTCAGCCCAAGAAAACGAAAGAAAAAAAAAACGAGATGTCGAGGCTTCCAGAAAGAAATAAATTGTTGTTCTGCCTGCTTTTGTCGTATTCCATCTTGCACGTGCCGTCTGCGACACTCTGGTGGCGAGAGGCGACAGATTTGCGGCGTCTGCTCGGAACGTAAGCAGCCTGCAGCGTTGCAGATGTGCTTTCTTTTGGAGGGGTGGTGTTTGTCACGTGGCAAACTGGAGACAGTTGGGTTTCACTGTGCGCGAAATAGCGGGTTCTTTTTTTTGTTTTCTCTTTAGTCTGGAGCAAGTGGTGGGTCAAAAAGAACTTGGACGATCGTCGAATGACATGTCGGCATTCAAAGAAAGCGTGATTTATAGATAGGTCACTGTTGGATAGTTCGCGAAAAAGCACTGTTTAAGATCGAGTGAATATCAGGCGGCAATTGATGATGACGAATACTGAAACCAGCTAAGAGATTAAAAACAGCAACAACAATAAAAAAAATCTACAGCCTTTTTTTAAAACCATGTTCAGATGACTCTAAACGTAATTGCAACTGTTGGAGTGCATAGTTATCTGATGTCATTGCTACAATCATCACCGTGATCCCATCTAAAATTCACAGCACGATGAAAGGACACTGGCCGCAGTCGCTCTTGTGGTCATGGCGTTCTGTTGCTTATCATCAGGTCGCTCGTTCAACTCCCGCTCGCGTTTGGCAATGGAGATGAGTGCAAGAAGAGGAGACAAAGTGCCCTTCAGAGTCAAGTGCTCCTTAAAAAATCTCAGGTGGTCGAAATTATGTCGGAGCCTTCAATTATGTCTCTCGTAGCCCGCTTCTTCCCCGCGACGTTAAATTTCACAATTTAAATAGGTTTAATTCCTTTTATTTACCATTTCAATATACACTGCGTGCGATGTAATTTTGTGTGTGTCTTCTCGATGTGGACGTGCTTATCCAACTTTTCTCTGCTTTATCTTTTTGCTTTTTTCTCTTTCTTTTTGTGCATGGTCAATATTTTCCTACGCTCAATATTCGCGTGCTCGCATACCTTTTATTTATGCGTGTTATTTGGTTCTCGTAAAAAAAGAAAAACAAGCTGATGTTTATGACCATTTTTGCTGTGTTTTACCTTTAAACTGTTATTTAGACGTGAATTCTTCTTAAGTATGATTTAGGCTGATCTGCCTACTTCTTGTAGGATAAATGTATGTTGCTGAAATGCATCACTGCGCATATTACATAAACCCATGCTAGGTACTAGGTAATAGTCTTAGCAAATCATTTCTGCCTACTCCATGACACAGAAACGAAAGATGCCTTAAAAAATCTATTATGGAGCTTCGAAGACTGGTCCCGCAATATTAAAGCAAAAACGCAGCGCCGAATTACAGAAACGCCCTATCACATTCGTAAATACTGTTTCGTAAGTGATATATATTGTATATATAATGTATTAGACATGTTCTTTTTTAACAGGACACTAATGACTGTAGCTACAGCTTTTAACAATGCAGTAGTTCTAGCGTAATCGTTACAGTTCTGCATTGTAACGGTTCATGGAAGCAAAATACTCGTAGACTCATTAATCTTAACCACAACAAAACAAAACAAAAACGAAACCAAGCTCAAACTGACTTCTTCATCTTCACGCCATGGGCTAACTACAAGTGAAGAGTTAGCGGGGATAATGACCGTGTTTAGAACGCGTGGGTCACAGAAGGGTTGTTCAGGATTCAAGTTCGGGGAAGCTAAAGAGAAAAACAAAATGAGACAGCGGGTTAACCATAACCCATCAAGACGAGTTTGTCAATGTCTTTATAAGGCGTTGTGTAGTGAAAAGGCACATAACGCATCCACGTTCCTCAGTTCTTTCCGTTCCACTCTCCGCATTGATCTTGAGAAAAAAAAAACACAATTAAAGAACAGTAAAGAACAAAACAAAGTGTTGAAACGGTTCTAGGTCATTAAGCGAGGCTTAGCTTTCAAATAGTGGTTTTCAGTAGGTTTCGAAATCATTCTACGTCTGGCTGTTTTTTTTTCGCCATCGCGCATTGGCTCAGAAGCCGATAAACAACGCAGTGAGAACTGTTGCCAAATGCGCTTGGGGAGCAACTGTGAAAGATAAAGCGAAACTTTTGAAACCGCTTCCATTGTTCGTACTGACTTTCGTGGTGGCCACTTTCTTTTAGACTACGATCCCTATAAAGCACACCTCTCTCTGTAGAATGGGGCGTTGATCAGCGTGGAGCAAAGTGCATAAATTTCACTCATCTGCACTGTAAAATAATTTACACCCTAAATAGTGAAAAAAGGTGTAAATGTGTCTATAATTCAAACCCTTAGGGTGTCATGTATATAGGTAACACTCTAAGGGTGTGAGTTATAGACACATTTACACCCCTTTTCACGTTTGAGGGTGTAAATTATCTTACAGTGTGTATAGGTTCGCGCGTCACATCGGGCTGTCTGGATTTCTATTTTTTTTGCCGTGCAGAGCTGCAATAGCCATGAGCTTCATGCGCATATTGCTTTCAATTAATTTTTTGCTATGTCGCCTGTCTGTCTGTCTGGAATACATCTACTTAGGGCAGGTAGTGACCGCGTATCCACATCATGAGACTGAAATAACCAGAAGAGTAAGAATGGGCTGGGGTGCGTTTGGCAGGCATTCTCAGATCATGAACAGCAGGTTGCCCTTATCGCTCAAGAGAAAACTGTATAACAGCCGCGTCTTACCAGTACTCACCTACTGGGCAGAAACCTGGAAGCTTACGAAAAAGGTTCTACTTAAATTGAGAACGACGCAACGAGCTATGGAAAGAAGAATGATAGGTGTAACGTTAAGGGATAAGAAAAGAGCAGATTGAGTGAGGGAACAAACGCGAGTTAATGACATATTAGTTGAAATCAAGAAAAAAAGGCCATGGGCAGGACATGTAACGAGAAGGGAAGATAACCGATGGTCGTTAAGGGTTACTGACTGGATTCCAAGGGAAGGGAAGCGTAGCAGGGGGCGGCAGAAAGTTAGGTGGACGGATGAGATTAAGAAGCTTGCAGGGATGACATGGCCACAATTTGTACATGGCCGAGGTAGTTGAAGTATGGGAAAGGCCTTTGCCCTGCAGTTGGCGCAACCAGGCTGATGATGATGATGAGGTTAGTAAGTAGGTAAGTAGTAAGTAGGTTAGTAAGTAGGCAACTAGTAAGTAGGTTAGTTTGGTAGGTAAATAAATAAATAAATAAATAAATAAATAAATAAATAAATAAATAAATAAATTGAATCGTCATCTAACGACGACAACGGACGGTGAGTTGTAGAAAACCTTCGAGAAAGAAAATTAGCGGGTGATCTAAAGAACGAGGAAGAGCGCAAACAAGCGCTCGATAAAAGGAATCAACGAGGCAGCGAAGACGTGAAATGATCACTCATAACTGTCACGACACAAGCACCCGCAGAGACCAAGAAAAACCAACGAAACGGATGAAAAAAAAATAGCGACCATTACTGCAACAAGCGACGAAAGCGGGGAGTTCCCATTACCGGCAAACGGAGTTTCATTTTTCTCTTGGCCGAAACACTTCCCGTTCAAGGCTGCAGCACCTCGTGTGGACCATCAGATTGTGTCTTGGCATCGGGTACGCGCACAGTTACACAATTTGTTACTCCACATGTACGTCACAGCAACCGAAGGTCGTACAAAGCATTCCACCGAGATTTTGAGGACCTCTACTTTCTTTCCTCTTGCCCATCTGTTTCCTGCAGTCGCAGTGGCGCCTAAGACTGAGAATCTACCTTCTCTCTCTCTCTCTCTCTCTTTCCAATCGCATGCTGTGGACTGAAGCAAGCAGCCGACGCTCGTCAGCCAATGGAATCCAGATACGCTCTCTTCCACGGGCCGCCGTCTTTACTTGTCACGATGTCGTCGTTTTTTTTAATGCGCGGGAATTAGGAGTGTGAAAGAGGAAACAAGAGTACGTCTGTGAAGCGTGCGAAGTTGGTCACGTGGTACTGGTAGAGAGGGGTTGGGAGGGCTTAGAAGAGCACGCACGCACACACAAAATTGAAAGTTTGTTTTGATTATTCTTTATTGTTATCAACGCATTAGGGAAAATGATAGAGATGATAATTTTGTTGTTAATGCGCATGCAACAATTTTTGATCATGTATGATCTGCGTGTTTTTTATTGTCAAGTTATAGGTCCTGCTATTAATAAGTTTAAGGTTTGAAGAACCTCGACGTCTGTTAGCTATGTTTTAGTTTTCTTTTTTATCTTTGTTACTGATAATGTGCGGTATGTTCTTTCGTTTCCTTGCATTTAGTTGCAATAAATGCGAAAACACTCGCGTACTTACATTTCGCTGGACGTTAAAGAACCCAGTTGGTCCAAGTCTCGGGAGTCTCCCACTACGCCGTGCTGGGTAGTCACGTGAGTAGCACGTTTTCGCGCGCATTTTAAAGATCCGTTGAAAGTACAGCGCATGTGTTTGGTCCATTTCTGCTTGCTCCGCTGATCTCAATCAAAATTCAATACGGAGCCGTGCGTTCTTCCCTTAAAATCGCAGAAAAAAATATCGCGCCCAAATTTTGCAGCAAGATCGCATTTTATGGCACGAGTTGGCGATGTAGGTGGAGTATAGCGCATGACAAGGGTGTACACTCGCCGCCTACTCGCCGTAGTTGCGTATATAGTGGCGTTGCGCTGTTAAGCCCGAGGGCGGGGGTTCGAATCCCGGCCGCGGTGGTTGCATGTCGATGGCGACGAAATGCAAAAAAAAAGTTGCCGCGGTTGAACGCTCTAAAACCAAGTTTGTCGAGCGATAGCTCGGTTTTGCTTGCTTCGGCAAAAAACGACACCGTTGGTTTGTAGAGATCTCGCTTTTTGTTGTAGCAGTGACTACAGCATCTACAATTGCACCACAGCACACAGATGCTCTCGGCGCAAATGCTCAGTGAATAGATGGATGGATGTTATGAGCGTCCCCTTGAGAACGGTGCGGTGGGTTGCGCCACCAAGGTAGTGTATGGATGGATGTTACGAGCGTCCCCTTTGGAACGGTGCAGTGGGTTGCGCCACCAAGGTAGTGAATGGATGGATGTTATGAGCGTCCTCTTGAGAACGGTGCGGTGGGTTGCGCCACCAAGCTAAGTGAACTTGGGCGCAGCCAGCGCCTCTTGCGGTGGTGGCAGGAAAGAACGACCTTGGGCCGCTGTTCGTTTGCACTCCACCGCGCATTAGGCAGGCTAAGTACCAGTTTGACCTTGGCTGAGCTTGAACGTCAGATTCACGGAACCAGGGGCTTTCTGGCTTTGTACCTGGAGTAGCAGAGCAATCGCTCTAAAAAACGTCCATGTACCTTGCAGTGTATTCACGTCACAGAATTCCTGGTAGTGAAAATGAATCCAGAGTCCCCCACTACGGCGTGCCTTGTGATCATATTGTGGTTTCGGAACGTAAAATCGCGGAATTTAATTTCAATACTTGCCTCCTGTAGCTGTTATCTGTCGATGTAGTGCGATGCAATGTATGATGTCTGTCGCGGGAAGGATGTTGACGAGATGTGTATGCACAGAAACATATGCCACTTATTGAACTATATTTAAGCCTTCACATCCCTTGTGTCACACTGCTACATCTATTCTGGGGGGATGGGCCGTGAATGGGCACATACCCAGTTGTACCTACATACGCAATGACAACGTTGTCTGTTGGACAAGAGGCGTCGATTCTTGTTCTTTGCTCCAGAATGCATGTTCCCCTCTGACAAAGCGTTATGGATCGGTAAATTTATTTAGATATGTGTCGCAGTCACCTGCACATAGATCTATCATCAACATGGTTCCCACGACAAGCATTGTACATCGTATTCGTGACGCTGACTGCTTACAGACACACGCGACAAGACTGTTCGTCGTATTGTCCGATACTGTTGCCACGTCGCTAACTCAAGGAAGGCTCACATCGTTCACATTCCAACAGCGCGTTAAATTTTCATGTTTTTTCACACCAACTACAGCAGTTGCCGGTACTGTCCAAGCTTGATACAACTGCACTGCCAAGCGCAACTTCTTATGGCTTAGTCAAAGAAAAAAATCATAAAAGGTTTCACATGCGACGCAGAAAACTTTGCATTTTACACGATGTTTTAGTAAAGAATGAACCATTCTTATAGACGGAACACTGCTGTACAGAAGAAATGTATTCATGTTACTAAGACGGTGCTCCAAGAGCAGGTACGCGGAGAAGGCAGACAAATTAAGACTGAGGGCTACCTCTCAACAGCATTTCATTCCTGGCAGCAGTTATCGGCGAAACGCTTCATATTGCTAGAAACAAACCAGCCCGCTGCATGCGGGCTTGCACCACCTTAAAGGAAATTAACCCTCTTTGTCACTCAA
This sequence comes from Dermacentor albipictus, assembly GCF_038994185.2. Classification (NCBI taxonomy): domain Eukaryota; kingdom Metazoa; phylum Arthropoda; class Arachnida; order Ixodida; family Ixodidae; genus Dermacentor; species Dermacentor albipictus. The sequence goes on along the minus strand of NC_091830.1, from coordinate 12,013,197 downwards.
AAGCACAGAGGAAGGGCGCTCACACAATCTGACCCAAGTCTTGAATCTCAGCCCCAATAACTTCGCTTGTCAACCGCAGAAACCAAATGGTATCGGAAGTCACTAGCACTCTGTCTCGGCTATTTTGTCTTCTTCTCTGCAAACTTGCGTTTGGTAATGACATACCGAAACGCCCAAACGTTGCTATCCGAGAAAGACTCCTATCCGACGCCACCACAGAACGGCATTCCCGTGTATACAACAATGGCATCGCCAGTTTCTCCCTCTCTAGCTTACCGTAAAAAAAAAAAAAAACAATCTCTACGCTTTCTCTCTTTCAAGCTCAAAATGTCGCTGCTCGCTGACCCAAACTCGAATGGTTAATCGTGCATGCATGCACCTCCCGGCCAAAAATAGCTTTGTCGTCTGCTTCCATATTCCCGGCGTTCGGTTCGTCTGGTCTTAAAGCGCACGCCGAACTGCAATCGCGTGGCACAACTTCTGCACCAGGGTGTACACTGTCCTAACCCGTGCTGCACTCCTACACTTGCCGCACAATAAAATTTTATGTCGCACTGCAGAAGTACGGAAGAGGGCAACGTGCTACTGAGGCGAATGTTTCTTTTTTTGTTCTTCTTTTTCTTGCGAAAATGCGTTCAAGTCTGCCTCCAGTCGATGACGACTGACGTTCTCCGGCGCGATTGCAAGGCCGCTGCTGCATGTACCGGGTTATTGCAAAAAAAATAGATAAAAGAAGCAATCAGAGGATCTTATGTACATGAGTGATTTGGTGACAACCACTTTTTAAAAAAATATTTACTCTAATGTTTGTTTGTTTCTTTGTTTGCCTTCTGTTAATGGCAAATAGGCTATTGGGGATTCTCTGAGATTCGGATGGAATTGGAAGTTGATTAGTAATTCCAAGAAAACAAATGAAATGATTATCTGGAATCGGTGGAATAGAAAACAACAGAATGAATGGAAATTTCACTGAAAAGCCTCTTTGAAATCATTGCAAACTCTTTAACGCCTGAACAAGCATACTTGCAACATTAACCGATAGAGAAGGATCCAGGAAAACGAAGCGCGCCAGGCGACAGCAGCGCCACCTATGCGTGAACCGGAAGCGAGCGCTGCGCGATTTTATAGACAGACGACAATCAGGGAGCAGGCCGAGGCGAAAGGAGGCAGCTTGCTTGGCTTTCGAGAGCGTCAAACCGAGCCTGTTTTCGCGCTGATGTGAAAACCCGAGGGCATTCTTACAAAAGTCACCAGAGGCAAATCTGGCGCTGCGATCGCTTAGCTAACACTCGCGAGGCGGCTAAGGCCAACGGAGCCCACAGCCCAATGGAACCGAGCCCTGTTGAGACCAGCTGGGAACGGAAGCGTCAAGGATGAAGATCCCGGCAGGCAGCCGCCGAACACCTATGTAAAAAGAGTCGAGAAAATTTTTTACAAGCAACAACAATAACAACAACAACGACGACGACGACGACGACAACAACAACGACAACAACAACTGAGAGAGACTCTTAATTAGATCATGGATTTGCCTGATCTTCGTGATTGTGGCTCCGGAGGTTCTCGTGGCTTTATATACTACGTTTTCTCGCCATTCCTCGACTTGAATTTCGAAGCAATGGCGTTTTTTGCTAAGCACATGGAGGTGACAAGGTGGCGCACGCATGCATAATCGTTGCGAATTGTTGCGTTTACAGCGCAACACTTTGCCTGTTATGATCGGTTGCTGAAGTCATACAGCCGTTTTACGAGTGACAAATTTAAGGCAGATCCATTATCAATTCGAAGTACAACCACGCGATTCTTCAGTCCATCCCCCCCCCCCCATTGTGGGCACGTGTCGTGTCTTAAAACGCCATTATCAACATGATGATCGTCATCACGTAATAGCTACCATTTACCATCACTTCCATACTGGTCAAACCACCGTGACTGCAGATGCCGTAGACACCATAACGCTAGAGTTCCTTCTAGCAATACTCGTCAATATACACGGGGCGCAAAGCTGCTGCAGGGCGTTTTTTGAAAGAAGAAAAAAGGCTCTGTACGAGGCACTGTTGGCCGTAGCACGAATCGGGTTATTAAATCAAGCCTGTTGGGAAATGAATCACTTTTCAACGTCGAAATTCCACCATTCTTGCTGCTTTTTTTTTATCAGCCCGAAAATGGCATAAGAGGATTTGCGTTTCTCCTTGGCCGAACCTCTGCTGTCGGTGCGCGCCATATTTTTACACGGTTCCGAAGAAGAACAAAGAAGGAAGAACCGACCGTCAGCATGCAATTCTTGGCCAATCCCCCAGTGGTGGTATGAGCCATAACATGAGGCCATCATCATAATCATCATCATCGTCGTCGTCGTCATCATCATCATCATCATCATCATCATCCGTCAGCGCATGCGCCAGTGTCGCGCGGTGCCCGCAACGAACGGCTGCTCGGAGAATGGATCGCTGCACATCCCGTCACCGCGGTGAGAACCAGGAGGAAGGAAAGGTGCCAGCGAACAGCAGGCCACCGTTCCGACCGCCCAGCCGTGGCTGCGGCGGTGCTCTTCCGCCTCTGGGCGACTACGAAACCTTCCTGGGAGAGCATCGGAGATTCTACGACTCCGCGCGCAAGCAGCACCAAAGCGTCGTCACGGCGTCGGCAGCAGATGGAGCGACGACGAAGCGCCACCTCAACTGCATCGAAGCGCTCCCCAGGACAGGGCGCCCAGAAACGGTATCCAGCACGACGGTCAAGCCCGCTGCCAGGGGGACCGAGTCGGAGAGAAAGCCGGCCGTCAGAAGACGTCTGTTCGCCGCGAAGGACAAACGACCAGCCGTCGATGCCGTAGCGCAAGAAAAGGAGATCGAGGCACTACTGCCTCTTTCCAAGACGACGACGGATCCCTCCGCTGTCCAGGAGGTCGTTCGTCACGGCGTGCGACAGACAAGGGAGAATCGCAAGAGGAAAAGCATGGCAGAGGGCGATCCATCCACTGGCGGCGTCGGCAGCCATGAGGAGCTGCCCAAGCCCAAGACTGCTCGCCTGCAGGTCGGCGTTCCCAGGTCCGCTGTAGAGCTGGAGCGTTGCAAGAAGCGTGGCAAACCACAGGTACATGCCGCGACGGCTTGGAAGTACAAACAGACTGGCTTCAGAAAGCCTAACTGCGCACGACGCGGGGACACCGTCACAGAAGCGCGGGCGGTTAATGCGATGAAAGCCGCCTGCACAACGAATACCTCGGCACTCGGGAACGTTACCTCCATAATGACGGCTCGGAACCGTCACCAGAGATGTTTTGAACCAGGACCCGTAAGTAACCTGCTACGATGTCGTTCGACTGCGATGAAGACCCGCGTGAAAACGGCCTCGGCTAACGCCACCCGTGGCAAACTCGCACGTGGAAAGCCCTGCGCCGGGGCGATTGCCTTACGGTCAGCCGCAGGCCTCCGTTCGCCGTCACGGTCTTCCGCCGTCGAAGTCTCCAACACGTACGACGCGGCAGGAAACTTAGGTTGGCGACGAGTTCTTCAAGTGGTGGTTCTTTCATTCTTCATTTTTCTGCTGTTACGTGCCCTTCATTTCTTCATCCGTGCTTTCTAAACAAGTTCATCAAGGTCTCTACGCCAGCATGGTCAGTGCCGGTGGCGTCTGGGTGACAAGGAAGATCTCAACCGTAAGAAACACCAAAGCCGCCTGCGAGCTGACTTAACGCCCAACAATGTTTTTGCTATGGTGCAGACAAAGTACTTGCATTCAGTGTGCGAATAGTGTGTACTACTTTTCGTCTCGGTTCGTCAGTTGGATTGACTTAAACCCTTAAACGTCTATCTCAGAACACTGCGAGCTAGCGACAAAGGGCAATCGTATAACGTCTTTGTCAACGCGTCTCTTCCTTTTTTTTACTCTTCCTAGTTTCACCCAGGTCAGCCTTAAACCGACGAACAAGAACCACCCCACCATTTTTAAATATCCGGGCTTTTTTTTTTGCGGTCCATCCTCGGTATTGAATGAAGCTCATCGGCTCGAGGAACTCTCCTGAACCGAGGAACGTTTTTACCTAAACGCTACGGACTTGCCCGTGAATACAGTCCACGCGTCTGGTGCGTATCGCCAGGTTTCCTGCAGCAGTAGAAGCTCGCATTTCACGGCACATCGGGTTTAGTGGAGTGACATGCCAACGTGGCCCGTCACCCAGCGCAAGCTACGGTTGACTTGCCGAGAGAGAGAGAGAGAGCCATTTACCATTGGCAAAGACCTTGTACAGAAAGCCACCGTCAAATAAACATCGGAGTGTCTTAACGCCATAAATGTCTGCAGCTGCATGTAGTGCATTTGTTCAGAGAGAGAGAGAGAGAGAGAGCGAAAGATAGAGAGGAAACATTTATTGGCATGGCTCGTGATCACCACTTGTTTACCACACATTTTTTCGAGGACACATTTGTACAGGATGCAAGCATTTCTTACGAGAAATAGACCCAGTCGGACAAAACTGCAGAAAGTTATGTGTTGTTAGTCGTGTTTTAAACCACCGCCTTTGTGGTGCTCGTTGCTTTCTTTACGCGATTAGCCGCTACCGGACATAGTGCGAACTGGCACTGGATATAATGCAAGTCGAGGAGGCCAGTGGCGTCGCGCAGCGGCTGATTTATGTACATGAAAGCAGGCGTTAGGTCCAACACAAACGCGCTGTCGTTATCGTGCCATCGTTGTTATTAAGGCGTCGTAGTTGTTACGTTGTCGTCCTCATTTCGTCACCTTAATTCCAACGTGATCGTTCCTTCGTTGCCCTGCCACCGTTGTCGTTAATTCCCACGTGCTCACTCTGCTGTCGTCACTGTTTTGTCATTTAGCGGTTAGCCTGCGGCCGTGATATTAACATTGAATGGTAACTATTTCGTTGTCGTTTTATTGTTATCGTGCCGTCATCGTTATGCCGTTGTAATCGTGCATCGTCGCCAGCCCGTTGCCATCGCGCCGTCTTCGTCATTTTGTTGTCGCCGTGCATTCCTGCTCATGCCATCGCCGTGACCCCGTCGTGGTCGTTCTGACGTCGTCGCTATTCCAGCCCTGTCAACCCGCAGTCGTCAAGTCCCCGTAGTCGCCACGCCTACTTGGCTTTCTGCTACGATCTGTCTCTCTCTGTCTCAACCAACCAACCGACTGACCGAATGAATGATCAATCAATCAATCAATCAATCAATCAATCAATCAATCAATCAATCAATGAATGAATCAATCAATCAATGAATGAATGAATGAATGAATGAATGAATGAATGAATGAATGAATGAATGAATGAATGAATCAATCAATGAATGAATCACCGAACCCTCCCTGACATGTCTCTTGTGGTCCATGCATTGCCGTGGAAAAATAAACACTCGACATAATCATTGGTGCGCATGCCTGCATTACTTCTCTCACAGCTCGCGTGTCGCTTTTGGTAGGTTAAGCTACACCAATCAATTAAGTAAATAATTACTCAATTATTCAGTGGCTGAATGAATCGCCCTACAGGACGAGCGCCGCCGAACCGCTTAAGTGTCCGCGTCTAAAGGACCCGAGCACTCGAGCTCGTTGCCTGCAGGAAAGACCTGCTTCCCTACTGTCCCAAAGAGGGAGCCCCTGCCGACCGACCCGAATCCCAGTCGATTGGCCCACACGCCGTACTCCCGCGGAGCGGCCTCCTCCTCGCCCTCTCTCCTCCTCCTCCACGCTGTTGCCTCCGCACACGCCACGACCTCCTCTCTGGCTCCCCAAACTCCCGACGTCCCGTCCGCGGCTCCGCGAGAACATCAGTTGGCGGGAAGACCTTGGCCTTGACCGCTCCCGTGGGACTGGAGGGAGACCGGTGGGTTTGGAACCTCGCACTGTGTAGGTGTACAAAGTTTCGTTCGCAAAGCAGGAAAAGAAACAACGACAGCAAAAGAGAAAGCATGGCCCGCAGAACGCGTGAACGCTATCGTATGGGCATTTCGTCGTAAACCCCCCATCTCCGGCTTCCTCGAAAAGACGCGACCATTGTAGAGGAGGCGCGAAAGTTTGTCGTTGCTTGTTCCTGTGAAAGTGTCTCGGAAGTGTTGAACTGACTGTTCGGAAGCGGTCGGGACTATAGAGGTGATATGCCGGCATGATCGAAGACTTCAGTCGGTGAGTCTTTTTTTTTCAGTAACAATGTACGCACTCCTAAACTTGTTCCGTACAAGCTGTACCAAGGAAATTGAACAATTTTGCGAATGTGTTCCACTTTTTCGCGGTAACCTACGCTGAACGAGGTTGCGATGTTCTACTTACTTATTGAAACTTGAAACTTGAAACGTTGAAACGTGGGACAATATCGTCACGTTGTAGGGACGGTGAACAAGCAAGCACTGTGAAAAACGGCGAGTCTTCTTATCTGTCGAGCCGTCGCCGATTGGGTCGCGGTCAAAGAGGAAAACAATGTACACGTGATAATAGTAAAGTTACGTACATTAACAAGTGGCAAGAAGGTCGACAGGAGGAAGAGGCGATGGTCACGGACGCACCTGCCACAGATGTTCTGACGACTAAATGGAACGCCTTTACGGAATGTGTACCATTTACTTATCCTTAGGGGAATCTATAGTGCAGCGAGATTATGACCAGTGGTGCCAGTGAGAACGAACGCTTCCGAACACCGGCGTTAGCATAGAGCCTGGCAAGGTACTCTATGCGTTGGATGTAACGCTTAGTATAGGAGTATTGCGTACGCTCGGATATAGCGAAGTGTTTGAAAAGGGTCGCGTAAAGCGAAGGAATCTGACCGGATATAGTGAAAAACGTTTGGAAAATCTCATGTCGGCTAGATCAAAGTAAGCAACTATATGGGACTTCCTAAGGGTGGGATCACTCATTCACGCAGCTTCGCTGTCGCTGACGTTATCGATTTAGTTCGAATTTCCACACGCACACATCGACGAATGTTTTTTTCTTCTGTAGCAGTTACTTTTCTCTATTAGCAACGATATCCGAGTGGCGCCCTCTTGCGTCTCTGGCGTGCGACGTCAGCTATGGGAGACTCCGCTGGCGTGCCGCTTGCTTGATTGCTACGTGAAGGCAGCTTGACGCGGTCGGCCGGATGGCTCAGCTCGAGGTTTCTTTAAATATGAATCTGCAGGTTCGAGAAGAACGGGGGTTAAGCGAGGGGACCGATGTTTATTAATCATATCATCAGAACCCAACAAAGACACCAAGGAAAACAAGGGGGCATTACTTGTACTCACTAATTGAATTAAACAAATGATAAATTAATGGCAATGAAAGGGGATGAAAAAACAACTTTCCACTTGTGTGGAAGGATCCCACGTCTTCGCATTACGCGTGCGATGCTCTAACCAATTGAGCTACCGCGCAGTTTCCGCACCACTTTTCTTGGATATTTATGTGTTACTACTAAAACTGACTTGGGAGTGTTAGCCAACGCCACCACTCACAAACCTTGGCGGCGTATGCGGAACATCCTTTCTGCCGCAGGCGTCAGGAGTACGTGATCTTTGTGGGTGAAAGCACGGGATCGTTTCTGGCAGCGTTGACGTGTGAGGCATCGAAGCTGCCGGATTCGAGACCTTCACTATGTAATCAACAAGAAGAAAGAAAACCGAGGGGTCCAATTTTTATTATTCGTGTTATACGATATCCGGCCCTGAGACTTCCTTTCCTCTCGTTCATGACATAGCAAGGGTCTCGAATCCGGCAACGTTGATGCCTTCAGGTAGCATGTATAGGTTTATTGACCATCACAGCTTCGCCGTAGAGACGCCACGCTTTTATATCGACTTTGGTTGGGCGTTGCCTTTACTAAAGCCTATGCCTTCCGCATAGGGATGACCGACACCCCAACCTGTGACCACTGCGGCCATGAAGAATCAATTGGCCATATTTTATGCACCTGCCCGCAGTACAGTCCACAGAGGGCATGCCTCAGCCAGGAACTTGACCAGCTGGACGACCAACCGCTATCCGAAAAAAGAATTCTGCAACATCGAAAGGACCTACCGTCACAGAAGAAGGCCGTGCAAGCGCTTTTGCGCTTATTGCGATCTACCGGCCTGTGTGAACGACTTTAACTGGAACGCCTTTTGTGTGTGTGTCTCCATGTGTGCGCGTTCGTTTTTTTTCGTTTTTTTTGCGTCTTCCTCTCTGTCATCTTTCTAACACCTATCCCCCATCCCCAGTGTAGGGTAGCAAACCGGAGACTCATATCTGGTTAACCTCCCTGCCTTTCCTCTTCATTCTCTCTCTCTCTCTCTCTGCATTCACCCAAAATGTTCACGTACTCTTGACCCCTGCGGGAGGAAAGGTGATACACCGCAAAGGCTGTGAGTGGTGGCGCTGGCTAACACTTCCAGGATTAGTTCTGCAGTACTAAATGCATAGATACCCCAGAAAGTGGATCGGAAAACTGCGCCGCGGTAGCTCAGTTAGTACGAGCATCACAAGCGTAATGCGATGACGTGGGTTCGTATCCCACCTGCGGCTAGCTGTTGTTCCTGTTCATCCACTTTCATTTCCATTTATTTATCATTTCATTAATTCAATTATAAACTGTAGATATTATCGCCTCCATGGTGTCATTGTTTGTTGGTTTCTTATGATTATACATGCATTGAAGAAAGAAGTGCCGGCCCACGTAGCGAAGCAAAAACAAACGTTTAATTTGGTGACGTTCTGGCCGGAGTCCCGCGTTCATCAATAGTGCCTTCATGAGGCGCTTCAACAAGATGCGCTCTTGATAAAGGCCGGACCCCGGCCTCGTTCTCTCCTCTCCAAGAAGGTCTAAGACAAGTACTGAACCGTATCTTCGAAATTGTAAAAGCTGTACCCACGGTTTTGGCACGTAAACGAATGAAACCTAATAAGTTTGAAAGTCCGGAAACGCTTACAGGATATCTTAATTTGATTATAAACTCGGACCTCTAAATTACGGATCTCGGGTCATCGGCATTATCATGATGGGGTGACATATAGTGCAGTATTTGCCGGCGTTGTACAGCAATGTGGGTAAGGGTAACATGGGTATCACTACGTTGCTTATTAAAAGATGCAATATGGGTAGGGGTGACTTGGGTATGACTACGTTGCTTATTCAAAAAAAGAAAAAAGAAAGGAAGCCCCAAAAGCCCGTAACACGTACAAAACATGTAGAAGACACACAGAATACAGGGGAAACAGGGGGAAGACAGGAGATGGAAATTCAAGACGATGAGCATAAGGAGAACAGGGTGAAAGCAGGAGCCAACGTTTCGACAAGTGGACTTGTCTTCTTCAAGGCGACATATGCTTTCCTCGCCACAGTATATATAGGTGGGGCTCTCCTAAAGGGGAGAGGGCGTAAGGTGGGTGGGTGCGGTGACGAGCGAAGGCGTGTTAGCGGCGAGGGCGTCGAATGGAGAATAAAGGAGTGTTGTGCACAAGGCCACTGACACGGCCGTCTTTCACCTTGTTCTCGTTTTGCACAGAGAATACAGAGCGCATAAAGCAAGAATGCGGAGCCCGTTCCTTCAAGCTGCGCTTGTGTATTGCAGCCGCAGCGGACGTAGGGATCGAGTGTACCAGTGTATCATGACGCCACGAAGCACCCAAATTCTTTTTACCGACACCGAAACGGGCTCCTTGGAACAAGTATATTATAAGGTGTGTTCCAATTCGGGTCAGCAATGGAGACAGTCTACTCTGGCAGCTAAGAAGGCAGCATCGATCTATAATAGTCGAATGCGTCTGGAATACGTCTGGAATACGTCTGGAATACGTCTGGATTACGTCAGGAATACGTCTTGAATACGACTCTGCGAAGTGACGCCACCTTGCGACGACAAGAAAAAAAAAACTAAGAAAAGCACACATCGTAGCCGTATTTTAACGTTTTGCAAGTGCGAACCTACTTGAGAAACATAACGTCGAATACGCAAAGCTCGTAAGAAAACGGTACCACATTTTCTCGCGAGCAGACGACCTTGCCGTCGGGTTTCCGAAACTTCTGCTCAGCCACCATCTTGTTTGTACAGCGAAGTGGCATGCTTAGTTTTTTACTTCGATGCATTCTTCGCAAAGCTGTCTGTTTAGCCGACTTCGTCAGAATTGGAACGAGTCTTAAGATGGCAGTCTGTCCGCTTAGGTGTCTATTTAGCCGTCTACAGCGAGTATTTGTACACAGCCGCAGTAAATTATTTACAAGGTCCTCTGATGCTTGCCGCTATTTCTTTTCTCTGGTTTTGAGTGCTTGAACTTTACTTGCGACACATAATAAATAAACAGAAGAAGAAATCCAGTTGTCGAAGAATGTGAAGCCAGTGCTCTTTGAATAAGTGAAAGCGGCCACTTGCCGATTCTTTTCTTCTCCGCTAACTGTGGTCTCCCCAAAATAGCTCTCCCCACCTATCCCATCATCCACCCCAAAAGGGTGGATGATGGGATAGGTGTGGTTCGAAGGAATATCCTTAGACATGCGTGAAGAAGAAGCAGTACAAGCGAAAAAACGAAGATGCCACAAAGAGATATAGTACGTCGGAGAGATCCTTTCAACTGATTAATATTTGTGGTTGCGTAAGCGCCCGGACGGAGCCCGTAATTCGCGTACCGCACTGCTACATAAAGGGGGGCGTAAAAAATTGACCGCCATTCGACGTGCCATGGCAGCAGCCTGTCAAAAATAAAATAAAATGCGAACAAAGGTTTGCGGTTGGGTCACGATATCTTTCATCGGGCTCCGGCACTACGTAATGAAAGTGAGCAGTTGGTGCAGCTTCATCGTTTCTTGCCGGGTTCTGCACCCATCACAAGAGCATGAATTCTTCTCTCTTTGAACCAAACCCAGTTGATAGTTTACGCTTCGCTGATCGCGCGTTCCATGTTTTTTCTTTTATGCGAAGCATATTAACGTAGGTTTCGGGCCTTCGCGCGACGCCCGGCGGTGGCCCATTGACCCTGAAGTGGGGTCACGTGACATGACGTCACGTGATGACGTCACACCGGCTGCAAATGGGGCCTCATATCGCGCCGTCAGACGTCGCCCGGTGGAGGCCTCCACGCTTCGGTTCGCGCCGTCGCGCGCGACGCGGCGGCGGCGCCACCATCGCTGCATCACGTGATACATGCTTCGCATCCACTGGGCTTAACCTTGATAAGCCTCCAATATTTTTTTGCTTCTAAGTTCGTGCGTGACCGTGCCTGCCACAGTGCAACAGAGCGACGAAACTGTACCTATGCGAGTGTGTGCGTATGCCCCTCCAACTAACCCCACAGAGCCCGAAAACCATTTCACTTAAACGAAAATTCGAGCAGCTTGTTCACGTGTGCTTCTGTCCACGGAGAGTGTATTGTTACGAAGAAAACAGTGTCACGATCATTCATTGAGCATTAATTAGTGCGGTAATTGATTATATAGTAATTCATTTGCTGAGCTAGCCATAACTGAAAACTCCCGTCAGCATATCAAAAAAGCTAGTACAGACTCTAGATAACGTCTGTGGTCTCTGTTTACATTGAGTAGCTAAGTAGACAATAGAAATATCAACTATAGCGCACTTGTACATGCGCGTGCTTTACACCAGGTGTTTTTTTTTTAACTGCATCATTTTTTTTTCCAAGTTAGGCCTTTGGCAGATAGCACAAGATAGCACAACTCTAACACTGGGCTAAACTATCATTGAGGTGGCCATTACTTTCACGAGAAATACAAGTGCTTAATTGAAACAATTACCATAACAAGATTATTCAACTTTCTTTATTGATTACATTGCGGAGTATATTTCAATTTACGAATTGTAGCTGGCGAGTTCGCAAGGTGTTGCCGCTTGGAACAAGTTCTCAGGACCACCAGTTTCGAGACGATGATTTTCAAAGTGTCCGATGAAATGAATTGGCGTTCCGCTTACTTTCGTGCTTGGATGGCTGCGGGGACATAGTGAGGGCGTGAGTGGGAGAAAGTTCACACCCACTCTGGTGCTTTGGCGACTAACAGAACGAATTCCCTTGCCTGTAAATACTGACGATGGTAGGTCGACCGATCGAAACTCTCAGGCAATGAAGCAAAGATTGCTGTGTAAGTGCAAAAATCCTGTTTCCTCACATTATATATAACACGTGAGTTCTTTTCCACACTTCACGCACATTCTGACTGTTTCTGAAAGTATTTTTGACTAGATAGTATCAATAAATCTTGTTGTTGGGTGAGCACGTTCGTAAGGGTTAATGACAATATGCTGTCCCAAAGACAGACACGCTCGAAAGGCTACCGACACGGACAAGCGCAAACTTCCAACTTGCTGAAAATACAAATTTTGCGCTTGTCCGTGCCGATACCCTGTCGTCTTTGGGGCAGCATCTTTTCCTGAAGTATACATCGCAGACTTTTTAAGAAGGGAAACGCAAGCAAGACACGTCCCATACCATTTAAATAGAACAAGAACGCAATGCTATACTGCGGCTGCTGGCACAACTACGACAGCGACAATGAAACAAGAAACCCAAGTAACCGCTCATTCTTTCTTTATTTAAACGAAGCAACTCGTTAACGCAGCCCTCCTTAGGGTCGCTAATTCCAAAACCTCCGACGCGTCGCTTATACATTCTTTATGACTGCGCTTAGAGATCGTCGCGTACCTCTGCCGTGTCATTTATTTAAATGCAGAAAGACGGGAAGGTATAGATACGTCAGAGCCGAGCGTCTCTTTCCTCACTCTGTGTTAAATTGTCGCTCGCTAGTAACGCAGATGTTATTGAAAGCTTCCAGCCCGTTTTACTTCTGTAGCCGTAGCCACCGGTCGAAGGGCGGGAGGATGATTTGTAGCGGCCTTCGCTACCTATTTGTGCCCTGTGCGCACACCCACAGATGACGTAACAAAGTGACGCATCGCTCGCATAAAGTGCAGGACCACGGGGTACTTCCTTTCTTGAATGAGTGTGTGGTGTTTAGTGGCGCAAGGGCCAGGTACGGCCAAAGAGCGCCAAGCCGGAGTTCCGTCCTTACGTAGCGAAGGAACTAAGAGGCGGAGTAGCTGCAGCAGCTGCAAGAGAAAGCAGAGCGAATAAGAAAGGGGTTAAAAGAGAAACGAACGACAGCAGCATCAGCTGCAGGAGTAGTGCGGTAACAAAAGCAAACGACATGCAACGCCAAATACTCGCTGCTTTAAAGGGGAGCTACGTGGTGGAGCTTAGGTCTGACGAAACGTGGATTTCAGCACCGCTCCGCGGCCCGGAATAAGTCTTTTCGGCTTTGAGGAACGAGCAGGCTTACTTACTGCGATTGCACGATGCATAAGGAACGCACGAGGCATCTTGACGAGAGCTGAGTTGGCACCGCTGAACACTGCTTTATACGCGCGGAACCGTTATCGCAAAAAGAAAAGGGGGTCGTCAATTTGCTGAAGCTTCTGCGTCCCCTTCCCATTTATCTTTTAACAAAAGTAAGCATCAACCACCGTTTGCATAAATCAGGGAGCCCGAGCCGTGGGGCTGAAGAGCTCGATAAAAAACAAAGAGAAAAAAGAAGGAAAACATTGAAAAAACGAACGAAAGAAGGAAAGCAGGAAAGAAAGAGAGGCAGGAAGAAAGGACGAAAAGAGAAAGTGATCGTGTGCGTCGGCATCTTAGGTCGAGCGGGTTCTAGAAATTTGGGCTGGGAGGGCAGATAAAGGAAATAGCATGAACTCACCGAACGCGTGTCGGGACTGCGCTGAACGGCTTTCAAAAGGCGTCGTCCCGCGTGTTAACATCTTGTTACTTCTTGTTTTATGCTGCGTGGCAAATGCAATTAGAGTCAGCCGTATACCGTATTTTGCGTAATGTAACCCCGAGACCTGTAGTAGGGTCCTAAGTGGCCACTTTAGCCCGAAAGGAACGGAAACGGGAAGCTTTGCGCAATACAATTTAACAGAAAGAGAGAAAGAGAAATAAAGAAAGACAAAGAAAGAAAGAAAGAAAGAAAGAAAGAAAGAAAGAAAGAAAGAAAGAAAGAGAGACAGAAAGACAAAGAAAGAAAGAAAGAAAGAAAGAAAGACAAATACCGGAAGAAAGACAAATACCGGAAGAAAGACGAAGACAGAAAGAAAGACGAAGACAGAAAGACAGACGAAGACAGAAAGACAGACGAAGACAGAAAGACAGACGAAGACTGAAAGACAGACGAAGACTGAAAGACAGACAAATACACAAAGACACAGACAGACAGACACAGACAGACAAGACAGATGCAGTTTAGAGATATACGATATATATTTTTGGTGCAGAGTTACGGATTTGTAAACTTTCCGCTACAAATTTTCATAACATTAACCATTTCCAATAAATTTAGCAAAAAGCGCCCACAAAGCCCTAAATGAAAATTCTGCATCATCTAGTCGGTATAATTGAGTAATTGCTCAATACAAGGAGGTACAACAAATACAATAATAAATGCAATCAATTTTGTCCAAAACGAATGCATTTCTGCGTTTCGCATGTATTTGATTAGGGATAGCGAAGCTGGCCGCTAAGGCTAAAAAAATAGCAGCTCATGTGATGACTGCAAGTCACGCGTTATCCCGGACCGAAACAACTGCTTGTTCAACTGCGGAACTCTCTTTCCGAGAAACCCGTGTGTATTTCCTTTATAGCTTTGTGCTACACTCTTGTAACAAAACATCTTCTGATAACAAAAATTCCATGCTATTCAAAATACAACAGAAAAAAATTAAGCACTGCGAATAACAGAAGAACGGTTCGCAGACTATATTCCGGTAAATGCGGCAATGCGGCAGAATTCGTAAGTTTCTTGCCGTCTGTTCACGTTCTGTCGTCTGTCAGCGCCGAGCTCTTTTTTTTCTTTGTTTTTTATTACTTGCAGCGGCCTTTTCGCTTTTCTCAGCGAACTAATCTCCTTGAAATATTTAGAACGTCTACCTTTTATTGTCTCGTCCCTCACTGCGTAAGTGCCAGAGCTCTAGGCGTTTCATTGGCAATACGGGCGGATTAACGTGCAGTTAATCTTCTCTCCATTACATTGTTGCGCTATGGTACATCTTCCCCGTCTCTCCCACTGCCAGCGCTAATTGAATAAGGAAAGACTGCGTCTCTAAGTTTACCAGCACAGTTCATTATTTCGTCTGCTAGCTTGTCGTTCAGCACACGTGTTGGTGCGCCTTGGCCGTTATGCAGACGACTCGGATTTGAAGTTCTGGACGTCTGCTTAGAATTGTCTGAAAATCCGTCTGCTTGGAATTTCGTCTTATGGCCGGTGCCTCGGAATTCACTGCGCCAGGAATCTTGCACTTACTGCCGGCACGCGTTGTTCTAAATCGCGACTCTCTTAAGCATTCGTGGGTGCCTCCGCTTTAAGCATACTAACTGTACATTTTGACTTGAGCAAAAAAAAAAAAAGAATCTGAGGAATGTCTGTTTAAGACGATTAAGACAGGGCGCGAAAAAGTTATTGTTCTTACAGTTTAGCTTCGCACTAAATAACCACAGGTTCACAAAGGCGAGTTGTCACCGTTTGCTGGCGACAGCCAACTTCTTTTGAATTTATTGTTAAATGAGAGAAAAATAACGATATACATAAATTCTTGCGATAAATAATATTTACATAGAATAGGAGTATGTACCGACACTAAAGGTGGAGGTGGCCTGAAATAGCTTCAAGAACTCGTACGTCTAGGGCGTATGTCTGTTTCAGACATACGAATGATTTGTACTTTTATTTTATTTCCTATCTTGCTTGACGGAGCGAATCTAACGTGGCACGTGGCGGTTGAGACATTCTTCGAGGCAATCCTTATGAGCGCCTTCTTACCTCCTTCATCGGACGCTTAATTTAGCGTTTAGCTCTAGTACAAACGCACATCGCCCGCACTTAATCTCCCCGCCTAATCATCCAGGCGGGTCACCAATCTGATTATCCAGCACGCTGGAGTCATGCTTGTCACAGACTCTATTCCTGTGACGCTCTCTTAATCTCACTGTCGGTCACGTGTCATTGGACTTAAGCGTCCAGCTTGCTCCAAGCGCACGCTTCGAGCAACGTCGTCGTCAGCAGGGCAGCAAAACAAAGTCCGCTCGTTTCGCGAACACTGCCAAGCGTCGAATAGCCGTCAGACGTAATAGGAAACAGATTAGCCGATCGCAGGGTGCGGTGGGTCGTGTAAAGCGGGGATCGAAGAGCTCGTGTAAAGCAGGGGTTCGAATACGCAGTCAAGAGGCTCGCTTATGGGCTCAAATTGATCGAGAGGGAAGGAATTTGCCTGGGAGAAGTCCAACGGCAAAAAGAGAAACAAACTGGGACGATGAGACAAAGAAACGAGAGAGAAAGAGAGAGATGTTGAATTAGGCATATGGTCTCTGGCAACGAAGGATTTTTGCCAAAGTGGAGATTCTTATCTCTGAAGTGTCTGGAAGCAGCCCTTTCATGCTTCATTGGGGATGTAGGCTTTCTCCTTGTTTTGCTTTGAGTATCTGCGGGGGGGGGGGGGGACGAGTTGTGCAAGTTTTCCTGTGTGCCATGACCACTCCTGGCGGCAACGTAGAGACGAAGAAGCAGCTCGAAGAGGGTTACTGGTCCTTGGACACCGCACAAAGGTTCTGTACCTGAATTCACGATAAGGACGTCCAGGCTTTGTTTTTAGTGACGTTATTTATAGCGATGAATTTTCTGTGCGGCATCTCGTAGCCTGGACACGTGGAAAACGAGGACATCGAACATGCGTTACTTCACCAAGGTTAGAGACCGCGCTAGGTGGTGTTTCGTGTTACAGTAGTTGGTGGTATTTCATGTTACGTCACCCACAGAAGAGAGCCTTTACAGCTGGGGGGGAGGGGATGGGGAGGGGGCCTGTATTTCTACACTGTCGGCCCTGTGCAACGTCGTTTCCAGAAGCTTTGTTGGCTGATCCAGCACACTGCGTTGCATCGTTACCGCTCGAAACAAGGACTTAATTTCGTGGACGCGGAAAAAAAAGTTTCAGTGAGAGACCACACATTCTCGTTTCTGTTATGAATATGTTCCATACATTTGCAGCATCAGAAGGGGGAATGCCCGCAGGAATGATAATTTTGTCAGGAGCGATAAGTTGTGTTCCGGAAGGGCGTAACGTTTTTAAGAACGGGCATGGCACTGCTCCTTACTTTAAAATTGTTCATAGGCAATCGTTCTCTCTTCAAATATATATAAAGGACAGCATAGGGAAAATTATATGGACCTATTAATTTTATTGAAGCAATTATAGATATAATGGAAACGAAAGTGGATTAAAAAACAACCGGCCGAAAATGGGGCACGATCCCACATCTTCGCATTACACGAGCGATGCTCTTGCCGATTCAGCTATACCGCGGCGCCGTTTTCCCATACACTGTCCGGGGTATTTATGTTTATCTGCTAGAACTAAACCTGGGAGTGTAAGCCAGAGCCAGACCTCACGGCCTTGACGGCGTATGTGGAACATCCTTTTTTGTCGCAGCCGTTACGCGTTCGTGATCTTTTTGGGTGAAGGCAACTGGTCAATAAACCCACATATGCTTCCGGAACGCATTAATGCTACCGGATTCGAGACCCTTGCTATGTAATGAACGAGAAGAAAGGAAACTGAGGGGCCGATTTTTATTATCCATATCATAAGAAGCCAAGAAAGGCACGTTGTTTCTCGGCTGAAACAAAGAAGACCGCGAATACACGCAAATTTGCCGCGCGACTGGCCGCTCGAGACACTTTGCGTGTATTCGAGGGCTTCTTTCATGCTCGGAAAAAAGTTGTCACCCTAAACTCGACAGAGAAGAAAGCCTAATCCTTAGACGCCTGCAAAGTAACACATACACGCACAGAATGATAATGCATCGCCTCTACCCGACGCTCCACGGCTACCTCTGCCCACTTTGCAACGTACCCGACACTCTGGCACACTTGCTCCTGGAATGCCCGTGGCAGGAAGGCAGCGAAATACAACCAGAAACGCACGCAAAACGAGCAATAGAAGCAAACGACCTATTCGAAACGTGGGAGGCCAAGCTAACCCTCGGGGACCTGGAAGACCAGCGACAGCTCGTCGCCAGGGCCAAGAGGGCAGTCGAAGCCAGAGGGTTCCTGGACTAAGGAGCCCTCCCACCTTAGGGTGATACCCGGCCTCGCTCGGTACACTGTTTCGTTTAATAAACATTTCTCTCTCTCTCTCTCTGTATTCGGCACGTATTGAGCAACAGAAAGCTGTACCGGGGGGTTTTCATGGTGTTCCATAATTTTCTCACTGACAATTTTCATCTAATTATGATATTTGAGAAGTTCAATAAATATTTAGGACTAATTATGTAATTAGGCGGAATGCAAAAATTAATCTGAGCATCTCCAAACGGCGGCAAACAACATTACCTTTGTTCTGTTCAACTGCGTGGCATTTACATATCTTTAAACTCTGGCTAAAGTTAGCTGGGATGCCCTGTAAATGCATATATGTTCTCTTGGTTATTTGCACTTTACAGAACTTTGATCCTTACTTTTAGTACAGAGCTGGTGGATTATTAAATATTTACTGCCTTTGCGTTTCATACTGCCTAGAGTAGATTTATTTTTGAATATATTATTCCCCGTAATAGTTGCTAGTTTTAAAGTGACCGATTTTGGTCAATTTTTTGCAAGAGTGTGTGAGGTTATATATATATATATATATATATATATATATATATATATATATATATATATATATATGTATGTATGTATGTATATATATGTATATGTATGTATGTATATATATGTATATGTATGTATGTATATATATGTCTGTTTATAGCTGTCTTTTGCTTTCCGAGCATGTGTTGGTGGGCTAGTTGGTTAAGCATGATTACAAAGACGGCGCCGAATAAAACAACACACGAAGAAGCGCCTATGTGCTGTCTCGTGTTCCCCTTCTTCGTGTGTTGTTTTATTCGGCGGCGTCTTTGTAATCATGCTTTCCGATGAAACGTCTAAAATGGGTTGATGAAAGGAAAGTTTTGCCTACAGGGAGAACTGACTTCGCGTTGCCGATTAATTCCCGCTTGTCTTGCAATCTGCTCGTCTCTTAGATGGACTTAAGCTTGTCCGTGGAAAGATCATTGGTCCAGGGGTAAAAATCTTTTTTTGTCACAATCGGCAACCCTTGTCAAAACTCGGTTGGAAAAGAAAGGGGGCTCTTCCACAACAAACTGCCGTTTGTGCCAGGGTGCTGAAACGATTGATCGCTGTTCTGTAGGCTGCATGGATGCCGTGTTCTACTCGAACATTCTCCAAAGAACGTGTGTGTGTGTGTGTGTGTGTGTGTGTGTGTGTGTGTGTGTGTGTGTGTGCGTGTGCGTGTGCGTGTGCGCGTGTGTGCGTGTGTGCGTGCGTGTGTGTGTGTGTGCGTGCGTGCGTGCGTGCGTGCGCGTGCGCGTGTGTGCGCGTGCGCGCGCGTGTGTGCGCGTGTGTGTGTGTGTGTGTGTGCGCGTGTGTGTGTGCGCGTGCGCGCGTGTGTGCGCTACTTCTCCTCTTTTCATTACCTTAGACTTTTTTGGGGCATGGTGTTACATGAGTTGTGGACCCCGTCAGTACGATGTTACGTCCCTTAATGATATAGGAACACATCAATGGACAATCAGTAAGACTCGAATATAGCGGCTCCTTCACCTATCTAGAACCAAAATTCAAGTTCATAGTGGTACATCTTAGAGAAGTGAGACTCACCGTATATTGCTTGCATTCGTGTTGAGTTACATTATTTTTGAAGTTCAATTAGTTGGTAAAGTCGTTAGGTTTAGTTCATTCTCCACGCTCTCTATGTTCAATCAGGCAACGTTAAAATGGACCCCGGACGCCAAATAATAAGAGATAGGCCGGAGCAGAACAGGGTTGCAAGTACACTCGTCAGCTTTCAAGTGCATGCAGACTTCGTTCTTTGAAAGCACAATTCAAAGCACACTGCAATCCAGATGTACAAAGGCGCAGTGACGAGGAGGTTTGAAAAATGTCTTTTTAAAACCTCCTTGCGCTGTGACGGACGACATTTTTTCTTGTTTCGCAAACTTTCTCCAGAGCTCAAAAAAAGACTCAAGTAAAAGAAAACGGCATGCAAACGATCTCATTAGGTGTTTCTGAGTGCGCTCTAAGACTTCACGAACGAAACTTCTGCTCTAAAGCGAATATTTACTTATTTAAACAATTAGCATAACTAATTAACGAACTAATCCAGCTTCAAAATTAATCTACCTAGCTCAAGACGATTGTAAATAATGTGCCGTGGGTTTTCTTTGTGTAAGGCGCACCACTGTGCCTTTAAAGTTTGGTTCTAGCTATGCGAATTACACAGTGTAGCAGATTCCAATGCGCACACAGTAGTATAGTGAACACAGATCTTGAAGCAAAGAAACGCAGTCATTACATATTACTGAAGTCAACACATCTTACCGCATTATAGATACAGATTTAAAAGTGTAAAATGAGTCATAACAGCATGTATGGATGACTCTCTGTAACTCATGGCATGCAGCAGATGACTTAATGAGAAGGTAGTTTCAGTCCGTGGCTGCTCGGGTTAAAAAGTGAAACGGCACAAGCTGTTGTACGGGTGCCTGGGTGGCTGATGACCAACATGTAATTACGTGTGCGTAATGTAATTACGTGTTGAAATAGTATGTCCTCGGGTGCAGACAATTGTATCCTTTCTTGAAAGGTTCTCCACCTTGCGGGTTTCTGCAGAAATAAAACTGACACAGCGCGACATAGAAAGGAAGAAACAAGCCGAGCCGGCCAGATGAAAGAACAAAGCGCTGTTCACAGCTGACCACAGCGCTCTGTTCTTTCATCTGGTAGGCTCGGCTTGTTTCTTCCTATGTTGCTCTGTACCAGTTTTGGAATGCAATAACCAACTCGCCCACTCCTCAACCCTAATTATGCAGGACTCCCTTGTCGTAAGCACAGCGTGTCGTGAAGCGCAAGTCACTTTCCTGCAACGCGCTGGTCACCACCTCTACCATAAAGTTTGCAATAAAAATCACCAGATGAGGCTATATTGTGATCGGGAGCTTAAATTATTTTCGGCTAGCATGTGAATATGATGAGTAGTACTTGAATTTGCCTGAACTTCGTCTTTTGGCTTCAAACGGCTTTGTGACATTGGAAATTGATCACTTCAAAAATATATCGCATTTTATGGCAACAACAGGTAATGTCCAAATCAACGCCCCAGCGGCGGGTGCCTCTGAATAGCAGGAAACGATCTTGGAGGCTATGCTTTTACGGGATGCATGTGGCGGAAGTGGATGCAGAACCGGAAATACGACACCAGCGCCTAGTTTTAGACACCGGCTAATTGCAATAATCGCGTAGCGGGCAGATACTAATGAGTAGGTGTCCAAGCGCACGCCCCAGCTTCGGCTCTCCCTAGATAACAGAACACAGATCTCGAAAGCTGTGCTTTCGCTGGCTGTCTGCGCCGGAAATGATTTGGAAGCCGGAAGCACGTCACAGACGCCACGTTTTGGGCACTACCATTTGTCTTCCTGTGATTATAAAACTGAACGCTAGAAAATTTAGGACGATAAAGCATAATGACTAACGTCACAAGAAAACGAAGTCACAAGCATCAAGGTCGGACAAACTCGTGCAATAACCATTCCCGTGGAAGCGGAAGCGCCAAAGTTCCCTCTAGCCATTTTTTTGCAGGCAACTGTATTCTCTCACGGCTGCTCGTAGCTGCGGCAGCTGCGCGCAGTTTTAGAGGCACGGAGTCGTAACTAGCTGCCGGACGTGTTACTACATCGCCGACTTCGAGCGTTGATCGTTTCCTTCGGAAGGCACCAAAACGTGACAGCAAGCTAGAGTTACCGAAGTCTGTTTTTCGCATACAAGCGTCACTTTATTACTTCTTGGCGTCTTCTTTCGTTTGCTGTTGCTCCTGTGTCTGTGTTTCGAAACCTCGTTCTCGCCTTCTGAGAAGGAATCAAGGGGGCGATCTGGCGGTCGTTAAATTAGGCAACCTTCTGCGACGATAACGTTCGAACGAAATGCTGGAACGAGGCTGCCTGTCCTTCTGTGAGTTCACCATGTATTTATTGATTTTGGTTCTTCCATTCGTGCTTGACGTGCAGTCGGCGGGAAAAGTTTGCGGACCGGGCGATGTGAGAAGAATTGTGAGAAAAGAAGTTCCAACTATCTCGAATTAAATAATTAACCTATTTATACACCATCAGAGCTAGAGGCTCTAAATAGTGGAGTGGTTACAAAATGACAACAAAATATAAAAGTGGAGTGAGTGACAATGGACAAGTAGTTACTGCTTATACAATGCTAACTAAGGTGCATTGAAGACAAAAATTACATTGGTATTTAAACAATCTAACAATACAAAAAGTGACTAAGTAACAACAAAGGCAATGATTACAAAAATAATTGTTACCCTACAATGTTACTCAGTACTTTTCGAGAAACGTGGTTATCATTCATATAGACACGGCTTCTGGGAGAAGGTGGTTCTCTTCTTGAGATGTGCGAGAAATAAAAAAACGACGGGGTAAAAAAAAATTTCGCACGACATGAGTTATGTGCCTTGAAGGCAAGCATTCGCTGTGATGAGGATATATGAGTAGCGTTTGCTGTTTTATTGCGTAATGCCGTTGAGAACAAAGCCGGCCAAAGGCACCTTTGTGGTGCATGTATAGAGATGGCTAATGTGTAAGCCGATTCATCCACCTCGCGGCCATTCCATCGTCTGCTCGCTGGCAAATACTCACGCAAAACCGCAGATGCGCTTCCCACTCGTCTCGACCAATAAGCTGTTTACGCGTTAGAAACCCCATCACCAGCCAACGGTCACGGGAAGTGGCTTACGATGGTAAATGAGCTCTCGCTTAAGCGAGAATTCTAAGGGAAACTGGAGAGCTAATTTTTTCCCTTAGTAACAAGCATACGAAGCAAACAGACGATCACGCTAAAGTAATAATTTGGGTAACTGCCTGTGTCTTAAGAGTTCAAATGTAGGTGTAATAACGGGAAAGGGAAATGAAAGCACGAAAAGATAATTAATTGCCGCAGGTGGGAGCCGCCTGCAGAATATTCTAGGGACGTGTGCGACTCTATCGATTGAGATATCGGTGGTAAATTAAAGGGTCCGTCTCCAGGACCTATCGGAAATAATAGTTGGACACTGCGAATTGTCAGTTGTCGTCTGGGTAGCGATTTACCACAAGAATGTGTCAAATTGGTTCACCGTTCGGTGATGTATGAAGAGCTGAAACGCTGCGTCGTCGTCATGCTGCCCAGAGGCGAACTTCACTGCCGACATGGATACTCTTTCCCTTCGCCTCCACTATAGCACCTGCAGGCGGCGTTCCTTCCTTGCCTTCTCTCTTATCTCAGCCGGGGGACGATGGAACGTATGTGAGTGAAGCGCCACATGGTCTGTGTCTGTCTGTCTGTCTCTGTCTGTCTCTGTCTCTGTCTGTCTGTCTCTGTCTGTCTCTGTCTCTGTCTGTCTGTCTGTCTCTGTCTGTCTGTCTGTCTGTCTGTCTGTCTGTCTGTCTGTCTGTCTGTCTGTCTGTCTGTCTGTCTGTCTGTCTGTCTGTCTGTCTGTCTGTCTGTCTGTCTGTCTGTCTGTCTGTCTGTCTGTCTGTCTGTCTGTACTACTACTACTACTACTACTACTACTACTACTACTACTACTACTACTACTACTACTACTACTACTACTACTACTAGTACTACTACTACTACTCCTGATACTACTGTTACACTACACTACCCTGCTACTTCTACTGATGCTAATACTGTTACTACTAATGTTAATAATTATGATAACAATAATAATCGCTATTTCATTTTTGAACCAAGCTAGGTGACCACAGAAGCATAGATTAGTGAGCGCTGAAATAAACATGAAAGCAACCGCAACAAATAGGTGTACAAATACTACGTGGTTGGCTCAGACTGCGGGAC
Source organism: Dermacentor albipictus (assembly GCF_038994185.2). NCBI lineage: Eukaryota > Metazoa > Arthropoda > Arachnida > Ixodida > Ixodidae > Dermacentor > Dermacentor albipictus. Next base: position 11,989,283 of record NC_091830.1, on the reverse strand, counting down.
TTGCCCGGTTGACAGCGGTCTCTTGCTCGTTTGCAAGGCCGGACGCAACCTCCGGTGCTGCTACCTAACTCGGCCCGTTGCACTCCTTGCCATTGATGCCACATTTTCTCACAGCAGATCCACGATGGGTTTTCGGAAAACACGTCAGTTTGCTAAGTGCCCCTCTGCGACGTAAAAACCAGAATTGGAAACTGAAACTCTAAGGTTTATCTAGTTCTCCCACGTGATCAGGACCGATCGACAACGATGCGTCTAGGAGCCGAGAGGAGTTCTGCGCATTTCAATCTTCTCGACGCAATTGGGACTCGAACCCCAGTCCTCGTGATCCTCAGCACAACGTCTTGCCTTGTGAGGCGCATGCCGGTTTTTGAGACGCTTATTGTGTCTGGTCGCAAAACCAGGTCAGTGTCCCTTCGCCAAGGAGCCGTGACTGTCGAAAGAGTTCATACGATATTCACGTCTGCGACGGCATTACTTGGTACCTGTATATGACAAAGTGGCTTCCACGAAGGCTCTGCGAAGAAAGCCTGTTCCTGAGCGTGTAAAAATAGTCATCTCAACGGGTTGAAGTGAATTCAGCATTGAAGATAGCGATCCAGCAGCTTTTTTTTTCCCCGGTGTCTGTTCTCGCTTTCAGACTGTTTTGAAGACGCAGACCAAATGGCCCGAAACAAACTCGTTCCGTTTTTATAAACCCCAAGCCATCGGAGCAGACGACAGATTTGGACGCACTGGCTATGACATGCAATACAGTATTTTTTTTCATAGAGGAAACATTGAGCAAGCTTGTTTTCGTCGGAGAGTTAGCGTCGCTCGGAACACAAAGGCCGGTTGGGATCTGCTCTCGACACCGAACCGGTAATGCTTCCCAACTCGACGCATCTCTGAAGCCGACAATGGAACAATAAAATCCCCCGCAGTCAGCGTGCATTAGTGAACCCTCGGCTGCCCAAATTGGCAACACTTTTCAACCAGACTTCAAGTCGTCTTCGAAAATTACTGCTTCCTTTCTTTCTTTCTCTCTCCTTTTTTTTTTACTTCCGGCGGACACCGACATATCATTTACGGCACCATAAAAGAGGGGCGGATATTTTTAGATAAAGTGACGCAGTACACGACTCCGTTCCCTTCAGTGGTGCGGGGTTCCCTTGGAAAGCAAGGCTCTGACGACGACGAGGTGTAGAGAAAAAAAAAATAAGGGATAGTCGAACAAAGCCAGACTTCATTTTCATCTCCTCATTTCCCTAATGCCCTTCCCTCCTGAATCGCTGAAGTGGTTTCGGCCCACTTGGTGGAGACGATCTCAAAAAATAATCGACGCCACTGCGTGCGTGCTTCCGATGGACCTGCGGCGGAGCGGTTGTTATGCAGGCCAAGTCGAGCGCAGGCAGTTGGGGGTGCCCTCGACTTTTCGGGAGTCCCGCCGGATGGCCTGGGCGTCAGCCTCTTTGTGTCCAGGATTGATGACGTTTACGCCCTCTTCTGCCCTCCGCCCCTCTTCCCCTGCTTTGCGGCTTAAATTCTTTCGACTAAAAAAAAAAACAGTTCGAAATCGGAAACAATGCTCTTGCCAACGCCTCGTCACATCTGCCCCGCGGAGATTCTCGCAGTTGAGTGCGATTTTGCGAACGCGTGCTGTGAGGGATGCCGGTCTTAGGGCATTCTGCTACAGAGAGATGTGTTTCGGTGAACAACCAGTGAACGCAGTAATTACGATTTCAATCACACATACACAAACATAAAAAAAACTGTTAGTAAAGCAACAACTACAACTACGGCAAGAACGATGGCAGCAACGACGACGACTACAATACCACCACTGCCCGATGACGGAAGCGACAATATAACAACCACGATAACAAAGTTTTCATTTGTGTATAGTACATGTTGATAACCTTCTTTTTTCTTGTTTTTTCTTCAGCTTTGCCTAGTAACGAATTTGGGAATTTGGGATAATCGGCTATAAGGCAGCCTATCTCCTGATGTTTCTAGATTTAAAATAAAAAAGAAGAGCAAAAGCAATAACAGCCTCACGCAGTTAGCGGGGCCGTAAGAGTAGCGGGAGGCGTTAATTGATTTCGTTAGCAGATAATTTTGGGCGCCCACATTCACTCAATGCCGCCCGACCCTTCTCCGCGAGCCCTCCTTCCTTGTGTATCCACGTTATCTTGTGCATATATATATATATATATATATATATATATATATATATATATATATATATATATATATATATATATATATATATAATATATAATATTGTTGACACTGTCTCGTATCTCCTATTCGTCATGCGCACAACCCAGTGTCAACGGCAGATCCTGAAGGAAACCGAGATTTCGTTAATCGCCGACAGGGAACTTCGGCTTCGTGCAATTACCGAGGACGCAAGCGTTAGTCGGGTGCGTCAGATAATTACAACAGCAGCTATTACGGGCTCCTGTCATTATTATTACCGTCATCGTCACCGCCATCCTAACTTATGCGACCGGAAATCGAAGCACCCCCCCCCCCAACCGGCGATCTCCAATTACCCCCTCTTGCGTCAGTGTGCTTCCTCGTGTGAATGCAAATTTCCTCATTTTATCACTCCACCAAATTTCCTTGCCATCCTCGACTGCAGTTCCCTTGGCACCCATTTTTGTTACTCTGATAGACTATCACCAGCACAACTTCGTTTCTTTCTCCAAAGCTCAAGTGGAATATCGGCTATATACGCCCGTTTGCTCTCTGTTCCGCACTGCTACAAGCTCGTGTCTCTTAATGTCACGCTTATAATTTCTCGGTCCGTAGCTCATTGCGTGGCCCTTAGTTTCTCGTCAAGCTTCTTACTCCGAGCTTGAGGTCCCCGGGTCTAGTAGAATGCAATTACATTACACTTTTATTTTCATCAGAGTAATATGTTGACATTGACACATATTCGCCGTGGTGGCGTAGCGGCTTTGGCGTTGCGCTGTTAAACACGAGGTAGCGGGATCGAATCCCGGCCGCGGCGGCAGCGTTTCGATGGGGGGACGATATACAAGAACGCCCGTGTCCCGTGCATTGGGGGCACGTTAAGATGCCCCCCCCCCCCCGGGGGGGGGTCGAAATTAATCCGGAGTCCCCCACTGCGGCGTCCCTCATGGTCGAATCGTGGTTTTGGCACGTAAAAAAAAAAACTCCTAGAATTCGTGGTATTGACATACATCGTAGACCAATTTCGTCGTTTTTTACGCGAAGCATACTGGCCGCACAACCACGCTCTTCCTTGCTGCGCCGCGCGCGGCCACGTAGCTACCATATGACGTCATAACAGCTGCAAAGCGGACGCTTAAGCTTCGCCTTCAAGAGTGGAACGCGACAGCGTTCCCGTCGACCCGCCAAGGGGTGTAAGACAATGGGCTACGGCGCAGCGACTACGCGCCCCGCATCGGACGCGGTGAGCGTCGAGCAACGCAGCGTTCGGCGCGACAACGAAATGTGCGCCTGAGCAAGCGCCGCACGCCTGAGCCGACGCCGACGACACCGGCTTTTCTGCGACACGAGCTCCTTAACGCTGTCGCGTTAAAATAAAGGCTAGTATGCTTCGCATCCTGGGCTTAACCTTAGCTAAGCCACAGCCATTTTTTGTCTTATTCGTAAGGTTTGCCGCATGACATGTGTAGTAAATAAATTAAAGAAAAGAGCAAAGAAGGGGCATCAAATAAGTACGTGGCAGCCCCGTGCTGCGATGCCGTCGTCATTGACGATGGCCTGGCCAAACCAACTTCGTATGCAATGCCGCAACGTTGCGCATCCTACCAACACAAGTTCAAGTGCGAACGATTCCGAAGTTAATCCAATTAGTTGCAGCGTTTCGAGGCTCACCCGCATTTGTTACAGCGGCTTAGTTTAGATGGTAAAATGTATATGCGGGACCATTCCATGCTTGAAAGCAGACCACAGAGCTATTGCACGTCGCGCTTCCGTGTCATTACGCGTAAAAAGACGCCCCGATCAGTAATTTCCTGTGCGTTTCAATTTATGCTGATGGAGCCTAATGTGTGTACGCTCTTTCTCTAAGTGAGCAATCAAGTAAAGGAAGAAATAAACTTTAACCGTAGAGCGCTTTATGTTACAATGCGGCTCGAACGTGACCAGATTTCGTAGTGCTTTCCAGGGGTCCGCCATCTTTTGCCGGAGACAGCGGGAACTGGTCAACGGTCAACCTGCCGTGAACCCTGACAAAAATAATGCGCCATGTTCAATTGATCTTCAACAGACATTTCATAGAACGCAACACAAATTCAATATAAACACAAAATTGTGTTCAATTGAGTTTCAACAAACATTTAATAAAAGGCAGCATAAAGTCAATGTAAAGACAACACTATTTCAACGATTTTTATAAGGGAATGCTTGGTCGCCACGGCTTTGTCGTCTGCTGCCCGGCCGTCGAATTTCAATGGCAGCTCGGTTTGCGCAAGCAGCGGGCATAAAAAATAAGTGCGTTTGCTCTAACGGGTGCGCGGCAGTTGTAGATACTGGTCTATATATAGGACCACGGAGTTTCCTGCAATCGCTTGAGGGAACTCGGGCCCTGCGATTGTTCAGTCACTATGGGAATGGTGGGTATAGTAATTGGACCTGTCTTATCTTCGTGCTTGGAGCCTTCAGACATTCTTGTGGCGTCATTCATTATGCGCTTCATCTGTGCCTAAATTAGCCTGAATTTCAGAGCGATTTCTAGTTTTTTTATGAAGAGGGTAACAAGTCTCTGCAACCACGCATAATCGCAACTAATTGTAGTGGTTCCGCTTGTACACGTGTCCGAGGCGTAATGGTTTCAGTATAGGGCTTCTGTGCTAGAGGTCCCATGTTCGAATTTTGCCCGAGGACAATTTTAATGTTTCTTTAATTGTTTATACCGCAGTACTTTTTAAAGAAAGTGATCGCTTTGCAAAGTCACGAAGCCGTTTAAAGCCAGAAGGCCGAAGTTCAGGCAAATTCGTGCATTTCCGTGCTGGCTGAACTGCCCAACTGGCAGCTCCTGTAGACACTAGCGTCACAGCTCCCTCTGGTAATAAATGTATGAAACTATATGACTCGTTTCATGATGCCGGCATAAGTGTAGACAAATGAAATAGGTAAGATACAGTGCAAGAAACATAGCCACAGCGCTATAGAAATCACCTATGATGCAGCTTTAACTGAGGCCCAACCCCGATGCTGCCTATTCGTGTAAAAGGCGGAAATGATTTTCTGAGGTAACTCCTAGGATGATTTAAATTAAATTTGTTGCATTTGCGAGAAGAAGCTAAATCCCGGTGACTGATGGAATAGTTCTGCGAAAACCTGCAAGGTGGAGAGAAGTAATAAGTGACTGCTCGAAACGGAATTTTGATTTAAAGAGTGGATGTTTTTCCAAAGCTTGCCAAAAATCGTTAAGCCTTAAAGAAATATAAGCATCAATTTTGCAAATCCGCAACTCTGCACCAAGAACTTATGCCGCAGTTCTGTAAATGGCATCCGTTAAACCATGAAAAGCGATGAACTGTCGCATAATAATTTATATCTTATGTGAATTTGTTACAATGTTTACAAAGGTTTTGCAAATAGTCCTACTCACATATTGGTACACTTGACAGCCATGTATAATGCATTAGTTTTGTGCATTTTAGATGTACTTTTAGACGCAGTTCGCAGAATAGTGATATCATTTCTCATTGCTGAGTTGCAGAGTCGTAAACCTGGTAGTTGCATTTTCTGACAGTTTGTCATTTTAAACAATATTTATAAAAAAATCGACGGCCTAAATAAAACATCTGCTTACAACAGTCACTAGATTTTAACTTTTTTTTTCTTTTAAGTGCATCAAACCTCCTCAAGTTTAGTGCAGTGGTTGCCGAAAAAGAGAGCAATTTATCCTTTTCTATGTATTTAAATAGGAGCCCCTGAGCTAAACCTTCCACCTCTTACGGAGTAGTTTTTGCAGACAATTGGCAACTTGTGACGCAGCCACCCCGTCAGTTCAATTCAATATTGTCCGAGTAAAAAAAAATGAAAGCTTAGACCACCGCAATATTACAAACGCACCCAGCCACGTCGTGGGGTCTCCGATAGCTTTCCGAGATCCTGGTTTCTTCGAGAAATATCGCTCAAGGGACTCTTTCTTTCGGGGAGCTACCAGTCACCACATTAACATTGTGCTTGCAAACCACTGCTCATAATGTGTAAATACCACATCGATGCTGTAATTTTGATGTCAGCATTGTACGTGGTAATTGATGCTGTACTTACGCAACCATATTGTAATGGATCCTCAACTAGCCATATCGGCTATGGATCCAGATGCTGTCACAGTCATTTTGCATATATTTTAGTGCAATAAAGCATTCTTCTTCTTCTACCGAAGCCCGGAGTGTCCGCATTTGAGACTTTTCTGTTGGCCACGCGCCTGTGAGCTCCTAAAAATTCAGCCGTATTCCGTCAAGCACCGGCAGTTTTATTGACAGCTTTTCGCAACAGCTTGAATACTTATCGCGTGGCAGCTTTTTGTTAAAACATCATTAAAACACCCCAAATGCGGCGCGTAGCAGTTTTGTTCATAAGTGTTCTTTATTTGCACTACTGCTGCATATGATATGTGATATAGTGGTTCACATTTTTGCTTTGAGAGTTGCTTTATGACGGTGCGGTCTTTTCTTTTACTGCTATATGATAACGGCGCTGCTTCTGCGTTAACTGGTATTCTCCTCTGGTCCCCAGAAAATTGCGAAAGGGAAAACTATATGCGAGTGTATATAAGACTATGCGTGCCGCTGCACTAGCTGTTCAAGAGCCAAGGAGTATAGGAGGTGCTGCCGTACTTCTGCGGCAACATCTCTTTTTTTATCGTGCCAATAAAATTAATAAGCGCGACCCGGACCGCGATTGTCCTGCAAGGGCGGTTCCTCGTGCCTGTATACCCGCTTTCCTGGAAGGCACCTCGCGATCTCCCCCCCCCCTTCCACCCGGTGGTTGACATTGACACCCCCCTCAGCCCCCTCTATCCCCTGTGCCGCTAACGATGTCCACAAGGCCAACGGCACTTCTGCCGCCGGGGAAATACGCGGGTTAAACGATCCCCTCCTGGTCACGTGATGCCGCCTTCGAAGGTGACGCGCCGCTGACGGACGATCCGAGCACCACGGGGAGGTATCGTTTAATAATGAACGCCCGCTTCCCTTCGCTGAACGCTGTAACGCAGTTAACGTCCGTTAGCGCCTTCCACGACGACACGACGTCGTCACCTCGCGCTCAGCGTCGCGGGGTCGTTAGCACGTCCTGTAGTAGGCGGGAAAGCTGGAGGTGTAGACTTCGAGCGAGCAGCCACGACTTGTCAGTCGTTTCAGCCTGGGACGCCGTGGGTGGACAAAGCACGCGCGTATTCACGCATTTGTCGCGACAGCAATAAACTAAGGAAAATCATCATCTTTACACGCGTTCGGCGTTTGCATGCTGTCAATAGACAGATGACAGTAAGCTGGGAAGGTGTTTCTAAAGAGTTTATTCAATCAGCAATGCCATTAAGCATACAGGACTTAAGCATCCATGTGCACTGGTTCTTTTTGTTGGGCTCCAAAAGGTTCTCGAGATAAATAATCTGATTACTCCTTAGGGTCTACACTCCTCTTCGCTTTTAATGGTGATCACCTCCATTTAAGAGGAAGATTTATGTCCGGGCGCACCTATCTAAATACATGGGAAATGAGAAATAGTTTTTCTCGGCAGCTACTTCACGTGAATTGATTTTTGATAAACTTGTTGAAAGTCTCAAATTTTCAGAAAACGAAACTACGAAGTGTACAACGCGGACCTCAGCAATTAAAAATGATATAACAATTCTGTATATTACATCTAATAGTGCATCTAAAACGCACAAAATTCGTGTATTGTACATGGCCCTCAAACAGACCACTAATAAGTGAATAGAAGTTTTGCAATACCCTTGTAGACAATGCAACTAATTCACGTGACATACAAATGTATATATAAGAATGCTTTTCAGGGGATGCTTTAACGGATACAGCTTACATAACTGCGATATCTGCTCTTAGTGCATTGCTACAAATTTGTAAACTCCGTGCTTCCATTCTTTTTTCGAGCTTACCAAATTTCAAAGTTTTCTTCTAAAAAAAAAGGGATCCTAAATCAAAATTCTGCTTCCAGCGGTCATTAGTATTTAATTTTCTCTATCGAATTCAGCAAATTTAATTAAACTCGACTCAGTGGTTATCTCATCAAAGCGTTTCTGCGTTTTACATACATCTGAATAGACGGCATCGGAGTTGGGCCCGAGCTAAAGCTTCCTATTAAACGTGCAGGAACATTGGAGTAGGACAAATCTTGCTACAGTTCTATAACTCTTGCCACAATGGCGCATACCGAATGACCAAAAAGAAAATCTCGTTAATCAAATATTTTATTGCATGTAATGTGCTATTCCATTAAGACGACTGCGTGCATTACAGATCCCCATGAGTCGACCTACAGGGTGATCATTCTTAAGTATTACGTAATTTTTAAAGATAGCCTGTTGCAGATAACATAATTCTAATCCTTGAGCTGGATTTTTCTGGGATGCGGGTATTACTTGCACGGGAAAGCAAAACACATATTCAGCTAATTAATATAATTCCCTCAATAACTTCTCAAATAATTACTTTAGGACACGTATTGCAAATTATGAACTGTAGCCGGTGAGCTTGCAAGACCTATGTACTTCAAATGAATTTCCAGAATGACGCCAGTTTGGAGATATGCGCGATCAAACTTGCCCTAAGAATGCGCTGTTGTTCCACTTACTTCTTTATGAAACGCCCTTTTATGCATTGGAGCGCAAAGGTGATTGGAACGACCATGTGTTTCGTTTCAAACTTTGGGAAATAATGCCTCAACGCTGGTGTCATCCTGGAAATTCATGTTAAGTGGATACGTCTTGCAAGCTCACCGGCTACAACTATTAAATTGCAATACGTGCCGCAACGTAATTAATTGAGGAGGTGATTAGTGATATCTGGTTAATTAGTTGGACACGTGTTTCGATTTCTCGTGCTAGTAATGTCCGCCTATTCGAATAATCCAGCGGAAGGGCAAAGATTGTAGTATGGAACACAAAAAAAATTTAAAATTACATAAAACTTAAATATCCTCACGCTGTATGTTCAGGCTTTATGTGATATTTTTCGTTTTGTTATACAGATCAGAGGAGTGCTTACTCGCAATACTTTGGCGGTCACCACTCTGTTTATATCAGTCCGTTCGCTGGTACTTCTTTAAAAGAATATACAAGTACCTATAAGCTTTGTCTATATATATCCTCAAATTTATCTGGCCAAGAAATAACAGTGAGCGTGAAACCGTGAAGAAGAGGAAAAGGAATTTTTACGTTAAAGCAGTCGGCGACGTGTAATGTTAAACTAGTGTATCGACCCATGGCCTCCGTGATTGAAGTCGTGATTTAGCAAACAATAGTGCGCTACGATTTCGGAGGCCATGAAGTAATAGCTCATCACAATACATGGCCACAGAATGTTCCACAGGGATATTGAGAGTTTAGATAGCATTGACTAGAAATAGAGAGATATAGAGAGAGAGCCAGAGAGAGAGAGAAAGAGAAGGGAAGAAAAGCTAGGGAGGTTAATTAGACGAACGTCCGGTTTGCTGCCTTTCACTGTGGGAAGGGGGTATAGGGATTAAAAGAGAGAGAGGGGGTTACGCGCACATTTGAAGGTGAATAAAAACTGAATTTCCTTATGATCACATTTTCTAACCATGTGCATGAGGACAGACTCAAAGGCGTTTCGCAAGCAAAAATGTTGATTTTGTTAATAACTCGCTCCCTCGGATACAAGCGCTTCAGTGCTACTGCAACAAAATGCAGAACACCCAGGTGTGAAAAAAGATAATGAGACATAGGGAGATAAACGTATCAGGAATCAAAACATAAAAGAAGGGGGCGGGCGATAGGGATAGTGAAGCCGCTGGCTGTCTGCGCGCCGCCTATCGGTCGGCAACATCATTAAGAGGTCATCAATCTCAGAACCCGCTCCCAGCGCATCGGCGCACAATACCCCGTGGATTAATGACTCGAGAAAGGCGTACTACGTACCGGAGGACATCCACCACGCGTCTAAAATGAAGGTGTGCGTGTTATGACAGAGATAAAAATAAGGAAGACAAAAAGTACGCTCGGCCGACACGAGACGGCGAAGTGTCAGGTCTCTCCATTGTGGTTGGTTGCTTGGTTCGTTGCAGGGAGAGCGGTGTGTTTTAGCCAGGCGTCTATCGCCGTCTGCTTCTTTCCCTTCTGCTTCTGCTGCTATCGCAGCTTGGCTATACTTCGCGGGTTGTCGTCTGGAAATAGAAGCTCATCGTCTGCACCAACTTTTGTTCGTTGATGCTTGCCCTAAAGGGGAAACCAATGCACTGGTTCCCCGCTCCTCCCCAAACTCGTGTTTTTTGCGGAAGAACGCGCAGACTTTGCTTCTTTTTTGTCGCGGGCGACATGGGGCAAGTCCAACAACCCCTAATTCCCTTTCTCCGCCCTGCATCGTCTACGTCTGTTAGCCATTCTGTAGAGGTGCAGACGGCTGTGAAGCCGCAACCGATCTATCTCTTTCCAAAACGTGGAGGGGAGCCCATCGTTAAGACATTAGAACAGCGAACTCAAGTTCACTTTGTAATTTTTTTGTTATAATCGGATGAACAAGGGAAAGTCTGAAGACAAAGGCGTCTCTGAACTTGGCCGTATATGTCTTTCGATAACAAGGCCATTGATCACTTTTCTGATACTCCTGCGTACGTTCTGCGTCCATCGGTCGTTTGAAGTATACGAGAAAAAGAGAGAGAGAAGGAACATACGAAGTTTCTCTTGTTGAAGATGATGACGAAGGAACAGGGATTTCCCATTAGAGGGAACCGAAATAAAGATGCGGAATAACTGTTGCCCGCAACGTGCTTTTGGAGAAAATGGACGCGTGATTTTGGCTCAAGGCGAGTGTCTTTGAACTCGGGATGTTTTTGTGTGTGTGTGGAGACATATGCCTTTGGGAATAATCCGGAGAGCGCCCTCAGAAAATAAAAGAAAGAATATCGCCGGGAAGTGAGATTATCACAAAATAGAAAAGAATACATACGACCAAGAACGAAGCCTGCTTCGCATTGTATACCAGCCAATAATACATAGGAAGCGAATTCCAGAATGTTTACCGCGAAACCAAAGCCTGCATCGTATCCGTATATTGCAGAGGCACCAACAGGAAAATCATGAAGTCATATTGCAGCCGTCGCATCGTCCTCAGCCCTTAGCTGTCGCGCTCATTTTCATTCTTTGTGTTTTTTCTTTTTTTCTGTTTTTTTTCTGTTTGAGGCATTCAAACAGTTCGTGTTTACAACAAAATGAAGCAAACTAGTAAGCAAACAAACAAAAAAGAAATAAATGCGTTTGGTATCTTTCCCACAAGCACCGCGCACATGATACAAAGAAGTGTACATATTTATATAAACATGTATGGCGCCTGTTTGTACGAGCTCTTGCATTTTCTTCTGTGCCTCTCTGGACTCGTGTGCAGACTTTTCAAATGTATTCGTGGTCGTTGACTGTATTCAGTGACTTTCATGTTTGTGTCCTCTTTTTGTTCTCGTTTTGTGATTTAACATTTTGTTTACCATACCCCGGAGAATGACCGGAGTGCCACTTAAAGGAGCTGATTCATCCTTTAAAATCGCGTCGTTACAAAAAATAAGTTATTAAGAAACAAAGAATAAACCTTTAAAGTGGTTATGCTTGACGTACAGACAAGTCCCGCGTTATCTTACTTTTATAGCTATCTCACATGCTCCGTTACGTTCGCGGAAATAATTTCACGTTCTCAGAAGTGCACGATAATGGAAGCGATAATGATGGCGGCTGACGTTGCAGGGATTATTTAAAGCGTAGAAACGGTGCATGGTCCCAGAGGAATCACTCAACACATTGCACAGATAAAGGAAATAACCAAACATCACAAGAAAACCGTTTTTATGAGCCCTATACTTAACTATGATATACCTGAACGAGAAAAAGAAGCATTACATATTTTATGAAAATTATGATCCCAGCGCTCTCCCGGCAGAACGGTCGTTTAAAGTCGGGCGAATTCTTATCAGGCACATCGTTGTAACCCTCTCCCTTCCCCATCTCCCCCCTCTAAAAATGATTTTAAAAATGCTCAGGTTCACCTCTGCTTTACGCTGATAAAGGGTAGTGAAAATTCCAATCATACTGCGTCTGTTTATATACGTTTTTCTTTTTAATTCTTTCAATCAACGCGCCCAGTGCATATGTTCCTGCAATAAAAATGAATAAAAAAAAACAAAGGTCTCGTATAGCGGTTAAGATGAACAAGTAAAAACCCATTATGTTTTATCATGCAGCTCGCTATCGAGGAAAACGACATATTCACGTTTAATATTTTTCACTCAACGTTCGTTGTTCTCTCGTCGCATATGAAAATGGGGTGTTCGGTTTATCTCGGACCACGAACGAGTCATGTATTGGGGAACGCACATTTCTGTAAGGGACAAGCACGCTATAAAGAAAAAAATTTTCACGTTGCACGCGAGATAAGAAAAGTATCTCTCTTTTTCGAGTTTTACCTGTCCAGTATATTACACTGTATATGATTTTTACAAAAAAAAGCTCCAGGATTGTATATTGAGCATTAAACATTGAATATCCGAAATGAAATACCAAGCTTTTTCTATTTTATACCTAGACCAAGATAAAAAAGTGTGGCCACGTGGTTTGACAGTCACCCAACGTCATCTCTCCTATTCGACCCCAACTGACCTCTTTCTTGCACTTCAGAACATGAGAACGCATTCATCCCACCTTTGATACGTTCATGCGTTCATACAGTGTCTAAGCTAGGATGCGGCCTACATGAGTAATCAAGTAGAACACATAATGAAGAAGAGGTCGACCATTGATTGCACCCACTATAGCACCTTGTAGAGAGAGAGAGAGAGAGAGAGAGAGAGAGAGCGGAGTTTCTTAATGAAATCACCGAGATCGACCTGATTACCACTCCTTCGGCCTGCTACGGTGCGCCGGGTAAATGGAACGGGAGGTAATTATGCTTATAGGCGGTGACGATTTTGATAGATGGTGCGAATAAATGGTGTTTCAGGTGAAGTTTCACGGTGGCGGGTCAAGTAGCGTTCCGTTCAGGAGTGTGCAAAAAAAAAAAAGGCGCGAATTGCTCTGCGACTGAATTATGCGGTCTGGCCGCAATCCAGTCTGGCGATTTGATTTGAGACTATTCAGTCAGAATATGAACGGCCCAGACCACCGTTATTTCGGCAACGACCATCACAAAACAGAATCATTCTCCGAGACGACGACGCGTGGACCGCAACACCATGATCAACAGCAGGCGAACACACACATATATGAACACATACATGAACACATACATGAACACCTACATGAACACCTACATGAACACCTACATGAACACATACATGAACACATACATGAACACATACATGAACACATGCAGGAACACATGCATGAACACACACATGAACACATGCAGGAAAACACACATGAACACATGCAGGAACACACACATGAACACACACATGAACACTCACATGAACACACACATGAACACACACATGAACACACACATGAACACATACCTGAACTCACACATGAACTCACACATGAACTCATAGATACACGTAAGGTGCTGACGTGGACGTAGTAAGCACGTTTCGACAAGGTATCGTATGAACAACTGTTGTACAAGTGGGATTTAATTGGGCCGTCCTAAATGCTTCGCTGCTTTTGTCGCGAGCTTTTTGAACAAACAGGAAATATTATGTTGATGCCGGAGGCGGGAATCTCTTCCGGATTCGGTTTTTCAAGGTAGCCAATGTAATGACGCATTATAGAGGAACGTTTCCTTATATATGCGTAAACTTGTGGCGGGCATAATTCAATTTCTATTTTTGCCTCAGTACGTCCACCTCATGCGTTTGTTCGTTAAGGAATAGTTAGAATTGTTCTTTCTCGTACGCGTGTTTTTGTAAAGTTTCTGTTAAATTGTACGCTTTTAAAGCGAACGCTTTCTGTGTCTCACTGATTCGTCTGTGAGCGCCGAAGACGCACTGCAGGAAAGCCAACTTGCGCACCTGCGTATAACACTACAGTTTACATTCGCAGTTGTACCGATACGAAGAATGGCAACAACGTCGCGCTCTCGACCAATGGGAAAACGCCAGGCTACCCAGACGAACTGTACACATCTGCACTGCATTACTTGGGAACCCGTGACGTCACAGTGACGTCCCCACGGCGCCGTGGTTTAGCGCTCGAAGGCCACTCCGCTTGAGGGCTCTTGTTGCTGGTCTATACTTGGGAGTGGTTAATTTTCGAAAAAATGGCGCTATAGCAGACTACAGGTCAGACTACAGACAGCCGGACGAATGGTAGAAGAGCGAGGTCGGCGCCTTGCCTTCGGCCGCAGCCAGCGCTGGGAAGTGCGACCAGATTGACGTCCATCGCGTCTTCGTCGTACAGCGTCGTCTGCGCGACGGTGTTCACCGCCTTGGCACACGTTAAGCTTAACGTTCAGTCTTCATTCAACTTCAACGTGTAAAAAATACAAGCCTAAACAAGCAATTTAATCACATACGAATACGGTCGGGTCGCTCAGCATTTCTTGGTTTCGTTGCGTGGTCGTTGGCTTTGGACTTCGATTCAGTTTGCAATTGGGGGAAAGCTTCGCGCTTAACCATCTTTCTATAAGATAGGGGCTTTGATTTTATTAAGCCTTATGTACTGAAGATATGTTCTTGTCGACAGAGCCAAGTGGCCGAAAGTATCTCGAATAAATAAATAATATTGTGTACAGCCCCCCTCCTCCCGCCTCTTCCCCTTGTATTACAGGGGTGACAAGTGACTGCCCCGCTACCTGTGAATCCGGAGCTGGTATGGCATGGTATGAGAAACTTTACGCAGGTACTTTAGGTCGCGCTAGTTTCCGAGCCCAAAGCGGGGCCGCTTCCACGTCGGGACCAAAAGGCCTAGCTACCATAGCCTATCTACCATAGCCTAGCCTCTCTGCCGCATGCTTGTTTTTCTAGTTCGCGGCTGCGGAGAGCCGCGTCCCAGCGATCTTCAGTGTTTTTGCCGCTGCGTAACGTGAAAACACGCCAGAGCAAATGTTCTAAGTCTGCTGCGCTACCGTATCGAGGGCAAGTGTATGATGCCAAGGCTTCGGGAAACGTTTTGCTTATTAATGGAGAATTGGGATAAGTCCCCGTCTGCAGCATCCTCAGTGTGAGAGGCTTGGGGTCTGTTCAGCTTTGTGTGCGGAGGGGGATATGATCTGCGCACCAAGTGTTTCGTGAGTTCGTTGTATGAGAGAAGACGCCCGTACACTTTTGCGCACTTGAGACTCGTCTCCCTGGGTGTAGCATTTGCTGACATTTGTTTCTCGCATTCTTTTCCTTCGTAATTCTTGCCCGAGTGGTGTATTTCGAATTCCGGTGAAAGGCTGTTCCAAAGAGTCCTGCCTTTCAATTTTTGCGCGCTTAAACTAAACAAATAACGTAAACCTGCCCCCCCTCCCCCCCCCCCCCCAAAAAAAAAAAAACTTGAGCGCCTTTCTACAGCGCCACGGCAGACGTTACGTAGCATTTCCCCAGGTATCGGCCAACACCTCTCGCGTCGACGGAGGCTGCCGTTAGCGCCGCCTAACGGCCATCTGCTCCCCGTATTCCCCGATCGAGCGCAGGTTTACGAATCGCCCAACCGGAGCATCACTTCATTCCCCTTTGTTGTGGGGCGACATTGTGGCCGGCCAGCCAGCCGGCCTCAAGCATTGTCCGGGTGATTTGCGCCATACTTTCAAAGAAAGGGTGGGGGGCGAGAAAGGCACAGTATAATCGACCTCAATTATCTCCTGCAGATAATGAGGCCTCGATGACCTTTGACGATGGGAGCCCTCATCCTCGAGAAAGGCGAACGAGATTTTAAACGCTTCGCTCGGCGAGGCTCGTTCTCGTCTTGTGAGTGACGGCGCCCATTGTTTGGGCACCGTCATAATCGAGCTGCCGCCTGAAAGGGCTTGAGACATCGATGCGACAACAAAGACGCTCGCAAGGCGAAACATGCTTCGTGCGGGATAATTAAGAGGTAGCTTTGCCTAAGATGGCAATGGATAAATGGATTTGCCCGAATCGATGGCACCCTTGTTGTTCTTACTATTGTCATTGTTATTCGTATTATTATTACTCTTATTATTTATAAATGATCTACCTAATTTACTTACCACTTCTGTTTGTTGTATGCTGATGACGTGACCATTTATTCATCGCAGAGATCGCTTACCGCGCCTTCAGACACACTTAGCACCGATCTTCACAATGTGTGTTCTTGGTGCTGTAGGGGTTGGAGGACGGACTTCGGGATGAAAACCCAAACTTGGGAGGATTTATTTTACATTTATACAGGGAGGTGAGCGTCAATGAACAGTCGTACAGTCATTACGGGTCGGCAGCAACTCGGACGCTGCGGCCCGCGGCAAGAAGTTCGAGAGAGGTGAATCAGGGAATCAGGGAATGTCCTGGTCTCTCTGGAAGGCTTCTTATAAACCCTTCGAGCACTGTAAGTCACGTCATGTTTGACCAATAGGAGAGTCCGCTCAGATGACGCCATTTTCAGCTAATGGTAGGCGCCCGTGTCGCGGTGTCACACCTGGCGGCTCTCTGCGGTCTTGCCTCGCAGACTGGCAATGCACTTCTTCTAACGAGGAGAAGGGGAGGGCTGCTCATGCTCCATTGTACAAGGGCCCACCTGCTCCCGGTGACTCGGCTCCGCAGCGGTGGCAAATGCCTTCTTCAAAGGCGAAGGGGGACGATTGAGCTCCATTGTCCCAGGGCCCCTTCTAATCCCGGCGGCACACGACCTGGAGGCCGCAAACTTGTTTGCACGTGTCTCCTCTGGAATGCGCTTTCCTGCTTCTGCATTCCTCAATTAGCTGTGCTGCAATCCGATGTGGTCTGGGGAACTCGAAGTAATCGCAGGAAACAGCTCCATATCTAACAGTGCACAGACAATCAGCTTCAAATCAATCCTTTAAAAAGAAGCTTTATTTTATTTCAGAACGCACAAACTGTGATTGCTCCTTCCATAACTGTGCCGCTAAATAATTACATTGTACCAACATGTGATACTGGTAAATTCCTGGGTGATACTTTCGACAAACACCTTACATTCAATAACCATGCCAACTCGCTAATAAAAAAAGTTTTCGCTTGGTATTCGCATTATCAGTAAAACACGTGCATTTTCCAACCTCATATTATTAGCTAGTTGTATCGTGCTTATATTAATATTAATTTATAATAATATTTTCTTCACGGGGTAACACATATCCAATTCATCTCAAACCACTTGAACGTCGTCAAAACCAGGCAGTAAAATTAACGACTTTCAGCTCATTTCGTCGCCATTCTGTATCTACCAACATCTTTGCATCTTACCCATGCAAGCTGTCTCTCATTACATTTCCTTTCTTTCATCGTGAAATATCATCAGAGCATTCCTTTTGATAACCTCATCAAGAAAACTAATACTAAGTTTTCAGAGCGCATTAACTTTCTTTACCTAATATCAGACCTAACCATGGAAAATTTACACTTCGCCTCTATGGTATTGTACTTTGGAATCGTATCCCTGCCATCATTAGGTCATCTCATTAGTTGCACTTATGAAAACACGTGAAAAAATACTTTTACCAGAACCATTTGTTCATTTGCCATAAACACATTTTCATAATTATTATTTTCTTTACATTACGTTTATTACTGTGTTGTTAGGCATCTTATCCTTGTAAAACAAATTTTATTTTACTTTGCTAATAATGTGTAAAAAAGCGTAATTTTTTGTACATTACTTGACATTCCTGTTTGTGAGTATTTATTGAGATATAATTGTATAGCGCTTTTTAATGCATTTCTAATTGTTTTCTATTTACTATAACTTGTTTCCTGCCGATTGTATTTCTTGACGCTTTTTTTTGTTCGCGCTGTTTTTTCTGCTCTGATACTCTTATGTATCCACTAATGAAGGGGGGTCCCCCTGGCAGTTTCCCCACTCTGGGACTTCCTGATGCTCTATATAATATGCAAGCCCGTTTTTTTTTGTACATGCAGTAACACAATATAACCTTCAAACTTCAAACCGTGTTAGACAGGGTCTGTAGCGCTTAAAAGTTAAAAATAAATTCTACCGACACTAAGGAACATATTTTATAGTCTGTGAATAAGTGAAAAAATGCTGAAAACTAAAAGAAAACTCAAGAATTGAGACATCGTGTGGTTACAACTATCTCCCGGGAATTATATATTTATATATCGCAATTCTGTAAACTGCACGTGATGAGATATCTAAAACTTACAAAATTGACTTGCTGTATGTTGTTTTAAGTATACCACTAATTTGTGAGTGGTACTTCTGCAAAGTATATGTGCGCGTTTTAACAAATGCGTGCAGGCCGTACTTGCATATCAAACTTCTCTGTTTGGAGGCTCTATTGTAGTTTGCAACACTGAAACACTTATTGTGCGGCGGCCCAGCCTATACGCTGGACCGAAGAACGTCAGATAATTCTCCAGCCAGTGTTGGCAAGCAACCACTGTGGGAGGAAGATGTATTCTCAGGTCAATGGCCTGACACCGCAACTTCAATGCTGACAGCTAAAGCGCCGTTGCAAGTTTGTGCATGAGACGAAACTAGACGAGTGGCTCTAGTAGGGCCACCGTCTAATGTGTATAAGCACTCAACACTTCTATTATCATCCTCATCTATCCTTGATCTCTCCCTCCCCTTCCCTCTTTCCAAGTGCTGATTAAGCGCGCTGGCTCAGGTCGGCCTCTCTCTGTCTTTTCTTTATTGTCTACCTCTGTCCATCTCTTTACAAAACTTCGAAATGTGTTGGTGGTGCAGAGTTGGGAATTTATGAGTTTCATGTTTTAGTTCTTTGTTGAGACTTCTCGATTTCCGGCATTTTTTAAAATTGAAAGTTAGACTCTAAATTAAGGTTATGGTTGTTCCAGTCAATATATTTCTGTTTTCTCTGTCAAATTCAGCAAATGTCATCCGAATCAGTTCGGTAGTTATATAATGAGTATTTCTGCGCTTCGCGTGTACGATATTTGGTTATCCAATTCGGGAATTGACCTTAAAGGCAAAGCTCTTAAAGCCGGATAAACCTAATCAACGTACTGATAGCCAGACATAGTGATCCAATGGCGTGAACATTGCGAACCACGTGACAAGTCACTTTAAAGATATCAAAACGATATTCTTCGTAACCTGTACTTATCAGGAGAAGAAAAGTTTGCTAGAAGGTCGATCATCATGGCCAGCTATTCATGCTTTCTTACAGTATCCATTTAAATGCTGTTCGAAAAAGCGTCCATTACACAACACAGTTAGGAAGAATACGTGGTCACTTACCTGTGTCGATCGCAATAAGTAAAGCCGAACATGGCAAATCGGCGACGAAAACTGCAGCTGATGAAGAAAATGAGTAACACACACACAAAAAAACGTGAAAATTCGCTGTATCCTTGGTGCTGGCGTGTTTCTCGGTATTGCTCAATATCGATCCGCGAAATAAGGCCACGCGAGGTATTTTTTTCTTATTTCCTGTCAGACAGGTCAGCAGAAAGTCCGAGAAAAAAAATAAATGTTCTGTTCTAGCGGTGCATACAGCCGGCCCTGGCGATTCAAGAAAAGATTATCAAACTAACAATGAACATACAAAAGATGATACGCTTTCTTTTACGGAACAAAGCTGTTAAATAATTAAGACCATTAACAGTGAATAAGGATGTAAAGCGATCTCTAGTTCACATCTTTACACCCATTTTGGGCGCAAAAGTGTACTTGTAGTGGAATGTTAGCTAATTAGCGAGCTTTTACTAGTTAACGCAATAGTAATTCACCTGAAGGCACGTCCCACTTGTGGAACCTGGAGCCCAAACATAATTAATAGCAGAAATGCTGCGCTGATAGCACGTGTCTAAATATACGTAATCAAAATCTGTGGCAAATAGCGTTAACGCTCCACTTAGAATTTTTCAGCTGTGTGCAAAAAATGAAAATGCTTACTACAGGGTTAAATTGAGCGACAATTCACTTCACCGCCGATTTTGATAACCTATCTCCCGAAACTAGCGTTAATTAAGCGTGGAATTTCAACTAAGTGGGCGTGACCTGAATGTAAATGGAAAACCACGCAGCCAATCTATCTATTCAATGAATGAATGAATGAATGAATGAATGAATGAATGAATGAATGAATGAATGAGTCGATCAACCGATCAATTAATCAATCGCGGGCTGCTACCAACAAGCAACACTGTGCTATATGTGAACCTCTCTCACATAGACGCAGCTCTTCGACGTAGCCAAAGAAAGAACGTCGCAGTCTGCTTCGGAACACAATTTGCGACACAGAGCCGGGGGTAACGATCGACTGCCACGCTGGCAGCGGAAGTGGGCGGGGCGGGAGAGGGGGGGGGAGTGCGCTCGCTGTTTCCGTTTCCGTGTACGTCTGACTCCTTTCACCAAACGCGCCCGTCAAGGACGCCATCTACCGTCTCGAACAGGCCCAAAGCACCGTGACACGGCCAGCGGTCTGCGGAATGACCGGAATGGTACGAATACAATGCTACTGGAAAAGGAAGGACTCTGGGTATGCCGTGGTCGAAGTTACCCCGATAGTCGAGGAAAACAGGATCAGGGAAACAACGCTTATATACGAGCAGATCTGGCTATATATATATATATATATATATATATATATATATATATATATATATATATATATATATATAGGGAATAAAGGGAACCGAGGGGCATGATCTTTGTTAATCACGACCATAAGAAGCCAACAAATGTTGAGGTCAAGCCTTTATTATAATTTTTTTTGGTTCCTCACGGCTGTTATATGTCGTTTGTAGACAACAGAGGTGGGTGAGGGATGGTTAACAAGACCGACGATGTGACAGGCAGGGACTGACACTGGAGAGAAGAGCGAAAACAGAAAAGGGGAAAGAAATATAAACCAAAGTGGCGGTGATTTGGGAGGTCGATCGCCTCTGCCGGCTGTCCTAAGCGCGTCTGGTCACGACATACGCGCAGCTTCGGCGAGATCGGTTTGGCGCGAGGACCTTCGCAGCCGAGGTCGAGCCTGCCGGATCCTTTTGTGTCCGCACGTGTTTGTGTGGGGCATGTGCGATGTGTTTTTTTATCGTGTATGTGTGTGTGTGTGCCCGCGTTTGTGTATGCCGACCTATGTGCACGCCTGTGTGTTTGTAATTGTGTGTCTGTACGTATGTTTGGGTGCACGTGTTTGTGTATACGGATCTATGTGCATGCCTGTGTGTGTGTAGTTGTGTGTCTGTACGTATGTTTGGGTGCACGTGTTTGTGTATACGGATCTATGTGCATGCCTGTGTGTGTGTAGTTTTGTCTGCACGTACGTTTGGGTGCACGTGTCTATGCGTATGCTTGTACGTGTTTGTGTACGCCGACCTATGTGCACGCCTGTGTGTTTGTAATTGTGTGTCTGTACGTATGTTTGTTTGCACGTGTTTGTGTATACGGATCTATGTGCATGCCTGTGTGTGTGTAGTTGTGTATGTACGTATGTTTGGGTGCACGTGTCTATGCGTATGCTTGTACGTGTTTGTGTATGTGGACCTATGTGCACGCCTGTGTGTTTGTAATTGTGTGTCCATACGTACGAGGTTGCGGCTGTGTGCGCCTGTGCATGATGCCGGTATGTTTGAGCACGCTTGTGTGAGTGACCGTGTGTCTGTACGTGTGTTTGTATGCACGTGTCTATGTGTATGCCTGTACGTGTTTGCGTGTGTTTCGTATGTACGCCTAAGGGTGACGTTCGTGTGTGCGGTTGCATGAGCACAACAAGACAACATGTGAGCAAGACAACGGGCCGAGGGCGATCATGTCGCTGCATGTTGCGTTCACTGAACCATGCGGCAACTAGCAGAGCTAGCTGATATCGTTGCCTGGATGTTTTTGATGCACAGAATCTTTCTGGGACAAGCCAATCTACTGCTGTGTTCCGAGCGCTATATATATGATGTCGTTGCCGTCTTAAAACATTTCGATCGGTATGAAAGTTACGATCATCCTAATAGACTATGGCTTGGCGTGTTCTGGTTCAGCAGTGGTTGTCCTAGCCTGCCTTTGACATTTAGAGCCTGAAGAGCTTATGTAATCCACAAAGGGGCGGAGGGATGAGGATTTCTTCCAATGTTTCAACGAAAGATTTCGCAGCTAGGGTTAACGGGTAAACACTGACAACCACAAGGTGTCACTATACACTGAAGCCACAGAAAAGTAAAGCAGAAAGGGACTATTTTGTCTAAAAATGCATAGCTAACAATAGAGAATAATTTATTTAACAATAAGCTCCATGTTGTCAGTATAAAGTTCTAGAGTAAAGCAGATTCAACGTGGTGCAAGAGGCACTGCATTGGGCGCTCTATAACGAGGGCAGAAGCAACGCGTGTGAGTTCGTTCTCGTGTAGCTTTCTGTTTCCGTTGTATGTTGTTTTTCATCTCTTTTCCCTTGTTCCACGGTCTTCAAAATTGTGTGCTGATTGACAGGCTGCTGTCAGACAGCAACATTGTATTTTTGTTCGAAACACCGATGAGTTGGGACAAAAATAAAAACATATATATCCCGGTGGCGTTCGATAGGCGTGAAGCCTAAAATTGGAAACTCCTCTGCTGTGTATGCAAAACCGTGCAGAATGCACACTTCGATTTTTGGACCCAAATGGCGAGAAAGAGAGCGAGTGCGTCGCTTTTTTTTGTTGCTCCTATATTGCGAAAACATTCTCGAGCAACGTGACCACTCTACTCGCCATGTTGACATTGAGTTAGGCTTAGAACGCACGGCAGCCATGAACACGCGCCAGACGACTGGAAAAACAGACGCTCACGGCGGGGAAAGTCGTCTGCTAGACGTGCACAATGGACTCGGATGCACAATGTCAATTTATAGGTCGAAAAACGGTGGAATGGGAAACCTTAAAAGCGCTCACGATGTGCAGATGACTTTGCGTCGCTTTGGGTTCCACCGCATATGCCCTGCGTAACCAAGAGATTGCACCGAGAGGAAGCCTCACTTCTATATCGTATAAGGACAGGATCTGCTAACACACCGGCCTGGTTATTTAAAACGGGGCGAATCAATTCTCCGAACTGCACGGCATGCAACGAGACAGGAGACATTGAGCACTTTTTGTGGTCCTGCCAGCAATTCCAAGATGAAAGAGACACTCTCCTGAAGAATTTGCAAAACAAGGACCTTCCGCATGCGCGCCTGCAACACCTTATATTTACTGAGGGATCAGTGCTGGCCCGCAAAGAAACTTCACGTCTCCTGATCGAATTCTTAAGAGAGACTGGGTTGATGGACATATGGTGAAACCCATCAGCGGTATTGTGCGAGACGCTCGGGCGGAGCAATTGCCGGCCTTGTTCGCCAGGCTAAACCCGCCTGTTGCTACAATTCACCACCACCACCACCACCACCATGCAATTTGGCCCCAGGGGGGGGGGGGCATTAAGCAGAAAAAAAAAATGTTTTGGCGAACTCGATTTCTGACTTCTGCGCCATCAAGTGACAGACGCCATTGCGAACACAACGGTAATCACAACAGAGGAAGCTAGTGGAAGAGTGAGTTCACCCAGATCCCTCTTGTGCCATGCGTCCCCTCGTGCAGACACAACTTTTCCGGAAGCGGAAATGTCCTTTCCCCTTTGCGGAAATAGGCTTTTTGGAGCGCGAAGGTTGCTCATTACGTCTTACATATGCAAATTACAACGCGACGTAACCACGAAAAACCTGAGTGCCACATTTGTCTTCTCCCCCCCCCCCCTTTTTTTTTTTGGCGCGCTGTCAAAATTAGCCTAGGCGAAAATGTCTGACACAGTCTTATCCCACACGGGTGGTTCGGTTTTCCTGGAAAGCGTTCGTTGTTTTGCCCGAAGAGCTCTAAAGGCACTTCGAAGTTAAACTAGCGGTTATATAATAATAGCGCTATGCTAGAGCTACGCAAAATTTGCTCGCATGCTCAAGTGACTTAGGCGCTTTGGTACACTGAAGTATGGCGACAAATTAGATTCATAAAAACAAGTAATTAACAGAAATTTCGTAATGTTCTTGCTATCGCGATTATGCTGTATACTTGCCTTTGAAGCGTTAAGGCGATCGCATTTGAAGACAGTTTTTCTTTGTTTAATTCTCATGGAACGATTCGGTTCCGAGATATTCAACCTGAAATTTGACACTCGATAAGCTAATTTCCCGTTCGGAGGAGTGGATCTCTACACCGTCACGCCTCGAGGGAATGTCAACTTTTGAGCAAGAGGTAAAGTCAGAAATGAAGCTTAGAACGACAGAAAGCTGGGCTAGTTGGTAAGGATTCATTATGCAAAATAGAAGTGAGGCGTGCAGACAGGACACAAGAGTAGAGAAGTGGACAACACGAACGCCGACTATTAACGGAAGGGAGCACTGAGGCGAAAAAAGAGACACAACACTCATCTGCGCATGCTCAGAAATGGTAACACCACGTAGACCGGCACGTGTGCCCGATTGACACGTGGTGTTACCATTCCTGAGCATGCGCAGATGAGTTTTGTGTCTTCTTTCTTTTTTCGCCTCAGTACTCCCTTCAGTTGATAGTCGGCGTTCGTGTTGTCCACTTCGCTTCTCTTGTGTCCTGTCTGCACGCCTCACTTCTATTTTGCATAATGAGTAAAGTCAGACGTTGCTTGTTTTCGCCGGCCGATGTTTCTTCTCCGAAGAGCTTCGAAATGATCAACCCCTGCTGTTCGGTTGCTAGCCTGTAAAAATGTTGTCGTATCATTGGTAGAGTATGCTCCCATATTCAGGGACGCTTTCACTAAAACTGATATATACAAGATAAAGAAACAACAACAGCAACAAAGACCACGACGACAACAACAACAGACGACGACAAGCTAAAGGCTGTCCACTTTACACATAACAGTTTTGGACGTTCTTCAATAACATCTCTCTCGGGCAAGACCAGGTTACCTACCTTGTCCCGAGGAATCGCTTTTTCCTGCATTAAATTTTTTCACGCTAATTAAATGGGACTACAACGCTGATCAATCGAAACGTAATCTCTTTCGCATCCGGATACGCCACCAGGCAAAGGCATGATTCGACAGTAACTCCCTTTCGCACACGTGTTAACAGTATCACGTAATCGTTCTTTCCGAGAGTTGTTAACGAGGGGCACAGTATAACTAATGTTGAAGTTTTTCAGACGAATGTTGAAGCTTTTGTTTCTAAGGCAATGTCGTAATTTTCCCCCTCCCTGTTGTTCTGTATGTATGCTGCAATTTGTGTCTGTAGTTAAAAAATTCTTTCAAGTAGTGTAATCAGTTTTGCTTTGTGGCCCACCCTGTCAACAATCCCAATGGGGAATACAGTATCGCTGAATAAATAGTAAAAGAGTAGCTGTTATCACCTTCGCCGAGATCGCAAATGATATGCCACAGGCAGTAACCTATAAGTCACATTGGAGGTTGGCTGTTGTGTCGAGATCCACGCTCCTGAATGCGGAATTAGCTAAATAGTGTCAAATTAGATGATGAATATGTCGAAACAAATGCGCTCGAAGAGAATCAAACAAGTTAAGGTGTTTGAAATAGTATTGTTTTAACGTTTCCAATATAAACATCTACCATAATCGCGATGTCAAAAAAATAAATAAGTTCTGTTAACTATACACTGTTGACAAGATTGATTTCGCTAGAGCGCATAAACCACCTGTAAAAACAGGTATTGTATAGCTAGCATAGCGTTTGATTGAAAATACTGCTAGTTTGACATTGAAGCCCCTGTATATCCAGTTTTGATGCCCAGGTGCCGATAAGACGTGCAGCAAGTAATAGTGCTAAGCCTTGTATGCTCTTTCATACTCCATGTGAACGTTGTCCGGATATGTGAGTGAGTGAGTGAGTGAGTGAGTGAGTGAGTGAGTGAGTGAGTGAGTGAACGAGTGAGCGGCCGATTGATTAGTTGATTGCTTTACTGATAGCTCTTTCCCCTGTTCCAAAGGTACACCCAAACTTCTGAAGACTGCGTACAACTTGCGAAAATCATGCATGATATTCAATTATCTGTCAGAAGAAAATCAAATGAGTGTGACAGTGAATTCACTAATGCCTGCATAATAAGTTGCGCATAGCACAAACGTTTTCACGGTTACTTTTCGTCTGTGTAGCTTCAACGTTTAGCAGAAGTCTCAAAACGGAAGCATTGTTCTGGATCGGTCTATCAGAAAGCCATCTTCGAGAGTGCCACATAGGACGGCAGGCAATCGTGCCCGCGACCTTGGCCGGCAACGACAGAATGCCATAACTGTGCTGAGCATCGGGATTATTCGCGGCCATTACTGGCTGCTGATACTCCAGCTGTATATTTTCGCTAAAAGTATTCCAAAATATTTAGTTAAGGTTTCTGAACGTCTAGACACAGTGGCGGAGCAAGACTGTTCCTTGCGAAAGTTCTTATAGAAATTAGTTTGCGTTTCTCTTGACTTTCAGTTGCATTCAACGGTAGATTTTGTTGAAAATCTGCGCTGTGCTGAAAATCTGTGTTCAAACCTGTGCGTAAATTATGCGAGGGATTACTTAGACACAGGGGTGGCTATCTCGGACCCAGGATGTCGCCCATAAATATTGTTAATAAGATTACAAGAGCTATGACAATTTTGTGTTTTCTAGGGACTTTCATTTGCTTTGAATATACTATTTACTAAAATGCAAGTTGCAATTGCAGTTCTTGCGAGGGTCAAGTTAGGCGTGAAGCGCTTAACCCGGAGCGCGGCTTATCCCTTACGAAATTGGTTATACCTGTCGTTGCGTTCTTGTAGACTTTCTGTAGCGTTCAATAAAGCACCGGTTGAAAGGCAATTGGATTACGTGGGTAGCGTTTGCGACGAACAGCGCAGGCGCGTCGGAGAGTTAGCGCTGCTCAAAGGCCAGCCAACAATGCTGCGAGTTGGTAATGCGAAAGTTCGCAATGGTAATGCTCGTGACCCCGAAAGACAAATGCAACTACCGCACTTTTCTTTTCTCCAACACCGAGGACCAATGACGGGGGCGGAACGCCGAAATGCACTCTCTCGCGCGCTCTTTTGTGCTGGCCGCTCGGCTTTTTAACAGCGACGCGAAATGCGGCATCCGGCGCGTGTTCCGCCAATTTCCGCAGCATTTTTCGGCAAAATGACACGAGGCGAGAGAAGGAGAAGGGCGACATTGTATATTTTTAGTTTTCATACATGCGGGCGGGCGTACCCTATTTACGACTCTCGCTCTCTGTCTCTCCCTATATATATATATATATATATATATATATATATATATATATATATATATATATATATATATATATATATATATATAAGCACGGACAGACACACGCACGCTCGCACGCACAAAAGAGATGGTCCCGTACAAAAATGAGTGTTGATTAACCATTGATATATTGTTGGGGAATTGTTGAAACAACGGACTTCAACAAATTTTCAAGAGCAATTGAGTTCACTCAACCCTTGCACAACAATATTACCTTTGAGTGTTCTCAATAAACAATTTATTGGGTACTTTCTGTTGATTTTTCTAGTTGTTCTTTTGTTGTGTAGCAGTTGAGTCCAGTATACAATAATTAGAAATCGCATATGAAGACATTCCAAACATATTTTGCGATGCGTTCCAACCTCATTTCTGTCACTTTGCGGCAGGTAGGTCCTTCTTTCGCCTCGCTTTCATTAATACAAAATTATGTGTGACCGATGGGGTGGAATCGAACGTCGGCCGTCGAGCCCGGTACTCTAACCAATAGGCCACGAGCGCGCGCATACTCCTCTCATTCGAAAGCCAGTAAGCTCTGAAGTGCTTGGCGTGTGCGCCGCGTGCCACTTCCTGGTGCTGTCGCTACAGCTGGCACTTTGAAGCGCCTAACTCCAGGACCGCCCCACTTTCGTAGCCATTTTCGCTACGTAAAAACTGCAACGTTAGATTAGATTCATGACCGCCCAAGTTCATAACGATTTATTTCTTCGCCGGTGTACAAATGCCATCGTCGTTTTAACATACACTGGATGACATAACCATTGGTACGACCCGAAATGAGCACGTTTCGGGGAGCAGAAGAATGCGAAATTCACTTGCAAACACGGTGACTACGCGCATGTGGAGTTCCCCAAAAATAGACACGGCGGCAGCGCGGCCGACGATAAGACAGGTGCCGACAGGCGACGAAGCTACCTTCGAGCATCGGACGCACTGTGGGAACCGTAGGATGCAAGCGCGCACACGCTACAAACATACACGGGTGAGGTCTTCGAATTTCCTGCGACGTACCCTCTGTCCGTAAAGCAAATAGTTTTTTGTCCAATGTCCGTGGTACTAGAGATCAAAGAATGAACGCGCTTTGAGATCGCAGCGCGCAGCCGCTATAACCATTGACTTCAAAGAGCTTCAGATTCAGCAACAGCCGCAACAGTATCACAGCTAATCGCTGTATCTGCGGCTGCTCCCGTTTCTCGCCTTGCAAGAAGCACGCGATTTATTTGAGCCTCGTCGAACGGTCGTTTTATGTTCCAAGCCTGCAGGTCTCGCATGTTCAGTTAAAAACACCAAAGGGAAATGAAAGAAATACAGGTAACAGACTCTTATTGTAGCTTACTTGTCACCTCGTCATCTGCAAAGATATTGCGAACTATTTTAAAAACTTTATTTTTGTAAAAATAGCAAAAATAGTAGTAATTTTTATTTCTAGGTGGCGCGACAAACGTTAAGGTAGCGTTCGGGTGCGTATGTGTGCGCGCAAACGGGCGCAACCCAGCTTCGTTTTGCGCACACTTTTGCAACAGTACACATGGTTACCGCTAGTTTCGTAGTCGCATTTTTTGGTCGCAGTATTTTTTGTTTACGCTATAAATTAGATAGTTCTTAAAAATTTATGAAGGTTAGTTGATGAAAAATTATTGCTAATCAATTAGTGGTTCTTAAGTGCCGTTATTTTGTGTTTGAAAGGTTTTTATAACTGAATACGATTGTGAAGCCATGTGAAGCAGTGAACGGCTTTCGGACTCAGTTATTCGGTTGCAGTTGTGCGGTGGTTCACGCCTCGTGCTTCTTGATGAAAGTATTTTCTTTTCGGACATCATGACGCACATTTTAGTGAAATGCTTTAACGACGATAAGTGGGACGTTTATCCGGTGAAGTGGTTGGCTCACCCAACAACTAGTCTTCTACTGATGTGCGAGCCTGACGGTTTTGATGAGTTGCGCGCCAGAGGCCATGATGCCTGTTGGAGAGAAGGCACCCCGAAACAGTCGCAGCCGCACTTCTGAAGATAGGTAGGTAATCTCGTTTTCTTGGGCACGTAGCCTTCTTTTTATTTTGACGTTGACTAGCGTGACATGTTAAGCAAACGGTTAACTTTCTTTAACCACACTCGTACCGGAAGGCGGTGTTGCACGTCACGCTTACGCATTTCGTAACTATGGCGGCCGCCGTGGCAATTTGGGGCTCGAGGTCGTGGATACGATCCCTGCAGCGGCCGCATTCCAAAGGAGCGGAATGCAAAAATGCTCGTGCATTGTGCATTGTACGCACGTAAAAATTTCCAGGAAGTCAAAATTAATACGGAGTCCCCAACTACGACGTGCCTCATAATCAGATGGTTGGTTTGGCACGTGGAACATCAGAATTATTTTTTTCCGTAGTGGCTCATCGTATACCATACGGTTAGTGTGATCACCTTTTGTGCCGTGGCGGTTAAGCGCGCCTCGATTTAGGTTTCGGCTAATGATGCGGCGCACCGCGAAATATATTTCGCCTCTCTGGGATTTGCGGAGAACGGCCAACCGATTAGTCACAGCTTCCGCGCGGTGACTACACGGATACACAGCGCCAATGAACAGAGGTGTGGTGACGTGGTCAAAGAACACAGCCGCCGCAAAAACTACCGCAGTAAGCATCTTTATCTAGCGCGGCGGGTTGCCGTTGAAGGCGTACTGTACAATTTTAATAAGCGATAACCGAAACATGCCACCGTTCTCTGCTGCCTCTTTGAGTTGGACCGATCCGAATGTGCGTTGTTTCCAGAAGCGAAAGGAGCGCCAATCGGCGCGTTGTCGCCTCGAGCTAAGCGTCGCACTCGAGCACCGTTTGCGCGGTGAAGAATGACGCGTGCATGAAGCTAGCTCACTGCGCGGACACTACCGCGCAAAACGCGCAAGGGCGTGTACGCGACGTTCTGCACACAAATCGCGCGGGAGGATCGGAGCCACGCCGGAGCGGCTAGCTTCAAAGAAGCGGTACATGTTCTCACTCGTACAGGCACGCTCACGCTCGCATCGCTCTCGGCGTATGTTTAGGTCATTCCTTCTACTGGACTTCTGCCCAAAGATTCGATATCTGTTTGGTATGGGCTATGCACTGTCGCGTGGTCTTTGGTTCTGCGAGAGAGCCGGGAATATTTTCCCCACTGTGAAACATCGCTGTGCGTGTTTTAGCTAACATTTACCGTAGCAACCCATTCCTTCCTTTTCTCGACGGCACTCGTAAAGAGTCGCAAATTTTTACTTGCCAGTATAGTGTGTACTTCTATTTCGTGCGTAGTTAAGTGCAGTGTGTGGCAGATTCTTAACCCGCGCAATCTCATTTTCTGTCCACATTCCCTTCTCACAGGTTGCGTATGCAGTAAATTCCCAGATGCTTAAGTGTTCTACGCCGAAAGCACCTTGGCGTCGTGCAAGAGACACCCGTTGATATGTGGCTGATTCACTAGCAAGCTTGCATCTCTGTTGCCACTCTCCATGAAGTGGGATTTTCAACTATTTTTTGTGTTGCTCTGTGGTGTACTAGCTGCCGCATGGACGCTGTGAAGGCTTACTTTCGATTTGCTCTGGCGTTTAGTAGTAAAGGATGGGCCACCTTTTGAGGGGAGGCATTTACTTTTGTTTGTGAGAATGTTTACTAGCCTAACCAAGTGATACGTGGGTACTGTACAGCAGCACGAACAGAGGCGGACGACGAAATAGGTAGGAGCACACACGAGCGCAAGCTCTACTAAAGGTTTGCTTTTTATGACAAAGGTATTAAACACACTGGTCAACTTGGCAAAGGTAGAAATCCGTGCATGCGTGGCAGAAACAGCCACGTGCGACAAGAAAAAAATATGAAGCCATGTCATGTAGAATAAACGTGCGTGAAAAACGAGAACTATAGGTCAAATCTATTGAAAAAGCGAAAGATTTGTCCGATACGTGATACTACCTAACGGGAAATACTCTTTTGAGAACAACTTTTTCCCACTAAGGGCAACAGATAACTTGGTTATGCAATTGTTTCGTTTGTGATCAATAAATATTGCTTCTGGAACTCCTCTGGTGTTGCGGTATAGAGCAGAAAGAACGATTGTTTCATGACAAAGACCAGAACACAAGAGGGCTTATGGAAGCATTATTTATTGATCACGAAAAAATATTCATAAGCAAGATTTCTGTGACCCTTAGTGGGAAAGAGTTGCTGCAGTACTTCTCGTTAATATCACTTACAGGAGAAACCTTTCAGTTTTCATGTTTTTGTTAGTTTTTGACACACATATTTTTTCTACAGGACGTATTTCGGTCCTTTTTCGTTGTGCCGGGCTGTGTATGCTACGAATCCATGGCTTTTTCTTTGTGAAGTTGGCCAGTGTGTTTAAAATCTTCCTCTTCACGAATAAACTTCTACTTGAGTCAGCGTTCATGTGTGTTCCTACCTTAATTCATCCTTCTCGTCTCTGTTTGGGTGGTTGTGAAATATAAATGTACAAAGAATTGGCGAAGTGTCCATAGAATTGATACAAGAAGTTATTTGCGCTGTTTATTTCAGGAAGAACGCTATAGGGTCTTATCTTTTTTTTTTTATTGAGATGAATGTTAGGAGAGGTTGGCGCCTTTATGGTGGCACCGGCTACTCCTTGTCACTTGGCAAAGGAAAACAAGTTTGCGTAAAAAGGGAGAATAGCGACACGAAAGATGGCACTCAGTAGAACACTCAGTAGAACACTGGATGAATAAAAAATATACAGTCCAACAGTATATGAGTCGCAAAGTTCTGTGCATAAGTCCAGTCCACGTACGCATATATAAAGTCAGATATTTAGAACAGCCATAGCACACAACACATGTAATGCACTGCAAGTACAGAACAGTATTATACATATTGCATAAAAGTTGCGATCGCCTCATAAACCAATTATGAATCACGAACAACGTTTATCTTACTCATTTAGAGCATTCGGATCATCTGATGCCTAATATTTTCCCAAAATGTTGGTCTCCTCTAAAAACTTTTTCAGAGCAAGAAGCGCTCTTTTTTGAAGGCCCGCAGTTGGCCATGGGCCAAGTATTTTTTTTAGAGTGAAAGGTCTTCTGTCTAATATCAACAAATTTGCTTGCAGTACCCTTCTTTGTGGATTGTATTTAGTGCACTCGAGGAGAAGATGATGCACATCTTCGTCTGTATGGCCACAAGAACACTGTGGACTAGAGACACGTTTTATCCTGTACAGGAAGTGTTTAGTGAATGCAGTACCAAGACGCAGGCGGTGTACCAATGTTTCAAATTTTCTGTTGTCTCTTAGATTTCCCGGCATTGTTAAGTTTATACATGGGTCTATAAAGTATAACTCAGAGTTTTTAGTTTGCTGATCAAACCAGGTAGTTTTGCTGAGGCGACAAGAAATCTGTCTCAGGAGCAGACGGACTTCACTACGCAATAGAGGAAGATTGGTTGTCTCCACGTTATTGTGCGCCCGATTCGCAGCTGCGTCCGCTGCAGTATTTCCAGGAATATTGCAGTGCCCAGGTATCCACTGGAATGCAATTACGTGGTTCAGTGCGCTTGCTTTTGTAAGTTCTTTGAGTGTCTCATACAATAGCAAAGTGTTCAAAGAATTTTTGTTATTGCTCTGTAGTAATGTGAGAGCGGCTTGCGAATCGCTAAAGATAACCCATTTTTGCGAATGTTCTTTTGATGCTATGAACCGCAAAGCACACAGGATTGCAAACAGTTCTGCCACGGTGGAAGATGTCTCTCGGGATAATTTAAATGTTTGCTCTAGCGCTAAATGTGGAATGACGAATGCTGAAGTCGAGGAATTTTTATGACACGAACCATCTGTATAAACGTGTATGTACTGGGGATATAAGGAGTAAATTTGGAAGAGTGCCAGTTGTTGGGCGGCTACTATGAACATGTCTCGCTTAGATATAATCCCGTCAACCGATAATTCTATTTTAGGACATGTTAACATCCAGGGAGGGTAACAAACATCCACTTTGCATATTTCAAACCTTGGTAATAATGCTTTATGTTCTCGAAAAACATCGTGAATTTTGCTTTTGTTTCTTTCGGTAAGCGCGAGGTTTAATGGATGATTCTCGTGTTGGGTTAAGATGCGATAAATATGTCGGCATGTTTCAACTGTTCGTATGACTGGAAATGGTGGGTGACGAGCTTCAGCAATTACTAAAGAACTCGAGGTAGCCTGCGGAACCCCAAGACACACTCGCAGCCCTCTTGCCAGTAAACGTTGAAGGCGTTCCTCAGAAGATTGCGATAAACCATGGAGAATAGGAGCCGAGTAAGCAATATTTTGTTTTATGAGTGCGTTATGAACTTGTAGTAGCGAAGAGACTGATCCCCCCCACGTTGTACCTGCGAGTCGCCGAAGTACGTTTATTACTGCATTGGTCTGCTTTTCAATTGCGCGGATGTGTGAAGCCCATGTTAGCTGGCGGTCAAGAATAATTCCAAGAAATTTATGCTCTTTCACGCACATCAAAGTTTGTCCATTAAGCGTAAGTTGGAAATTATTCAGCTGTCGTCTAGTAAAAGGAAGTACGGCTGTCTTTGCGTATGAAAGACTCATGCCTCTTTCTTTTAAAAAGGTGTCGATAATGTCAAGTCCCTCTTGCAGCGTTGTTTGAATGTCTTGTATATGAGATCCAGAGGCCCATATGCAGATGTCATCTGCGTACAGCGAATACTGTAGACCAGACGGGAGCTTTAGTGGCAAGGCTGCCATGACGCAGTTGAATAAAAACGGACTGAGAACACTGCCCTGCGGAACACCCTGTGTGATGCTGTGATAATTACTCGCGCCTTCGATTGTTTCCATAAATATTTTTCTGTCTTTCAAGAAATTTGATACCCATCGTAGTGCTCGACCGTGTAGGCCAAGCTCTAACATACCAGCAAGGATGTGTATGTGACTTACAGTGTCAAATGCTCTTTGAATGTCTAAAAATACTGCTACTGTCACATTTCCGCAACTTCGTTCATGTTCGACGCATGTGGCAATGTCTAATACTGAATCCATTGTACACCGATTTTGTCGAAAACCGGTCATGTAATTGGAAAACGTATTTGTGTGTTCACACCACCACTGCAGTCGACAGTCTATCATCTTCTCCATTAGTTTGGAAAAACAGCTTGTGAGGTATCTTCTCTTTGTTATTGACACTGAGTACATTTTTCTAGTTCAAATTCAAGGAGTCCCCTGAGGAAGCCAATAAGAGTGATGGTAACTCCCTTTGTGTGTAAGATTTATGAATTTCATCCATTCAAGGCATGACATGGCACATGCCTGATTGTAGGTTGCAAGCATTCGTGGTAAGATCTACTATTCGGTTCTCATGACGCTTCTTTGTACTGCGCTGCATTCTCCAGGCACATGAACCTTTTTTATCTTCTAAGTGCATGCGTTCTTTTTCTATATGTTGGAGCGAAAATTGTAAACTTAAGTATGCATATATATCATTTTCCTTGTAATCTTTTTCAACATGGGTGCTGTAGCTCCCTCTGTCTTTCAGTTACTGCTTTGTCCCACTTTTTATGCAACCTTTATGTATTTTATGCAGCAAAATTCTGGTGCTATTTAATAACATTTTATCTGTGAAATTGAGGTAATTGGTGTTTCGTATATGCATTTATTAGCGTTTTTCACTGTCTCAGCAATCTGGCTGTCTAGTCATTGGAACCTTTTCTCATACTTTATGACTATTTCTGGGGTGCTTGATACTGAAAGTGCAGGTGACCATTTATTTGGCTGTTTGGAATTCTGTTAGCCATGTGTTACTACCAATTTTCTGTGCTAAATAATTATTTTTTCTCTTATCGTTCTAGGTATTAGCCTTTCCTTATCTCTTTATTGACTGAGGTAGCACTTAGTTGCTGGGTATAGGAATAAAAGGCCCCAAAAAGTGCTTTATTTATCTTTGTGCAAATCCAGAAAGATTACCTGAAAATGAGCTCACTAAATTGAGGAAATGCCACTAACGAACTCTTCTGTACCCCAAATTAACATAATCAAATGGTGTACTGTTTGTTCTTGACTTGTGCCAGGGAGATAAGCTGCTTTCATTACACAAAAGCTTTACAAGTTTATTTCTGAAGAAAGCAATCCTGGCTTGTCAGAAACACGATTCAGGTGTTCATCATGCCCGACAACTTTATAAATGATGTCTCGTCAAATAATAGCGAAGTTGAGTGTGGTTACTTTATAAAATAATTGGGCAACATGAAAATATATCTCGAAGACAAAGATCAGGCAAGTCTACTTTGGTACTTCATTAAATTTTAATCGTGGTGAAAGACGTGTGCTGAAGGTTGTATGTATTTACGTGAAGTCATTTGTTTCAAGTTGGTTATTTTGCCTTCTCACAGTCAGCCGTAGCTCTTCCTGTGATGTGTTAGTGTTCGCAACATTTTAATGTAACATATTCAGATGTCTTTTGTGTATTCACATGCAAGCAGCTCCAAGTGTTCATGTGTTCAAAGTTGGTTGTTACAAGGGTATGCTTAAGCCCTGCCTTTTGAGTCGCTTTGCCTTCTAGTCATAAACTTAAGTCGAAAGTGAAGAGCACAGTGATCGTTTTGATTGATTCATATGTATAGGTTTTTTCAGATGTATTTACGCTGCTAGAGTGCTGTAGGTACTAGCCTATGTCTCCAGGTTCGATGTAGTGGTGCCTTATGTACTGTAATAATGTTTCACGTGCACGCATCTTTAGTGTAAATAAAGGTACTTCAAGTTGATCAGTCTCTCCTTTGATTTTGTTTACGAGCAGGCACCGAGGCATGCAAGTGTGAACAGCGAAGCAATTTCAATATATGAATAAAAATACACTAGCCCAACGAAACGTCAATCATATTTCAATGGGGACTTCTGAAATCTCAATGGCATCTCAACTGTGCCACAACATGCTTTTCAATGCTGTGGCAATAATAACTCAACAACAAGTCAACAGAACTACCACAACGTTAGTTCAACGCTGAATCAATGGTAACTCAACAACCATTGAACTAAACGAACACAACGGGCCGTCTAAGCACAATGGACTTTCAATGGTAACTTAACACTTCTTCAACATTGAGGTACCCAATGGTGTTTCAATTCGATTTCAGTGGCCAATATTCAAGAGTGCTCAACACTCAACCCAACAATTCTCCAACATACTATCAATAATTCCTCAATAAAAAACTCAACATTGACCAACAATATTTCAATGCCTTCAAATAATTTTTTTTGTACGGGGTAGCTCTAACTTCGGCGGTGCCTTTACAATCCGAAAGCTCCGAAAGCGCTCGTTTTTGATAAGGTCCACCTCACAAAAGATTCTGTAGATGAAGCGAAAAAAACAAAAAAAAATCACGCAATGTTGCGTCCAATACGGTGGCAATGAAGAAGCGCAGCTATATCGCTGAGCTTCGCTTAGCAGCTGCCGCCTTCTCTCGCGTGTGTCGGGTAAGGCCCCGTCTTTGGAGCTTCGAAAGCGGGCCGCACGAACCGGGAGCAATTCGTCGGGATCCTTTGGTTGCGAAAGGCAGGTGTGCCGTTACATGAGTGCCTCTTTCTTTATACTTGAAAAGCTGTGAACCGATGTACTACCTAATCCGGAGCTTTTCCCCGCCTGTTTGATTATTTCTTTTTTTTCCACTGCACGTTGCGTTACCGGTATTTCGGCAGCGGCTGCAAAGAAAAAAACTGGATTTGCATGCTTGACCGAAGAAGCTCCGACGGTTTGAATGAGAACTCGGGTTTAAAAAGCGCGGCGCGCGCTTCGTAATATTTTGTTGGATACCGCGCTTTCATGAATGGTGACATACATGCTGCGTGACGGAGGTATAGCTTCGAGGTATTTAGTTGAGCTTCTGCTCTTTACATTGCCCAATTGTCTACAAGTAATCAAATTACCAGATGGACAGACGGACCAATGGAGGGAGAGAGGGAGGGAGGGACGGATGGACAGACGGGCAGCGGGAAAGGCGTGAAGTATCCTAAGCGTGGTAATCACATTAAAAATAATGGACAGATCTTACGCAAGTTTGGAATCTAAATATCATGAAGCTTATTTGAGTTAGCGAGGTAGCAGCGATAGCAGATAACACGAACACAGCCTGACTGCATGTGTAGGTGTTGGCTCTCTCTATCCCGAGGACGACGGCCGTTTACAGTCGACCCCAACATTTTACGGGACACGGGATTTGCCAAAAATATCACAGTTTCGCCATAAGGACGTAGCAATGGATGCAATAACAACATGTTAGAATGCTACATGGAGTGTAAGACTTGTAGCTGTAGTGGCAATACGAATTGAAGTAAACTTAGGATGACTAAGTAAAAAAACGAGCCATCGTGCTGTAGATCCCCTTTTTGAATCCTGTCATCGGAAAATTTCATTTATGTTTATTAAATAAAGGCAAGGTCTTTCTTAGCGACTTTACCACCTCTTTTCCGTATCGGGTATGTTCAAACCTTTTTGCTGGGACGCATTGTCGGACGATCACTTTCGGCGATACCATAGCCATCGCGGGACGTCCTGCTGCTGCTGCTGATGATGATGATCATAGTTTAAGATAGTCTGTTATTCTGCGTCACTATTTCTTGCTTAAATATCGGGGACTTCTTCTGACGAGGAAACTTTGCTTGTATATTTGCGCTATTAGGTTGGGTTTCCACGTCTTGCTTTCTGTTTGATTATTTCACTGCCTGTTTGTGATTTCTTCGATCATCTATGTATAGGAGGTCTCGGTGCCGTCTTTTGGTCTCCGGCACCATCTTTTGCATAATGTGCCCTTGAAATAACGTTCAGGAAGTATTGCTAGGCATGTGTCGACCGTAGACTGTATACAGAAGTGAGCTTTTACAAATAATTGTGTTATTGTTTCGCCAAAATACTCTTGATCTGTGAATATGACACAGCGGCGCCGCTTGCCTTCTCAGTGGGTACTAGGAAGGAAAGTAAAAAAAATACTTCCCTCGATCACTTCTTCTCAGAAATTCCGACAGAACCCATCTCACGATGACTCTTCCCGTTAATGTGATTAGCTTTCAAGCAATGTAATGACGCACAGTACGGCTGAAGACACATTTATGCACAATGTGTAGTGGGTGAAGTAGGCTAAGAATGCTGATCGCATTAATACGCCCCAGCATGACCCGAGACCATAGCGTCCACACCTTCGGACGCCCCCAAAGAATGCTTACGCCACACAAAATAAAATATCCGCTAAGCGTGGCCTCCCGACCTCAGCCAGTTTGGTCCCGCTTGCATTGGAATTGGAGTTCGGCATATCTGACTTGGAAAGAACTACGCGCGATTGCACAAGTGTCTTTTTCAGGCGTAGAACTTTTTATTCTGGGCTAGAAGAGCGCGCGTTCTCACTTATGTCAGTCGTACACGTAATTTAATTTTTTTTTGTTTCGCGAGGAACGTTGCAGGGGCTAGACAGAAGACAGGATGCCAAAGCGGGTGAAGTAATCTAAGAATGCTAATCGCATTAAAAAAAGGGTCTTGATCCTATGCCCTTTGCATGCCCCACTTTCAAGCAATGTAAAAATGAATGAAGATGAAAAAAAATGAAATGGTATGTCCACACTCACCGCCCAACGTTTTAACTGTCGCAGGCCTTTCGCATTGCGTAGACCCACCGTAGGATTTACCGTGGCTTAGGCCTCACCGACGACGATCCCTTAAATTTCACGATGTTCCTTTTCTCAGTCGAGCTTGGCTGCGCGGGAAAATGAGCTGGTGTCTCGTGGGCCGACAATCTCGGCTTGGACCAGAACTGGACTGGAACGGTGTTTCCCTGGCTTCAGTTTCAAGAAAGTCTCGGCCGCTGACGTAACGCCAGGTCTTACGCGAGGCGGTGAGCCAAGGCCCCCGGACTGCGCTTCGCTCAT
This sequence comes from Dermacentor albipictus, assembly GCF_038994185.2. NCBI lineage: Eukaryota > Metazoa > Arthropoda > Arachnida > Ixodida > Ixodidae > Dermacentor > Dermacentor albipictus. The sequence continues at coordinate 11,949,887 of NC_091830.1, read as the reverse complement.
TGTGGTCCGCAGAGTTGATACGCGCTGTCGCGGCGAAACAAGCCGGATTACACTCGTTAGCGTCGCGTTTTAAACGCGCGTTCTTGCGTGCTTAAGTCTTTCCCAGTTCGGAGCGCACGTGTCACGTGGGGTGGGCGTAGAGGCCAGGGATGTTTCTTTATTGTGTGTATAAGCCACCTTTGCGACTTCACGGCCAGCCAGCTTATGACGCCATGCGGGAGAAAAATGGCGTGTTTTGTCCGAGAGGCGGCGCACTGACTGCCATAGCAAAAGTTAGCGTTTGCGATAGTTGTAGGAGTCAGTGAAAGGATTGCGGACTCGCCCATGTGCGCTGAGTGCAAGCGTGAAGAGACCATCGTTCACTTTTCTGAGCCACTGGTTTCGCTTCGATAAATAACGCCAGACTTCTCCAGTGTGCCTTGAATAGACTGGACAATAGGCCGTTCGCTGAAGCAAAGGTCTTGGGAGCCTGGCCTCACAGCTCATCAGCCCAGAAAGCCATCCGAGCTCTTCTATAGCACGTGAAGGCGACAGACTTGAGTGTCTGACTTTAGACACGCTTGGCTTAGTGCGTGTGAAGGTGCGAGGAAGACTCATGTTTTCTTTCTCTCTTTCTTTCACTCTCCCCTCCCCACGTGTAGGTTAGCAAATTGGACGAAGTCTGGTTAACCTTCCAGCCTCTCCTCTCTCTCTCTCTCTGTCTCTCTCTCTCTCTCTCTCTAGTGTTTGCTCTTGAACTCATCGGACGGTGTCCTAACAATACGCGGCAAATGACATAGAAGAGGCTTCAGTCAAGAGAGCAGGTACGAAAGTGTGCAAATAGTATACAGGAATACCCGAACACAAATTTGGATAAACGAATTTTTTTTTCATATCAAATACGCGAAACCCAAGTACAGTGCCCGAAATGACCCCTAAATTTCTCCGTCAAATAGGAGGATGACTTCCTATATACAAAACGTGTAATGGATTGTCAACAGAATGTAAGTATTGATCACGTTCTATAGAAGAGTGCTTTCCGGGACGAAATGAACGAGATAGATGCCTAATATATGCTCTCCTATTCAGGCACTTATATATATATATATATATATATATATATATATATATATATATATATATATATATATATATATATATATATATATATATATATATATATATATATATATATATATATATATATATATATATATATATATATATATATATATATATATATATATTATATCGGTCGTAAGAGTTCTGACGGCCGAAAGCCGTAAGTTTTAAAATCGTGTCCTGCACCGTGTTTCTTAAATCTTTCTTTTTCGTTGAACAGCTATGCTAACGATAGCTGGGACATCATATAGAATGGAGTACATGGAACTCGGAACATTTCTGTGCATCGATACAGGCCATGTATCACTGTGCACAGTTGCTGGTACTGTATAATCCTGGTCGTATACTCAAATGTTGTCTTCTCCTCGTCGCCGGGGCTTAAAGAAATGGTCATCGTAACGCTTTGAAATGAATTCTAAGCGTTCTATTCCCTGCGGCGATGTTATATTTCAATCAATGGACCGTTAATCCGCAGCATTGAGAGGAGGAACGTGCTAAATGGGCGTTAAAGAATTATGGAGATGTGGTGAGATGTATGTGATCCCCTCGCCACAGCCTTGCGACAAAAAAATTCTTGCGATGACATATATTATTTTAACATTTCAAGCTATATAAAAAATACTTGGGTTGTATATCTAATGTGTAAGATTGAATGGTTTAAATTATCTTATTGGTGTAGGAATGGTGCTTTACTTGCTCATTAGAGGGGAGTGATTGAGTCGTTTAAATTTTACACCCTTATGGGGGCTACAAATGGTGCTTACCTTGTCCATCTAGCGGGTAAGGTGAAATCGTTGATTGGGAAAAATGAAGACTTCTTTCTTTGGCGGCATATTGTATCAAATAAACTTGGATAGCTGGAATAGACACCGCAAAATGTGCTCGAAATAAACATTAACAGCCATAATTGCAGTCAAACAATTGTGCAAGATATCCTCACGTGCACAAGTGCCCGTATTCACAAAAAGCTGTCAAACTATAATCGTTCGTGAGAGCAAATTCCACCTAATCCTGTTGGAAATATTCTCACAGCGAAGGACGGCAGCCAACGGCAAGGAGCACTTACGAAAGAACAGCTTTGCTAATTCGGCCACCGATGGCCATTGTTAATGCGCCGTATTCAACTAAACTTTCTCCTCGTAGCAGGTGTTGCTCGAGGTCACTTTCACGCACAACTAACTTTTATACAGCCTTGAGGGTAAGGGTGCTAGACAATGGACAAACCAGCACCCTTAAGGGTGTAAATAAGTTTACAACGTTATAGGACGTCGCGCACTGTGCTCCCGCTGACCTCTAGACGTCGCGACAGAGAGAACCTTGGACAAGGTCGCCCGCCCACTTAGGCGGGTCACGTCAGGGGCAGGCACTCTTGCGAACCGGCATCAAGGGTGCACCGCCACGCATCGGTTGCTTGCACGCCGCCACTGTCGTCAATCTGTCTGCGATCACCGTGCGAAATGGACAGTGACCATTTCGGGATGCACCTGCAGAGGTTTCAGACAGGGCGTGTGTCATTGCCCCTCCCTACCGCACCCCCCACCACATCGGCCCGGCTCCCGCTTGTGTTGTAGGGCGAAAATTGGTCGACTATATAAAGCAGCGAAGAGTGGTGGCCACGCCTGAATTCGGTGGATACTGTCGCCCTCGGCTCCTTATTGGGAGGGAGTGGTACAGTTTCCCTAAAGTGTGCAATCACTGTATTTTACAGGTACTAATGTATGCGGCAGTGATTTGGAGTAGCTTCAGACTTTGGTACAAAAGTCATGAAGAGGGATATGGTGCCTCAGAAAAGCCAGCCAACGTTTCGATAGGAGGACCTGTTTTCGTCAGAGGCTTTAGAGGAAGTTGAGGGCCGCGCAGTGAGTGATTAATAGAAAACTGCTGGATATATTTTGAAAGACCGGAAGACAGTGGTGTCAGTTATAAAGAAAGCGGGGGTAGCCGATATTCCAGTTGCCACTGGAATATCGTTTCTAGTGGCAACTGGATATTGCCAGTTGCCACTCGATATTCCAGTTTCCGGGGAAAGGCCACGAGCCAGGCCATATGACGAAAAAGAAAGTGAGGGAAAATGCGCTGCCTGTCTTTTACTCTTTCTTTACCGCACAATCACAGCGGTAGATTAGCCAGAAAGAAGCGCGAATTGTCTGACATAAATTTTCGGAGAGATAAGGAATTGCTGCAGAAACAATCAGAGATTGACTGACTGCTAATGCTAATGGGACTAGCATTGAAACAATCTAGCGACACACTTTCTGCCGTTACCGGATTACGTCACGCGTGAGCGTCACCGTGAATATATATATATATATATATATATATATATATATATATATATATATATATATATATATATAAACGAGAAGAAGGGGGTTAACCGAGGGACCCGATATTTATTAGTCATATAATGAGTGTCAGTGTTTGTTGGCTTCTCATTATATGACTATATATATATATATATATATATATATATAACATGTACCCACGTACTACATATAATCAGACAAGCTTTCCTGAAAATACCATGGGTTTGACTATTCCCAGCGCCGGAGAAATGTTAAACGACTTTTTTTGTCATTGAAGAGTGGCACATACTCAGGGGCACGGCACATACCCAGTGAGCCATAATTAGTGTCCGAGCGGTTTCTTCTAAAGCGGCGCAGACACCTCAGAGGCTCATACCCCGGTTGACACCAGGTTCGCTTAGCCCAACGCTATACGCAATAGACCGTGGACCACCCAGGGGATCAATTTGTTGGCAAAACGTTTAGAGACAGACAGAAAGATAGATGGGCAGCAAGATAGTGGACACCTAAAATAAACACCTAGCTTGAAGCAACCTAAGAATGCTAATCGCATTAAAAACTCGCAGACATAGCGTAATGTTGTAATATAAGTGACGCGAAGCTCATTTGGGATAGTAATATATGGCAGCAGTAGCGGATGACACGAACACGCCCTCGTCGCCTGTTGCTGTTAGCTCACTGCATCGGGAGGACGGAGGCAATTTACGACGCTTCTCATGGCAAGAATGGCGACGACAGGTGCATGGCACACACAAGTACGACACTTGTCCACGTGTGCGTTTGAGGTTTCATGTTCCTCGAGTCACAATGACACATTCATTCTCGTAGATTGGCCAAGAATGGACACATACTCATTGGTACACACCAAGTTGCACATAGCACACTGAACATACTCGGTGCCGAATTTGGTCGACGACACACCCAGCGGCACCCATACCACTGTCCCAGATTGTGTACTAGGCAAGACAGCACCCAGTAGTATGTTGTCTTGCCAAAGTGGTCTGATTTGTGCATATAAATCTGCGAACATGTCCGGGGGAAAACGACGACAACTTAAAAGCAGGAATGTTTGCGCGAACCTAAGAGCGAATAACTGATACTTTCCTAGCCTGTGGATACTCCTCTTATGATGTCACGGACGCAGTTTCTGGTAGCGCTGGTACCCAAACATGGCGGCCACGATGACGTCACTGCACCTTGTTATCGCGCGTACATCGTTTTGCCTTTTTCTTTTTCACAGCGAGCGTTTTCACCAGATTATCACTCTTATCCATTCGCCTTTCGCTGCAAAACACGCCTTACGTGCTATTGTGCTGTCGCGTTTCTTGTTTACGTAGCTTATCGACCCGCCAGTACCCTAAGATGGCGACCACGATGACGTCAATGAAAACTATGCATTGTATTCAATATTGGATTCAGTTGGTGCGTCCATAGTGTTCCTACAGGAATTGCTAGATGAAACTCTAGCTCTATAGCGTATGTGGAAGTTGCAAGCATCGCGGAAGCATCAGCATTGCAATAATATGGATTTGCATGTGCCTACGTTATGCCCTTATGAATTCGAACTGTTCTGCGGCTTTGAAAATTGGCCATATTCAAGAAGATATTGCATTGGGAACACAACGACTCGTAGTGATTACACACGTACGGAGACACTTAATGCCTTGCCGAGTTTAGATCAGAATAACTGCTAGACAATTTAGGAAGAAAAAAGGTAAAAAAATAACGCTGCACGGGACTTATGAAGCCACACGCTCGAAGATTAGACGAATCCGCGTAATAACTGTCGTCACTATGGCAACTCAACGATGGCAGGGCCACAGTCTCCCCTGTAGCATTTTTGGTATTAAACTTTGGGTGTTTTTATATATTTCAAACACTGCGTCTCTCAAGCTCATTATCGCCCTCCCGGAATCACAGTTTTCCGAGCATAGCCACGTCATCTACCGAAATCGTAGATATAAACCAGTATATTTCGACAACCCCCGGAAAATCTATATATTTTTTTCATAACGAAAATGAGAATTCGCTGGCTCGTTTCCAGATCTACCGTTACTTCTTTAACCGTCGTCTCTGATGAAGTTCATCGATTGCTCGAGAAGAGTGATTGCGTCACTCCCTGCGTCATCGACAAAATTGTGTTTTTTTGCTCTTCAGAGTGCTAAATTTGCAAGGTCGACGTGCACCACATTGTAGCGGTATGGGCGAATTCAACACAAATGCTGAAAATATTTGCGGCATATGTCCAGGTCTCTGCTGTATGGGTAGAACACAACGGTGGTGTGGAAAATATGTCCGTTAACATGTATGTATGTATGCCAGCTATGCAAAATCAAGCGCCGCGTTCAGCTATGAACTTCTGTTGCCGCACTCAGAGATGCAACTGCCCTAACAAGCTGATAAGGTAAATCTTTTCACCCCGTTTTCAATGAAGGTAAGGGACATTCTGATTCTTTCTGTCTTGCGCTAGCACAGATTCTAAAAACGGCACCAACTCACCCAAACTACCACTGTGCGAAAAATTGCAAGGGTGTACATGGCGGTTGTTCCCGGGATACAGAAACGAACACCTATACAGGCAGTGCAGCTGTGCTTGTCATCTGCTATCGCTGCTACCTCGCTAATTCAAACAAGCTTTGACATTTCGATTCCGAAGTTCTGTAGGATCTGTACGTTCCTTTCTTTATGTGATTAACGCTCCTACGAGACTTCACGCACTTTCCGTTATTTGCCCATCTATCTATCTATCTATCTATCTATCTATCTATCTATCTATCTATCTATCTATCTATCTATCTATCTATCTATCTATCTATCTATCTATCTATCTATCTATCTATCTATCTATCTATCTATCTATCTATCTATCTATCTATCTATCTATCTATCTATCTATATATCCATATATCTATCTATATATCTATCTATATCTATATATCTATATCTCTATATATATATCTATCTATATATATATATATATATCTATATATATATATATATATATATATATATATATATATATATATATATATATATATATATATCTATATATATCTATATATATCCGTCCGCCCATCTCCCTCTCCGTTCGTCCGTCTGTATGTGTGACGTTTTCCCGCTAACTTGGGTTACTGTGTTTGTTTCAATTAAGAGAAAAAATTGACACTCTTGCAAAGTGTAGGATGAATAACTTTGACATAGAGCGTAATCATCATCATCATCAGCCTAGTTACGCCCACTGCAGGACAAAGGCCTCTCCCATGCTTCTCCAATTACCCCGGTCATGTACTAATTGTGGCCGTGTTGTCCCTGCAAACGTCTTAATGTCATCCGCCCACCTAACTTTCTGCCGCCCCTTACTACACTTCCCTTCCCTTGGAATCCAGTCCGTAACCCTTAATGACCATCGGTTATCTTCCCTCCTCATTACATGTCCGGCCTATGCCCATTTCTTTTTCTTGATTTCAACTAAGATGTCATTTACCCGCGTTTGTTCCCTCACTCAATCTGCTCTTTTCTCATCCCTTAACGTTACACCTATCATTCTTCTTTCCATAGCTCGTTGCGTCGTCCTCAATTTCAGCAGAACCCTTTTCGTAAGCCTCCAGGTTTCTGCCCCGTAGGTGAGTACTGGTAAGACACAGCTGTTATACACTTTCCTCTTGAGGGATAGTGGCAACCTGCTGTTCATGATTTGAGAATGCCTGCCAAACGCACCCCAGCCCATTCTTATTCTTCTGGTTATTTCAGCCTCATGATCCGGATCCGTGGTCACTTCCTGCCCTAAGTAGATGTATTCCCTTACCACTTCCAGTGCCTCGCTACCTATCGTAAACTGCTGCTCTCTTCCGAGACTGTTAAACATTACCTTTGTTTTCTGTAGATTAATTTTTAGACCCACTCTTCTGCTTTGCCTCTCCAGGTCAGTGAGCATGCATTGCAATTGGTCCCCTGAGTTACTAAGCAAGGCAGTATCATCAGCGAATCGCAAGTTACTAAGGTATTCTCCATTAACTCTTATCCCCAATTCTTCCCAATCCAGGTCTCTGAATACCTCCTGTAGACACGCTGTGAATAGCATTGGAGAGATCGTATCTCCCTGTCTGACGGATTTCTTTATTGGGATTTTGTTGCTTTCTTTATGGAGGACTACGGTGACTGTGGAGCCGCTATAGATATCCTTCAGTATCTTTACATATGGCTCATCTGCACCCTGATTCCACAGTGCCTTCATGACTGCTGAGGTTTCGACTGAATCAAATGCTTTTTCGTAATCAATGAAGGCTATATATAAGGGTTGGTTATATTCCGCACATTTCTCTATCACCTGATTGATAGTGTGAATAAGGTCTATTGTTGAGTAGCCTCCTTTTAAGCTCCTTTTAAATAATTGTCGACGACCGTTAAGTTTAAACAAACATGGTCTAACAGGCAGAGCAGCGAGTGGCTGCGCTGAAAGAATCGAATTGGAAAGCAACCGTCGCAACAACTTGGTTCCCAACTTGAGTCACTGGTTATGTGCGGCTTTCAGTGAACGTCTTTCGCGGAAACTTGGGTCAATGGGTAAGTGCTACTGGGCATGCGCAGCGCCTCAATGACTAAAGAATTCATCTAAAATGTGTCTGGTGCTGGGGCGGAGTTGAAGCCACGTCACGTATACTCGGACAATCTTGTCTGAATTCACACACGTTCCACGCGCGCACTTCGTGGCGGCACCGTTAGATGGCGCCGCGTGTCTAGAGGTAAGCGCGAGAGAGGAGCCCGGCTTCATACATGCCTCATAAATGACGTTTTTCAGCGCTGATAATGCGGTGCGTCGCTACAGTGCTTCAATGCTATAATCGAATTGTCACGGACACTCATCGTGACATGGTTTCTGCGGAAATCTTTATATGTCATTTAGACTCACTGGAGCAACTCATGTTCTTCAGGCCTTTTCTCATCAGAGAGATCGCGCAAGACTGGTATCAATCGCTGGAAGTACTTAATACGTCCGAATTATTGATCGCATTTCAATGAGATCAGAGCATAGGAGAGAAATAAAAGAGAGAGAGAGAGAGAGAGAGAGAAAGAGAGATGCATTTATTCATGGTATTGTTCACAATGAGAACTAGCTCCCAATTTGCTTTCTACAATCTGCAAAAGTCATCCGATATGGTTTTATGCATGAGCAAAAGAGCTCTTACAGGCTAATGCTGAACTCATTTGAAGGAGGTTTGTTTCAATTAAGAGGGAAGATTCACCATCTTACCGAGTGTAGGATAGATAACTTCGATATAGAGCTTCATAGCTTCTTCTAAATAATTGTCGACGATCACTAAGATTAAAGAAATTAGAAGAAAAGGAGCATCAAATTTTGGTATCAGTAGCACTGCTCCAAAACCAGATATCACAGGTCTATAAACTACACTTGCACGTGAACTAAACAGATTTGATTTGTGAAAATGGTTTTACCTTTTTCTTTGAAATGCACCAGGCTGGAGTAAATTCGGTGCGGTCGAGTCCGAACAGATCGGATTTTTCGTTCCCACATATTTAGATAGACGCTCCCCTTAAAAGTGGCCAGTACTGAACACACAGCGACTCACCTCATCATCATCATTTATTTTTCCTTAAGGACCCCTGTCGGGGTATTACATAAGGGGGGAGGGGGGTTACAGAAGCCTGAAAGCAATGCCACAAGTTCAGTTTTTAAACGTACTTTTATTTTTTATTTGTTTTTTGTCCGCAGCTTCGCGATCCAAGCTACGCCTATGAGGCGACAGGCCGAAACGCCGGAGGCGCGGGATCCGAAAAACCGCGCGCTCTTCGCAGCGCGCGCGAATCGATCGGTGATTCGCCGTGACGTCACGCCCTCGCGGAGCCAATGGGAGCGCGGCGGGTCGCTCGTGGCCGCGGCGTGCTCGTTCGGTAAAGCGCTTCACTTCGCGTCCCGTGGCGATGGGGGCCACACGTGACTTGCGTTCTCCGGAGTGCCCTGCCGTCGACGCCGGTGGCGAAGACGGCGCAACGAGGTCGTGCGGACGGCGTGCGCGGTGAGTCTTGTTTGCTGCTGCAAGCTATGTGCCCGCGAGAAATGCGCTGCGTCATCGCCGTGATCGTGTGTTGTCGACGTATGTAGTGTGGCTGTCAGTCGTATCGGAACAACGTTGGATAACTTAGCTCGTCTTCTGACATCTGTGCCGGCACGATGAAACGATACATTCGTTACATACATTCGTGACGATTCATTTAATTCTTTCTTGCATACATACTTAGATATTCTTTCATACATACATTCGTAACGATTCATTTCATTCTTTCTTTTTCGCATTTTTTTTTCTTATTCGTCGGCGACACGACTTCGTGTGAGCCAGTGACGTAGGGTAATCGGAACGAAATAGGAATTGGATCGTTACGAAGTGACTTGCCGTTGCGCTTGTAGGTTCATTTGTTTGGGAACACCGCAAAAGCCCCACAGATGAGAGCATTGCATAGGTGCGGTAGAACTGGTACGAGGTGTCACAAAGAGATGTGCAATCGTACAATTGATAGCATCAGATGACACGCAGAGCTTGAACAAAGCACATACATTAGAAAATAATTACTGAAAGGTGTCAGGGGCAATTTCCAATATAAACAGACATCAGGTTAAGCTTCGAGATACATTTGCACACTAGCTAGAAAAAAAAACACTGGTTATCGTTTGAGGGAAGAGATGAGTTGGTTAGGCTTGCCTGCTAAAGGCTGTCATCAGACCTCTTTATTTTTCTTTCTGCGATGATATCTTCACGCTATTTATTAAAAGCATGTTAACTATCTATGCAAAATATTGTCCTGCGGTTTTACTTTGTTTCCACTGCTGATGACCCGTCTGGCAAAGTGATAGGGCCGGAGATGTATCTCACGGACTAGTTCGCGATCAAGCGCGAAAAGGAATTCGATTGGAGAAGAATTCATTGCATCATTACAGCTCCAGGAATGATTGAATGAGCAGGCGAGTAAATCGTCCACCTAGCCGTCTGCACTTCCTGTCTCGTTCTAGCTGTGCAAGGACTTTCTCCGGCAAGCACCAAAATACCCAGTACCACCCCGTCTTATTATTTTAATTTTTATTTGTTTACAAACACTGCATATCGCCGGTATGAGGGCATCAAATATTCCCGAAGAAATTAAGATCTAAGATAAGAATATTGGGAAACATGTTAACAGGAATACGTGCGAAAGACTCACTTTCGAAAATCAAAGCTCTTTGATTAGATAATGAAAAGCTTTCTGAAGAATTCTACCGCTACTATATGACTCGACTTTTGCAAACTTTGTTTTGTAAGCGTCAATATTGTGGTTTGGGCCGGTTAAACTGTCATTTATCGTTGAATGGTGGAGTGATAAAATTGCAAAGGCCAGATGCATGGTGGACCCGCCGTGGTTGCTTAGTGGCTATGGTGTTAGGCTGCTGAGCACGAGGTCGCGGGATCGAATCCCGGCTACGGCGCCCGCATTTCGATGGGGGCGAAATGCGAAAACACCCATGTACTTAGATTTAGGTGCACCTTAAAGAACCCCAGGTGGTCGGAATTTCCGGAGTCCCCCACTATACGGCGTGCCTCATAATCAGAAAGTGGTTTTGGCGCGTAAAACACCATAATATGATTTTTTAGATGCATAGTATAAGAACAACACGCTGCTGACTTTCCTTCACCAAGCCGCGGGTGGCCACGAGTTGTAATGCGTGCGTGTCGGCATTGTCAAACGACGCCAGATACTTTTCGCTGCGGGCAGTGTTTTCTTTATATCGATTTGTCCGATCCTCGCGATGAATAGCTGTCGCGTTGCGTACCAGCCGTTGCCATTTTTATCCCTACTCGGTGTTCCTTTGGTTAGTGTGGTGGTCCTGTGGTTAGTGTTGCGGCTGCAACAAGGAAATGCGGAAACAGAGATTTTAGACTTCCTGATCCAGCTGTAGGCGTCAACAAGTATGAGTGTCGACCGTTGGTACAAGGATTCGCAGTGAAACTTTTTTTTGTTAGCCGAGTTCAACCACCCATGGCGTGCTTATACAGAGCAGTGTCGCTGAGGCACGGAAATTTTTTGTTTCGTTTGGCTTATTTGCTTTCGTTGTTTGCCCATCTGGTGGACGAATGGCATTGCGAAATGACAACAAGGAAGGACAGCAAGAAGAGAGAGAGAGCAAGGACAGGAAAGGACAACCAGACGATCTCCCGGTTTGCTACCCTACACTGGGGAAAGGGAAATGGAACATTATAGCTAAGAGGTATAAACATATTCATTTGTCTAAAAGCATTAGGGTCACCAAAGAAACGCAAGTGGGGGTGGTGCTGTGTGAGCAGTACTGTATAAAAAAAAAGATACAACAAAAATAACGGCAACAAAAGTGGCGACACGACGAACACCAACTTTGCCTGCTTAAAATTTATTGCTTGACTTTATATAAAACCGGGAGCTAGAAACCTGCTGTGCCGGCGAAAGAAAGACAGTCGGGACTCACTGCCGTAGCCCCGCGCTTATGGCGGTCAACTGCTGAGCCCGGGTTTGGTTCCTGCCTCGGCGGCCACTTTTAAATGGAGGCAAAATAAAAAAAAATGCTCGTGCATTTAACAGACTCCCGCGTGGCCAAAAATGATCCGGTGTCCCAAACTTCAGCGTGCCTAGTAATCAGATCGCTCTTTTGGTACGTAAAACCCCATATTCTTTCTCCCTCTCAAAGCCGGCCAGGCGGCAATCCTAAAGCAACAACAGCTGCGCTCTGGAATTGCAGCCCGCTAAAGAACGCCGTGAATTGAAATCGAAGATTCCTTTTTTTTCCACACTCCCCCGTGTAAACCCATCAGCGTATAATATGCAAATTTTGCGGTGCCGCGCGGAAATGCATTAACCCGGTTCTTAATTTTCCATCACTCGCATTACAATATTCGCTAAAAGCGGAACTGCGTTTTGATTTCCAGCGCTGCGACAAAATGCCGTTATTGCTTTTCCTGCGTAATAAGTTTTTCTTAGTTTTAACGTCGCCAGTTCCGGGTGTCGATATTCAGCGCTGCACCTTCACCACGGTCACCTGGCAACTATTGAAGCTTAAAGCGTAAATGGCATATCACATGACTTCAACCAGGAACCTCGTTTCGCCTTCATGCAACGTACAAATTAGAGAGCGCCGGCAAAAAAAAAAAAGACTCCCCACTTATTCAGCTTGACTACTTTTGTGTCCGCTGCACCGGTAATTGGTTACACGTACCTCGATATGTACATAAAAAAACACGTGTGCATGAAACACACTTGCAAAGTGATACTGCCAGAACAATATACCTTCAAGTATATACCGAGTCTTTTTTTTAGATTACACAGAACTCTTAAATATCGCCTGCGGCAGACAGCGTAATTCTAGAAAAACTTAGAGAGCTAAAGCACATAACGTAGCATAGCGTTTTAATGTGGAATAAACGTGGTTTCATTCATTCATTCATGACGTAGAAGACGAACGCACACTACAGTGTTCCTTTTCTACGTCCTGTGTGTTTATTGCGCTCTAAGTTTTTCTAATAATGTATTTCCAACTAACCCAGCTAGCCACCCTTTTGCAAGCATAATTCTAGTCATTGAGCGGTATTACTCAAAGAAGCGGATATTACCTGGGCAAGAAAATAAAATGCATATTCGAGTAATTGCGAAAAAAATTCACTAATTTACTCATCAAATATTTACCTTAAGGCACTTATTGTAATTTACGAATTTCAGCCGATGAGTTCGCAAGGCGCACACGTATGCGCTCGAATGAATTTTCTGGATGACGCCAGTTTCGAGATATCAATTCTCGAAGTTGGAGAAAATTACACAGGTGTGCCAGTTACTTTTTGTGCTTCACTGCATAAAAGCGGCTCATGATATGTAAATGAAAATGGTAAAGTAAATGAAAAGATGATGCTTTTTTTCCCGAAAGTTTGAGGCGCGTCTCGCGAAACCAGTGCCATCTGTCCTCGGCATTCGTTCCAAGCTGAGATGCCTTGCAAGCTATCCAGCTGCGATTAGCAAGTTCAAACGCGTACCGCAAAGCAATTTATTTAAAAGTTGGTTGGCGATCTTTTTGTTTGATTAGTCGAGTATGCATTTTTGGCTTCTCTTGCCAGTAGTGCCCGCTGCTTCGAGTAATATACCTCGATGACTACAATTGCGCTCTCTGTTACAGGCGATATTTCAAGATTCTGCATGTTCTAGAAGAAAGCACACCGTATAAATAACACCCCAGGTTCAGTAACAATCCTTTTGCACTGCAGGGAATTAGTGGCGAAAATTTTTATTACAAAGATAAGACAGACGCTGTGCAGAAATTACAGAACAACGCGTAATACAGAATACTTGAAGTGATTTGAAGTGAACACAAATTGGAGTAGTTTACTAAACACATGGCAGTAGAGTTGCCCTTTGGTGAATAATTTCTTCTTTTAGCCTTTACGTATGATTTAGTTTGCAAGTTCTTGTTCTTGGTTAATAGCGTGTCTAAGGAAAATGTTGACACCTAGAGCTTCTGTCGGCGACTCTTTTCACAAGAAATGCGAATGCATCAAAAGTCATAGAACATTACAAACACGAAACATGCACGTAATAAAATTGTACGGGGCGTTTTCCTAAATGCGTTTGAAATTTCTTAAAAAAATAGGAACGGTGAGATGTTGAAATGATTTTCTCTTGATTGCTTTTACCACAGGGGTATACATTGGAAAACGACCTAGTGTACTTATAAAACAAGCAGTTATGCAAATTACGCACATCATTTTTTAAACCAGAAGAGCCAGGTGACTGGTCCCAATGGAAGATTTGAAGAGCGCCACCAGATGAGCTCGTAACATGCTACGGAATTCAAAAAAAAAAAAAAACTTGATGCCGGTAATTGTACAGAGTAATCAATTCCGGCGAATTTCAGGCACAAAACGAAACCAACAGCCAACGATTGCAAGTGTTACGCCTAGTAAATGCCCATAAGTGACGTCACTGGTTGCACCCCAACATCGGGCAAGCATGGAGCGAGTGAGGTCGTGGTGTGATGAGAAATGCTCACTTGATCCCGGCCTACCGGTGAGGCACAATCAGTGACGTCACCCATGCACATGTACAATGCTCCTGACTGTTCTGCTCTTTGACTGCTCGATTTTGTTTTTCCTTGTGAAATTGATAGGAACTCATTACGTGGCAAAGATTAGCAGCGTCAATTTTTTTTTAGTTATGAAAACGGAAACGATTATGAGCTCCTCAGGTGGTACGCATCAAGTCGTCGATTCGAATCAGCCGCAAATCAATTTTGAGGAAAAGGTTTATAGTCTAATAGGCATATTTATTTGTCTAACTACTGCATGGAGTTATTTTGAAGCGTATGTCTCTGCAGTAAGATGTATCAAGAGGAAATAATTTAATTATCTTGCCTTCACCATATTTAAGCAATTTGAAACACATTTAGTGGAATTTCGGTATAAACACAACCAGCACTCGTATCAAGAAATGTCATAATCTGAAAAGAAGCACAGATTGAAATATCGCATGCGCTTTGTTGTTTACAGTGTTGTGTCAAATATATACGTGATAAAAATATTCAGGCTTTCAATGCTTCTTGTAGCCTCCGGATATATTGGTGCTTTCAAACAGAGTGTAAAGGTGGCTGAATGCATGCCTTCACTTTCCCGAATCGATACCACGCTGCCGGACAAACTCCGTTTTTCGTCCCCCTACTTCTTCTGGGGAATTGGTGAAGGAGCCCGTCCGGTTTCCTTATATAATGAAGTTTTTCTACTACTACTACTACTACTACTACTACTACTACTACCACTACTATTACTACTACTAATACTAGCACTACTACTAATACTACGCACTGCAACCGGCCGTTGCATCTTTAGTGATGATGCATTTATCCGAGTAACAGCACAGAAGACCGAGCAAGTGGGAACTAGTGAAGATACGTCACGACGCCCTCCTCCCGCGTCACCAACTTCTGCGTTATGACGCCACGACACATACACAGCCTGATGCCGAAACTGGCTCGTAGGCAGTCTCAAAAAATAAATTCTGGGTGGCTTGACAGCTTAAGGCAACAGCTTAAGGCATAAGGTAGGCTGTAGTAGGGGACTCTAGATTCATTTCGACCACCTGGGGTTCTTTAATCCGCACCTGAATCTAAGTACAGGACCGTTATTTCTTGAATTTCGTCGCCACCGAAAAGTGACCGCCGTGACCGGAATCGAACCCGTGACCTGGATCTCAGAGTCGGCGTACGGCGGGTCCGCTTTAAAACGAGGCTGCTTTAGTAAGTGGGGAACTATAAAACCCCACTCGCCCGCAAGAACGTCGTGCAGCCTAGTGTTACTAACCCTTTCCGTGTGACCGCCTACGAATGCATGACAGTTGCGGCAAACTACATTGCCTCAAGTGGACACTAGTTCAAGAGACTATTAGCTGAATCTGATCTGTCCTAGCCAGATTTTATTACTCTAAAAAGGCTGAAGGTGTTATTGCAATGCCAGCTATATGCTCCCCTATAAAACCTCCAAATCAGCCCTGGTCATTGCATTGTGTTCCCACCAATATCTCCTTTGGCACATTCAAGCATAAACCAAACCAACAGCAGTAGCGGTAAACTCTATCGCAGCATACACTTTTTAACCTAATATCTGTGCTGGACGTAATATTGGATGTTGTGCTTAGTATAATCAGATGACTGGGTGTCGTTGATAAGAAAAGTGTGCCGGTGTTAACGTTTGGCCGAGGCAGATGTTTAGATGTTAACAAAGCCCGAGAACAAGTTGATGCTGCTGGTAAACTTTATTGAAAGGGGGAAGGGTAAAGGGGGACGTGGCTGACGGTTCGGTCTCAAGTAAGGCGCTGGGCCTGCTTGGCCTTCTCCGCCCAGTCCACCAGTTCAAGCTGTCGGTCGAAGTCCCCAGAACTGAGCCAGGCTGTCCAGTCAGTCTCGCTGCTGACGGGGGGGAGTGAGGGTGAGAAATGGGAGCGAGGTGCATTCCCACATTATGTGCGTGAGTGTCCCTGTTTGCGAACAGAGCCTACTTTGGTCGCTTTCCTTGCCCCCTGTGATTTTTTTAATGTAGTTACCGACCGCGCAAATAGAGATGCAACGAAAAATATTTTGACGTTAAGAGACAGTAAGAGAGCGCTGGTGGAACACAGGACAAACGAGGATAGCCTATATTCTAGTTGTCATTAAGCGAAAAGAAAAATGTGGAAGACGTTTAAGCTTCGCCTTTAAGAGTGGAACGCGATAGCATTCAAAGATACCTGACTGCTTCTCACGTTTCCCGGCAACTGGAGTGAATGTAACCCTAATGTTTACCGGGAAACGCTGGCCACGAACGCTATGCAGGAAGGCGGGCTTTCTGGTAGAAACGCGGCCTCTTACGTGGGCCGCAATGCGGCGGAGGCGAGCGCCAGCTGGAGCTATTGCAAGGAACCGGGCGCGCCGCTCCGTGGCCTCCGAGATACTCGCTCACCGGCGCGCACAAGTGACGGACACCATGGCCGGTCTATGAATGGTAGAAACGCTGGAAGAGGAGTTTTTTAATTTTCATGTAACATAATTATGTTTTCTCGTATAGTCAAATTACAATCCGACGCTATCATGTGTGTAGGTTGTTTGTATTTTTCTACGTATTTTAGCTTGAGAAATTCAATTAGTTCAGTAGCTTCCTTGCGCCACATGAAAGGCCTGGGTAGGGGTGAGTGGAAAACCTTTTTGCTGAAACGACGTCCGACACCGGATTTTCTGCGACATGGTGCTTTTAACGCTGTCCCCACCCAGTCAGCCCGGGTTGTGGGGGAGAACCGGGGTCAATGTATCGGATGATGCTGGGTTTATGAGTACATGAACGCTCATGGACGCGGTGCCCTCAAAGGTGCCAAGTCCTCTTCCCATCTGACAACGGTTCGCGCTAAAAACGAGGACACCTGAGCACTCTGATCAGTTGTGAATACGAAAGCGATAATGTCCAACTGAACGCCGCTGAACGGTCCTTCGAGTTATGAACTCCTCGCGCTCAAGCGAACTCGTTGGGAGGCATGACCAACGTGCCTGGCACGTTTTTATTTGGCCTTACCTAGGCGCAGTTACAACGCAGTCGAGAGCTTGTGTTGTCAAAGAACGCGCGGATAACGCAGGCTTGCGAGGACGACGTGACGTCGCATGCGATGCCCTCTCCCCTCACGCAACTCCTGGCGCGTTATCGTGGCAGCAGGTGGTCCCTTTCGCCCTCTCTGCTCCGTCGAGGCGCTCACGTGACGCGGCGTCACAGCCAATGGGAATTTAGGTGCCGTTTTTCGCTTCTCCAGACGACAGACGCCGGGCTTTTTCGCTCAATTTGCCAGTTGATGCGAAAGCATATATAAGTGGAGCCGGGCAGGCGCATGTAATGCGCAGGGTAGATAAGCGGCGGGCCATTAGAGTTACAGAATGGGCGCCAAGGTAAGGGAAGCACAGTCGAGGACGGCAAAAATAAACGAAGTGGGGCGATGAAATGGGGAAATTTGCAGGCGCAAGTTGGAATCAGCTGGAGCAAGGCATGGACAATTAGAGGTCGCAGGAAAAAGAGGCCTTCGTCCTGCGGTGGACACGAAAATAGGCTGCTGCTGATTATCTTCAGATGGCGCACGTTGCAGGGGAGACTTCTCATCGGCACAGGTGATGGCTTCATCAAGCTCGAGACTATGACCTCACCAGCGAAACCGCGTGTCCGCCAAGCTACCGCTGAGGGTGCGCAGCTTCGTGAGACTATACTCCGTCTCAGAAATCATTTGCAGCATTGCGGAAGCGGCAGGACCCCTTAACCAATAGGAAGGCCAAATGCCCCTTCACCGCCCCCCCCCCCCCCAATATCTGTTCATCCGCGCCGTCTCGTCTGCTCACCACCACAGTAATTCACGGCATACGGAATGCATACGCAAAGGTCCTAACATCAGACGGGCCGGCGTATAACGTATCATGTACCAAGCGAAAAACAAAACCCTCTAATCGTGCCATTAGAGGGTTGTGTTTTTCGCTTGGTACATGATACGTTATACGCCGAAAACAAAATCCTGTAATCCTGCCATTAGATAGATAGATAGATAGATAGATAGATAGATAGATAGATAGATAGATAGATAGATAGATAGATAGATAGATAGATAGATAGATAGATAGATAGATAGATAGATAGATAGATAGATAGATAGATAGATAGATAGATAGATAGATAGATAGATAGATAGATAGATAGATAGATAGATAGATAGATAGATAGATAGATGCCATTATGGACAGTTAAGCCCGGAACTATGTTCCACTGCGCAAGGATATTTACCTCTGTGCTCCTGGTACGTCCGGCAGGGCTGAAGATCAATTTTTGTGATGAAGTATATAGAAACGCGATGCCAACGTGTCGCCGCATTTGTAGTGACCGAACTGGCCGCGCAACAACAACAGCCGAGCAGACGACCGAGACGACACGTCACGATGTTCTGCTACCGCGTGACCTCCGCGTCATGACACGGACTCTGCGTCATTAAATTCGGTGTAGCATTTGCCATGACACTTATGTCGCCTGCGAAACGACGTCAAAACGTGCTCGTGGCGAAAGCTATTGTAATGAATTTATCCGGGTGCTCAGAATCTCGCGGATTTATATTTCTCCGAGGTATCGAGACCCAGAATTTCACCTTCAGTTAAAAAATACAGAAAATTTCAAAATGTGTTGCCAGTATTACTTCAAATATGGCCGTGCGCCACTGTGCTTAGGGTATTTCGACGATGAGAAACTATTTGCATTTATTTTAGCTCTGTGCGCGTGTGATTTCGGTATGTACGCTCAGCTCGATCTGACAGTGCAAACACTCTTAACCTCGGGCTCCTGCAAGCGCGCCGTAAAAAAAAAAAAAAAAAGAAACGCGTTTTCGCCTTGTGTACTCACTACCGCAAGCTGTTCTCAGCAAGTGCACATGTATAAGCTGGCCTATAGAGTGACTGGCTTAGGGGTTGACTAACCCCACGAAAGCAAGCAGAAAAAGAAACACTCGGACGGTGTAGGCAGTTAGCTCGATGATAACGCTTCTGTGCTCGCTTAACTTGGAAGATTGTCGGGAGTCGGTGCCGGACAGGCAAGCTCGGAGGTCTAAACCAGCTGACGCCTATTGCGTTACAACGTCACGTATTGTGCACAGCAGCGTCGTTCGTTGTGGACGCGTAATTAACTGGTTGGTTAATCTTAGTTGCATTCGCTTCGGTTGTTCGATATCTTGCGCAAGTCGCCGCAAACGCTTGCAGCATCGAAAATGGCAAAGTGCGAACATACGTCTGAAAAAAGAGAGTGTTAGTGCCATCGGCACTGTCGTTTTGCATCACTGAGAAATGTCACGTCGTAAACTGAGAAACTAAAAAAACAGATACTCGATAAACGAGCAGTGGAAAGAAACAATAAACTAGTTTATATAGATGAAATATTCTCAAATAACTGGATTTTCGTAGATTTTGCGGTAATACAGGTGGATATTAGGAGAAAAGTGACGGCCATAGTTCAATTTCTTGAATATCGCGCTGAAATATCACAACAGGTAAGTCAGTTAGACGTCACGGATTTCAAAGTACTTTCTTTCGCATACAGGTGGTTGTGGCTCATTAAGTGTTATTGAAATTCTAAGTTCGATGTTTGTCTCTTGTAGAACACAATGTATAGTCCCTTTCTACCAATAAGGTCAAGGTCAACTAGGCCCCAGACGAGACCGTCAAAACCCATGACTTCACAGGAATTTCAAGGCGGCGTGGACACCCGTCTGTCGTTGTTGCACCTGTTCTGGCTTACGAAGTGTCTTCTCTCGGTATTAGTAACATTCTTACTTTTTTGTATTGTGGAAGTGTAACTTACTAACGCAGCTGAAGTGATTTTATCTATTTAGAATCAAGAGTAAGAGCGGAAAATCAGCAGACTTTACCGATGAAACTCTGAACATATCTATGGCGACAGCAGAAGGCTTTTCGGCGCGGACGGTGTAATTTCGTTCGTAAACAACGTATCTGCCATAATTGCCTAGGCAGCGGAATAACAACGCGTAAACCTTCAGGCACTGCAAAGCTCTTGCCCTACGGTACGTCTTTCTATGTTAACACACACATGTTTCGAGATAATTTCAATCAGGCCGTGTGCAGCAACGCAAGCTACAATAGCTTATCAATAGGTAGAACCCTGCAGCTGGTGCCAGTTTTGCTGTACAGTTGCTTGACAAATTAATTTTGGTATAAAGTCAACAATAAAGCTATATTCATATAAGTTCGATGCTTGTGCATGTTCCTTTCATCTGAACACATCAAGAAGATGTACCTATGGTAAACTATTGAACAAAATAATTTTTTTTTGTTCTAACTCGGCTGTCAAATGCATGACCGATAATTCTCTGGGTTGATCGTGAACACATTTCTGCTACAGCGAAGATAGTGGTTCTATGGTCGTTGTTCTGTATTAGTCAAGGTTCCACAGTAGTTCTATTTCAAACACGCTCCTCCAATAAAAACGCTCTGCACCCGCTCAGCACCTCTGAAAGAGAGCCTACCCTGCGGGAGTCTGCTCAGAGCCTGATGACTTAGCTCCGTTAATATAAATTCTAGGCTAATTGGAAAACAAAAGCTAGTTGTATCAAGCTAAAGTGCTAGCAGTGGCACCAAGATCACGCATGAAATTTGCACCAGGCCGTCGGGTTTCGTCTTGATACCACGGACACAAAGACCGATCTGTGCGGTGAAAACAGTTGTTTTAAACACACGAAAACGCTCGACGCCGGACAAAAGGCGAAACCAATTGGCTGGCGCATCTATGCAAATTGTGTCCGGGTTTCACGGCGTAGATGCAATATTGTAATTCCTGTGTTGTAACACCTACTACAGTGAACTGTAGCGCGGATAAAAGTTTTGCGTTGGGAGACGGGCGCGGCCAGAAATTGAATTCGCGTGAAATCACGTGACGTTCCCATCGGCACCTTTGTATCGGCGGTGAACGTCCGAGCACCACGAAAAGAGCGAAGCAGTTGTAAATAAAGAGATGAAACCGCACGAACAAACGGGAATTCCTGTAGCCTCCGAAATGCATGCGGCACCGTAACGGATTCCGCATAGTCCTCGTGGCGCAGAATTTTCCCCGCAATATTTGCTAAGAGCGAATGTCACAAATGAGCGGTATATTTCGGAGCATCGTACAGTACATGAATTCTGCCTGTTTAGAATCTTTCAATAATTGTAGTTGTAGTTCAAGTTGTAGTTGAATCGTGATATCGCTTTCTTTTATTGGTGAGTTAAGGAATAGCAAAACTCTTTTGCTTGAGTTTTTTTTTAAAAGTTCTGCAAGCTTGAATTAGTTTTCTGTCTGTCTGTCTGTCTGTCTGTCTGTCTGTCTGTCTGTCTGTCTGTCTGTCTGTCTGTCTGTCTGTCTGTCTGTCTGTCTGTCTGTCTGTCTGTCTGTCTGTCTGTCTGTCTGTCTGTCTGTCTGTCTGTCTGTCTGTCTGTCTGTCTGTCTGTCTGTCTGTCTGTCTGTCTGTCTGTCTGTCTGTCTGTCTGTCTGTCTGTCTGTCTGTCTGTCTGTCTGTCTGTCTGTCTGTCTGTCTGTCTGTCTGTCTGTCTGTCTGTCTGTCTGTCTGTCTGTCTGTCTGTCTGTCTGTCTGTCTGTCTGTCTGTCTGTCTGTCTGTCTGTCTGTCTGTCTGTCTGTCTGTCTGTCTGTCTGTCTGTCTGTCTGTCTGTCTGTCTGTCTGTCTGTCTGTCTGTCTGTCTGTCTGTCTGTCTGTCTGTCTGTCTGTCTGTCTGTCTGTCTGTCTGTCTGTCTGTCTGTCTGTCTGTCTGTCTGTCTGTCTGTCTGTCTGTCTGTCTGTCTGTCTGTCTGTCTGTCTGTCTGTCTGTCTGTCTGTCTGTCTGTCTGTCTGTCTGTCTGTCTGTCTGTCTGTCTGTCTGTCTGTCTGTCTGTCTGTCTGTCTGTCTGTCTGTCTGTCTGTCTGTCTGTCTGTCTGTCTGTCTGTCTGTCTGTCTGTCTGTCTGTCTGTCTGTCTGTCTGTCTGTCTGTCTGTCTGTCTGTCTGTCTGTCTGTCTGCAAATTTGAAAACACTTTTATAAAATATTGATGGCCTAAATTGAAATATTTTCCTACGGTCACTATATTTTAACCTTCTTTTTCCTTTTCAATCCAAGAAGCCAAATCGAATTCGGTGCAAGGAATGCTGTAATCAGACCATGGTCTTATCATGTAAAACCCAAGAATTAAGCATATAATTAAAGAATGCCGAGCTAAACGAATTTTCCGTTCACATGTATTTAGATACAGAAGCCTTCCGAGGCAAAGCTTCCCTCTAATGTTACTTCGCGTCACCGCACATAGTGTAAACGCATTCAATGTGACGTTACCATCGCCACAAGACCATTGACCCGTCCCCCACGCGACAAGAAAAAGTGTTGGCGCCACCGACAATGTTTTCTGGCGTACTCTTTCGCAATAATCGGTCTGGAACACTAATGCATGGAGTAATATTGCGCTAGATAGGATATGGTTTCTTCACACTTCGTACGAAACTGCAACTTACTCGTTTTTTGTAGTTTTTTGGGGGATTTGTGCCAAGGGACCAAGAGCAAACAACTATTGAGGTTCTACGTGCCAAACGTAATTGGGTTCAGCGTTGCTTAAAAATAGACGAGCTTCTTGTGACCTTTTTCTGGACCGCCCGGCTCTCCGTGGACGTGTTAACCGGGGTCCGCGGCAGTATCGTCGGGGCGGTGCATACTTGGTGGTGCGCGACTGTGTCTTTCAATTTCTTGCGCTTGCGCAGCCAAGGGCCAAGGAGACGCAGTCTTGTGGCCGACTGCGTTACCCAAGTTCATTTTGCCGGAAAAGGATGATTCTACACTTATAGGCCGGCCTACAGTAATATACGCCCGCATTGGTGCGCTTGAAAATCTAAGGGAAAACTTGGTGCAGTTTAGCGGCAGCAACGCCATCTTTTGGGGAGTTCTCGAACTCGCTCCAATGGGTTACGTTCGCACTGTTTTGAGTCAAAATTGAGTAGTGTTGTTGTGGTGTTGTTATTGTTGTTCATTGAATGACGTGGATCTAAGATTGAGTAGTGTTGTTGTGGTAATTGTTATTGTTGTTCATTGAATGACGTGTATCCCTCTACTCTAAATCGACCAATTTAGGGAACCTTTAGGGAATTGGCTACCATTTCATGTTGAAAGTGGGAATCTCACACCTCTAAATCGGTGCACCTCGAGGCTTATCACGTCATCTGCCTTGAGTGTGGTTCTTTTTTGTAACAACGCTGCGTTCCCGGTAGCTTCAGGTTCAGGTCAAGAACAACATGCGGTTATTAGCGGGACATAGCCGTCATGACTGAAAAGTAGCTAGTGCAAAGTGTTTTAATAAAGGAAATTGGTACGCAATATTGATGGCGAACATTCGTTAGGGACAAGATAAAACCCGGGGGCTGTAAAATTAGTTCACTAACGACATGCCGAACGTAAACGTCCATATTTATACGCACTTTCCTTATACGAACAAATCAGTACATGCAGTGCTATGACAGCCCACAAGGAGAACAGAACATTGTTAACACACGCAATTCAGTGACAGCGCACACATTAAGAAACGCTCAAGTTCTTTACGTCACGTTGATGTCATTAATGCGGCAGTTTGAACGCGAAATGAAAAAAAGTGCATATAGTTAAGTAAAGGCTTCATTTTCTCCTCCAGCCAACTGCATTCTTCATACCAACATGGGAGAGATGTAGTCTATCAATGTCCTGATTTAAGGTGTCTCTGCAGTGACTCTGGAAACTTGCTACACGACCATGTCATGTTGCGTTTGGAATAGCACGGCTCTTATTAAAATCAGCAGGACGATGAACTGCACGGCGGAAATTATAGCTAACCCTAACTTCGCCGTTTCTATGGAAACTCAGAATTCCAGTGAAATTCCGAGCACCATGTGATACATGAACGCAGTTGACAAAAACCCAATGTAAAAGAGAGATAAAATGATAGAGAAAGGATTTTTAATCAAATCAGAGGATGTCTGCTTCGCGGCTCACCTAAGCTGTTACTACTATATGCAGTTGAACGTAATGACTTATACGAAATGTGGTAACCAGAACACGTTACCGAGCAACACAGAACATAGGAAGTGAGGCTGAATGACGTCACTATGGTCGAGGAAGCCGCGAAGTTGCCGCGCCAGTTTGAAGAGACGTTCTATGATATCCTTAGCACACCTTGAAGCCTTCGACGACGCTGCAGCGCTATAGGGCATAAGGCGCAGACGACATTAATTTTAGCAGATGTTGGCTTAGTCGTCTGCCGCTGCACTGCCTTCTGCAATGCACCCCAACGAGTGATGTCGCGGGCTAAGCGGCTTAGTCGTCTGCTGCTGTACCACCTTCTGCAATGCACCCCAAGGAGTGATGTCGCGGGCTAAGCCTCGATATAGTGTCTTACGCTATAAAAAATGCGCACTGTGTTGTTTTCAGACGAAACGAAGCGCGCGGCCTCGGCTAGACCCGATGAATAATTTCGTACAGAACCTCGATGTCGCGAGCTCGGCGAGAAATGTGCATGAGAGCGACAGCAGGCGTCCATACTGCAAATAATGTACACCGTAACACATGCGCAAGGCAAGCTTCAGTGGCTGTTTACCTCAGCGAGCGCCCTGCTTTCTTTTTGAACCTATGAGCCCCATTATTTTGTATATCTGAACTTTTCCATTTTCAGTAGTTAAGCTGTTTCATCGTTAATTAAGATTTTAAGACAATTCTGGGGTTTTACCTTTAAAAGACACAATCTCATTACGAGACACGCTGTATGGTGGAGAGACGGAAAAGGAGGGGGGTGCTCTGAATTGATTGATTCCTGAAAATAAAACACTGAGTGACTTACTGATTTTGATCACATGGGGTTGCACCTAAGTCTAACCCCACGAGTGTTTTTTTTGCATTTCCCCCCATAAAACGTGGCCGCCGAGGTCCCACCTGTGACCTCGAGCTCAGCAGCACAATGCCATAGCAACTAAGCTACCGCGGTGGGTGCTTTTCATCGTGCTCTTTCCTTCGAGACTAAAACAAGCGCGGTTGTCTCTTACGGGTTCGATAATGTCGAATAACTAATTCCCCAGTTCAAAACGCACTGAATAGCCGATTAGTGTTCGCAATTTCGAACATTCGTCCACTTTAAGAGTAATGATTAGGCTAAATGATACATCTCTCCAGGACTGCATTGACGGCCCTCACCCTGTTCTCCGTTCATATTGATTACCCTTTCCACCTTCCTTTTTGATTGTTCTGAGCTGCGCTGCAAACCTAACAAAAGTCATGACGTACCCGCTCGCCCAAACTGCTACGCTTTTGGCACTGCATATATACCGCGACGAGTGGCACCCAGGCGAACGGATGTTGTTCTTTGGAGCCCCGGCAGCGAAGTCCACGCATGATTGATTTACGGAATCGGAAAGGAAAAAGCTAGCTCCGATTGGCTGTGCTCGTTTCACGACAGCCTGCGGAAATGGGTTGTCACGTGAGCGCGCGCTGTCACGCTCTCGTGTGCTGCGTAATGTCATCGCGACACGTGCCGTTCGCTTTGTTCGTCGTCCGCAGTGCGCGTCGGGATGAATCGTTGGGACTTGTGCAAGTAGCATATGCATATACGCTCGTAAATAGGAAGCCAACGGGCAATGAAGGCAAATAAGGCGTACGCGGCTATAGAATAATTTACTCCCTCAAAGTGAAAAAAACGAAAGGTGAAACTCAATCTACGCACTCTAAACACAGTTGCACCATTTGGGGTGTATGTATTTGTCACACAACGATAATCGGAATTTGTATTGCCCGCATTTCCTTTCTTTGACGCTAATTTGCGAAACTAGCGAGATGCGAAAAACGCCCTTGTCCCGTGCATTGGGGGCACGTTGAAGTTCCCCTGGTAGTCAGAATTAATCCCGAGTCCTCCCCCCTACCACGTGACTCATATTGAAAGCGTGGTTGTGATACGTAAAAGCCCCGGAATTCATTTCACATTTGTTTTGGTTACATTTCAATTGTGTGTTTTTTTTACAGCGCACGCATACATAGGGAAATAAAGGACAGGGTGATAGCGAAAGGGCGCTGACTATATACCGACGAATTCTACTTTCATAACAAGTGAGTTATGTCACTGTCCTGAAAAGTTTCGTCAATTTATAGGGGAGCGTGAACACCGGCATCTTGAGCCAGCGCAAGGCAATGCAGCGCGCACATGAGAAAGTAGCGATGGAAAGCGCAAGCGCACAGAGCGTCCTGGTGCCCCAGTGCTCGTCTGTAAAGTCCCCTAAACTTCGTAGAGTAGCGACACGCTTTGAAGAATGCCGCCTCCTCCTCGCGCGCTCTGGTCGACGCCGCGTCGCTATTGGCCTAATAGCATCACGTGGGCCCTCGCGCAGTGCGTCAGCGCCATTTTTGCTCGAGAAGCGTCTATGGAGTGGCGAGGAGCGCATGTTGGCGCCGTTGCTACGCTCGAGCAGCGTAGGCGGCGCCACGGGCGAGGAGGGAGCGTGAAAGAGAGGAGGAACGAGGAGGAGTGAAGGCGGAGGAGGAGAATGTCGCTACTTTGCGACGAAGTTGAAGGGGCTTTGCTCTTCTGCTAGGCCACTCTGACAAATGCGATGCAACCCTTCTTGCATATATATATATATATATATATATATATATATATATATATATATATATATATATATATATATATATATATATATACCGGCCTACGTATATCGCTTGCAACCGCTTATCGTTGCCAATGTGCGCGCAGAAACACGCGTTTCTGTTTGCCCTGGAGGCAGATAAGCGGCAGGGCCTGTGTAAAGCTTGCCGGAATAGCCTGGCACACCACGCTTGGACAAGGGAATGTGCGCATGCGCGCGCCATCGCCACTTTCATGGCTGCGCTCTGCGATACGGCGCTGACCGCGCATGTGAGGTTATTAACCTCTTGGAGAGCTGCACACCGCCGAAAAAAAAATATCAAAGAGCGATCGTTATAACACATCAACTTTCATCTTTCAAGAACGCGCCCACAATCACCTCGAAACGCGGCGAGGTGTACGAATTTGCGTTTCGAGGGCGCAGCGGGACCTACACTGAAGCACACATCTCTAAGCTTACTTATAATTTCGTATTCGATAATTTCGCTCGTTTGCTGGGCCCCACGCTTTGCCAGCGCCCTGCATTAGTTTCACATTGTTCCTTCTCCTCTCTCATTTTTCGTACCTATTTTTCCGTCAAACAGCACAAGGTTGCTAAACTGATATACTATCTGGTTAACCAGGTTGTCTTTCGTTTGCTCTCTCTCTCTCTCTTTCGCTTTGCAAGATAGCACTTCTATACTCTTTGCCTATCCGGTATTTCAATAGAGTATTTCAACGCCTTGCGTCATCCTAATATAACACTCTCTGATGGGTCAGTGTGCACAGCGCACACTATCAAAATCAGCCCTTACCAAACTCGACCGTGCTTCGACGCCTGCACGCAATCTTAAAGGCGAAGTTTTTCTTTGCGAACACGGCCAAACTTTCCTGACTCTGACTGCTGGGTACTGCTGCTGTCTGGCCGAATAGCTTACGCTTAAAAAAGAGAACATTGGATCACGTGCCCGATGGTGGGATGGAACCGCAATCCCTCAGCACAGCATCCCGGTGCTCCATAACCAGTAGGCAACACTCGCAAGTATAATTTCATCCTGCCAACAGCCGCATTTCATAATTTATTTCATAATTTATTTCATAATTTATTCATTGGTAAAAATACAGAAAAGGGATGCCCCATAGTCGAAGATGGTATCGGCACCTCCTGGTAAAGGTACTTATGATGGTATACAATGCTTAAAGCAACAGTAGCACTGATGAGCGCTAAGAGTAATATGAAAACATGTTTATAGCCTGTGAGTGATAAGGACACTTGTTAACAGCATGACAGTATAAAAAGACAGAATAAAGTTAGAAAATAAAAACGCACAATATGAGTAATTGTTTATTACGAATGCTTTTAGTTCTCGCTCCAGTTTTCGTCGCGCCAAAGACGCAGGAAGGAAATGGTTGAATGTACAGCATTTGATTTACCGCTTCACGAATGCTTTGCTTCCGATAGATTCCGAGGATGTGCATCAAATCTGCACAATGTCCTTTCTTTATTTTTTTGAATTTCTTGCTCACACACACGCACACGCACGCACGCGCGCACACACACGCACATGCACACATTTACACACACACACATTTACACACACACACACATTTACACACACACACACATTTACACACACACACACACATTTACACACACACACACATTTACACACACACACATTTACACACACACACATTTACACACACACACATTTACACACACATACACATATACATTTACACACATATACACATATACATTTACACACATATACACATATACATTTACACACATATACACACCCTTACACACATATACATTTACACACATATACACACACATACACACAAACATATGCACACACACACATTTACACACACACACAGACACACACACACAAACGCAATAAGAGAGACCGCAACGCTCATTTCCGTCTCGAATCGGTGCGTGGCTTTCACGGCGAGCTCTCGCCGGGCAAATTGAAATGAAAGCGAGTCAACCGCGATGGCGTCGATCAGCCATTGTTAGGGGTTCTGGTGAGAGAGAGAGAGAGTGGGCGTTGAAAAGGGTTGGGAAGAGGGGGGAGGGTGGTAGTGAGAGGAGGAGCGTGGGCTGCATCCAAGCGTCGCGCGCCGATTTTGAACCCGGCCGACCTTGCAGCTCTAGCACAGAGAAGAGAAGCACACGTGTCACATGACCGGGACAAAGGCCTGGGGACCGATTTCGAGCCAGGCATGGGCCTGAGAGAGCGCATCCCACTCTATCGCCTCATTCAAACAGCTCGGAGCAAGTTGGGTGCAGTGGGAAGAATGGCACAGTTTCTTACTACGTCACTTATTATGCTATTGAATCTCCGTCGGAATGGTGGGTAGTTCCAATTGTAATGTGTGGTGGAACAGAAGCGAGGAGGTTGCGTACTACGTGATCAGTTGGGCACAGTGGCAAGAACGGGACAGTTTCTTACTACGTCACTTATTATACTATTGAATCTCCGTCGGAATGGTGGGTAATGCCATTGGGCATGGTGGAACAGGAGCCAGGAGGTTACGTACTACATAACGCCTGCAATCTACAAAAAAAAGATGAAAGTGTCAACTAAGTGTTCACGCTAAAGAAGAGAAGGTCCAGGTACACTCAACCGCAAGTGTTTGCGGACCACGGGATCTCAAAAAGCGTTGAATCTCCGAGCAGCCTGCAACAGTAGTTAGTAAAACCGAACGTGAAGATGTTGTTCCCGTTTACTGACAGAGGGCGTAAATACAAGTACTAGGCTGCTTTGTGAGACTGCGCAGATATTCAGCTTTTTCTTAGATTTCGTGTTCCGTGAAATTTTGTTCCTGAGTGTGCATGGTAGTTCAAATGATTCTAAGATTAAGTATTGGTTATATCTCCCCATTCTGTCTCTCTCTTTCTCTCTGTCGTGCTAATTATCCACTCATTTCGTATCCTATTCGTATCGTGTTTCGCGCGCAATTACTTCGGCCTTGCCTTCTTTAGTGTCGACACCAGGTTGACTTTTTTCTCCTCGAAGTGGTTACGATATACCCAGATCCCGGATACGCCAAACCCGTTTGAAGTTAACCACCGTATAGTCCGGCAGGTATCCAACTCTTTTCGTGTGCAGCTGTCTCGAATCCAAAAAAATATTCACATAAAATTCACGAGAAGAAATGATTTCCATGTGCTAGAGCTATGATATGCTAATAATATATGGGGTTTTACGTGCCAAAACCACTTTCTGATTATGAGGCATGCCGTAGTGGGGGACTCGGGAAACTTTGACCACCTGGGGTTCTTTAACGTGCACCTAAATCTAAGTACACGGGTGTTTTCGCATTTCGCCCCCATCGAAATGCGGCTGCCGTGGCCGGGATTCGATCCCGCGACCTAGTGCTCAGCAGCCTAACACCATAGCCACTGAGCAACCGCGGGGGGTCTATGATATGCTGAGGATATATAAACGTATTAGGAATCTCGGCCAAGGCCTTTTACGTATTGGCCCAATTGACACGAACAAAGGAGGGGCCTCGGAGAAGCCTCCGTTGCTGTCCCAACGCAAATGATATCGTTTCACGGAGCAAGCCGAACATGCTAACCCTAATTCATACCCAATTCTCGTTGTAGAACATCTTAATCTTAAACTAATATCTTAATATCGTTCCGTATCGGATCCCTAGACTAAGTGTGCCATATCTGCAAAAAAACTTCCACTCATTGTAACTTACGTTGGGCAAGTTTTATAGTGTACTATGTTGGGAAGCGACCACTCTTTTCTTCGGAGGGTAAGCTATACGCGGAGGGAGATTTGGATGACATTCACGCTTGACAGGGCCGACTGGTATGTCCTAACGCCAATTGCCACCGCTGTATCTGCGCGCTTACTTCTTGTGCGATACTCGCGGTTTGCGCCGCTCGCTTCTTCGCGAACAACAACAACAACAACAACAACAACAACGACAACAAACGGCCCGACCCGAGTTAGGAAATGGCTGTGGCAGAGAGTAGTATTTGTTTTGTATGGACAACGTGAAGAGGCCCACGAAACTCGGATGCAACTGCCAGTCTGACTACTCGTTTGTACAAACGCCAGCAGAGACACCCGGCCAGACAGACAAACACACAAACACGCAGCCACGCACAAGCGAAAGGAAGATCGCATTGAGGCCTAAGCACAAAGACGCACACGCCGCAGTGACAACTCGGCGTCGCTGATGGAAGGGCGGCCGACGCAATGTCTGGTCGATTTCTCTACCATAGACCCACGTCTAAGCATCCTGCGATATATATCGCCCTGTGCCTTCCTCGCATCATTTCACATCTGTCAACAAATCCTTCCTTTTTTCCCCCAGAGACTTCCGAACTTTTATTCCTGAACCTTCTCTCTTTATTTATGTGTTGAAAAGCCGGGGCATCTCTTGTTCACTGAAATATCACTAAAATGTATTCTCTTCTTACCAAAGAGTACTTATACCACTGATTCTCGAGTCGGGAAGCTTATTTTGGAAAGTCGCTTTTTATTGGGATAGCAATTATACGGGCACTCCAGGCGCATTTATGCCGTCTGCGTCTATGTGGGGTTCCGTATAAAGTCCGAGGGCGATAAAGTCGTAGCCGCCCGCCGCGTGCTGTACGTGCGAGCGGAAGTATGCGAGGGTGAGCCGGTGAACGCGACTCAATCTCGCGGGCGCAGCGGCGGAAAGCGGGGAGGAAGCGCGCCGCCTTCCGTCGCGCGCAATGCTTCGCGACGAGGGTAGGGTGGGGGGCGTGTTTTAACAGATGGGCTCTCCCGCCGCCTTCCGTCGCGCGCAATGCTTCGCGACGAGGGTAGGGTAGGGTGGGGGGCGTGTTGTACTTCGGGCGGCCGTGTGCGCCTGCCCGGGCCGCTGTATCTTGAAAGCCATCTGCGAAGAGGACGAAGTCCACCGTGCGCTGTGTTTTCGGGCTTTAGTTCGCGTTGACGCGAGCGGCAGCACGAAGGTCAGTTCGCTCGCTGCTGCTGCCGCGTTTCCTTACTGCGGCGTTTTGACAGCGAGTTTCCGCGGTCATCGAGGGAGATGTGTTCACGTTTGCTTGTGAGCACGTGACCCTATGCGCGTTAATTTAGTTAGCATGCCTATGTTTAAAAGTGTATACGGCCGATAAAACTGCTATCTTTACTTCGTATAGCTGTCCACTCATTTGCTATCGCAACCAATGCTCCTCCTTTCGAGCAAAACTACGGTTTATTTCCTTTCATCATTGATTGATTTGATGACTGAATGATGCACTGTTTGAATCAATGCTCGGTTAAATGGCAGATCTGTTGAGTTGAGCATGCTTAAAGCAGTGCCTTGGCTATACGAGAGGTGCTGTAGTGAAGGGCTCTGGACCCACGCCGGCAACCCGGAGTTCTGCACCGTACTCCTGAATCTAAGAGCAGAGGAACTTTCATATTCCTAGACTAAAGTGCATATGTCCAATAAACGCGAGTTGGGTAAAACTTATTCCGGACTCCTTCAACATGGGCTCTTTTCAATCACTGCTGGCGACCCGCCGTGGTTGCTCAGTGGCTATGGTGTTAGGCTGCTGAGCACGAGGTCGCGGGATCGAATCCCGGCCACGGCGGCCGCATTTCGATGGGGGCGAAATGCGAAAACACCCGTGTACTTAGATTTAGGTGCACGTTAAAGAACCCCAGGTGGTCGAAATTTCCGGAGTCCTCCACTACGGCGTGCCTCATAATCGGAAAGTGGTTTTGGCACGTAAAACCCCATAATTTAATTTAATCACTGCTGGCGAGCTGCTTGCACGCAACTATTCCAACGAACCGTCAGCCGGCCACGGAGGCTGCATCCGCCAACGGCGCGCGTCGCATCGTCATCCACTGCTGCGTGTCAATGGCGCGTGGAGCCACGTATTCGGGTGCGATACGGAACGGCGTCGGCGATGGGCTCTCCCGCGGCGCTGGCACCGCGCTTGGAGCTGCGGCTCTGGGTGGGCGATACAGGGACTGGCTGCGATTGCTGCGCCTACGACGAGGAGTCCCGGCCTGCGCTGTTGCTCTCATTAACAGCGCGCGCTTTGTCGTACCGCGTCAATGAAAAGGCAACGATCCTCCGGAACTGTACAGTGCAGGTGCACTGGAGAACTTTACTGGGAGGAGCTGCGCATGTACATAACTTTCGTATAGCCGTGTGCTGTAGTGACGGCCCACTTCACAATGAAAGTGAATGACTGCTTGTTGTGTGTGTGTGTGTGTGTGTGTGCGTGTGCGCATGTGTGTGTGTGAGAGAGAGATGTTCTGCTTCCCACGTGCTTCTCCGAAAGGGGCGAAAGGGAAAACACCGGCAGTTTTGTTGAAGGACGAAGCACTGACAGCTATACCAAAGTATACTAGACTAAGGCTTGTAGCTTTATGGGTAGTATAAATTGCAGTAAACATTAATCCTCTAACCGAGCAAGCATGCTGTCACGCGTCCAGGAACAAACGTGAAGAGATTTCACGCCATGACCGCCAGAACTCGTGCTGGCAACGCTGGCGTGATAAAAAAAAAAGCACCGGCAGCAGGGAGAATGCGAGCTATACTAAAGTGAACGTTCCCTGCTGCCACTCCCTTCGGCGTTTCATTTGTGCCGCACCTCCAAATGTCAGCAGACCGCGTGACTCCTAGCTCTGTTCTCGGCTCGCTCTCGCGTGCTCACTTTTCGACCTGGCAACCGCGGTAGACCACGTGGCTCAAAGCTCACGGTGCGCGGGTCGCGTATACGCTCGGCCACTCGGGCACGACGGACTTGTTAGCCCGGACCGTACAATCACATTCGCACCCGGCACAGCACGTTGGCATAGACGGCGTGAAGCTTCTCGCATGCTGGTATGGGTGCTATTGCAATAGAATAGCAAATGTAAGGACAGTAGAGAGAGAGAGAGCAATAACAGGCAATGCTTCTCAGTTTTTCACATGAACGCTAGAAGCCTCAGGAACAAATTTGACGAAGTTAACATGCTTCTTGACTCTCTGCACTATAGTTTCAATGTCTTGGCTTTTACAGAAACCTGGTTCAGTTCTAATGATTTTATTCCCGAACTTGAAGGTTACAGCTGTGTGTCTATTTCGCGATGTAAACGAAGAGGTGGTGGCGTTGCATTCTATTTTCGCAATGACGTATTGTACAACGAGTTAAAAGAGTACAGTATGGTTAACGATGATTGCGAATCACTTGTGGTTGAGTGTGACGGCCTGCTTCTTGCTGTCCTGTACCGTCCACCTGCAGGCAGTGTGAATATTTTTTTGCAAACTGTTGAAAAGATCCTGGAGCACAGCTTGTTGTTGAAAGTGCCCGTGTTACTCACTGGTGACTTTAATATTGACCTCCTTCTTGAAAACTCTCATAAATGTGATCTACTAGATGTTATTCACTCTTATGGCTGTCGGAATTTATTCGAAGCGCCAACAAGAATTAATGTCGAAACAAGTACACTGTTAGACTTGTGTATAACGAACCATTTAAGCGATGAAATGGTCTCGGGCATAATATCTAGCGGCATCAGTGACCATTTACCAATCTTTTGCATTATACCGCGCCCTACTCATCGTAGTGTTTCGCGGAAGGGGAAAGAAGCCAGAGCACGTAGAAAAATAAGTGACAATAACATTATGAAGTTCCAAGAGCTTGTAACTAACACCGATTGGAGTGTAATAGAGAGAGAAAAAAATGTTGACCAGGCTTACAGTAAGTTTATAGCACTCTTTAAAGAAATTTATGACACTTGTTTCCCACTAGAAATGCGCAAAACGCACCGAAAAATTAGAAAGCCTTGGGTCTCCTATGAACTATATAAAGAAATTGAACGCCGTAAAAAGTTATTTGAAACATTCATTAAATCGAAAGATCCACGCGTCCTGCAAGCTTACAAGCAGCTTCGAAATAAAACAAACTCTAAAATGAAGAAGGCTAAACGTGAGTACTATCAGAATAAGTTTACTGCGGCTGCAAACAATCCTTCACTGCTTTGGAGAACATTTCGAGAATTATTGGCGGGCAACAAAGCGAACTGTCCTCAGTCAATAGTTATCGACGGGATACCATTATCAGGGGAATGCCTAGCCAACAAATTTAACTCGCATTTCCAGGTTTCTGCTGCGCAGTGTAGCGATGCTCCTGTAGGCCGATGTGAAGCATACAAAGGATGTTCTGATATGCCCACCATATTCCTGTACCCAACAAGCCCAGCCGAGATAGCAGACGTCATATCTACACTAAACAATAACTGCGCATGCGGAGCGGACGAAATAAGTACAAAGCCTATAAAGAGTGTAGCGCAAGTTATATGTCACCTGCTTTCGCATATCTGCAACCTCGTCTTATCGACTGGTGAATTTCCCGTGCTCATGAAAATTGCGAGAGTAGTGGCACTGCATAAGGGGGGTGCGTTAGATAACCTCAATAATTTCAGACCCATTTCAGTTCTTCCTATCTTTTCTAAAATCCCTGAACGCATTTTAAATAAAAGAATAGTTGGGCACTTGACAAAAAACAAAGCAATAGTACCAGCACAATTCGGGTTTCAGAAACAAAAGTCTACTGAGCAAGCGCTTTTGCATGCGAAAGACCAGTTAATTAAGAACTTTGAAAAACAGACTTACACTATTGGAGTATTTTTAGATTTCCGAAAGGCTTTTGACTCTATTAATCACGATATTTTGCTCCGAAAGTTACCCTGGTATGGCATAAGAGGTGTAGCATATACTTTAATCAAGAACTATCTCAGCTCCCGTAAGCAGTTTGTTTGCCTAAATGATTCTAAGTCCCAACTTCTTGATTTAAACTGCGGTGTTCCTCAGGGCTCAATCCTAGGCCCAACTCTGTTTCTTCTCTATATCAATGATATTGTCAACATCCCAAACACACAGTGCATAACTTTGTATGCAGATGACACCAGCGTTTTCTTCTCTGATCACAACATTCAAGAAGCATTTACCGCAGCCAATAGATGGATGGGGGACCTCAACTGTTGGCTAAATTCAAATAAAATATAACTGAACTGCGAAAAAACAAAGTACGTCATATTTAGACCTAAAGGAAAGCAGCTGACGGGTCACTACGAGTTAAATTTTGGGGGGCGCATTATAGAAAATACGAAGTGCGTAAAATTTTTAGGCGTATGGTTTAACGAAAACCTGTATTGGTCCATTCATGTGGAGACCCTCAGAGCCGACATTCGTAGAGCGACGGGAATGATTAACATGTTAAAGCATCTTATTCCAATGAATTTAAAGAAACAGCTATATTACACACTAATACACTCTCGTCTACACTATTCCCTTCTGGTCTGGGGAACTACTACCAAAACTAACCTTATGTCACTATATAGGCTGCAAAAAAGAGCCGTAAGGGCAGTTTGTAACCTACCTGTTCTTGCACACACTAAACCGTTTTTTGATAAGCTTGGCATACTCCATATAGATCGCCTATTTTTGCACAAGCTATCGCTCGAGGCGTTCCGTCTCCGTCAAGCTGATCACATACAATTTAATCAGACCTTCGCCACCAAGGAAACTCCGTATAATCTCAGACATGACCCAATCTCTATACCGCTTACTCGCACGAACTACGGGAAACAGGCCTTACACTTTCAAATATCAACCTTACTAAACAATAATCCCACAATCCTGGAACAATTACAAACCTTGACTTCAAGCTTGAGGTTCAAGAAATCTGTTAAAACGTATTTTCTTCACTACTTTATTGTATAACTTCCTTATGTACCACAATATCATTGTTTTGTTTTCCTTGTTAACATGTACTGATAGAGATTCGAATTGTTAATCGCTTTTGATATGTTATCATATTTCGAAAATTGTAACTTGTTGTGCTGTTGTTTGCTTCAGAGTGTCAACATGCTTTGGGTGCTGCAGCCTTTGTCAGGCAAGAATACTGCCTTTTGCTGCAACACCTGAGACAGCTGTATGTCTCAAACAACAAATAAATGAAAAAAAAAATGAAATGAAATGATAAATGAAAGGTAGGGAGGTTAACCAGGACTGAGCCCGGCTGGCTGCCCTACACTGGGGAAAGGGAAACGGGGACGGAAAGATTAAAGAAAGAAGAGAAAGTCCACCGCGGATATCGTTCAGTCACTCAGTCCAGATTGCAGACGCTGACTCAATCCTGTATCTTTCAAATATCGCAGCAGCGCTTTTGTGGCCATTTGTAGCTGCGATATGCCAGGCCATGGTCCCAATATCTTGTTCAAGGTGAACGGTTTTCTATCTAACAAGATCTCTGCACAGCTTTCTTCAGGACAGGAGATGTAGATGACGGTAAGGGGGTGAACATGATGACGAAACAAATGCGTGATATCACAAACACGTAGAAGCAACGTGTCACGCGGCACTAACGATGGCTGACCGGCAGGTAGCTATAGCGAGGCAGGCAGGCAACGAACCTGGAAGACAATTCTTTGTTGGATGAACCTGCACCTTTACGCTACGTCGTGATTCTATATACCGTGAACTTCATGAGCGCTTTGATTCTGACTGCTCAGGCCTCGCCTCACGGGCTGAAGCCTGCCGCGCGTTTTTCATCACATTGGGCCCACTTGCAGATTGACCGAATTTAGTAACGGCAACGCGTATTATATATAGCCTTCGTCGCACTTTCACCGTAACGGTATCCTTCGCCTCTCATCCGAGAGGCGAGCTGCGCAGCTACACGCCTCCGTCAATATTTATCCAACCTTCCCGGACGCCATTCAAGCGTGGCTCTCCTTGTCTCTTTACCGATCTCAAGCAGCCCCAAGTGACAAGGCAGCCACGTGATGCTCGTTTATACGAAGGGCGTTACTGGCAGCTATTCTTCTTTTTGCCTTCGAGACATACCGTATTTCTTCAACCTAGGCCTATAATTCTTTTTTTTAGTGACGTGATTTGTGAAACTGCTAGGTCGGCTTAGATTTTAAGATTTTATCTGGAGCCCCCGGAGAATGGCACACCACTAATGCTATCGCCAAAAATATTGTATCTTAGCCATTGCAATCCGAAGCCGCACAGCGCTGCAGCTCACTTTAACGGTAAACGCCATTTCGACCGCATGAAATGCGTGCTGTGCCGGCAGAGTCGCTGTGTTTTCGTTTCATTTTTTTTTTCAATGATTACTTGCTTCCAGGCACTGACGCACCGGCACTGAGCATGCGGTGTCATTTCATTTCATTTATTTTTCCCTTAAAGGCCCGAAGGCATTACATAAGGGGGGAGCAAAATCAAGGTCAAAGAGAAAGAATAAATTGACAAAAGAGAACAAAAAAAAAAGAGTATGTAACATTTAAATGTTCTTGTCACGCGTATACAATGCAAAGTAAAATTCACGGGATTGAAACACGAGAAAAAAAAGGGGGAGGGTCCTTCAGTAGAGCAAGTGAGCTGGAGAAAGAGCGTAGCTGACGCTAAACTGGTTAATAAATGTAATTTGCTTTACGTGGTTGTTGACGTATTGGCCGATTTGCGCTCCA
The DNA here is from genome assembly GCF_038994185.2 of Dermacentor albipictus. NCBI lineage: Eukaryota > Metazoa > Arthropoda > Arachnida > Ixodida > Ixodidae > Dermacentor > Dermacentor albipictus. The sequence continues at coordinate 11,911,300 of NC_091830.1, read as the reverse complement.
GAAAAGCAATCGCTTTATTTTCTCACCTGCCGGATGCTCCGGGTCCACTCACACGCTCCTGAAACGTAAGCCCCATTTAGCGAGTGAGAAGGTGTCGCAAACACGTTCCACGAACATTGCGGAGCACGCGTGGAAACGAGATTGAAAGAGTGCCAAACATCGAGGCCGTCCTAGATACGAGTAAATGCGGTATACGCACATAGCTAACACGTCGAGCCATGCACGGGCTCGAGTCGTCGCGCCGACAAGAGAGCGAGGGGGGGGGGGAGGGAGGGTCCTTCAGGCGGCTTCGACAAGTGTCAGAAGCCCGCGGACGCAATCGAAACTGCTCTTGGGACAGACACGCAATGACGCAGTACATCTCTGTGTACACTCGCGTCATTGTACAGCGTCGCAGCAAGCATCAGCGCAACGCCGCCGCTGCCGCGGTCCGGGCCCGCAAGGTGCCGGGAGGTGGTGAAGCGACGCCAACGTTCTCCACGCGTGCCCGGCGGGGCGACGTCGCTCAAGCGCGAAGTTTGGAGGGCGTCGCGCGAGCGCTGTCGAAATCCGAGCCAAGCCGAGCTGGCGAACGGCTCGCCAGCGCCGCCTAGCGACAGCGGTGACAGCGGCGCGCAGCGAATAGCAACACAACCTCGGCCGTAACACTGCATGCCAGCGATCGCTGCAATGCGCACAATAAATCCCCTCCTCCCGCACGAGGGCAAGTACGCTGGCAGGCTATAGTTTGTTTCACATGTTTACGTAATCTATATTGCTTACATTGTCGGGTTACGTAGGCGCAGGATCTGCTATGTTTTATGCCGGTTTTGTGGCGGTGGTATCGTATGCACCCTTTGGATTCAAAAAGGGGTTTCGGAAATTGCTTTTGCAGACGGCAATAGGGCCCCGGAGGGGTGTCACGATTGCCATTTGTTCGCAACGTGCTGTGCCTGCCTATACGGCGTCAGCGGGTGCGAGTTGTACGCGTTGTGCTGCAGATACGGTGCGAATAATAAAAAACAGACAGGAATATAGCCGTCTAGACTTGAGAGCCGATGGGGGTAGCCGATATTAAAGGCAAGTAATGGAGGTTGAACAGGGCAGGTGATGCGTAACGGAGACCACCAGAGAGAGAGAGAGAGAGAGAAACTTTACTGACACACGATTTACGTGCAGTGGTCGGATACCCTTTAGTCCAAGGCCCCGCTCGCCTCGGCCGCCAGCTTGACCTGTCGTATGAAGGACTGTTGTCCCGCCAGGTGTGAACTGGTTAGCTGTGCCTCCCATTGCTCGATTGTGTGGTGTGTTTTATCGAACGGGTGTGATTCACAGTCCCAAGTAATGTGTTGTAGTGTTGATATGCCGCCGCACCAGGGGCATTCGGGCCTGTAGCGAGTGGGGAGCATGGTATTCTGTAATTTAGGGTGGGGGAATACCCCAGTCTGAATTTTGCGCCAGCTGGCGGCTTCCTCTCCACTGAGTTGTGGGTGAGGGGGAGGTATTTTTTTCTGGTTGCGCGCTGATGAGCGAGAATCTGCAGAAGTGCGTTCCAAGGGAAATGAAGCGCAGTCGAGAATGGCTGAGAACTGTGTTGCTTGTTGGAATAGGGAAATTTGCGGGCATAAGATAGCGTCAGCTGGCACGAGAGAGAGGTAATTTAACACCGCCTTCGTCCCGCAGTGGACATATTGCTACGGAATAGTATTACCGATGATGAAGAGGCGAGCAGTAAGAAGACGACGACGACGATTGGAGGCTGGAGCGGGCTGTTGCCTCTTGGCCAAGTGCGGCGTATTACGTTGTAAATATACTTGTATATAGCTTTTCATCTGCGCCTTCTTACGTAACATATCTGGTGGAGGTGGACGTTCCCTGTACCTCGTCACGGAGCTATGAAATGATGATGATGCTGAGTCTCTACTGAGCCAGACTGGCTCAGTGGCTATGCCGTTACGTTTCCGCGCATGATCGAGGTCACGCAGGTTCGATTTCCGGCTGCGGCGGCCGCATTCCTACGGTAGTTGAACGCAACGAACGTTCGCGTACCCAGATTTGGCGACGAGTTACCGCATAATGTGCAAGAGGTGGAATTCCGGGAAATCCCTCTAATCGTTCGCGGACATCTCGGGTAATCTATCCTGCACACACTACCGATTAGACCGCTTAACCTTTCCGCCACTCATGGGCAAATCCCCGCGTAGGTGTGAAGTTCTGTGGCGATAGCTGCGGACTCGCACCTTTCCGTCCCCTTACCTCCTCCACCGCATTCATCCCGCCATTTACCGGTCTACCTCTTGTAAATTCTGTGTCTCTCCCAAAGCAGACTTAAACCACATCATGTGGGGGTGCCCTAAGCACCCCCTTTCCTCAAGCAATTAATATCTAGTGAGGAGCAGTGGGAGGCTGCCTTGCGCAGCTCCAGGCCCGATCTTCAGGAGGCCATCCTGGAGTGGGCTGAGAGGATAAAGGGGGCCTACTTCAAGTAGTTCCTCCCCCACTCTCTATTCCATTGCCCCCTTCCCTTTAAAGAGGGATAAATAAAGTTTTTCATCATCATCATCATCATCATCATCATCCTGCTGGTAGCTCAGTGGCCATGGTGTTGCACTGCTGAACACGACTAGGTCAGTGGTTCGGCCTCGGCTGCGGCATTCCGACGGGTGCGTAATGTAAAATAAGAAGAAAAAAAATGGCTGTGGCTTAGCTAAGGTTAAGCCCAGGATGCGAAGCATACTAGCCTTTATTTTAGTTGTTGAACCACTGTTTAGCTTGGTTAACTGCTGTTGCTTGGCTATATTTGGTTCGGCTAGACGAAGAAACAACTCATGCGTTAAGGCCAGAATACATGGAGCGAACTTTCACGACGAAGTTCGGGCGGCAGAAAATCTGCCGCGGCGCGACTCCGTATGTTCATCGGGCTGCGCTACATGGAGCGAAGACACGGCGGCCGCCGCCGGCGAGCCGCTGCGTTGTTATCAGTGTGGCTAGACGAGGCAAAAGCGCTGTAGTGAAACACATGACAAAAAAAAAACGCCGCCGGGCGTCGAACGCCGACTATTCGTCGCATATTCGCTCCATGTATTCTGGCCTTTACTCTGCTTCGCCTTGGACGCCCCGCATCGGACGCGGTGAGCGTCGAGCAACGCAGCGTTCGGCGCGGCAACGAAATGTGCGCCTGAGCAAGCGACGCACGCCTGAGCCTTAGAAACAGCTCGTTTCTAAGGCAACACCGCATTCACTAGAGGCGCTTTTGTACCGCTTTGAAGCATCGTACTCGTGGCTCAGTGGTAGCGTCTCAGTCTCACACTCCGGAGACCCTGGTTCGATTCCCACCCAGCCCATCTTGCAAGAGTTGAGCCAAAGCCACTTCTCCTCTGTCGTGACGTCACGGTGTCACGTGGTATTCAAGGCGACACCGCCGCGCCTGAGGAGCTGGGTTGAGCCCTCGTAATATGCTTCGCATAAAAAAAGTGCTCGTAAGGCGTACGTGAATTGCGTTCGCACTAAAGAACCCAAAGTGGCGAAAATCACCCCGGAGCCCCCACTACGCTGCGTCTCACAACGAGATTATGGTTTTGGCACGCGAAATCTCAAAATTGAATACAATGTTGTTGTTTTTACATTTCAGTTCTGGTAGCCCGGACTTAAAAGGACGTTACTGGCTTTTGTTGTTGGCAACACGTGCCTATCACCTTGAAACCGGGTTGCTCTCTCATACTGAAAAGTTAATTGACATCAAACGGTGCTGCTCTTTCATGCCGAAAAAAAGAAATTGGTAAGAGTATGGAACATGCAGACGAGTTACGCGAAATCTCATTCATAGAGCGAATCCAGCATTCCGCAGCTTGGCGTGTCTATAGTTTTGCCCATTACACGGGAGCACATTCCAGAGCTTTGGAAGCTGCTACCGCGTTCAAGAATCACGGATGCAGTCAGTGAAGTCGAGGAATACAGATAGTAAGATCGCGTTCTGTCGCCACAGCGGAAGCTTGACGAAAGCATAGCCGCGAATAGTGAAAGCAATTTGATCTCGCGTCCCAATATTGCACTCGGAGTAACATGAAAGCTTGAAGCTAGGCCAACTTTTATAGTTCCCATTAAACTATCTGACACTCTCTCTAGCTATTGCCTACCTCTATCCTGAGGACATCGCTACTAGGTTTTGTCGAAATTTAGCGACGGCTTCCTCAGAGTAACCGCAACAGATTTCGAAGGTTATGCTTTTCGATTCCGCGCGCGCCGGAAACGATTGAAACAGCCGGAAACACGTCATTGTCGCCACGTTTGGACATCACAGAGGCCGACATGCGCCGCGCTTCTTTCAAAGGGCCGCGCACATCTGGCGCGGCGCGTTTGAGAGATACAACGTAGTTGGGTCGAAAACTTTCTGGCGTGCGCAGCATCAACCTTAACATGCTGATATGCACAAAAGTAATTTTAAATGTCAATTAGAACCGTTCACGTTGACCATGTCGAGTGCTTAATTGCAGGAGCTCATCTCGCGCGTGACGTGTCTACAGTGGTTGTCATTGAGCAACTTCCACTTGTGGGCGGTGGCCACGTGACCTCGCGGTGTCGACGCGAGGTCGGCCGTCAAGATCACGAGACGCAGTCACGTGAATGCAAAAGTAAGAAACGTAGAACTCCTACTATTCTCTTGAGACGAAGGTCAAGGAGTTTGCTCAACCACCTGAGCTCTCTGCATGAAACAAGCCAGCAAAAAAAGAGAAGAAAAGGGACAGAAAGCGATAGTGCTGCGTCCTAAGAAGCAAAAACCTGTCCGGTAGCCGTGAAATTAATGCTTCTGATGGTCATAACTCTTCATTCTCAGTGTCCACCCCCGTCGACTATCAGTTTCATCATTTTCAAACATAAACCATCACTGATATAAGCCAAAATATTCTCGTTAACATGAGGTTCGGGGCAGCGGTACTACATGTCATGCGTTTATTCATTTCGTTGCCACCAGTTATCGTGGAAACCGACACTTTTTGCGAGAGTTTGTCACCGACAACGGAGAATGAATGGGTAGTATATACTTAAGGTACGATCAGATGACTCAGTTATTCAGGATCAAAAGTGAAGGCGAGGAACCGCTTTAGGACGGCAAACCAGTGTTCGTATGTTTAGACAAATGAAGGACGCTGTTTTCTGGACAAATGGACAAACGGACTTTTTGTCCACTTACAAGGAGCTGCTGGTGTGACCATGTGTCCGTGCCATCTGATCAAGCAATTTTTTTCCAGAACTGTAAGGGGTCGTTTGACAATAAGAACTGACCTTAAGAGGTGTCGTGTCAAAGGGATCTTGTTGGGTTTGAGGAGGAATAAAAGGTACCATGATGAAGTAAGGTGAAACACCACAGTACAAGAGTGAAATTTCTTCTCAGAAAGCCGCGTGAGCGTTGCGAAAGAGAGTGGCCACACTCTCAAGTAGCTATAATCTGCTTTCCGTTTGGATTTCAGCACAGAGAGAGAGAGAGAGAGAGAGAGAGAGAGAATGCAAAAGAACACCTGCGTTTTTCATTATAACTTATTCCTACGTTTCCTAGCTTTTACATGAGTAACCGAAAAGAAACATAAGCCTCACTATACAGTGGGTAAATCTCCTTTCTACTCTAATTTCAGTATGCCGAAAAAGTGCTTGAGGCAGGACAGATTCCTTTCTATCTTTCATTCCAGGTTAAAAATTTGGAGGACGCCTAAGCTTCGCCTTTAAGAGTGCAACCCGATAACATTTAGAGATCCCTAACTGCTTCTCACATTTCCCGGCAACTGCAGCTTATGTAACCGTAATGTTAACCGGGGAACGCCGGCAGCGACCGCTGTGCACGAAGGTGAGCTTTCTGATAGAAACGCGGCCTCTTGCATGGGCCGCGGATGCACGGAGGCGAGCGCCACCTGGATAGTGTTGTTGCAAGGGACCTAGCGGGCCGCGCCGCTGTGTGAATGTTAGAAACGCTGGAATAGGGGTTTACGTTTGCGTTTCTGCGTAACAAAATTATGCTCTCTCGTATATTCAAATTACAATCCGATGCTATCATGCCTGTAGGTTGTGTTTAGGTTGTACTCTACGATTTTTCTGACGCATCTTACTTTGAGGAATTGACTTAGTTCAGTAGCGCCTCAGCGCCACGTGGAGGGCCTGCGTGGTTGTGATTCGGAATGATTTTTTCGTCAAGCGACGTCCGACGCAAGGCGCCAACGCCGGATTTCTTGCAACGCGGGGCCCTTAACACTATCGTGTTAAAATGTGAAGCCTACGGTATATACGACTCAACCGAGGAGGGTGTATACCGCCTCCGCCCGTGATACCAACGTCTCCATGCAGCACGCATAAAAATAATAGTAAATATAGCACACAAAAAAGATTCGGTTGGAGCAGACAGCATCTTCGTTGGCAGCCATCACGTTACCCGCACGACTGCGGTGACAATAGACAGTTTTAGTTACACGTACATAGCGGCTTCACGTACGCAAACGTGAAAAGCCTACGTACCTTACGTGCACGCCATCTGAAACGCTTTTAGCTACACGTACGCAACGCACGCCAAGAGGGACCCCGTAGCTCCATCTATCGGGAAATGTGAACACGGCGGTAGCCAATTCAATCCTGCCGCCGTGTTTCGATGCGAACCGTCTGCGCGCGCGCGGCCCGCTATCGCTTGTTCGTGATCTTGCGGAACTCCCGCTCCCGCGCGAAGCTGTCTACGTGCGCAAGAAACTCACGCAAAGAATTGAATCTCACGTACGTCCGTGAGACGCGCGCGCGCCCGCTACGTTCCACGCATGCGCACTGCTCACACGTAGAAGCTCTACGTACGCAAAGCCTCTACGTACGTGTAACTAAAACTGTCTATTAGTTCAGTAGCGCCTCTGCGCCACGTGTAGGGCCTGCGTGGTTGTGATTCGGAATGATTTCTTTCGTCAAGCGACGTCCGACGCAAGACGCCAATACCGGATTTCTTGCGACGCGGGGCCCTTAACACTGTCGCGTTAAAATGTGAAGCCTATGATATATACGACTCAAGCGAGGAGATTGTAACCGCCTTCACCCGTGACACCAACGTCTCCATGCAGCACGCATAAGAATAATAGTAAATATAGCAAAAAAAAGATTGAGTTCGAGCATACGGCATCTTCGTTGGCAGCCATCACCTTACCCGCGCGACTGCGGTGACAATGACACCAACGCATACCGTGTTGACGTTATTGCTGCTCGACGCAACGCGAGTATAACACGAGAATGCGCGCCTGCTCCGTTTACCGCTTCCACAACATATTTGTTTTGGTTCGTTTGTTCGTTGCCTCCTGATATCGCGCGCCGCGGTGAATATCTTTTCCGCATCGCGCAACCGGCGACCGCCGTGCGGGCTTACATAATGCAGTGATCGGCGTGCATACCTGGAATAAGAACGCGGATCGAGCGTGCGCTGTGCGAGATGCCGCCAGCCGGAGCAAGGTAAGCAGATTTGACGGACCGAGTTGGAGAGAAGCTCTTGAGCTGGATCGCAGGGCCGTGGCAGCCGCGTTTCGAAGTGCGCTATAGACTCATGTTCTCTCTCTCACTCACTCCCCATTCCCCTGCCCACATTTAGGGTAGCAAACTGGACTCAGTCTGGTTAATCTCTCTGCCTTTCCTTCTTCCTCTCTCTCTCTCTCTCGGAGGAGGAGGCGAAATGTGAAAAATTTCGTGAACTCATATTTAGGTGCACGTTAAAGATCCCCAGGTGATCGAACTTAGCCCGGAGCCCCCCCCCCACGGCGTGCCTCATAACTGGATCGGGGTTTTGGCCGGTAAAGTCCGAGAACACATTTCATTCATTTAATTTCGCAGAAGAGCAATGCGGGAGCACTTCTTCCGTTACCTTACTGTTGACAATATAATTGGTTTTCGGCGCGTGCGCAAAGCCATGAAGATTGCGCCATTTACGATTTCTGTTGTCCACATATGTATACACAACATGTGCCTCTAAGTATGCGTTTTGCGTGCCGAAAGATCAGTTGGGAAGCGTACATCTCTGGGAGCTTTGTTTCTGTGATCGTCCCTATCCCTAATACTCGATACCGATTGACTTCTTTCCGCAATCTGCGCAAGAGAGCCAATCGATGTCGAAAAATGTGATCCCCCTTCGGACTCGAATCGCAATTGAAAACGCACGGCCTGACACCCGTACAATGCGCTGTGATTTACCCACTGTGTGAGACCGCTTAGCCCGAGTTTCCGCATTAGTGAAGCAATTCTCGAGGCTGCCTTAGAACCGGAAGTGATCGCTGTCACGTGACCGCTCGCCAGGAAAAAAAACACGGTCCTCTCTATTGTTGCTGTCAGTTTCCGGCTCCCATCGCACCGCATATAAATCAGCTGCTTCCGGGCCACGTTGTTCGCCCACGCGACCACGCCTGGGTAGCGATCACGCGGCGCCGGGGCATCTTTCCGCCTTGTCTTTATAAGGCTAATGTGAATTCGATAGCCGTGCTCCAGAACCCGGTTACGGCGTTGTCTCGTACGTAACGCGGTGAGAGCTTACGAAAACAGAAATAGGTTTCGGAGTACCGGAAGAATCGACATTGCACAGCTGTCGATGCGATAAGGATATATATATATATATATATATATATATATATATATATATATATATATATATATATATATATATATATATATATATATATATATAAGCGAGTTTTTTCGCAATCAGGAGGTGTAAGCTCTCGGAAAAGGTTCTTGCTGCCATGTTTGCCCAAACGGAAGTAAGCATACGTTGGCCGCAATAAAAAGTCGATGCTCCTCTCTTCAGATTGTTTTCTGTTTGTATGCTAACATACACGGAGCAAAGAAAAGAAGAGGAAGCATTACGTCACCCGACCAATCTTGACAAGCGTACTCTCTGTGAAGCCATTCCCTTAGATATTTCTCTAGAAGCTGAATTCAGCTGAACACGTGACCTCCGAGTATCGGCGCATTGGCCGAGGATGCTTGGTTTCAGAGATGTTTTTTTTTTTATAGTTTTAACCAGCTGCTCTGCCTTTAGAGCGCTGACGGACATGTAGCGCTAAAGCCTAGCGCGCGTTCTGCCACGCACGTGCTGCGATCACGCGCTGGGAAGACTCGTTTGCCTTCGGTCATGCTGCGCAGTGCTCTGTCACGTAGTTATTTCCTTCCTCCGCGCCTTCACAGACTAGAGGCACTGCACTCAGGCCGACCTCTCCACCTTTCTGCCATTAAATATTATCTCTCTCTCTGTCTCTCCTTCACAGACAGTTTTCTGAGCACCTTGGCAGAAGAGAGCCTGCGACTTCTGCCAGAAAATTCCGGTCACGTGTCTCATTAGCTCACAATCCCGAACAAACAAGCAAACAAATAAAAATGCGAACGAATAAACGAATGAACGAATGAACGAAAGGGAGAAGGAAAGAAAGAAAGAAATAAATAACGAAAGAAAGAAAGAAAGGAAAACGTGTTTTCTAGCTGGCTTAACGTGTGACAAGCCCCTTCTTACGTTTTCGAATAACTGAAATGCGTATCGCGCTTCAAGCCCAGACATTTATCAGTTTTTTCTTAAGGGGACACCGATTTTTACATTTGTGATTAACCGCAAAGGAAACCTGCTGAAAACCTTTGGGCTTCAGTTTCGCCTCACATCTGCGGCTGGTCAGTGTGTGTCGTGCCTGCTCTTAGCCTTTCTGATTATCTTTCTTTGGTATTTGATGAAAACCGGGGGTCTGCCAGGGTCTCTCCTTGTAAACAGTAATAAGGTCCAGAGAGAGCCATAGACAGAAGTCGGTATCCGAAGATACCTAGCGGATTTATTTGAAGAAGTGGCAATTTCGCCTCGGCTAGGTTTTGTGTTCGTATAGCAGTTTCTTACTACTTGCCGTATGCCGCTAAGGTAAGACTTCTTTTTTGAAGAAATTTTGTATTTCGGTCCCAAGATACAGTGGAGTGTCTTCCCGCCTGTGGTCCTTGTCCTCCTGCACCCTCCTTTGGCTGGTGGCCACGCTTTCTTTTCGTATGAATCGGCATGAATGTTAACACACTCGCATAGCTGCGGACATTGATAGTTAAGTGCTACCACTAGCTGAACAATCACTATTACTTTTGTTACCGCTACCGATATTGACGCTGCTGTCCCATTACATTTGCTACTACTTTGACTACTGATATTAAAATGAATATTCCACTCCTGGAAATGTCGGTCCATGCGGTCTTCACGCCAGAAGCCGGTAACGTTTTCGCGTTCGGGTTTGTCGTTGGAGCGACTACAATTTTCCGAAGCGTCCCGCCTCCCCATATTTACTTATTGGGCCTTTCCTTTTTTCCCCACTGTTCTTTCCATCATCTGTTCCTCCATACTCTTCCCCAGATGTGGGTCAGCAAACCAGAAGGTGTTTTGGTTAACCTCCCTATTTTTCCCACGCCCGCCATGGGGACGTAGCGGCTTTGGAGCTGCGTTCAGAGCGCGGGATGAAATCCCAACCGCGACGGCCGCATTTCGATGGGGTTAAAATTTTAAACAGACACCCATGTCCTATACATTGGGTGCGCGTTAAAAGACACCAGATTGTCAAAATTAATCTGGAATCTCCCCACTACCCCGTAAAACCTTTAAATTAAATTTTTAGCCTTATCAACTCATTGCTCCCTCTCAAACAATTATTATTCTATCAGAGAAGCAATTAATGTGCCAATTTTTTATTCATTGGCCCCAAAACATCCCTAAGGTCTGAATGCTGGCGCAAGAATGCAGTGACAAAAATATTTTAAAAGAATTGGCAGTGGCTTAGCTCGGCTATGCCAGGATATGCGTAGCGAAAGCCAAGGCACAGCATGGTTAGCCTTGGTTAATCTTGATTGCAAGTCCAGGTTAGTCTGGTTGCCTAGCTACGTTGCGGCGTTTAACCAGTCGTTCGGCGCGCTGTTCGTCTGTTTCCTGGGCGATTCGTTTTCTCTTCATCTCGTTCCGATGTCGATTCCAGGCCTCCTCCTGCTTATCAAAATTGTCGCCGTCCATACTGCCGCCTCAACTGTGGTTGCGGCGCACGCGAGCTCCCCTTTTCGATCCTGCGACATGTTATCAGGCATGCGACTAAGCTGGCGAAGCGAGCGGAGGTGAACGCAACGACGACGTTTCCGGGACAGCGGGCTGTCCAACAGCCAACCTTCTCATGGTGTCGCAGTCAATAAATAAAAACAACAAGCTTCTTCGCAAAACTTTTTTGTGCGCAAACAAACAGGGACGAAGAATAGAAGAAAGAAGAAATAGAAGTCCTTGTCTTTCTTCTATTCTTCGTCCCTGTTTGTTTGCGCACAAAAAAGTCTTAAGATGAATCTGTTCCAACTAGGCCGACTCGCAGTTAAGCTTCTTCGGGGTGATTTCCTTATCCAATGGTGTCGTCGCCAATAAACAAAGAAAGCTACGATCTCGTTCGGGGTAATTTTGTTAACATCGTCGCTTCTGCTACCGACCCTTCGGTCATGCACGTGCGAAGAGGCGCGACTGATTACATAAGTGGGATCCATGTTCCCGTGAAACAACGCAACGACGAGACGTAATGGATTTTCCTTTCCTCTGGGAACAATATTTTCCCAATTGTCGGGAAATCGGCCAAGCCTCGTACACCTACCCCCCTCCCCCTCTTCCCCACCCCTGCCGTTTCTGTGGGTTTCGAGACGAAGCTGATTGTGTCCGACCGTGTATATCGGCAAGGTGCCGCAAGAGCGACTTGCGAAAGCTGTCTTGACCAAACACACCGTTAACAAGTCGTTGCCGAGATTGCCAAAGTATGGAGAACGCTCCTGTGCTTTCGCATTGCGCGAGGAAATCAAGTACGCGTTAATAAAGCTCAGCGACGACGCCCTATTAGCGCGGACAAATGATGGTGACGGAACGAGTAGTGCCGAGGCTACGCTTTGGCTCGGAATCAACCCCGGTGGCGCCTATATTCAAGTGCACGTGAAACATAGAAATAATTTTATGTGAAAACAAGTTGACCGAGTTGAATGAAATGCGCTGCACTTGAGAGAGGATGTTATATTCTAGTGACCATAGCGAGCGGAATTGTGATCAAGGCCTATGCTATATTTATGAAAATTTGCGATAGTTTGTAAGTAAAAAAAAAACAGTGTAGTGCGTAACTCTGCATCAAGAAGAGATATCGCAGTTCCATAAAGTACACATGTTATAATATCTAAATCGAAAAAGAAAGAACTATATATGAGTTTACAGCCGACGTGAAATTGTTACATTGTCTCCAAGGGTTCCGCAAAAGTCCTACTCACCAATTATTGGGGCATTTCAGAGCGGTGCATAATACATCAGTTACACACCGCGTGATCAAATGCGTCCGCTTTAAATGCATTAGGTGCGGTTCACAAAATCATCACATAATTTTTAGTTACTGCTAAGTTGCCGAGCTGTAAACCTAATACTTGAGTTGCGTTTTCTTTTTCGGTTTTGCAATATTCAATTATCTTTAAAGAATGAACGACATAAATTGAATATTTACGGCCTACGGTCACTAGATTTTAACTTTCTCTTCTAAGTACAACAATCACCATCAAAGGTGGTACAATGGCTGCCGAGCAAAAGAAATTCCGTGTTCTCATTTTTCAGGATTTTAGATTGAATCTCACGAGCTGAGGCTAGGGAGAAAAGAATCTTTCCTAAAACTCATATGTATTATAATAAGTTTCTACAGTAAAAAGAAAGCATGGCCGGTCTTATCGTGACAGGCATGTTGGTAAAATCGTGTTGAAAGAGAAAGAGAGAGAGGGGGGACATAAGGAAGGTAGTGTTGTTAACCAGTCAAGAGTCCGGTTGGCTATCCTACGCTAGGGGAAGGGAGAAGAGGAAAAGAGAGAGAGAAGGGAGAGGGAGAGAGGGCATAGAGACGTGTACGGACAGTACTAGAGTCAAAGTCGCTCGTACAAGCCAGACGTTCTCAGACCTGCCGAAGTAGGTCAGTGGCTGCGGCATTGCGCTTCTTAGCCAAAGGTCTCGGGTTCGAGTACGCGATGCGGCCACAGTGGCCGCGCTTCAATTGCGGCGATCGACATACGACAAAATGGCCCATGTACTTATATTTAGGCGGATTTTAAAGAAGTCCATTAAAGGACAGAAAGATGACGGAGTGGATCAGGGAGGAAGGCGATATTCTATAGGTGATGTTAAGAGGAAAAAGAAAATGGAGCCGAGCAGGTAAAGTAATGCGTAGGGCAGATGACAAGCTGTATATTGCTTACGGAATGGGTGCCAAGAGAAGTTACTAGCAGTCGAAGAGGCAGATAATTAGGTGGTGCGATTAATTCGGGAAATTTGCAGGCATAATGTGGATCAGCTGGCACAAGGCAGGGGCGATTGGAGATCGCTGGGAGGGGAGGCTTTCGTCCTGCCAGTGGGCAAATAAAGATAGGATGATGACGATGATACTGATAATGACGCTGCCATAAAAAACTAGAGGTAATTTGTATAGATGCTGCAGCAAGTGATGTTTTGCTCATTTCTGTGGCGTTGCTTGTCGTTGATGATAGTAAATTATTAATCAATAAACGAAGGTATACTGTGAATATATACAGAGGAAGCAATGACTCAACTAAGCAAGTTGTGATAACATTTCCGCCGTCTAAAATGGCCAGAGGGCTGGAAAAATGGTTCCATATCCATGGCCTCATGGCGTCACACTGACGCACCGGCGCTTACATTTCTGCGCGAATGTACACAGGGAGCTTAAGGAGTTCGCCATTGATTTTCTCTAGTAGTAATCGACACTTTTCACAACGACCATAGATGGTCGAAAGAACATCTCATCGGTATAAACTGATTCAGTGTTGCTTCTTAGTGGCTTTCTATGAGCGAATACTCGTCGTGGTGACTCAGTTGATAAACCTACCCTAGATAAACGCACCTTAGATAAACGCTGCCTATAAAACGTACCCTATAGATAAGCATTCCCAGGTAAACATTCACCATATAGGCGCGAGCCCTAGAGCGATAGCAGCCTAGATATAAGTATACCTTCACGCGGATTCTAATGTCGCACTCCAAACCACGGAATCTCGTTACCTTCCCTGTTGGTTTAAAGCCAGCTCTACAGCGGCCGCATTGAGTTACGTCGCGGTTCACGCTCGTTCGAGCGGTCGCGTAACGCGGCCATCGACAGCAGTGGATGCGCGCTTCATTCGGATCAACGAGCGGAAGTTAAGGCGAGGTTCGGTTTAGCGATGCGTACGCGGGCGATGAGCTTTGCACGCGACGAGAGCGGGACGAGTCGTGCGAGCGCGCGTTGTGTGCGTGTGTGCGTGTGTGTGTGTGTGTGTGTGTGTGTGTGTGTGTGTGTGTGTGTTTGTGTGTGTGTGTGTGCATATGATCGCGGATGCGTGATCGTGGCTCCAGTCGGCCGAGAATTGTCAGGACGCCTGCTGCTCCGCGATATAGCGACTATATGGAGCCTAACTGCTCCCGCTTCGTTAAGCCTAACGTGGCGTCCTTGGTGAGGTGCGCTTTCGTCGCAAATGCTAATCAGTTGTTGGGGTTTAGCTTTCCGGAAATGGACACGGTTGGTTATGAAATATAAAAGGACGTAAGTTAGCCCCTCTGCGGAATAGTTTTGGCTTCCTGGGAGTTGTTAATGGGTGCGCCTAAGTCTAAGCACAATGCCGTTTTCGCATTATGCGAACCTATAGGAATGCGGCCGCCTCGGTCGAGAGTCGAACCCGTGTACTTGTGCTCAGCAGCCGTGCTTCGTAGCGCCTGCACCTTTCTGGTGGTGAAACGAGTTTCAGCAAAAGTTTTCGATCACGTGTGTCGCGTGTCATTAACCGTAGCGATTTTGTAGTTGGTATCTACAGTATAATTATTTACTAAATCTGCGAGAAGGACAAGGCCAGCCGAAGGACTCGACCTCTAGTAGAACCCGCCGTGGTTGCTCAGTGGCTATGATGTTGGGCTGCTGAGCACGAGGTCACGGGATCGAATTCCGGCCACGGTGGCCGCATTTCGATGGGGGCGAAATGCGAAAACACCCGTGTGCTTAGATTTAGGTGCATGTTAAAGAACCCCAGGTGGTCAAAATTTCTGGAGTCCTCCACTACGGCGTGCCTCATAATCAGAAAGTGGTTTTCGCACGTAAAGCCCCAAATATTATTATTAACAACGAGAAGTTACGAAGGCATAGGGAAAATTAAACTAGCATTTTACGTAACTGTGTATCGATAAATATTGGACAAGTTTACGATAATCTTCATATTCTTAGCAAAGCGTGTTCTTTCGCGCGTTGTGTTTTGAATCAAGATGGGGGCAACGTATAACAAGTAGCCTTCACTGCAGAAGTTTGCGCTGGTGAAACACTTTCGTGATCGGAACAAATATTGAGCCGTCAAGGCCTCCTGAAAGAACACTCCATTTTTTATAGGTATGAATGCACATTTTGGTGTTCGCCATCATACTTCTAACGGGGATTATTGTTCCCTATAAACAATTTTTCACTTGAAGACGGAGATTACGACCGTACTTTCAAATTGTTTCAGCTTCGTTGGCCTCTAACAGGACCGAATTGGTTAGCCACGTCCTCTTCAAGCACTTCTGTGCGTTTTTTCACTTGGTTGACAAAGGAAATGACTTGGTGGACTATAGCACTTCTATACGCTCTTTAGCTAGACCTTTTCGACATAGACAATGCCCACCAATTTTGGTCGCCTAGACCTCTTGAACCTCTTTCCTTTCACGTACGTACGTTTAAGGAAAGCATCGAACTTGTTTGACAGCAAATGAATTCAAGCTTCTTCGACCTACTTGATCCTTAGGGAAGAGTACTAAGCTTCGCAGACCCCTACTCCTTCAACGCTTCCGTCAGCAATGAAATGACGCTTAGTGCTCCTATTTCAACCTTCTTTCGCTCTTTAGCAATTGTGGTACATTTGGTCGACAACGAATTCTGCATGCTTTGTTGACCTTTTTACCTTTCGCTTGAGAATCACCAGATTCGGTCACCTAACCGATCTGTTCAAGCTCGTTTCACGTTTGCTACCTTTTTTTTGGAAGGGGGGCGAGGAGAGCACCAGGCTTGCTTCGATAAGAAGCCCTTTCAAACTTCTTCGAACTACTAGGTGTTCGGTGAGAGCTGTAAGCATGGCCAACCACAATTTTTTCAAAGCTGTCTTGACTTTTCAAACTTCATCAAAAACGTTCGGCTTGGTTCACAAGTTCTTCAACCTCTTTTAACCTTTTTAATCCTTAACAAAAGTCTTACGCTAGCTCGATCATTACTCTTTCAATGCTCCCTTGACTTGCCGACATTTAGCAAGAGCGTCGGCCTTCGCCGGCCATAACATCTCCAACCTCTTTGAGCATTTCTGATCCTTAGAAAGAGTACTAGTTAGACTTGGTCGGCCGCAGTGTCTTTAATCTGTTTTCACCCTTCTTACTTTTGCACGATCGTAATTAGTTGAGTGACTAACGACCCTTTGAAACATTTTTATTGCTGTTGAACATAAGCAACGGCACCATATTTTCTGTAACAAAAAACGCCTTTTTTCTTGCTAGCTCAACACGCCCCTTCAGCCCGGTCGTCAGGTTTAGAGCCACGTTTGGTTGGTCACAGCATCTTTAATCTGTTTTCACCCTTTCTACTTCTAGCACGATTGTACTAAGTTTAGTGGTTAACGACCCTTTGAAAGAGTTTTCTTCCTGTTGAACATAAGCAATGGCACCAGATTTTCTGAAACAAATAGCGCCTTCTTTCTTGCTGCCTCAGCACACCCCTTCAGCCCGGTCGTCCGTTTTAGAGCGACGCAAATGTCCGAGAACACATTGGCTGCCTTGAGAGGGTCAGAATCTGAAAAAAGGCTTCTTTACAGAGCTCCGCGTAATGTTCTTGGCCTACTGCTCGCACTGGGCTATGCAAACACGGGCTTCGCAATGAACTCTCTGGGTTCCCAGTTGAAGGAGACACAGTGTCCAATGCGTTAGCCAAACAGGGCTCGAGCCGTTAGGCAAACACGGCGTTCGAGGGGAACACCCCGTTGCTCTCGACGCTTGAGACACGAAGCCCGTTTTTGGCGGTTGAAAAAGCTCTGAGTTGAACTCGCACGGGGCTACTTTTAGGAACGTTTATATCGGCGATACTTTCTTTAGGTCTGTTTTGGCTTAGAGCTTATTAGCACGGGGTAAGGATTTTCGCTTTCGTTTCTCATCTCGCTTAAAAATGTTTGCGCAAGTTGTCTGTCTATGGTCACGTCGCAGCGATGGTAGTGGTTAAAGCCGTGCAGTCGGTTTTAGTCAACTTAAGCGTATAATAGAGCGCAGTAAAGAAAGGGACAGAACGCTACCAGCGTTGTCTACTAACGTCACGTGGACGTCGGTTGGAAGCCGACGCTTGCTGTGTGCGCTATGTGCGTTAACTTTAGGGGTTCTTAAGAGGGCACATCGCACGGAGCTAGAGGCCTTCCTCCTGCAGTCGATATAAAAATTGGCTGCTGCTGCTTATGATGATGATGAAAAGGGCACGATACATGGACAAAGACATCCAGACAATCACTGTGACTGTCAATGCTCAGCTCTTTCTCTGTCATATACCGATATCGTTGGGAGAAGTGGCGCTCGCGCGCAAATTTGGTTTGATTTGCTCGATGTCATTGTAGTTAGCGCGATGAAAGAATGGCGCGAATGACAGCGGAGGCCCCATGTTGAGAGCCAGTGTCAGCTAGGTTCGTCAATGGCACGGTGTGGTAATGTGATTTCCTTGGTATACATTGTGGCGCAAAATACATTCCTTGAAAAGGGACAGAAGAAAGGAAGACAGTGAAGCGACAACTGAGGGAGCTTATAGTCTTAAGTGTGACAAGGCGCATCTTCCTGCGCACTATAAAGCCTGTCGTTGTACGCCATGCTTTGAGCAAGTATTTATTCTTGGCAAAAGTAGGGACCAAACTGCAAGGGAATTATTGGAAGCGTTTTATATTAAAAAGAAAGGGTCTGATTGTGTCAGCGATACATCTATCGGATTATATTCCGCAGAAATGTGCTTTATCCAAAGTATGTTATCATGACCATGTTGTTCTGTCACACTCTGGCTCCCCGCGCTTCAGCAGAAGTTGCCTTTCTTCTATCTGTTTTTTCAGGCCGTCATTAAACAGTTGCTAGTTTGGCGCTTCACTCTCTTTCTTTCTTCTGTCCCTTTTCAAGACATGTATTTTGTGCCGCAAGGTATACCTAAAAAACATAAGCACCAACTTGCCCAAGAAGAAGTCACTTTGGTGGTAATGTGAACGCTGTCAAATTTCACCGTGCTGGCATTCTGACCCTAGGCAGACAGAACGTAGCCTCCATGGGAGGCCAGTCCGAGCAGAGAAGGTTGCGAACTTGACGATACGGCGGAATCTGAAATTACCCAGAATAATAGCATCCCCAAGATGTGCACAGTTCAACTTGACTCGGGCGCTGGCTGACAGCGTCGCTGAGCCTGATCTTTCAACTGACGTAACTTGGTGATCCTGTGCGCCGACTCGCCCATGTGCGCTCAGTCCAGCAGACATGAGACAGCCAGCGTCGAACCGTCCGTCCGTCTGTCCGTCACGTCTGCCCGTCCATCCATCCATCGATCGATCCATCCATCCATCCATCCATCCATCCATCCATCCATCCATCCATCCATCCATCCATCCATCCATCCATCCATCCATCCATCCATCCATCCACCCACCTATCCGTCCGTCCGTACCGTCCGTCCATCCGTCCGTCCATCCGTCCATCCACCTATCCATCCATCCACCCACCTATCCGTCCGTCCGTCCGTCCGTCCGTCCGTCCGTCCGTCCGTCCGTCCGTCCGTCCGTCCGTCCATCCATCCATCCATCCATCCATCCATCCATCCATCCATCCATCCACCCACCTATCCATCCATCCATCCATCCACCCACCTATCCGTCCGTCCGTCCGTCCGTCCGTCCGTCCATCCATCCATTAATTAATTAATTAATTAATTAATTAATTAATTAATTAATTAATTAATTAATTAATTAATTAATTAATTACTTCTTCATTTATTTAATTAGTTAATTAACTGATTAAGTGATTAATTAATCCATTCATCCTATGCCTTACCCTACCCTACCCTACCCTACCCTACCCTCACTTCCTACCTTACTTTGAGTTAAGGTGGATTGTCAAGCGGTGTACGTATGCTCTTGAAACTCTCGTGTATATTTATGTAAATGTATAATCGGTGAAAGAGAAGTTTAACGCATTCAGTTCAGACTACCTGCTACTGTGCGTAGAATTCCGGACTAGCCTCAGCGTTTGGTCAAATTAGTTTTAGACATCGCGACTTCGGCATTAACAAAGCGTAATAAAGTCTAGCCGTAAAAAAAAGAAGAGATGAGCGGAGGACGGGCAAACAGAAGTAAAGACACACACGATGCTGAACAGCCTCGTGCGTGCATTCCGCGCTGGGCTCGTTCTGCCATCAATTACCCAGTCGTCTGAGATTGTACCCTTGTCCAAATATTTTTGCTGTAGAATTCAACAAGAGCGTTAAAGATATCCCCCGGCGGTCAAATTAATCCGGAGTTCCTCACTACTGCGCACCTCATAATCAAATCGTGGTTTTGGGCACGTACAACCCCAGAATCGAATCCAAATACAGAATTCACCAGTGATGTACTACTCTTCAGTATAGAGGGCTGGTTGTAGGCGCCAGGCCCCCCAGCACACGGCGTTCTGGCTATTTCAGCTTCCTACGGGATCTGCCGATGCCAGCCGTTTGTGCTGGCTGTATAGAAATAAGTGTACCCGCCGTAGTTGCTCAGTGGCTATGGTGTTGGGCTGCTGAGCACGAGGTCCCGGGATCGAATCCCGGCCACGGCGGCAGCATTTCGTTGGGGGCGAAAGGCGAAGACACCCGTGTGTTTAGATTTAGGTGCACGTTAAAGAACCCCAGGTGGTCGAAATTTTCAGAGTCCTCCACTACGGCGTGCCTCATAATCAGAAAGTGGATTTGGTGCATAAAACCCCATAATTTAATTTAAAGAAAGAAATGTGACGACATTCCGAACAGCCTTAGAGGAGCGAGCCGGTTTCATGGCTCGCTTGAAGCTGATGAGCGAGCTTGCTTATCACGGCAGCGATTCACGGCAGCGTTCAAACGAGTACGGCATGCGCAGTGGTAATCATCATCATCATCATCATCATCATCATCATCATCATCATCATCAGCCTGGCTACGTCCACTGCAGGGCAAAGGCCTCTGCCATACTCCTCCAACTACCCCGGTCATGTACTAATCGGGGCCATGTTGTCCCTGCAAACTTCTTAATCTCATCCGCCCACCTAACTTTCTGCCGCCCTCTGCTACGCTTCCCTTCCCTTGGAATTCCGTGCGTAGTGGTACGTATACGTATATATAGAACGTAAAAACGCTTGCCCCGGTATCAACGCTGCTTAGAGAGCACCGTGAAACGTGTAAGGCTTCCTGGCAGGATACCGTTCCTCGGCGTTGCTGTTCATCAGCATGGAAAGCTTGCGCGTCCGGTGCCCGAATGGGCCAATTGCGCCGACGCGCGCCGGCGGTTTCCGACACAGCTGCGCCGGAACACGGCGGAATCGGTGCGTCCCCACGAAAACCGCGTGGCGCGAACGACCACGTGCGCTGACGTCACTCGGTCCCATTGATGCGAGCGCACGCCCGTTCGGTTTTACGCGCGCGCGTGCTCGCGGTACACGGCACGCCGCGGCACGGGGTTCGAAGGTTCGGCGTCGCGTACGCGCAGAGCGACCGGCGCAAAGCGGTTCGGCGCCAGCAAGTAGGGCGCAACGCCGACGCGTCCGGTTCCGACTGGCCCGCGCATATCCCGGGGGGCCGCCGCCGCTGGCGCCGCGTTTGACCTCGCCGAGAGTACACCGCGTGGCGTTCGTGCCGGAGAGTTTCCTGCAAAAAAAAATAATATAATATGCCACAAGGACGAAGAACGATGGGTGTAACGTTAAGGGATAAGAAAAGAGGAGATTGGGTGAGGGAACAAACGCGAGTTAATGACATTTTAGTTGAAATCAAGAAAAAGAAAGGGACATGGGCCGGACATGTAACGAGGAGGGAAGATAAACGATGGTCATTAAGGGTTACGGACTGGATCCCAAGGGAAGCGAAGCGTAACAGGGGGCGGCAGAAAGTTAGGTGGGCGGATGAGATTAAGTAGTTTGCAGGGACTACATGTCCACAATTAGCACATGAACGGGGTAGTTGAGAAGTATGGTAGAGGCCTTTGCCCTGCAGTGGGCGTAGCCAGGCTGCTGAGCATGATGATGATGAGCCATAGGAATCTCTGGCGCTATAGCGTCTGTGAGTCCGACTCTAGAATTGTCCGACGTACACATGTCCTGGCGCTCTTTGACCTTAGATGCCCTTGCGCGAATAAATTTCAATCATCATCATCAACATCATCATCATCATCATCATCATCATCAGAATTGATCGACGTGGTGGTCATGGGGCGTTGCGCAGCCAAGCGCGAGGTACAGGTATCGATGGTGGTGATGGAGGTGGTGGTCTTGCAGCATGGCGGGGTTAGCCAAACACACGTAGCCGGCAATTATTCTGTGTGCGTTACCGATTACTGTATGCGTCACCAGGCGTCGAAGAGCCCCGTGTCTCGCACGAAGGCAATCAGCAGTCGTTGTGCCCTCTTGCTGATTGCCGCAGGCACTCCTGGGAAAACGACGTCTTCAAAAGTCCTGTGAGAAGGACCACTGTTTCGCACGCCGCGACGACCGCATTTCCCACGCAGTTCCGACAAACGCAAAAAAAAACAAGAAAAAAAGTTGTCGGGGAACGTTCGTTCTGCTGCACGGTAAAGAATGCCAGAGGGTCACATTTATTCCGGCGCCCTCCATTGGTTGACGTGTCCCTCGTAAACGAGTGTGCGGTTTCGGGAACCCCACAACTTATGTCGCCGATTCCGGGCGGTGCAGTCAAGGCTGTATGAGGTGACGACAGCGAACCGCAAATGGAATCAGGGGAAGACGGTCTCTCTTGGATTCCTGAGATCGCCATGCAGACGGCGCTGACATTACAGGAGCTTCATTGAATGACTGTAGCCTCTTGATTGCCGATGACTGCATAGTTACCACGTCATGGCAAATGTTGCGCTACGTTGTAATGTTTTTTTTTTACTACGGATAAACAGATAATACAAGATGTGCTTGCTGTTTTTGTTCAGTGCCAGTAAACGCGCTATATGCATTCCTCTTATCACATTTTTTTAGCGGAAAAGAAGAGAATAAATAAATGGAGCTTGTCTTTTTTTGTTTGACACTTTTTCCCGTTTAAAGAAAAGTTTCCCTTGGTAGTTAAGGAGATAGCGCCAGTTTTTTTTCGCAGAAGTTACAAGAGGGAACATAGCGTTCATATCTATACGGTCGCTGCAAGCATGGCCACTCAGCCAGCACGGGAATGATGGACTATAGCGCACGAATTTGAATGGGCTTCGTCCTTGAGACTTCGAACTGGTTTTCGCAGCGGGAATGATGCTTTGGTGTACCAGATACGAAAAAGCCTGAGCGACTGGCCATCACAAAACGTTATCTTTTTTTGCCTCTGCGCTGCAAAGATGAATCTTGACCGCTGCTCTTCTTTTAAAGACACTTTTTTGTTACTGCACATTAACCTAGGCTCAACACTTTCCAAGTCAACATTTTCACTTAAGCAATGCAGAAGTGTTCGAGTCAATGGCCGAGCGACGAACCAACCGGCTGATAAATTGTCAGTTGGTCACTTTAACAAGTTGATTTCCTAAGCGGTATACAGGTTAAATTTAGCTCCAACAGCAATGTGCTTCGTTCGCATTATTTGGCAACGCATAGAGCTCTATTGAAACTGGGACCAACCCCAGAATTACTTCTGAGTGGACGCACTTTGCGAACTCAGCTTCTCGAGGTCGTATAGTTGATTAGGTAAAATAATCAGTGATTTATCTGGGTAAGTGTTCATTAGAGATTTTGATTTTTCATGCAACTAGTTCCTTCCTGCCTCTTCAAAAGCTTCATCTGAAGGTTCGGAACTGTGTTATCTGATGATGACAATAATGAGTTTATATCAAACATATTATAATGCTAGAGAGCTGAAGTAAGCGCTCTCGAAAACGACAGCTGCGATGGCTTCCGCATTTGGAGCTTCACAAATGCATGGAAGGTAAACAGCTATACCCATACAACAGGCCTACAATCAAAGCATATCCTTCTTTATAAGTAAGCCACATGCAATTAAAAAAATCTATATAAAAATAGTCAAGTCGTTTATTTTAGGCAATTGTTGTCTCTTGTATATTTTGTTTTCCTTTCGCGGTCTAAAAACATAAGCGCTTGACGACTTCCAGTTTCGGCCACTGACGTTGCCCGCTACAGTTAGCGGGCAAGAATGAAGCAATGGCGAGTAGCAGGAGGGCTTTAAAATAAAGCCCACAGATTGGAAATTTTTTTTTTGCTTCACATACGCTAAGTTTACCAAGCCAAGCATGCCGTAAGTTGTACGAAAAATGATATTTATTAGTCTTGACGCGTTGCGCGTCTTTCTTGCCTGTGTAAACGTAAAAAGAGACTCTCCGTACTGCTGAAGAAATGAAAAACGCTCTTTCAGTTCTGGTTCAGTAATACTGATAAGGCTCGTGACCGGAAGTTTGTCGGGGCCACACACTCCCTGCTGTTAATCGCGCGCGAGATCGATAGACATAAACCAGTTGGAACTTGGCGCCAGCCGTGCCTCTCTTTTACATTTAACGCGAGAGCGTTAAGGGCCCCGCGTCGCAAAAACTATGACGTCGGCGTCGGAAGGAGCTTGTCGCGGAATCATTCCGAACCACAACCACGCAGGCCATCGGCATGGCGCAGGGGCGCCACTGAACTAATTCAATTCCTCTAAGTAAGATATGTAATAAAATTCGTAAAGTACAACCTAAGCACAACCTACAGGCATGAGAGCGTCGGACTGTAATTTGAATATACCAGAAAACGTAATTCTGTTACGCGGAAACTCAAACACACACTCCCTTTTCCGAAACCCCTTTCCCGAGCGGTGCGGCCCGCTCGCTTCCTTGCAACACCACCATCGCGCTCGGCTCCGCGCCTCCGCAAGAAAGCTGCGATTGCCAGGAAGCCTGACATGCAGTCAGGGGTCTTTGAAATCTATCGTGTTCCACTCTTATGGGCGAAGCTTAAGCGTCCGCCAAATTTTTTCATGGTGGTTCCTTCCGTCGTTAATCGTACAAATCCTCACCACGTTCCGTCTAATAGAGACGCTTATTTTGCTTACTAAACCATGGGCGTCGTTTGCAGAACGTACAACAAAAGCGCGACGTATAAACCGATTCGGTGGCCACGCGTTCATGGCTCCAAGACCGGACAACAGCGACAGTAACGTCTCCACCACGGGTGGCCAGATAATTCGCGGATGCCAATCCGGATGCCGAAGAAACAACCCGGAACCACGGACGAAAGCGAAGTCAATTTCATTAGCCCAATCAGACGCGGAATAAAAGGAAAAAAAGAAAAAACAAAGGGTCAGCATTAAAAAAAATAAAAAAGAAACGTTGTTAGTGTACAAGCGACACTGTGGTCTATGAACGACATCCTCACGCGAGGGAGCGGAAGTGACATTATTCTTGTCTTTCATGCAGACATGATCCGTTCGGATGTGTTCGTAAACAAGAAGGAAACGCCTGAACGCCAGAGTAAGCAACGTTTCGCTATAGCGAAATCTACGCTATAAGCGGCTGAATGGCCGTTGTTCCGGCCTTTCTAGACAAGCAATTCAGCCTTGTCCATCTCTTAAGGAAACAGAAAACAAGCAACAAAAGGAAGAAAAAAGAAAATAGGCCGATATAAACAACTATTCGCAGTACGGAAACTTCCGCTATAGGTGTCTGAAAGGATATTGCTGCTTTCTATCTTTCACGTTGATAAAAGCTCCTGGATGCGGTCATGTCTTTGTCGAGCACACAAAAACCAACAGAAAAGAAACAAAGGAAAAAACGGAAAGAAAAGAAAGAAAGGCTAGCGTAAGCAACTATTTTTTTTATAGCGAAACCTACTCTATAGGTGGCTGAAAGGACATTGCTCCTGTCCGCCGAGCAGATACAATCTGCTCGGACGCAGTCATCTATGTATTAAGGAGACAGAAAACCAACAGAAATAAAGACAAGAAAGGAAGAAAAGAAATGCTTGCGTAAGCAACATTTCGCTACAGCGAATCCCCGTGTCGTATCTGGCCGAAAGGACATTGTTTCTGTCTTTCGGGCAGAGGCAATCCTCGCGGACGCAAGCAACCCTGCGTCTGCCGCAATGAAAGGAAGCGTTGTGACACGAGGGGTGGGGGGGGGGGGGGGGCTATATCGCTTGGCGTTTGCGGACGAGACGCGCGATGTGGAAAGAGGGGGAGGAGCGAAACGGGGAGAGAGAGAGGGTGAAGATGACGGGGAGGCAAATTGGGCGCGGGGACACTCTTGTACGACACCCACGAGATACGACGTTAATTGACTGATGGCGCGCTGGCCACGAGAAGCGTTCCAATTCCTTCCGAGCAAATCTAGCGCCACGCAGGCGGATGGAAGCCAGAAGCGGTGGCGGTTAAGCGAAACGCGGCGATTTCGGGCGAAACCATTTTTGATCCTTTGCTTTTCTCTTACTGTGTTTGTTTTCGGGAGGATCGGTGCGTGGGGGGCTGTTGGCAGGGAACTAAGACAGGGAGCAGGGGGGGATAACGTGTTCATTGTGTGTTATCTGCTTGTACATTCGTCGCTTGGGAGTGAAGGCAGGATTCCACCGATGGAAAGGAAGCTGGGAATGTTGAAATCGCATTAGAGTGATTAGCCGAACGTTTTTTTTTTTTTCTCTTGCAGACGCTTGGGAGAAACGGGCAAAAGCAATGTATATAGAAAGTGGATGGACTACAGGATCGGTAATTGTTGTTGAAGTCGTTTGTACTCTTTGAGTCCAAGCGAAAGGGAGAAGGGAACTCGTTGTCTGAAGGCCTGTGTTGGAAGCAAGAATTAAGCCTACCGCTTGCACAGCGGAGAGGATGAAACGAAGGATGTCCCTTGTCAGAGCAGAAGTCTTATAAAAACAGAAGTCGAAGATTCATTCCACCGCCTATAGTGGCACGATTTGAAGCCGGGATTTGGTAAATGTATCAGGCTGTGGTAGGTTACCTGGATCTTCATATCGCTTTTTTCCTTCAGCTTTGGTCGGGGTAAAACAAACGAAGCCATTAAATCGGGCAACGACAGAAGTTCGGCTTAGCCCACTTCTTTAAGACAGCACGTTGGTTCCGGTACAGCGCTTGCTGGACATGAGGTGAGTAGACGCAGCCAGTTGGGCACAACTAGGAGCCAATTAGGAAGTGGCTTTTTCTTGCCTGACTTGTCCGTGAGGGTCGACAGGTGTAAGTTTGGAAAACTGAAAGGCAAGGGGCGTATTGTCAAAGTTTTCCGACCTTACTTGAGGCATTGGGTCGTAAACTACCGTCGTTTAACGCGTGGATTCCTTAAAGGGACTGACACCCAATTTTCATGGTACCTATATTTTTTTAAAGCAATGG
Source organism: Dermacentor albipictus (assembly GCF_038994185.2). Classification (NCBI taxonomy): domain Eukaryota; kingdom Metazoa; phylum Arthropoda; class Arachnida; order Ixodida; family Ixodidae; genus Dermacentor; species Dermacentor albipictus. Next base: position 11,884,736 of record NC_091830.1, on the reverse strand, counting down.
GAAGCTTACCGGTCAGAGTGTCTAATCATGAAGTGGTAACGCGAAAAACGCTGTGGAAAAATTTTTATCAGAATTTTTCAATCTGCAGTGAGAATGTAGTCGTTCACTGGAAGCATGCTGAAAACGGTGATAGGTGAGTGCGACAGCGATTATACGCTGAAATTAGTCGGAGGCAGACAACAAGTGCGGCCGTAACTGTGAGGAAGTATTACTTTGTTTATCAGGTCAATGTTTCTGCGATTCATGTTTTCCGAAGCGTTAGAGTAGGTTTGCAATAATAACTACGTGTTTTCGTGGCTTCCTGTCCAACTGCTCTGATATTTAAACAGTGAAAACTAAACCAATCGGATCAAAAACGAAACCACGCTTTCACGCATGATGTGCAGTTCAGCGTGTTGCCTTAGCCGTGCACGATTTCCGAAGCATATAGTATGAAGCGCAAGTGTCTAATTATATAGCAGCTGCAATTTTAAGCAATATATATGCTGGACTTAATAACAACCGACTTACGCACAGAAATCTCATCGACTACGTCCGAAGTACTATGATTTCACTTCCAAGCCTCGCCAATCACTGGTTTTTGAGACTTTCTTTGCTAGTTTAAAATTACAATTCCCATTTAACTCGCAAACAGCGTGCTGAGTTCTGTCACTAGAAATCATGGTCATATCATTTCCATCAACGTTTCGCAACACATTCTGGCCAGTTGTCAGTCCCATTGAACCCTCGTTTAGAAGCGGCGGGTTATTATTGCCGATGGTAAACGCAAATAAGGAGAGCAAAGGTGGAGTTGGTAGAACCTTCCTAACTCTTTCGATTCCAGGAGCTCGCTTCTGCAATAAAGCCCAACATTATTGCCATACATGGCGATAGGGACTAAAAAAACGTCGTTGAGTAAAAGGAGTAAAATTGTTTGGCACGAACTGCGATCAGTCGTGCACGCACGAAGTCATTTTGATGGATTGGTTTCCTCAGCTGCGGGTGAAGCTGTACAAACAGTTTTTTTATATGATCCCAACAGATAGAAACACTACGTTCTACGCAGTATAGGGCTAGTGTTGATGGTCGCACTTTTCTTGAGAATCTGTCACGACACCTTTACATTCAGCTACAAGAAAGAATCAGTACGTCTTGTCGAGGAATAAGACAAAGTTACTGCTGCGTGGGAATAGAAAAAGCAATAAACCTTGGCAGCAGTGAATACTTCTCGAAAGTAATGAAGACGAACGTAGGGCAGTGAAAAAAAATAACACTATGTTCGCCCCAACGTTACAGACATTGTTTCTGTGCAATAAGAATAAAAAACAGCATTTCGTGGTCTTCTGCGGCTACACGAAGTCTGAGCCGAAGACGCCTCCAAACACTTTACGTCGTGCATAATAAATACTTGCCAACGTCACGGCCCCGTATATAAAGTGTTATAATACTTGTTGCTACGAAGCAGTTTCTATTTCCAAGAAAAACCGAAACTATGCGTCATGACGCCACCATATACGGCTGCACTATGGAAAACCAGCGCTGCCCAGAGGGCGCTCGTGAAAATCGGCCCTCAGCGCCGTAAGTGAGAAAGCGACGCAACTTTGTCTCCCAAGCGTGCGCGAGGCCGCAGGGAGCGCGTTATTATTACGTTTTACGATATGGTAACATTAACGTGTTTGGCCTGTTTTCCTTTTGGTTTTATCTCAGTGCGAATATTGAGAACGGTGGAGAGGCTACTACTATCGAGGACGAATTAACTCGTGAAAAACACCCTTGAAGTGTCTTGCGAAGAAAACTGCATGGGAGCCGTGCACCAGCAGCTGCAAGCGTATACCGGCGATCGTATGCATGCGGTACCAGGCGCGTAGCCAGGATTTCTTCTTTTCGGTGGGGGGGGGGGGGGGGTAAAGTTGCATTTCGAGGGGGTGGTGGGGCTAAGGTCCCATTATTCTATGTTAAGGTTCCCCGTGGTTGGTGCATCATAATACCACTATTACCTCGAGCAGACCCTTGGTCTGCTTGAAGGCGTGCACCATCCTGAATTTCTCTGGGGCGGGCATTCGAAGGGTATGCGCCTTTTTTCATACGTGACGTGCCAGGCTTAAAAGGGAGCAGGGCACCGGCCGGAAACATTTCGGGGGGGGGGGGGGTGAGACTAGCTGAAGGTCGGTGAGCTCTGCCCCCCCCTCCCCAGGCTGCGCTACTGTGTGGTATGGTTTCAGATGGATGGACTCCCTGTAAGAACGCTTTCGACGCGAAATAACTCGAGAAGGGCGAAGATTGCGTAGAGCAAATTGTTTTCTAGCTTGAGAAAGCGATACCTGACAACGGAGCTTCAGGGTTTCAGAGAAATGCAATTCACGAGTGAAGAAGCTACAGACGCCGTCGTAATTCAAGTAAGCGATCACTTGTTCCATTTCTGCAAATTCCAGAGGCAAATAGAGACTGTTCCTTCGTAAGCAGAGTGACGTTGATTTCGTTGGAGAAACGTATGGTGCCCACGGCACCGGAATTGAAAGCGCGTCTCCGTTAGCAACATGCGTCAACTCGCCGCACGCCGATTTCAGGCCGCCGACCGACGGCGTTCTCGCTGGCAAACGGCGAGGCTATCACGCAGAGGATCGCGCTGCGGCACACCTAAAGCCCCTTAAACTTCGCAAAGTAGTGCCACGCTTTGAAGAATGCCGCCTCCTCCTCGCGCGCTCTGGTCGAGGCCGACGCCGCGTCGCTATTGGCCTAATAGCATCACGTGGGCCCTCGCGCCGTGCATCAGCGCCATTTTTGCTCGAGAAGCGTCTACGGATTGGCGAGGAGCAAATGTTGGCGCCATTGCTACGCTCGAGCAGTGTAGGCGGCGCCACGGTCGAGGACGGAGCGCTAAAGAGAGGAGAAACGAGGAGGAGTGAAGGTAGCGGAGTAGTGTCGCTACTTTACGAAGTTTGAGGGGGGGTAAGGCACACCGACATGACCATCCAGCGACAGACGAGTGCTCGCGGCATAGAGTTTCTCACTACATTACCTAGAGGGAAATCTGGCGCTGCTGCGCTGTGGTATGCATGGGAATGCCGGTATATTGTGGATTCGGATTGGCATCGTTCTCGTAGAGACAGGACACCTTGAAGACGCGCTTGGCAAGTACCGTTCCGTCTGTCGCAATGATTCATTTTCTACTAGAACAGCACGTGAAAAGCTGTTTTAGCTTTATTATTCCGTGAAAACCTGTTTTGTTTAGCTATGAGAACTTGTTATTGTGTGTACGACTACATGTTACGTAAAAAGTATCAGCGGACCGCTAAAGTTGGAGGACAGACGACAAGGTTCGCGCTCGCTTTGCAACAATTGGTCGTCTGTTCTTGCTTTTCTTCGCTTGGTCATGCATCGTGGGTGAGTAAAGATGTAATATGCGTGAATGGAAACATTTTATGAAGATTTTACTTTGAGAACGCGTTATTTGCGTAGCCATATCCACGTTTTAGACGAAGCCTCTTACAACACCAGCCAACACGAGCCTCGCAGACACATATACCGTCATTCCCATGACGGCACGGTGCCCCCTTAATAAACTCCCATAGACGGTGGTGCCTGATTACCCTCTAGGTGTTATAGTGAGAAACTCTATGGCTCGCGGCAACGCTCTGGCGTCGATGGCATGCAGCCTCACCGCCGCCGATCGCTCGCCACCGACATCATCGCTAGGCCTTTTCCGGTTCACTTCGAATCTGTAGCCATGGCGGCGCTTCGTTGCAAAGACCTGAAGCCCTCAGGCAGCAATGTTTTGTTGCCGTCGTTGCCGATTTACCCTTTCCTCGCAATAGTTTCACACGAAGACGAAAACGTGCAGATATTTGCGGTGCCGCCATAGCTGCGGGGTGAGCAGGGACGAGCCTGTTCTCCGTCGTTGCCGTGCACTGCAGCTGAACTTGACTCGTACCGGAGCTCTCGTTGGTGCTAAACGTTCGTCGGTAGACATAGCTGTCTTTAATAATACGAACATTGCGTGTCACTTTACTCTAGCAGACGTCATTTTGCCTGGAATGAAAAAGCCGCATAACCAATGTATACGTGTCACGACCCGGTGCAGCGTCGGCACTCTGTTTCTGCACTAAACACGACGTTTTCGCCGTTTAGGTTCGCTGTGAGATCGTAGGACTAGCACTGTCATTTCCTCGCTTTTCATTTTGTCACCAGGCACTGTCAAAGGCACCACGCATCGCTGGAAACCCAGTGGGCATATGTATACGCCGGCTGGCACTAATATTACTCTGATAGCGCCCCCAGAAAGAATGCCGGCTGTATATATTCTCGCACTGAAAACATGTGTATTTTTGTACTTTGTGCACTTTTGTTCTGCAATTTTCGCTTTCGCGAATATCAAATGCACGCGGATACGTTGCCGGAGAAGCTGTAGAAACAGTTGAAACGGCGTGCGATCCTGCTTGAATCCAACGTCGCCGTCGCTCGGGCTCGTATGCAGTTGTCACGAAAAGCAATGGAATGATAGGGATATATTACGGCCTTTTCTTGTTGTGGTAGTTCATCATGCAGGAATAACGACTGCCTTCAAGCTTCCTTTCTTTCCCACAACTGGCCATTTTTTTCTAAAGAATGCGCGCGATGTCTTGAAGGGGCGCTGTGTGTCAGCTCGAAACTCCAGAGCTGGTTTCCCACAGCCATATGGCGACTACATGTACAGAGTTTAGCTACGCCTCTTATTTTGTGGTGTCGCATGAAATTTCACGCATATATAATATGAGGCTGAAAGGACGCCTTGTAATATTCACGCGAGGACAATTTCCAAATGGCAAGAAAGAAATTAAAAGAAAAGTATACTTTTCTTTCAATTGGCCAAGGTGTGGAACTCAAGCCTTTTTCATTCAAACGTGAATGTCTAAACCATGCACTTGACCATAAAACGCCTTTCTTTTTGCATAGAAATGATATCACCAGCGGAGGCGCGAGCATTATTTACATTTCATTTACTCAAATGCACGAGCGAAAAACGCACACAATGCCACAGTCTAATGCAACTCCGAAAACTGGGCAGGCTTGACCACAAAACGCGCAGACATCTTGACGACCGGAGTTTTTTGCGTAGCTTCAACAGCGTAGCAGGCTAATTAGGAAGCGGCGTATAGCCACTTGTTCAGTGCAACACGGTATATATGCTAAAGTACTTGACAGACGGCACGACGGCGAAAACCGGTTCAAGCCAGTCCGTACCGATCGATCCATTTTGCATTTTCGCTGAATGTGTCTGACGCAATGCCACGCTCCGCCTCAGAAAGCAGCCTGCGCAACGTGTTCTGTTCCGTGTGGCTGGGCTCTGCTTCTGCCGATCTCTCGCGGCCGCGTGCGTTTGAGACACCACATACATTGAGACTGTGGGCTGGCTTGTGCTGGCTCGCGAAGATTTTTGAGGGAGCACTGTTGCGCACAGCAGGCGATGTCGTTCAAGGCATCACGACTGTTCAGAGGAGTGCTTAAATGATGTCTTTGACTTCTCAGTTTCGGCATTCAGAAAAGAACACGGCTGTCGAAACCGCAGAATAAATACTGACAAGCCTAAGATGCGCGCTCAACGATTTACTACAAAGCCCTTTCAACGAACCAGTTCCAGTTTCGTTTCGGAGGAAGTGTATGTGTTACGCCATGACGCAGAAGGTGGTCACGTGACAGCATGCAGGACATTGCTAAGTTTTCTGGCATTCTCTCAAGCTCGCTTGTCTTTCTCGTACGCTACTACATCGGGCCGCGCAACAGGAAATCTAACCTTGCCAGTCTGTGGCAGACGCGTTCAGAAATTCCATGCCCCTGCTGCTGTGAGCTTATCATGGTACAAACAGTCGGTGCCTTCTGCTGTCCGGTCGCGAACATGACGCCCACAGTCAAGTTTGTGCTTGCGTGTGTTTGTGTGCAAAGAGGTGGACGCGGGGCAATCCCCACGTGACCATCACTGGCGAAATTGAAAAGCGATGCAGGGAGGAACGTCACTTTCCTTTTCCCCGGCTCCAAATCCTCCCCAACCAGCCCAATACGGCTTGCGGCAGAAAAAGCCGGTCGGAACGGCTTTTTGCCAAATGCGACCGGTTCCGGCCACCCAGTTTCGGGGCCGGCTGTGGCAGCGAAACCGCAATTCAGCCGGCAGAAATTGTCGCTTTCGTCCCCTCCCGTCCCCTTGTCGTCGAAATAAAAGCCAAGCGGCTCAAATAACGGCTTATCCATCGACCCGAACTTGGCTTCCGCCTCAAAGGCACGACAAATCAGCCTCGCGAAAGTGGCATCCGGCCTTTGTTTTCGCCCCACCTAAATGTCGCCGCAAAAAAGGGGAAGAACGCAGAGACAGACAAGGGAGCAACGGTGCACGCGACAGTTTCGCACTTTCATCCGGGTCAGCTGACACGACGCGCTGCAGAAAAGGCATCAAGGTTGCCGGAACCTTGTCCGAAAACTTGGTCGTCTTACACAGGGCTCCGAGTCAAGCCGAGCCGACGATGAGTCATTGTTTCGCGACTCACGTGCTCTGAAGTGTAAGGAGAAAGGAGAAAAAAAATGGCAGCAAAAGGCTGGCGTGTATAAAAGAGGTCATGCACTGCTAAGCCTAATTGAAGCGTCAGAATGACGGGCGGATGCACGGCGACGTCTCTGTGTGTTTTGGCAATGCTGCAAGGGCTTCGCTGGTGACAATGAGACGCGAGTTGCCGACCCTGACAATAATGCGTCGGGATATAAGGTTACGGGCTGCCAGATTGCAGTCATCTGCTCGCAGTGTGTACATCGTCGAGGTCACGTGGGTCATTCAATGCAGACGTATAGTTTGCTAGCTTAAGACAGCAGGCTGCGGCTTTTTTTAAGCACATGTAAATACCTTGGCTGTGCCACGCTATCCTTCAGGCCACGTTGACGAATTCAGTCAGTCACAACTCAACCGATCACAACATGTCATAAATTGCTTTTCCAAAGCAAAGGTACATAATTCCACGGCGTTGAACGAGAAGTCTCCAAGCATTGTCAACTCCATCTTGTCTTTGTTTGAGCCATTCATTCAGCCAATCTGAACTAAGAACACGGTGGATTTTGAGAACGTGGCAAAATTTAGTTTCACGCATACCAAGGACGCCGCAAATTTTCATTCTGTATCAGTGATTCGACGTGAGTTTGTCGGGTGCCCTTGACCAGTGCATGCGACGTCATTATTATTAGCGAACCACCCGTATCGCCTGTGTGCCCGTCACGTCTTCTGGGCAATTAAAGATACTGTAATTAAGAATAGAACCTACCTAATTAAGTGATGTACAAAATTGGCGTGTCATTCTCTTACCCCGTACCTGCCAAACTGTCAATATAAAGAAATTACAAAATGTCTTAGGCATGACACCGAAAGAAGGGCGGGGGCAGAGCAGTTGTATGAAGTTGCTTTATTCTTTAAAGGTTGCTCCGAACACACACCTCTTAAGGTAAACATGCGTACTTAATTAAAGGGGGAGATGGGGGTGCATAGTTGCGGGGATCTTTCTTTTTTCTTTACAGCTTGCTCTGAACACACGTTCCTTAGAGATACACACGCGCTTTATTAACGCTCTTTTAGACCTTAAGAACCGTTAGAGGAACGCATAAGCGGCAGGAAACTTGTAACAGCAGACACTGGCAAGGAAGACATTGTTTTTATATCACAGTAACTTTTCCAGGAAGTTTGCTATTGCTACCGTCTTCAATTGCACCACTTTTGGATAGGGACAAGCGAACATGCTTTGACATGACTAGTCAATAGCACATGTCCTGTGTTTCATCGCTTGTGGTAGTCCCTGTCAAAAGTGGTGCTGTTGAAGATGGATTGGCTCGAACTTGCACACCTTGGAATCTGAAGTTTGCTGTCGCTGATTTCGTTCGCTCGTGTAACTGGTCTGTACAAACGTGCTCGAAGGAAGTAGCCCCTGGTATTTGTCAAACACTTTCGCGACCAGAATTTATTTCTCGTAAAACTTGGCGCAATATTTGTAAAATCATTAAATGTGTCCGAATTCGTAAAATTTGCGCAATATTCGGGAAGGTGGGCAGCTATGCCTACTACAGTCAGCAGGCGTCTTTAATACATTTCTCGAGTTCACATAAGTACCCTGGATGCCGAAGGTCTTGCAGAGGCTTTTTAAAGTGCGTCGCAAGGTAGAGTTCCGTCCGTCAACCCCGCCTATGTTGAAGGCGTACGATTGTCTATTGACACGTCGCCGGGGGTAGCTGTGCGCAGTGGTCTATATTCTGAAAACGCAGCAACAGGCTTTTAGTATCTATCGCTTGTATAGCTGACTGCATGTACTTAATGAATTCAAATGTCTTTTTGTTTTCTGCAGCGTATTTAACTGCTGAGCTTGACGTATCGAGCTATTTCCCGGCTTCGGAAGCCGCGTTCCAGCTGTTGCAGAATGCCTAAAACGCTCGTATAGTTAAGGTGCACATTAAAAATGAACACACCAGGGGGTGAAAATTATTGCGAGCCCCCCTCCCCCTTCCTGATTATAAGGCATGCCTAATAATCAGGTCGCAGTTGTGGCGCGTAAAACCCAAGTATCTATTTCAACTAATTCAACATTCTATATTCCGCATGCACCTTCCCCTCCCAGTGGCTCTTCGACCACATCCGCAGCTTTTGATGCAATATTCCTGACAAGGAAAACACCGAGAAATCTACATACGTTGGACAATTAACATATGTATTCCGTGATTAATAACGCGTGCGACTTGACTTCGAAAGCTTGCCGCTTAATATTTTTCCATGCGTAGATGTGTTCCTGTCGCAACCTTTCAATGACATTTTCTTGTCGCGAAAGTGTAGCGTTTCATTGGGAGATACAGTTTCAGAAAAGAGTCATTTAAACACAGGAGGCTGTGTCCGAACTTCATCCCAGTGCCATTCAGCAACCTCAGAGGGAAGCGAGAAATTCGACGGCGCATGCGCGAATTCCGGTCCACGCGGACAGCTTGCGGGACATCTCGGTGTTTATTTACAGGCGTATCGGATTGAGCGTCGTTCGCAGCGTGCATGCTCCAATTTGGAGCGTGTGCTAATTGCTTTTACTCGCGTGTGTACATATAGGATGAGCAGACGGAAAAAAAAAACATGGAACGAAACAGGACAGTGCCCTGTCGCACCGTCCTTTCCCCTACTCTGTAAAATAACTTACAGCATTAGAAATGAAAAGAAAGGTGTAAACCAGTCTAAAGGTCACACCTTCACACCATTTTTGAGTGTATGTGAGGTATATAGACACATTTACACCTTTGTTTTTAATTTTAGGACCTAAAATATTTTACAGCGTGCTTTGTCCTTGCCTGCTCACGCTGTATGCGAATAGTTGCAATTTCACACAAACTATGCCCCCTCATTCCCCCATCCCACCCCTTCACCCCTAAAGAAACGCGCAATGTTCCAATTACTTTGACCCTATTTACCAGCAGGGTGTTGCTTTTATTAGCGGACCCTTCCGTACGTTCGCGTTGCTGATCTGCTTACCTGGCTCATCGCGCTTTGTTTTACATTGCGTGAAAGTTCCACGGCAACAATACTGGAAGCAGATTTAGAGCTAGGGGGGGGGGGCAGAGTGGGGAGTCATTTATTGATTAGCGCAACCGAGGTGTCGACTGCAGGTGATGCAGCGTTCCCTTAAATCGGGTAACACGAGCAGCAGCTGGAACTCGGAAGAGCAAGGGACCCGGATGCTGGCATACCCCGTCACGTGGCACTTTATATATATCCTCCACAGCGATGCCTGTACGTTGCCACTTATCTTTAATATTTAAACCAAAAAAGAGAATAGCAGTCGCGCTTAACTTTCCCTTCACCACGCGCCCGGTGACGCATTCTCTTGTCATTACCGCAACGCGCGACCTTGCTAAAAACAGGCGCCACCACAGCGCTTGTTATAGCACTAACTATATCTAAACCGCATGCATGGTGCATGTGCCATTCTCTCTCTCCCTGTCATCTTTGTTTTCCCCTTTCCCATTCCCCCGGTGTAGGGTAGCCAACCGGACGTTATTCCTATTAACTTCCCTGCCTTCTGCTTTTCTCTTTCCTCCTCCTCCCTCCCTCCAGCCCCGCACTGGCATGCACTTCCGTATACGTGGCCTTTCTTACTGACAAATAATGATAAAAAACAGTACACAGACGCACAAAATCACGAACGCTATGCGCGAGCGGTTACGAGACTTCCCGTGGTACGCTACGCATACTTCTGGTCCTCCCATACCCACGCCGTGCCGTGGCGCCTGGCTAATGTTGCCGACGTCGTTAGGCTTAGCTAAGCCTTTTTTCTTGTCTTGTTCTTTTCAGTGTCCGTGTCGCGGTCACTGTTGTCGTTACGCTTGAGGTCGAGCATGGGAGAACGGTTGCCGCCATTAACGCCGCTTGCGAAACGCGAGAGGGCGCGCGCAGCGGCTTCGCTTGTAGGCGCATTTTTCCCCACCACGGTCACCCGTGCAATCTCGATACGAAAGGACGCGGCGGCGCTTCGTCGTTGTCGCGGTGTCGCACGGTTTTTCCTTCCAGTGATCTTAACTACAAGGCCGCTTCTGTGCGCGTTGGTGCTGCTCTACATTTGCAAGTGAAGAAATAGAATCAAAATCTACTGAATATTTCGAGCGCTTTTCAAGAGGGTCGACTAAAAACGGAATATTCGAGTTCGGCTCTCTTTGTTAAATACACGTTCCATAAGGCTGTTAAATAGTGTACCGTGACAATATTAGTATATTATTGCATTATTTCAGAGTTCATTTCCTGTGTTTTGTATATATTGATGTTTAGATAATCATTGTTGTATGATCAGCTCTCTCTTACGCCCACCTCCTCGTTTTCTGTTTCTGGATTTGTTTAGTTCCTCATGTCACATTGCTTTGTCTAGCACGTTTGTCTTCTCTGTACATGTCGTCTTGCGTATTACTTTCTAGGTGCGCCGGTAGGAAGGCTCCGTAGCTGTTCATGACACTATAATAAATACTTTATTGAGTGAATAATTGATTATTGTTATTATTATATTTGAAAACATGCATACAAATTGATAGGCAGATCAAGAATGGAAGAAGCAGGCTGACGCAACTGTCACGGGTAGGGTTTTGCAACGTCCGTCTGCCCACCAGGAAGGAGGTGGTGGAAGGAAGAAGGGAAGTAAAAAGGGGATGAAAGAATAAGATTACAGATAACGAAGAGTAAATTAAATAAATGGACGCGAAGAGAGAAAGGAAACAGGAACAAGAAATATTAGAAAATACCGCTGGTCTTACTAATATGTAGAATACTGAAAAAATGGAAACAAATGACAGGAAGTTTCAGCTCTCGTCATTCCCAAAACGAAGAAATTGATAAAATAATTAAAATAGGTAAATCAGATAGGTAATTAGATAGATAGATAGATAGATAGATAGATAGATAGATAGATAGATAGATAGATAGATAGATAGATAGATAGATAGATAGATAGATAGATAGATAGATAGATAGATAGATAGATAGATAGATAGATAGATAGATAGATAGATAGATAGATAGATAGATAGATAGATAGATAGATAGATAGATAGATAGATAGATAGATAGATAGATAGATAGATAGATAGATAGATAGATAGATAGATAGATAGATAGATAGATAGATAGATAGATAGATAGATAGATAGATAGATAGATCTCGCTCGTGCGAAGCGAGCCTGTGTGGTCGAAAACAACAGCTAGGGTATGGCACGACGACGACGATGGCGCGATGAGTGATTTAATATACTCGGACGATGAAGCCTTATAGCTAGCAGTTCAGCTGCAACCTGGGACGATCCCGAAGGCTATGCAATGGTTAAACTGGGCCTATCTCGAAGGCGGCGCATTGTAAGACGGCGTCTCAACGCGCCAGCTACCACCAGTGGATTCTAGCAGGAGGGAAGGAAATTGCTGCTATGTGACCCGACTCATCTGCAAGTCGACTTAAAGCGCTAGCTTGTACCTAAGAAGCAGTGCCTTGTGGTTGTTGTTCTCTCATTTCACGCATATATCGTGTGGTTCAATGTGTACGTTATCGGTATGTTACGTTGAGGAACCCCAGTTGAAATTCCACCATCGGATAAAAACACTTTTTTATTTGAAAAACTTCCAAACGAGATGAGAGAAGAACCTATCCACCTACCGCCAAATCGCTCATGAGAGACAAAGTATGATTCGAATTGTAACCGAACAACTTCACAAATTCGCTCGCGCTGGTCTAACAGGAAATGTGAGGTCTATTTTTTTTAATTTATCGACATACTCCCCAATCGCATGAAAGCTTTACAGAGAGAAGGAGCAAGAACAATTATGTACAGCTGTGGCTGTGTAGACCTTCTCGTTGTTAGATATGGCAGCGATATGGCAGCGGCCAGACGGCGGTTCCACTCTTTTGAGGTTCTTGATGCAAATGAGTGTGAAATCTTGCCGCAAAGTAGTACAACTTTTGGGGAATTATGAAAACGAGATGCTACGTACGATGGCTGATAGAGCAACTCGTCTTTCAGGAGCTGGTTCATTCTTACAAAAAGCGACATCCTTCGAAACTAGGCCCCTTCGTACAACCAAGTAGCAGACGACGGCGCCTCACTCCCTGTAGGCCGTCGTCTGCTCGTCTGCGCAAAGGAAAGCATAGCCGCAAGATCGTACGACGGGAGCCAGAAAACGGCCAGCGCCTTCCATTCACCAGATCACGCGCCTACCACAGCCATAAATTATTAACGACTCATTGCCCATAGTGGTCGATCCACGAGGCGTCGCTCCAAATAACGACCCGAGAAGTAGAAACGGTGCCTCGGCCGCACCTCTCGGAACAGCCAATGGCAGTTATCAAAGCAGGCGCCCCTCCCGCTGCGTTTCGGTTATAATTTATGACGATGATATACGGGGTTTATTACGCGAACGCAGAATGCTTCATCTTTTTTGCTAGTCTCGTCTAGAGCCCGCGATTTCTCGCACCTTGTTTAATCGAATGCAGTGGTGTAAGCGAATTCGCACCGCTGTTGCAGAGGGCGCCACGGGTGCTCAGACCTCTGCTCCGTAATTATCGTTCCGCTGCTCTCCGGACCATCGCCTAGCTTGGTAGAGTGCGACCCAAATGGAAATGAGTAGATTGTCGGATTGGTTCGTGAAAAATGAGCAAAAAGTAAGGGGGAATATGAAGCGGCAAGACGGGTCACGGGGGATATACCTTTCTTGTTTTTGTAGCGAATACAGGAGTGCGCTTCGGGCGCATCGTCAACGTCTTGCTCGATGATAGAGCTCTTCGTGCGAGCTCTCAACCCCTCCCCCTCCCCCCACCGCAAAAAAAATTCCTCCAAATTTATTACTTATTCGCTGTTTCGTAACAGCGTACCAGATTAATATGGGACTAGTGTCGTCGCACTGGTCTTTTCTCGATTTATTTATTTTTATTTTCCTTACGCGTGGGCACTTTCAGTGGCAAGTATACTTTCTTCTGCAACTGCTAACTAGGTCAAGAATTAGATCTTGCCAGGCTAACGCCTTGGTTCCTTTTTTTTTTCGTACAGATAACTTGACGTATACGAGATGAAAGTGTCGGAAGTTGAGGCTTCGCGTAACCAATACCAATTCGCCTACTGGTGTCCTGTGCAGATGCAGTCGGGATGTACTACGAGTTGCGCTGATTAGTAACACATCCTGTGTACATCTACGTCAGCCCATGTGAAACAGCGCATATCACAACTTCACGACACATGGCGATCGTTAATAGACGAGAAGACAGCGATGTGGATTGGAGAGCAAGCGGGGAGTACACCAATATTATTATTTAGAACCTAGATAAAGATTTCAACTGGGCAGGCCATGCAACGTGCGATGCATATGGACGGTGGTCTATTACCGAATTGGTGTCGAGGGAAGTGCCGGCAGCGAGTTAGGCGGGGGGAGGAAATTAGGGAACTCTCAGGCATGGGATTGCGTAAGCTGTCGCAAGAGAGGGATAATTGGATACTGCTCGGAGACGTCGTCGTCCTTGCAGTGGACGTGAATTAGCATGATGATGAGGATGACGGTGATGATGATGCAGGTGATGATGATACCACGCTACTTACGCGCCGACGTTTACACATCTTGGTCGTCTGCGCTGTGGATAAAGGAGGATTGAGAGCTGTCTTCATCCCCTCCGCCTCGAGAGATGAACAAGACCTGAGCAGCTGGGACTCGTATGTCTTCTGCTACGTTTTATTTTGGGGAATTCCGCGCGGCGTCTGCAGACAGCGTAGCTCTTGCGAAATTTCGCCGTGCGAGAAAAAAAAGGAAGAAAGCGAAAGGTATCAAACCTTCCCATAACCTCTCCTGGGTACCGTCACTCACCTTTTGATCAGACTTGAACGACATCCTCGTGAGGACACCTAAATCATTCCGCTTTGCTTCACGTCTTGAACGCCACGCTTGGCTTCAGTCGGCGCGCCGTCTACAGATGGCGCCTCTGTCGCTACTATACCGCACCGTGGGTGTACAGCCAATCAAGGCTGCCACTCGTTCCAGCACCGACCTATAGTCGCTTTCGTTAGGCAACTAGAGCAATCTCAAGCGAACTCGTCTTCTGTACTTTTTGTGATGGCTGCCAGGATAGGGCCTGTGCTATTCGCAGTGACCACTGTCCAATATATTGTGACAGAACCCTCTTTTGTCTGGTTTCCATATTAAGCACGCGCAGACATGAATATATATATATATATATGGTGTGTGTGTGTGTGTGTGTGTGTGTGTGTGTGTGTGTGTCTGTGCTGACAAACTGAACATCTGCATCAATCTTGTCAGCTCTGTTGATTACTTTATTTTCAATACATCAAAGACCCCGATTAAGATGTTCTACATGGGGAGGGGATGGTCCATGCCCTGGCACCAATGACTTCGCAATGTTCACATTGAACAAAAAAGAAAGCTACTAGCCCGACTCCTTATCTTGTTGCCTTGTAATGTCACAAATCCGCTCAATCACTGCCACGAAGTCATGGTTTACATTTTGTATCAATCGCCGAAATATTGATATCCCCGAACTTTTTGTTGGGCTACTTGGTGCATGTTGTTGAAGTGCTAAAGCACCAGACAGACGGCACAAGAGACACGGACGAGCGCACGATTTGTAAAAGGCTGCTGCGCGATATTCCATTCATCAACGCCACCGCAAGATGCCGGTAGTGTCGGCGGTGAGGAGAAAGTGTTTCAGGGTTAACGGGTCGTCCCCGAGGAATTTGTGAGCGAAAACTCGTCGACAACGGATCTAATACAAACTTCGCCGTAGAGTGACGGGTTCATTAAGTGCGGCGCAAGCGATCGCGCAGTTTAACACGCAAACGAAGCTTCACGTAAACTGAACGCAACTGCATTGCGACACGCTTTGAACGAAGCGAGAGCGCTCCCACTCTAATTAGCTCACTTAATTACTTCGGTCGGCGCGCTCTCAGTAATGCGCGATAACGTCGTCTGCTTCATTTGCTTGATTCATCGCGTAAGCTGCTGGTGCAAGTACGGGGAGAGAGGGGGGGGAGGGGCTAGGGCTGACCAGTCGCGGCCATGAACAGTTAAAACAAGCGCACCGGGCACCAGTTACCCAGCCCTAGTGGCGAGACGAGTTGGACTTTTTGTTTGCGAGCCAAGGTGACGCCGAATCCGAGCCAGACGAACTATAGATAAAAAATAAAAAAGGCGGAGTGAACCGTGACGTGTAGAAGAATGTGCCCGACCTTCCCTGGAATGTACGTGTCGTGCTTTGCTCGTTTTCGCCGCAGTCAGCAGTTTTCTTCGCTGCATAGGAAAACAGTTAAGTCAGGTACGCTGGTGCGCGGTAGTCTGGCGTCCACAACGAAAGCAGACGCACAGAAGCAGACGAGGGCTAATGATCCGTCTGCCAGTTTCAACGTCGGAGAAAATGAACGAGAGGCGTTATGCGCGTTCAAGAAGGCTACACAAAAAGGAAGCTTTGACCTTATAGCCAGCTTCCATTCCTCTAAAGCCCATGCATGGCACTTTAAAAAAAAAATTTACGCCAGACAGACAGCATGATCAGACCCTGTAAAAAAGAAAGCGGACAGCTTACGGTGCCACAGTTAGCTGCGCCTTTTTTTTCTTTTTTTTTTGTCGTTTGCAGGACAAACAGAATGGCTGACGAAAGTCGACTGCCGTCTGCTTATCTAATACGGCAGAGAAATGTACGTCTGCGTTTTCGTCCGGGCTCGTCTTCAAAGAGGGAATTTGGGAACACACGTATTAAGCGGATATGCTAGCAGACTTTATGCGCCGTTCAACGTTTGCCGTCTCGTAAGCCGCGGGCCAATCCAAGTCAAGACGAGAGGGCGCCGTAAACAACAACAAAAGAACGCGAATGGGAATGGCAAGCTCGTAAAAGGTCGAGGTTCGCATTCGCGTGGGTACATGTATATGCGAGTTGCCGAAAGACGAGCCAAGGGGCCGAAAAACAAAACAAAACCTGGGAAAAACTTAAAAAGCTTAGGTCACGTTTAGGCAGGAGTGGTTATGCCGAGCAGCGCATAAAATAACCGGGCCAGAAATGCTTAGTTTGCGCGCGTTTTTTGCCGACTGTTACGAACTTGTAACCGGTGCCACCAGTGTTACGACATCCAACCGGTGCCACCAGTGTTACGAACTTCAACCGCTGCACCACGATAACGGCTTTGTGGTCCCGTAGCGCTCGTCACCCGTTTCGTGACAGAGCGTTGGTAGCGAAGACTCCGAGCCTGGCGTCGATGAGAATAACAAAAGGGACTTTATACATTATATACAGGTTATCATACAGGACATGAACGGATCGGCACTGGGGCCGAGAGCTCACACAAACGCGACTGTTCTCGCACGACGGCGTCCGGCGAAAACGCGTGACACATCTCACCCCAGTCGGGAGCGACCCTCTCTCCAGGTGGGGTCGGCGGATCCTGTTTTCGAGCGGCGTCTCGCTGCTTTTATAATCCCCGAGGCCCATTGTCACTCAAACGGCCCAATACAAAGTCAGCACACGACGGTCGTCCGAGGGGTCCAACCAGCGACCGCGCTGGCCACCCGGTTCAAAGTTCGCGCGCGCGGTGACCTCCAGGCAAGGGAGGTGCGGCGCCGGGCCGTCTGGCACACGCGGACACGTCTAAACACGCTGCTTCGCCGAGGCTTCTCCCGCACGAAGGCGCAGCATCTTGACTTGTGAAGGGAGAATTATGGCGCTCGCAGGATAGATTCTGCATCTTGCAGATTCGGGATCCGGGCTTGTGGTAATGGCACAACAGCATCCCCGCCCTCAGATAAGGCGCCGGGAAGACGAGCTGCCTCCACGTGGCTCGGATGCCAGGCGCGCACGTTCGTCAGGCTCGTCCAAGTTCACGTCCAGTGTCGGGACGCCAGGTAACCTCACGTGCCCAGGTCCGACTCGCCAGGACAGGAGCTCTGCTCACCACGTCGTCGCCAAGGCACCTTGACCAGCTCCGCTCGGGTCGTTCCTAAGACCTTGCTTCTCGCCACTGGTCCCGCTTGGTCGTTCTGCAGCTTGCAAAACCGACCGGCAAAAGGCAACACCCAACACGAACAAGTGCCCTCTGTCTCCCGTCAAACACCAGACAAGGCCATAATTCAAATCAACCTAACTAAATTGTTTTCCCCTTTTTTTCTCCCGCTGCAACAAGAGGCAGGTGTACGATCTAGCACACAAGGCTCAAACAATCAGTTTTCAAATCATCAACACAACAAAATAGAAACAATTATTAATCAGCAATAATAATTACAAATAGAATGGTCCCCTTGAAATCGCTTGGGACCGAAAACATACTTCTGAGGAAGCAAATGAGGTCATTCATTTTTCCCGGCGATATTTTCGCGGAATCCGAAGCTGCTTATATTTGCGACCCTGCTTATCCGTGTAGCGGCGGTACAATAAGCCAGATTCCTTGCCAAATGAAACCCCCTTTTCTTTCACTCCCCGTTTGACGCTCTTCCTCAGATCGGCTAGTGAACAATCTTCCTGTTGTTCGCGAATCAGACTTTTTCTTTCAACTGCAGCCTGCTCCTGCCGGCTGGCGGAAACCGGAGCGAGTGTGGAGCCCGCGTCGCCTAATTGCGGCGTCGAGTCTATATCGCGGCTAGCACTGCACGCGTCACTCCCACTCACTTCCAGGACCCGCTCGTCTAGGCCAGCCTCCGAGCTCTGCCTCTCCCGTGACTGCTCGCCACTCAAGTTACCGTGATCGGTCCGTGTGCCGCACCGCCTTTCGCTCACCGACGCTAAGTCAAGTTCCCTCGACAGCGGGCGCGCTTTGGATCGCGTGGGGGCCATGTACGCCACGTCGGCAAAGAATGATTTGCCCTGATCCCTCAGCAGCTGCTCCGAGCTATTTGAGAAGAGGTAGGAAAATTGCTCCGGGAGGGCGGCTGACACAGCGGCTTCGGTGTTAAGTTTTCCAAACTCTCCTTCAATGATAACCGTTGCGATCGGTAAACAGACACTCTCCTTCTCGGCCACTTGCCGTATCCTAACGCACTCTCCCGTAAAATCAGTCAAGGAGACGAAAGACGGGTGAACAACGTCCATAGTTGCTGCAGAGTCCCGCAGTACTCGGCACTTCTTGCCGTTTACCTTAATTTCCTGCACATAGGGCTCCAATAGACGTATGTTTTTGTTAGTTTCCTGTATCGTTGCAAAAGCAATTCTCTCTGGGCAGCTTGCAGCGATGTGCCCTTGCTTTTTGCAATTGTAGCAGGTTAACGGTTTCCGTTTTTCAAAAGAACGCGTCATTTCGTTTCGCTGTTTTGTTGCAAAAGCAATTTTCTCTGGGCAGTTCCCAGCGATGTGCCCTTGCTTTTTGCAATTGTAACATTTCCGTTTTTCGGGCTTTCCGGAAAACCCATCTCTCCTATCAGCTTTTTCTACGCGCACTGCCTTGCTGTGCAAGCTGCGGCGTGTGTAATACTCTTCCGCTAACTCTGCTGCCTTGTTTAGCTTAACATCCTTTAGCCTATCTTGCAGCCAGAGCCGGACATCCTCATCAATGCAACGGTAGAACTGCTCCAACGCGATGCATTCGACAATTTTGTCGCGGTCGTCGTAAACCTCTTCGCCCTTCAGCCATTCCACCAGGTCGGCTTTTAGACGAAACGCGAAGTCAACATTCGACTCCTTACCCTTTTTTGCATACCGGAACCTCTGCCGGAAAGCTTCGGGCGACAATTTGTACTTCCGCAGTAGCGCTTCCTTCACATCACTGTAGCTCTCAAACGCCTCTTTCGATAAGCAAGTTATTACGTCTGATGCCTCCCCAGGAAGCAAGGCTAACAGATTCTGTGCCCAAAGGGATCGCTCAATGCTATTCCGTTCGCAGACGTGCTCAAATTTCACGAGGTATTTGGCCATATCCTCTCCGACGACAAAGGGTGGAAGTTGATCGCGTATTCTGGGAACATTAGAAGTGAGACTAGGCGCCGGCGAGTTATTTCGGATCTCCAACTCTTTCATTTTAAGCTCGTGCTCACGTCGCTCCCTCTCTCTCCTTTCCTCCTTTTCCTCCTCGCGACGTTGCTGTTCTCTCCTTTCCTCCTTTTCCTCCTCGCGACGTTGCTGTTCTCTCCTTTCCTCCCTTTCCCGACGTTCATTGATTTCCGCCCAGGCCTCTGCGGCTTCCTCAGCCGTTACGTCCCCAGTCCTCATGACCTCAAGGATCGCATTCTTTCTTTTGGTTGAGCCCAACTCAATGCCCAACTCCTCACAAATTTCGAGAAGTTCCTTCACCTTGTACTTCTCCATCGTTCACACTGTCCTCCTGCTGTTTACCCTTTTTGAATATACCTGCCGTACGCTACTATAACACTACTAGTAAGACATATGCAAGTATTTCACACACTGCCCTTTTTACCCCCTCAGCATCCCCTGGTTTTCAAAACACTCTTACTAGGCTTGAAACACACAAGGTTAAACACAATGCAACACCAAGTCAATCCCTGAGCTACTATAACCTGTGTCAGAGAAAGTCTGGTGTTTGAGGTAAACTTCAGGCACTCACCGCGCCGAGGTAGCTGATGCCGGTCAATCCCGTAGCTGCCATCCAGTGTTACGAACTTGTAACCGGTGCCACCAGTGTTACGACATCCAACCGGTGCCACCAGTGTTACGAACTTCAACCGCTGCACCACGATAACGGCTTTGTGGTCCCGTAGCGCTCGTCACCCGTTTCGTGACAGAGCGTTGGTAGCGAAGACTCCGAGCCTGGCGTCGATGAGAATAACAAAAGGGACTTTATACATTATATACAGGTTATCATACAGGACATGAACGGATCGGCACTGGGGCCGAGAGCTCACACAAACGCGACTGTTCTCGCACGACGGCGTCCGGCGAAAACGCGTGACACATCTCACCCCAGTCGGGAGCGACCCTCTCTCCAGGTGGGGTCGGCGGATCCTGTTTTCGAGCGGCGTCTCGCTGCTTTTATAATCCCCGAGGCCCATTGTCACTCAAACGGCCCAATACAAAGTCAGCACACGACGGTCGTCCGAGGGGTCCAACCAGCGACCGCGCTGGCCACCCGGTTCAAAGTTCGCGCGCGCGGTGACCTCCAGGCAAGGGAGGTGCGGCGCCGGGCCGTCTGGCACACGCGGACACGTCTAAACACGCTGCTTCGCCGAGGCTTCTCCCGCACGAAGGCGCAGCATCTTGACTTGTGAAGGGAGAATTATGGCGCTCGCAGGATAGATTCTGCATCTTGCAGATTCGGGATCCGGGCTTGTGGTAATGGCACAACACGACGCGCTGGAGAAGCTTTTGGTTCAGTGCAAGCGTGTCGCGATGGTGTTTTTCCTACTGTAATGCATAATGTATTTCGTTGTACGTTCATTGAACATTTTTGTGGGCGCCCAATACTGTGCATTTATGGTGACCATCGCCCGCTGCACGTTTGCGATAGTAGGGTGAATAAAAAAACAAATAAATAAACCTTACCACTTTGTAACCGGTTACTAATCGTGCGAAGAAACTGGGTCGGCAGCGTCCGTTGCTCATGCGCATATATGGTAGTTTCGTTGTTCCGAAAGAACAAAGGGGGTTGAAATCGGTGAGAGTAAACGTTCTCTTGTGGCGCTTTAATCACGGCGCTGAAATAGAAAGCGGGACGCCGAATACAAATGGTACGCGGTGCAGTTATCACGTCGACCCTCGGTAAACAACGCACGCTCGCGCGCTGTTCTTGAATGTTCAAAAAGAAGTATTATCATCACAATTTTTTTATTGTGTTCATTTTTTTATTATATTGGCACCTCTAAATGGTGGCGGCTATGTTCATTTGCGCAGAACTATGATGCTCAATTTGAATAATGCTAGCACAAGGCCAGCATTGAAAAAAACAAAGGCCACAGGACTGATAACAGCAAATCGGCGTGCAAACGTTCATGTCCTGTCACATAAATGCAGCGGAATCATGCAACAATGAAGAACATGTTTGAGTCGGGTTACAGAAATACCCGCGAACTGAAGTTACTGTTCACGTTTGCATTGTTCTACATGAAACATTCTGTGCCTCTTTTCTGTTCTAACAGTGAAAGTAAATATCGTAAGTCATGTGGGTATGATAATGCGACTGTACCATGTAGTTAGCTGAATTATTTCTTTATACGAAAAGCTTCGTCATTTATGTGAGCAATCTTCCTGCCACACATGCTCTTGTCCGTGTCTTTTATTCTGCAGTTCGTGTCTTATTTTTTGCGCCTAAAACCATTTCTAAAAGCCACACGTTGACTTCATTTACAGGCTTGCATTTAGACATGCAACAGAAAGTGCATAGACATTTGTCTAGAACCTCTCTGTTGTTTATAGACAAGTCGTATAAACTACTCTATAGACAGTCTATGGGCTAAGAATAGACTGAGAGACGTAAACATCGTAACGTTCTTAAATAGGCTGCGTGCATAGACTACAAATAGTGCAACCTGAAAATGACACCTCTCATCATCAGTACATAAAATTTTCAGACAAAAAAATTTGAAAATATCAAATCAATATACAGCACAAGTCTGTAGGCAGTCTATATACTGTTTACAGACTTATTATATACTTCTTTTCTAATCATGTTTTACACTGTTGTACACAATTCTTATAGGACCATAGACTGTGGATAGTTTATAGACTGCCTAAATCATTACTTCTAGGGGAATTGTGTTAGTCTTCTGGGTTCCCTCAATCTGTTCTTTTTGTAGCTTTCATATTCTGATAAATAAAAACAACCCCCAAAAAATTCAACAGTTAATACATTGTCAGGTCATGGGACACGGTTTATAAGCCAGAGAAAGGAACACTAATTCTTCTCACATGCTACACATGGCGTAAGCTTACAACAAATACGATGCACTGCGTTGTGGTAATCGACATCCATCAAGAAATGTTTAACGCTTCAAGTAATACTTCAAGCCATAAGCTCGAGTAGGGGCCCTTCCAAGCGCCCTCCTGGGTGATAGTCTGCCTACACCCAGGGAGAGCCCAGTGACGCAACAACTTTTGAAGTCGGTTATGGGTGTAACGTTAAGGGATAAGAAAAGAGCAGATTGGTTGAGGGAACAAGCGCGGGTAAATGACATCTTAGTTGAAATCAAGAAAAAGAAATGGGCATGGGCCGGTCATGTAATGAGGAGGGAAGGTAACCGATGGTCACTAAGGGTTACGGACTGGATTCCAAGGGAAGGGAAGCGTAGCAGGGGGCGGTGGAAAGTTAGGTGGGCGGATGACATTAAGAAGTTTGCAGGGACAACATGGCCACAATTAGTACATGACCGGGGTAGTTGGAGAAGTATGGGAGAGGCCTTTGCCCTGCAGTGGGCGTAACCAGGCTGCTGCTGATGGTGATTATAACTTATTATATGGACTCTGCCGATGCGAAGCTTCCCTGCTCTATAAAATTTGAAATTTTGACGAGTTTATTAGAATGTATACTTGTCTTGACGCGCAAAAAACAAACACGGGGACAGATGAAAGGAAGACCAGACAGGACGAGCGCTCGTCCTCTCTGGTCTTCCTTTCATCGGTCCCCGTGTTTTTGTTTTCGTTTTTTGACAATCCCCGTGTTCCTTTGTTAATCTTGAGCAAGTTCTTTGCTCAAGACTGTCGCTTAGATATGATAATTTCTTTCGAGTGCGATGTTTAGGAGATGCTTAGCCTCTTAAAATGGCGCTGGCCACATGTTCTGAGACATAAATGCATCTAACGAAGTGGGCAAGCATGAAAAATCAAACAAAATCACACTCATTATTAAAGCTAACTCGCATAAGTTATTCGAACAGACTTAATCTTGAAGCCAAGTTACGCAAATAATTGAAACACACTAAGTCTTACAGGCAAGCACCAGAATCGCACAATAAACAGCATTCGCTTAGGAAGACTTTGTCAGATCTATGATTGATTCTTGAAGCAGTAATGTCTGCTTAAGTAACAGCGCGTGGTTGTCGCCTGGGCAAGTGTTCCTGCGCCAAGAATAGACTCAACTTGGTCACACCACGCACTTAATGAACTGCTATAATGAAAGTCTGCAAGCTAGTGTCCACACAAGCCGGGCGCACCGCCATCACCCACTATGAGGCGTGTGTACTTGTCAGCGTCATCTATTTTGAGCAGCGACAAGAGGGACCAAAACGAAACAAACCAGAAGCAGGATGAGCACCATGACATTAGCCCAGTATCTAACCCAATTCAGTACCTACTAAACATCCGGAAGTTCCGTAAAGCGCATTTAAGAGTATTCTCTCAGGCCAATGACTAATTATCGAAGCAGGAACGTCTGTTCTAGCGACAGCGGTTGTCGTCTGGACAAGTACGCTTACGCTAGGAACCGAGGTAACTTCGGCACACCACGTATAGTACCTAATGCACTGCTATAATGAGGCTCCCCGAGCTGTAATGTCCACACTATCCGAGCAGACCACCACCAACGCACCAAATACGAGGTATGCTTCTTGTCCGCGTCAGCTATTTTTAGCAACCGCAAGAGCGAGCGAAAGCTTAACAGCAAGAACGTCATGACATAGCCCAGAACCCAACCCAATTCAGCACCTACTAAACGACCAGAAGTCCTCTCACAAAGTACATTCCACGCACAGGCGTAATACAAGCGTTGCCGCTACGCCAGCGCTCTTTTTCTCCCCATGAAGAAGCGACGAGCCATCACCATGATCGCGCCATCACAAAAATGGCCGTCACGGACATTCCTGCCGACGTGTGGAGGCACTCGCCGTGGTGGCTCGTTCTTCGGCTTGGTATGGCTCGGAAAAAAAAAAAAGCCTTTCTTAGCATCGCGATGATCAAGACGTGACCTTGCCGGGTACCTGCCATGCGCTCCGCAAAAGAAAAAAAAAGAAAGAAAAAAAAACGATGGCCTCATTCTGAAGCGCCGAGTTGCCTCGTTATGACGCAACCTTTGGGGATGTATTCCGGCGAATTGTCGTTTTAGGCTCGCAGTCCCCTGCCCACGTGTGCGGGTGAGGCGTGCATGCCCACGGACGCCCTCGTAACGGTATAGTTTGTTTCCGTAAAACGCTGTTGGTGTTGGTTCCCCCCTCTGTCCCATAATACATACGACAACCGCAATCTTCATCTTGATGTTTCGCAAGGATGCAGCTGCGGCTTTATTCATCGTCGTCTCTAGATGAAGCAGAGAAATGATAACTTTTGATCCTCGCATGCATTTACAACACTTACGTTCTATGTAGGAACCCATATGAGGGAACCCATAGTTCCCTAGAAAAATTACTGCAGGGAACTGTGGCGTTGCTGTCGTTCGAACTACCTTGGGGCTGATGGTTGGTAGACGGATTTGTCTAACCTTTGCTCTTAGTATGTCTAGCAGAGAAATGATAACTTTTGATCCTCGCATGCATTTACAACACTTACGTTCTATGCAGGAACCCATATGAGGGAATCCATATGAGGGAACCCATAGTTCCCTAGAAAAATTACTGCAGGGAACTGTGGCGTTGCTGTCGTTCGAACTACCTTGGGGCTGATGGTTAGTAGGCGGATTTGTCTAACCTTTGCTCTTGGCGCTTCGGCTGTTGTTGTGACGTTTTTGTTACGCCTTATCTCGCTGAATTTCAAAGCGCAAGGTCGCGCGATTTATTCTCCGGCCATGGGAGAGAGAGAGAGAGAGAGAGAGAGAACTTATTTGAAGGAAGGCAGAGAATGTCGGCCTGAGCTAGCGTGCTCTAGCCTGCTACTCTGCGGAGGGGGAGGAGAAACGGGGTCATAAAGGTGTGACGAGGGATGACGATGGCAAAGAAACAGCGATGCGCAACGGTGCAAGAAAGTTAACATTCCGATGATAAACATTAAGAAATGTCATCCATGAAGCCACTGCCGGGTTCTTGTCTGTAGTCACTAGTTCAAATGAGCCTTCGTATGAAGACGCGAAGTCGAAGCTGGTGTGTGGGCCTCCGCTGTGTGAGCAGCATAGGCACCAAGCAGAAGCTTGGCGGCTGCGATAAGCGGCTCCAGTACGGCGAGCACCTGCAGGGCACTTCTCGCGGAAACGTTCGTGTACTTATATAGTCAGATTGGCGTTAAGAAACACCGTGCTGCCAAAATTATCTAGAGCGCCCCACTATGACGCCGCTTTCGTCGCCATAGTCTGTGCGTTGCTTTCGAACGCTAAACCCAAATTTCGTTAGATTACCCGAAGAGGCGGGAATTACTTTCACGAGAAAGCGTAAATACACGACGGACTAATTCACAAGGTTACGTGAATTAGGACTTGAGGTAACTTCCAGAGTGCATGTTACAATTCACGAATTGGAGCCAGTGAGCTCACAAGGTGCGTTTACTTAGAAGAAATACCGAGGCTGGCTCCTAGAGTTTCTAGGTTAGGCGTACCCGAATCGGCGGACAAAATACGTTGGCGTTTCCACTTAAATAGCCCTGCACTGCATAGCAAGGCTTTTTGTTGGAAAGGTAAGGGGAGGAGAACAGTGCATTTTTCTATATGCTTTTCCAAGTACATATCTCAAAGCTGACGATATATAGTTTCGGAATTCGACCCAACCGGATGTGCCTATCGAGAACTCGCCGGCTTCAATTCTGAAATCGCAATACCAGCTCTAAAGTCACAAGTTACGAAGTTGACAAGTAGAATTAGGCTCAATATTTGATTATGCATTGAAATTTCTTGTGCAAGCAATGTTGGCCTCTTCGAGTAGTCCAGCTGTAATTGTGAAGTTGTGCTATCTGCTACGGGGGATTCTAAATAATTAGGTCAAGAATAGCGAGAGACTCATCTAGCATACCAGGCGCTCATTCATTTCCGCTGTTCTTCGCACCCGGTTACGGCAGCTGAGTGTCTACGGCATTGTGGTGCCGGGCATTGTGGTGCTACGGCATTGTGGTGCTGCTGCGCGTTGTCACTGGTTGAATCTTCAGCATCGTCATTCGAATGTTCACGAACTACCTGAACGATCATGGCATTGAGCACCTCAAGTTAGCTCGAGGGTATGCAACAACTTTGGGTTCTTCAAGGACAGTGTTTCTCACCACAGGCATGTAGCTTTTTGGACCCAAAACATAGTCAGCCACTTAAGCAATCGAAAATCAACGAACAGCTTCTGAAAACAATGACCGATTTTCCAGTCTTATATCTGCACCGCATCATACATACTACACTAAGTGTGACCCCTAATAATGCTGATTTAGGCGCGGGGAAATCTATCGTGAAGCTTACAGTTGCGCTTTCGATATATTGCAGGGAAATGTTTAGCTGTGGATAGCTCACACAAATAATACTTAAGTAATTATTGACTGTATCAGAAGATATAAAACAAATAAATTTCCGTTGCTTGTTTGCTTTTTGTCGAAGTGTTGCATCTGGTTTCTCAGCGGTGATTTTGAGGCTTTTCGAGTTCCATACGGACGATAGGCAGTAGCTAGGTCGAGTCATACAGTTCGAACACTTTTAGTAGTAGCAACATATATTGCTATCTCTATTTTTTTCCACCGAATTTTATGCTGGTAATCTCCATGTAGGCAGAGCTTCACAATAAATATCCAGGACCAGTAACATCCTTGGGTACAAGTAACTGCAATAGTTGATGGAACGAATGTATAAAGAGAAACATAGTTTTGCCGAATGCGTGGGTTTCACGTGACCGGACCGTACGGTTACTGCACCAGCGAGCAAAATGTCCACGCCAACGGCGTACGCTTCGGGAGGAGAACATCGCCAGAGTTGCCAGCGCCCCCTCACGTAACGCAATGCGATAAGCTCTTGTCTCAACGAATTCCGTGCAGTGCCGGGACGACTGCAACGCCATAGTTTAATGCACTCGCTGGAGTCCACGGGACAAAGTAGCGCCGAGTTTCAAGAAGTGTTCATTCGTTAGTCGCCAAATCGCGTTTACATCCCTCCGCACGTTCGGCGCTTGCTTTGCCGTCTGCTTTGCGAGAGCAGACGACATTGAGGCAAGCTTTAACGGCCACAGACGAGTGGCGTGCAGGGGGCGTGTGCTGCGTCGTGATTGGCTGACAAGAGCTGAATCCCAAACAACGCTGCTCCGTTCTAAGCACGGAGGAAGGAAACTAAGGAGAGGCCCTGACGTCACTCTTTGTGAAGCTAAAGTGAAGCCGGAAGTTGGCGTTGCTCATGGCGTTGCTCCGCCTATCGGGCCAGCTCTCCTCTCTTGTTTACATTTAACGCGAAACCACGCCGTGCTGCGCGGAACCGTGCTGCCCGGACCCGCGCGCTCCGCAGCAATACTAAGCAATCGTTAGCACGTTAGCATGATTCCGCGAAAGAGGGCAACATTTCCCGCGGATACTCCTTCGTCCTTTGCCATTGCCGTGGCGCGGTACATTGCGTACAGCGTTGCATGCGCGTTCATTTCACGAACTTTAGTTCCTCCTGTCCCACATGGCCACAGCAACATCCGGTACAGCATGGTCCAGATAACGCAGCGCAACGAATCACGGAGACCAACGCAAACCTGCCCGCACGGCGCCTTTGCCACGGTACGAAACCTACGGAGCAACACGTGTGAGCGCGCAGAACAATAACAAAGCCGCCATTGTGGCCCGAAAGGCGGGGCCACTACAGCAAAGAAATAAAAAAAAACAGTAAAACAAAGGAGAACCTACTACGTCATTTCCTCCACACTTTTTTCCTAGCGCGCGGAGGGGGTAGGGCCCCTCCTCAGTTTCCTTCCTCCATGGTTCTAAGCGAGACGAAGGCGTCGGAAGAACAATATGGCCGCGGTTGGCGGCGTCGGGCGTAAACCGAACAGATGTTCCTGGCGCGATATGAAAGTGGCCTCGGGGGAGCCGTGGGCGCTCTCCGTGGCTATGCCGTGTGGGTCGTTTGAACCGCGGTTCGATTTGTGGCGTTTTGACTCTGGATTCCCGACGTACGACGGGGGAGGAGGCCTCGCTTGCGCAGTACGGTTGCCGGGGGGCTCCGATTGCCAACTCGGCGGCCGTTGCGCTGAATGCGGCGAGGCGCCGTGAAACGCGCTAGGTGGCGGGATTTGGCTGCAGGCAGTTTGTCGGAGCATCCACGCGCAATGCGGGTCGAGCACGTGCGAGGAAAACGGGGGGGGGGGCGATTTTTAATTGCCCGCATGCAAATTTCGAGTGGCGCTGGCTTCGCTGTGCGAAGGGAACGTTCTTCAGGACCTATAGTAAATTGTTTGAAGCAAGAAGGAGCCGGAGGCATTTTTGGCTTCGTAGAAAACTTTGCCTGGCTTCTGGAAGTTTCTGCATACATGCTTCTGACGCGCATGTATGCAGAAAACAAGAAAAAAAAACGGGAAGAGATAGGAAACTTCGGTCAAAGAAATGTATCGTGTCAGATCCGAAGTATTCGAATGGGTATGCATATGCTTTGTGCGATTTGGTTTTCCTACAGAAAACTTCAAGGCGACACCTCCTTGAAATTTCCGCACGAACTCACCCTGACTTTAAAACTTTTGATCGCATCGACTCAAACAGTATGTTTTTTTTTTGTATCGGTAGAGATGGACCGCATTGCATTCTAAAGGAGACAGTTATAGAACTTGATAAGCTTGAATAACTTTTACCAAGTCGCTACGACCCGCATACAAGCTTGAGAAAGTAACAAAAGCTTCGAAGGCAGTAACCACACTACACCGTGTAGCCCAGCTAACATTAGCCAAGCTACTTAAAGAAAAAAAAAATATTTAAGAAATCACCGGTCCAAATACGATTGTAAGACTTGCGATGTGAAGTTGTGAGAGGTGGGACGATGTAGAGTCGTGTTCTGCACCATATTATTTAAATCATTTTTGTTCGTTCAACAGTTTGTCTAACGTTAGCTAGGACGTCCTTTATGTATGTGTATGTTTTCCGACCACTTTCCGGCCAGCCTTCCTGAAGCTACTGATTCCGAACCATAATCCAAGATCGCCTTTCAAGATGACTTTAAACCTTTATTTACGTATATATATTAAAGTCATCTTGAAATTCGATCTTCAATGTATGGTTCGGAATCAGTAGCTTCAGGATGGCTGGTAAGAAAGTGGTTTGATTCAATGCTTGCTGTATGAGGACCAAATAATTGTCGCAGTCACAATCCGAGTACCTTGCTCACGAAGTTTGCTCACAACTGCTTGGCGACGGCGATAGTCAGTCGAACTACTGCAGGCGGTCGTCTCGAAGTAAGGTTATCAATGGCGTTTAAAGAAACACATTATTTTGTCTTTGAAGCCGTTTTATTTTGCAATATCATTACATGAACTGCCATGGTCCTCGGCCTCTGCATTTGCCGCAATCTGTTCACGTTCATTTTTTTTAATATTCATCTCAGACCACTGTACATATCTTTACTGCATTTTTCTTATCTCCCTTTCTCCACTTCATTTCTTCTCTTTTCCCGGAATTCCGCAGTTTCCGGTTTAAAAAAGAAGGCACAAACGCAAGAAAAAGTGCACACAGAAGCACTATGAAGCAGTATATTCCCAAGGCACTGCGCAGAAGATCCAAACATGCTTCGTGTGCCAAAAAGAGATTACCCTACATCGCGATCCTGACTTCCAAGGTATTTGCGTATAGCGCTTCTGGTGTGGATCTTATTTGTAGCGCAAAAAGAAAGAAACATAGAAAGGAAATTCAATGGGCACGTTAAAGCTCCTTCTTCCCATAACTTAAGTGCGGAGCTATCGAATTCCACGATCCCTCGAGGAGGATGTTTACAAACTTTCGCATCGATGCCTTATCTGCTTCCTGTACTTTTAGGAGTGTGCCTGTATTCACCATTTGTGGGTGTCTGGTTTTGACCAAATCTAAGAGGAAAAAAGAAAGCAAGTTCTTTTGCCCATCTGTTACGTCTGGCGAATACTGCATTACTGCGCCCGCGGGTGGCATTCTGTCGTGAAAAACAAAGTGAGCAAAAAAAATTCGAAAATGTAGACGGCGTAGTGAGCAGGTAATAAACGATCGGAAAGCCGCCTGAAATAGCCAGAAGCCAGAAACGGAGCCAACGTCATCAAACACTGCCTACAACCTGCGGTTGCTCAGGGGCTATTGTGTGGGAATGCTAAGCACGAGGTCGCGGGATCGAATCCCTGCCGCGGCGGCCGCATTTCTACGGGCTACGAAATGCGAAAACACCCGTTTAGGTGCTCGTTACAGAAACCCAGGTTGTCCAAATTATTCCGGAGTCCCCCACTACACGGCGTACCTCATAATCGTATCGTGGTTTTGGCTCGTAAAACTGCATGATTTAATTTAAATTAACCTGTGGCGTTGGCGTCTTCTCGCAAATGGGCGAAGCAGGTGTATGCGTGACTGTTTTATCACGTAAAGGCTGCAAGAATACCTTCCATATTTTCGGCTTTGACACGATAAAATACTGCGCGGACAACGAAAAAAAAAAAGAACGCAGGTGCTAACTTAGAACTGAACTTTGAATGTGCTAAACATGCTCTTGTTAAGCATCCTAAACGTGCTAAACACACGCACGCACTTGAAGACATAGTAATGCTCAGAGAGAAAGTTTAAGTTTTGTAAACATCAATAACCGTTGGACAAATAAAGTTTATTCCTATCCTATCCTATCCTATCCTATCCTATCCTATCCTATCCTATCCTATCCTATCCTGTAAACAGATTCGCTCAACATCTTCAACGTGCTAAACATGCACAAGAGTGAGCAAACGCACGACTAAACTTTTAACGTGCTAAATATATGTGCTAATAATGTTAAACGTGGTAAAACATGCGATAGTATGATGGAAGTAACGATGCATGAGAGCACAAAGATTTTCTCCTGAAGGAAGGCTTGCCCCGCCACCTCGCTTCGAGTTTCTGCAGAACTCGAGCAGGTCCCTCAAAAAGAAATAAAGGAAGCCAGCAATTCTGAAAAAATAACGAAGGATGGATTGAATGATGGAATGTAAAAAAAGTTATGAATCGGACCAAACCAAATGGCAATGTAAGAAAGAAGTGAAAGAGCAGAGAAAGATGAAGGAATTAAAGAACGGAAGGTTGAAGGCATTGAGTAAACGAGTGGGAGAGAAGAATGAAATGAAAGAAACACGGATGAAAGAAAAGAATAAAGGTAACGAAGGAAGCCAAGGGAATGAAGATCAAACAAATAATGCAGGGACGAAGAACTAAAAGGAAGGGTGAGAAATCTGACTAGGGAATTAAGAAAATGAGGTTTGTGATCA
This sequence comes from Dermacentor albipictus, assembly GCF_038994185.2. Taxonomy (NCBI): domain Eukaryota; kingdom Metazoa; phylum Arthropoda; class Arachnida; order Ixodida; family Ixodidae; genus Dermacentor; species Dermacentor albipictus. The sequence continues at coordinate 11,853,082 of NC_091830.1, read as the reverse complement.
GCAAGGCGTAAGGGAATGAAGGAAGTAATGAGTTCGAAAGGAAGACAGGAAGGTAACAAATTCATGACTACAAAAAAAAAGAAGAATGGGAAAATGTATTAAGTCAGGAAAAAATGACAGAAGTAAGGAAAATATAAGTTAAAGAAAAAAGGATGAGCTGAAAGGAGCAGCCATAGGTAAGAAGAAATAAAGAACAAAGGATACAAGAAGGCAGAAATGTGGCGAAAGCGGACGAAAGAATGAATTAAAGAGCGAAAATTTGAAGAGATTGAGGCAGACACTGTATAAAATAGAAGAAAGAAGGGATGGAGTGAGGCAAAAAAAAAATCTAGATGACAAGACAGATAGAATCAGGGAAAGCAGGGAGTAATAAAGCAAAGAAATAATAAACAGGAAATAGGGGAGGAGTAAAGAAGAAGAAATCTAACCGTGGAGGGGCAAACGAAGCAAGAACACAAAATCAATCAATTGAGGGGGGGGGGGGGACTAAAGATCGAATCAGGAAAGTGTGGATCACACAAAAGCAAAGGAGCTGAAAAGAAGGAAGCCAGGAACTAAAGATATATGTAGATAGTGGGAATGCAGATTAAATAAAGAGGAAAGGAGGAGGGAACCGAGGACAGTGGGTTTAGCTGAAGATAAGTAGAAAGAAAGAAAAATACCGAAGAGTGTCAGCAGGGAAGGGGTTAATTAAGGAGAAAATGAAGTAATAAAAGGACACGGAGGAGGTACGAGACCTTCACTTGGGCCATGAAGCGAAGATGTCGCGTCGTACTAATTTCGCGCACCTCTCTTTAGAATCTGCAGGTTGGGGTTGCTCAACTCGGCGACGTTTTATAGCTTACGACGACATTTGCCACACTTCGGCACGACCGACTTTTCGAAAGGTTGCAGACGCTTTTGCAGGCGTCTGACGGGCGTCAAATGTCGCGTAATTCTGCTCGGCATGTGTACCTGTCCTGTCGATTCAACGAACACTCGATTACGGACGCGTACTTCTCACAACAGAACAGATTTTATTAATTTTTTTTTATTTCATCATTCATCATTAGTACAGAAGGAGGTACCGGAGTTACAAGAACAGTCAGGGGGACCTCCTATTAGTAATTTAACAAAGCAGGAATTAATGCGCTGTGGTAACATAGCAGCGACAGACATCCGAAAACACGACAGACATCAGAAAACACGAAGTTAATGAAGCAAATAAACAAATACAGAAAGGTGCTTACAATAATTGAACTTCAAAACACAAGCAAATGAAACCGATACAGTGTATGAATAAATTTGTAGTAAGTGACACTTTATGGAAACATAGCAATCACACATATCAAAGAACAGCCAAAGAATATATTTGAAATAACAGTCTGACGCGCTAGCTCGTCCGCGTGGCTAAGCTACTGCGGTTCGAGCCTGCATGATGTTGTAGACATTTACTCCTAACGGGACGTTAAAGATACTAAATATGTTTAATACGATAAATATCTTTTTTTTTTCGAAATTCTTGTTTGTATTATTTTTTGGCAAGATGTTGAATGAGGAAAAAAATTCAAGGCCAAACTTCCATTTTTTCCTTAAATTTTGCATCGAAACCCCGGCTCTGGTAAGTCAGTGACGTCACGGATTCGAAAATACTTTCTCGCATCAGGGCCTATGGAGGCGTGAGGAAAGTTTGCGAAACTTGCCGAGTTCGGTGTTTGTCTCTTACAGACTACACTGCGGTTACCAATAAAGAATTACTTTTACTCTGAGCAGGCACCGTCGAAACGCATTACGTCACGGCAAGCTGGAGCGACAACTTCAAGATGGCGTCGCCGCCATTCCTTTTCCTCCTTCTGTCACTTATCAAGCGCCTCGGCAAGAAGGGCTTTCATTGGTATTGGAAAATGATGATTTACTAATAAAGCTAGCCTATTTTTCTGAGCGCTTTCCCTTTAAGAAGATGCACCACCGTTGGCGTGGGTGACCAGCAAACCTCGGTAATGCCATAAACTTTTTCTACCTTCAATTTGTCGTTTCCTGACTTGTTCTTTTTTTCTTTCGCGCCTTTTTTCTGTATTCGTATGATGGCGCACTGCTGCGGGTGGTGATGGCGATCGCTTCGATTCCTCGCTCAAATATTAACTGCTCGTACGACGCCGGTGTTTATGGGCGTGCATATCGCAGGTCTCTCAGTTACTCCAGACGATGTGAAGACTTACGCTTGCCGCTTCCAATGAACCACGAAGAAACCACGAAGAAGATTTGCCGGTTTGATGGAGCCGCCTAACGTTACAGCGGACGCAAAGCGCTACTGAGCACTTTTAGCGTAGGTGCGCTTATTAAAACGTAAAGGCTAAAATGCCGATAAACGGCAGCACTTTTTGCTTGCTCGTTATTGCTGCTTGCAGACAGGAGCGTAGAGATTCGTTCTCACGTTAAATGATAACTGCGCGAACCAGTAAGCCGATAGGACGAGATTCATTTCCGTTGCCGTTGCTCAACGGTGAACTGCGTGGGTGCGTCAAAATACTCAGACCCTTATAACAATTTGCGCGACGAAAAGAACAAAATTACAACCACTGCCTTACCAGTGTCCGTGTCTTTTCGTGATGAAACGAGGTTTTCTTGTGCTCGTATTTTTTTCTTGTTCGTCTGCTTATGGGTTGCTGGTCTAGGGAACCCCTGCAGACGATTATTCTGACTTCTGTTCCGTCTGCTCCAGATTGGCCCGTGATTATATACCTTAACTGACGACGGCGCTTTTTGATAAATTCATTTGCCAACTGTCCACATATACAGTGAAAGCTCGTTAATTCGAACTTCAATAATTCGAATTTATGGATAATTCGAACTGTACGATTTGGTCCGGCCAAGCTCCACAGAAGTCTATGTATAAAGAAGTCCGTTAATTCGAACACGAGAAGGTTCCCTCACGGATAATTCGAACTACGTTCGCCTGGCACACGGCCAGAGAAACGCGCCTACTGCCTACACACAAGGCTGCATTGCCTCCGAAACGGAGAGAACGGCGAGAGAAGGCAAAATCGGAAAAAAAATCTAACCGACGCGGGGTCAGCCAGAAGGCACCGGCGGCTGCCGCCTCTCCGTTTTACGTAACCTCCGAGACTTCTTGCCCGCTGCGAATCTCGGAGGCTTCGCAAATCTTGTACAGCTGCTAATGCTGTGCGGAGATGGCACGGCAAGCACCAAAACACAGCGAATCAAGTACGTCGCAGCTGCGCTTGCAATCAAGAACCAACGAATCAGGGCCTTCGCCACCTTCACATGTTCAGCGTCTTTGTCTCGGCAGTCTTCATCGGTTGTGCACCTCTATTTTCAGCTTAGGAGGCATCGGCCGTCGCGATTCATTGTGATGGTGTTAAGCCTCGGCTAACGTTCGTTTCATTGGACATCGGTGGTGTGGCACAGTCGGACCCAGAGCTTCGACTCGAAGATGGCGTGTGCCGCGGGCACACGCCATCACTTTTTGACTCGCCAAATTTCTGACATGCCCTACTGCTTCCAAATCGCAGTGTACTGTTGCTCTCCTTCACTTTCGTTAGTTCGAACTTTCGTTAATTCGAACTGAAGCGGCTTCCCCTTGCGGTTCGAATTAACGAGCTTTTACTGTAGTGTGTTGTTTGCAAAGGCAAAGAGAATGTTCTATTACTGTAGCTGCTGCTCTCGAAAGGACCTTGCAAGAACTACTACCGTACGTCGTCCAAGATATTGTACAATGATGCTACGAGCCGAAGTATCGGAATGCGTTTCGAACGTGTCTCTACGACTTGACGCGAAAGTCACGTCGACCAATAAAGAGAACTGCAAAGAAAGACGAATATTATTGATATGTCTCAACATTTCGCGCGTAAAAACGCCCTTCGTTCGATACAGTGAAGAACGTACACCAGATACCTTATATTCAGGACGGATATCTTTTTGTGCGCAATCGCTACCGAGGTAATTTTGAAAGAGCATGAAGACAATGTCTATTGCAACGTGTACGAGGTGTCGGACGAGGTTATTCTACTTCTTCGCGAACGTCGAGCGTAAATGAGCCGGCATGTTAATCGACACGGGCATTTCTACTTGCATGTGCCTGCCACCGTTAACGACGCAAGACTCTGTGCTCTTCGCGACCGCTGAATTGTAACGCGTGTTCTGTCCCGGTCCAGCGAGCGCACAAGCTGCTGCTGTTGTAGGCGCGTCGAACTGCCTGTGAGGTGGTTCGACGCGCGTTATATTTCGACAGTCGTGTCCTCGGTGCGCCGAATGACGCAGCAGGTTTCTTGCATTGTACAACTTGGCTCTTTATCTTATTACACACACACTATATTATATATATATATATATATACGTGTGTGTGTGTGTGTGTGTGTGTGTATGTAGAGCCCATAAGTGCCTTGCGCTTTTTACTTGTGGACCGTGGACTGATAATTTACTTGCGAATCGCGCTATATGATTATCGTGACAATTTTTGTCGCGCTTTTACGTCATGACGACTTTCTCGTGTCGATGACGTAGATTTCATGTGCTTCGCTTTTGCAAAGAATTATTAACGCCAGATACATGAATAGTCCGGCGCTTGCCAGTATTCTTTCTTTTTTTTTTCGTCGGTTTGAAAGGCTTGAACCTTAATTGCAAGAAAAAACAAAACATATACGACGCGTCCGGAGTGTTGTACCAACACTCGCTTAGGGCGACGCCAGCGTTAGCGGGAGCCGGTTCGTTGTGCAACAAAGGAATCACTGACATTTCGCCACATTGTTTGCAGAGTACTTACGAGATCTCTTAATGGTTTCGGCGTGAGTAAGTGATGGCCGAAAATTCCTGTCCTGTCCCCCAGAAACCAATGTCGCAAGAGCACCCCCCCCCCCCCAACTCCTTAGCTTCTTGCAAGCTGTCCAATATGGTGGCACTAGCGTCGAGATATTGGATTTTAGTTTCAGCATTTGTGTGCCTGAGTAATTTCCAGCGTAGCATTTTTCTGCTTTTATTTGTTTTCTTCTTTAAGGGGTGAGAGGCGGTGAGAGGCGGTGAGAGGTTAAATGGGATGGACGGACGGGGGGGATAACTTCGTAGTAGTTACACTGACATTCACTCTCTTTGTTCTTTTTTTTTTCTGCTAACGTTTGGACGCCATCGGGAAATCATCAAACCAAAAGGTCACGAGACTGCCTCTTCCACATCTTCTTTCGCGCGTTGCGCTTTCATTTGCTTCTTTCGTCATAGTGTCCAAACGGTATCGCGGTAAAAGGTATGGGGCATAGCGGAGCAAACGTTTTTTTTTATTGATATGATATAAGGAGATGTTGGCGCACAATTTAAGGCGCCGGCCACTCCTCATCTCTTGAGTGGTTCCATCATACATCGTACAGGGTTCAAGTTTAGACATCAAATAGTCTTTTCACACAAGCACCAGGACCTATCACGCAAGGTTTCCACGGGAAGACTATGACGTAAGGAATACATGGTACATACAATATAGAATGTAAAGCCTCCACAGTTGTTTAGATGAAAGTCTCAAAAGTACAAAAGATAGCAAACGTTAATTTTTTTACAACGCATTTCACAATTGTAGGCTTTATAAACTTCTGGCTAACGCCAGTCTTTAGACAGATAACTAATACCATATACTATATCCTTTCTGTAATGCCCTCTGCCTCTGACAGTATTCGTAATGAATGAATAAATAAATAAATAAATTTAAAAAAATATGGCGCGGCGAGATCTCCCAAGCGTCACTACTTCTGCTCGGATGGACAGACGTACTGCCGCGCCACGGCTTCTCTGGACGCCACGCGAGGCTAAATTTAGCTCCGATTACGTCATGCATTGCGCGACGATGACGGCGCCATCTGCGCCTGAGCACGTGACACATCCATGATCGAGTAGTGAGCTTTTTTTCATCTACGGAACGATATAAAGTGAGCTGTGTACGTAGTACGGTTGCAAAAATATACATGCTAAAAAAAGTTTGCACCCTCTGGAGTGTATATTTGCCACACAACGATAATCGTCATCTGTCTTGCCCGCATTTCCTTTCTTGAAAACGCCGCGCTCGTTACTTTCCTGTCGGGAATGCTCTGTCATGATGATGACGCGCATGCCGTTAAAGAGAGTAAATGTGGGCAAGACCGATGACGATTACCGTTTTGTGGGAAATATACACTTCAGAGGGTGTAAACTTTTCTTGGCGTGTAAGCGATGATGCTATAGCATGTTTTCGTTGCATTGATTGCAGCAAGCAACCATCTTTGACACTTTATTTTATTACTTTTTAGGTAGAAAACAAACGAAAAAAAAGGATCAAGTCATAGAGAGACAAAAAAAATTAATAATGGGGTTTTACATGCCGAAACCGTGACCTGATTATGAGGCACGTCGTAGTAAGGGACTCCGGAATAATGTGTGCCACCTGGGGTTCTTTAAGGTGCACCTAAGTCCAAGTACGCGGGTGTTCTCACATTTCGACCCCATCGATGTCCCACTGAGACGTATAACCTCAAACAGCACAGTCACAACTTGCCACGCGGTTCGGTAAATACCTGTTAAGTAACGCAACAAGCATTATATTGAACGATCCTGACCATAGAATACGATCTTGCTGCGAAATTTGAGCAGGGAGAGAGTAGCAGTAAGCCTGAAATCATATATTTTTTTATTATTATTATGTATGGGGAGCCTTCGAGGCAGTACCTCAAGTCACTGCGGCGTCAAGGGTCGTGCGGCGAGTGACATACGCACGTGCCTTTTGCTCACGTCATTGTCAACGAGTAATGACCGGTCGGGTGCAGCACGCTAGCTTGCTTTTACGTCATCGACGTGCGTAGGAGATGCAGCATCTCGTACGCAACATAGGCAACATAGATGCAGCGTAGGAGATGCTACAAAGCGGACACGTTCACTGTCGCCTAATGATATGGCCCTTCGTTCACTCAGCTTACTCCTCAACAGCGCAGGGTTAACTTCGTTGTTCACCTCGAAGTCGAGGGATGACGTTTTCATTGCTGTAAGAATCGGTTTAAGAAGAAGCTTTAGCTCGGGCCCAACTCTGACGCGGCCTATTCAGATACATGTAAAACGCAAAAACGTTTTTTATGAGGTAACCCCTGGACCGATTTTAATGAAATTTGTTGCAATTGAGAGAGAAAGTTAAATGCTACTGACTGACGGAAGCAGAATTGCATTTTAGGGCCTGAATTTTGTTAAAAAGAATTAAAAATCGGAAATTTTCGGAAAGAACATACAAGCACGAAGTTTGCAAATTAATAGATCTGCATAAGAACAGCTATCGCGGTTCTGTAAACGGCACCCATTAGGTAATTGAAAGCGGACAAATTCGATGGGTCATTAAATTTATATCTTACGTGAATTGGTTACTTTGTGTGCAAGGGTTCTGCAAAAGCTGTATTTTCATATTATTAAATTGTTTGCGATTCATGTATAACGTATCAATTTTGCCCGCTTTAGAATTGTGATATCATTTTTCATTGCTGAGTTAAAGTTGTAAACTTCATAGTTTCGTTTTCTTACAATTTCTTAATTTTTGCCAATTTTTAGTAAAAATTGACAACCAAAATCGAAAATTCGTAATCTACAGTCACTAGGTTTTAAGTTTCTCTTTTAAATGCAACAAACCTCGTGTAAATTTGGTGCAGTGGTTGCCGAGAAAAGCTAATTCTTCTTTTACATGTATTTAGACAGGAGCACCCGAACTAAAGCTTCCTCTTAACATCAGGCAGCGCTTTCAATAATTCAACCATTTACCGCTGCGGAGATGAACAACTCTGCAATCATGACAATCAACATTGTCATTCACTCTTGAGTATAGATGGCGCTAAAAAGGAATACCATAGCATTTTTGTTGTGTAGTACCAATGTATGCCTTCATGCATCTCCTTTGGGGATAACAATTTTACTGTTCTTGGAGCTTTCCCTAAGTAGCAGACTTCTGCAGAGTTGGCGGATGTGCCATAAACAATGTATTGAACAAGTACTCATTATAAATTTTCTCCTGCTCATCTTCTCAGCCTTTGCTGTATGCTCTGTAAACAAGCGCTTTCTTTATTTGAAATTTTATTTTGACGTTCCCTTTCTATATATCAAGTTTCGAAAAAAAAAATATCTTGCGACGGACGTTCGCACTGTAGGAACTCGGCTCTTGTTCAGGCGTGTACGTACATTCTCGGTAGCTATCACGCTGCTTGCCGTCTGCTCGCTGCCGTCTGTTTCGTATCGGCTGTCGCAGTGCGGGCCTTTATTAATTTTTTGTGTCTTCTGCTACTGGGTTCGGAGGAATGAAGCAGACGACGCGTGTTCAATATCTTCGTTCTTCCAAGAAACAAAGCTTAAAAATATCACCCGTTGCAGAGTTCGTTGCTCAAGTTAGTACGGGAGGCTGGAAAGAACAAGCCTGCGGACACGTACGCGTAGAAGCACTCACGCAGGTACACAGAGACACGCAAATTTCTCCGTACACACACGCACACACACACACCTACACCGAACAAGGAGAGAGACAGATATTAAAAACACACACACAGGGCGCACGCACGCACACCCGCAGGGAACACACACACAGACACTCACAAACACATAAGTACACACATAAGTACGGAAACACAGACACAAACAAAAGTTTGCACCAACACGCATTCACATGAGCATGCGCGAACGCAGGCGTTCGAGCTGTCAAGCACAAACGTGAACGCTGGCAAGCACACACTTGCAATCACACATACATACTGACGCACACATATATGATGCACACTGACATACATGTGCGCACGGATCCGCTGAGAAGAATGTTACATGTATCACCGCGGTCACTGTCACAAAAGAGCACGCTTACTGGTTTATAGCCACAATCTTACCACGGCAATATTTACTCAAGGTAGGCGTTTTCACATATTGTGTAGCCATATAATTTAGAAGTTGTACGGTAACTTATAGTATTGTAACCTGTATTAGAGGTGCAGACCGTAGCGGTGGGGATGATTTTGATAGTACCAGCCTTGCGGGATGAGCTTGGCATACTTCACCGGCAGATGTTGCTCCTGAGCATCTCTTGCATCATTGTACAGTGCTTCTGTTTTATCAAGCGTGAATGAATCAGTAACGGAGAAAGGCAAGCAACAGGCTTGCAGTTCTCCTGGTTACTCCGGGCCCATGCATTTACACTTAGAAGTTACCGAAACTTCTTATGGTCTAATACACATGCACGTTTCTACAGTTTTGTGGCCTCTAATTTCGGGATTATATGGTCGCATGTATAAGTACTAAAGTGGCCTGTGGTAAAGGTACACAGGTGCGCCTTTGAATTATATAGAAGTCACTGTTTAGCAGTGTAGGTCATAATTTAGGCACGATGTCCTCGCAAATTCTGTGATTGTCGTCTGCAAGTATTCTCCCGACTGGAAAACACACGAGCTTCAGCTTCCACATGGCTCTACGAAACTGCAGGCCAACAATGCGTTAGGATCCGGACAGTGTCGCCAGCTTGCTTCGCTACATGCTTGTTTGTCGTAGTAGTTCTGCGGAAACCCGCAAGGTGGAGAGAAGTAATGAATACAGGGAAAATCAGACATCCACCCGTTCGACATCAGACATCCAACCGTACGAACGGGTGGATGTCTCATTTTCCCTTTATTCATGCTTGTTTGTGTGCGCTTCAGTTTCGCGTGTGTTTAAAAAACGAAAATGAAAACGAAACAAAGAAAACGATAAAGCTTGCTTTCTTTTGTCGAGCAACACTTCAGACGTGCACCGTTGTTGCTCCATCGCATTTTTCACGCGGGCATTTATTCTTTTCGCATACGGGGCATGCCTTTGTGTCGCACTGTATTGGATTTTACTGTGGTGAGGTGCGTCACAATGCGTTGGGTTGCGTCGAGCTGCATGTAGTATACGGTTACGTCTGCTGCGTTCTGTACATTTATTACATACAATGCGGGCGGCGATAACACTTTGCCGGCGCGAAGGAACGTTCGGGCATTCCTGCGTCTGGCAGCGTTCTCGCCTCATTGCGGCGGCGGTGGCAGAAATGCCATTTCTGCGACGCTCGGCCTGCGCGTTGCTTTACTGTGTCTTTTCGGCGTCTATGTTGTTCGCATTGCTTCGCCCTTTCGTCCGCGGCTTTCTCTCTCTTTAGACCACACCATAGCAGGCACACGACTGACTCCTGGCGTTAATATATATGTATATATATCCCCGGGTTGTGTTGTATAGTAGCAGTAACAAAAATCGAGCCCGTCGGTTTCCCTTCTTCTCTCGTTCATATGTGAACACATATCTCTTTTTTTTTTAGTGAGAAAAGAGTACGACATACGTTTTTCCACAATATGTTTCTGACGTCACGGCTGAGGAACCAGCATTTCTTTTTCAAAGTAACAAATTTATGTTTCGTGTGTTCGCATATATATATATATATATATATATATATATATATATATATATATATATATATATATATATATATATATATAATATTGTCGGAAGCCAACAAACAATGACACCAAGGACAATATAGGGGAAAAATAACTTGTACTACTTACTGATTGAAAATAATGAAATTCTAAATTAATCGATTTGAAAGTCGATGAAAACGGCTCTATATATAGAGGTTGCTGCGCTGGAACAGTAGCTTTGACGGAAACACCCATAGCACGTGGTGCTTCTGAATCCACCTAATCCAACTAACGCAGTGGACTACGAACTAAGCAGAAGAAAAAGATGCATGAAGGAAGATATGCTTATGCATGCAGGGGAACAAGTGGCCACACGTACGAAGAGAAAAACAAATTTTACTTCCTAATGTTTCGACCGTGGCACGACCTTCGCCAGAGCTTCCGTCCTCTGACGAAGGCCGTGGCCCGGCCGAAACGTTGGGAAGTAAAATGTGTGTTTGTGTGTGTATTTGTGTGTCTGTTTGCATGTGAGTGTGTTTGTGTGTGCTTTCCCAGACTGCTGTTTTTCTTTGTGCGTTTCGTTCGTTCATTGCTTGGACGCGCGTATTTCGTTTGAAGTATCACAGACTGCGCGGCAGTTGATTGTCGACAGCTCTCTCTCTTTCTTTCTCTGTCGTGTGCTGAAAATTGCTACCCATTTGCTGCTGCATTTTGAGTCGAGTGCTGCCGTCTTCGGGAGTCAGTGTTTTCGTTTTACCCTCAAGCTTTCGTTTTTTGTTTTTTTTTCGCTCTTGCCCTCGTCCTTGTGCGACGTCCTGTTCGAAACGGCGTCTGCGCTGCACTTTCTCCACTCCCCCCCCCCCCTCCGCCGCCCACAGCCCTGTCGAAACTTCTATACTGTTCTAGTGTGGCAATTTAGTTTAGAAGGATGCTTTCTTCAAGCTGTAGTACTGTTTGTTGGTGTCTTTTTCTTTTTTAGTTGATCTCATAGCGTATTTTTTTGTCGTTGGCTACTTTCAGTTGACCTTATAGACTACGTCGGCTGAATACAGAAGTCCCGTGTTTTCTTGGTGGCTCCACCAAAGAAGATCGCGTGGCTTATGGCGTCTCAGTATCTTTAAAGAAAGAAGGAAAGAAAGAAATAAACTAAAGAAGAAAGGAAGGAAGGCACTATAGCATGACGGAAGGAGCGAATGAAGGAAGGAAGGAAGCAAGAAACAAAAGAAAAAATAAAGAAATTAATGAATAAAAGAATGAAGGAAAAAATACGGAACGAATTAACTACAACACGTTTGACACATTTCTGCGTTGCGTGGGTGTATTTCTCGAAAAAGAAAACGATACTGAGCTTCACGTTAATTATTACGCCGCTGCCGGCACATTTCAGCACGAGCTAAGTCGACCACGATTAATTACGGCAGTACTAGCTTATTTGGTCCTCTCTGGTGAAATTTCGCACCACTAGAAGGCGCCGCCATACACTTAGTGACAAGGTAAATACATCTAATGAATGTTTACATGGAAGCTTCGGCAATGATAACACTTATTGAATAAATTAGAAACACGATATTTACGTGAAGCACGGAGCAATATCGGTGATTGATAAATCAATAGATTAAGTAATTAGTTTACTGAATAATTTGTTCAATCATCTAATCTATTGTTTCTTAATTCTGTTTTTTTTTCCCGGATCTCGCACAAGCTTGTCCAATTATATGGCTAAGCCGGTCTAATTCTTTACCACTTTGTATGTGCGACTCAGCGACGTACTTTGCCAGAGAAACTCAACCTGCTAGACAACAGAGCGCTCTCAGAAAACATCCTTGGACCATGGCCTATGCGTTCTTGCATATAAAAGGCCACAAAAGCTCCTCTGCGTTTCTTGAAGGACACTGGACTGTGTGAACGCTTGTGAGAGGGGAGGTTCCTCTGCGACTCACCTGTGAATGAATGACTATTATTTTTCTTTTCTCTCCTTATCTTCTGTTCCCTTTCCTCCTCCCCGATTGTAGGGTAGCCAAACGGGCACGTCTTTGGTTAACCTCTCTAGCTTTCCCTCTTCGTTTCTCTCTCTCTCTCTCTCTCTTGCAGATGCTCGTATCATTAACTGAGCTCATTGTCGCGTCCAATGCGATCCTTTGATCGGTAGAATAATGGACGCGGGAGCGATGTCTGCTGGGAACAGTTCAAATAGTTCACGCTAGCTCATCATCGATAATTTTGAAAAATGGCACTGGTGGAAGGCCGCATAAATCGAGAACCACTCGCATGCCTGATGTTCCGAATTCCCGACGTTCGAGAAGAGAATTCCCTTGTTCACGCAAACAAGTCGGTGGACCTTGTGGGCAGACAATCGAGCTACGACGCAGATTCCCATGCTGATATCATCCGCAACGGCCGCTTTCCACATGAATCAGTAGTCGAAGGTTAAAAAAGAATGTCGTCGTAGAACCGAAACTATAAGAACAAAGAATGTAGACCCGTTTTTTTTTGAGATTCCTCTTGCCCTCTCGAGACTTTGCTTTTAAGCGTTGCATAATTTTCGATCCTCAAAAGAGGGTTCAGGATGGCGAAAGTGGGCTGAACTATTGAACTGAAAAGCGCATAGTGTTTGGTGAAAAATAAAGAGCAAAGAAAGACGGCACTATGCATAGGGGACCTCCTACATTTACAAAGAGTCGCCAAGAGAGGAGACGGATACGCGAATTCTGCAACGGAATATTTTCTCTCGTCCCATGAGTGCATAAGAGCTTTGAATTTCGACATCCACCACGAGCGCGCCGCCTTGCGAGAGATATGAAAGTTTTGAAGTGCTCCAGCTCGAGTGCCGGTGCGCCCTGTCTGGAACGTAACACAGGAGTGCATGACAAAAATGTTTGAATCGTACACCCGGAGTATTGTCATGAAATCAAAGGCTTTTGCATGCGGAGAAGTGCAAGTGTGTATGTATACGTTAACGTGAAGGTAAATAAAAAATATGGATGGGGGGAGGTGTCATTACAGCATTCATTCATTCATTCATTCATTCATTCATTCATTCATTCATTCATTCATTCATTCATTCATTCATTCATTCATTCATTCATTCATTCATTGTGTTTTCTCAACCAATCACGGCAGAAGTGCAAACGCTTGTCGGACCAATAGCCAAAGGCTAGTTAAGGGCCCGATCAGAATATGACATAGGAAATCTCTGGGGTTGTAGCAAAAAGCACAAAAAGTTTTAAAGAAGCTGTTTAATAGTTCTATCAGCTAGAACATTGTTCTCGTTTTCTAGTGAATTAGAATGTAGCTATAATACTGCGCGATAACACTGTAGTACAGAGAGAATACCGTAAAGTTTCATGCGAAAATCACCAGAGGGAGTTGCAGTGCTAAGTGTACGTGGGCGCTACAAACATTGCGTTTCAAGCTGCACGAAAATGACTGTTCATATACATGGACTAGCCTAAACTTGGTTTCGTTGGCTTCGAACGACTGTGCGGCTTTTGGAATTGAATTCTTTTCAGCAGAACTCAGGCTGTGTCGAAATAAATGACCCCGCAAATGGAAAACCGCAACTCGGCGGAATTCCGGCGGATCTGTCGGAGAAAAGTTCATTCTGTCTTCGACAACCGTTATCTATGGCTCCTACCGGAATTCCCTTAACACCTGCACATCGCGAACATCGCAGCCCGCGCGCAGTCTTCCCCGCAGGGCTTCAACGCAGGACGACTAGGGCGGAGCCATCTTTTAGGACCTGCTGCGACGAAGCGAAGCAGTGTATATACCCACTGACGCGGATCGGATTTTCTATACCAGTGGGCGCCCAATGAGTTATCGACGCGCCTGGGTGGCAGTGACAAATCTGCGGCACACTTCCGTCCACACTGTGCACAGCGGGGAAGCGAGCCCGGCTGTTGACGAACAAACATTAGTGCGACGCTGTTGCATTCGCTTATCTGTGTGCGGGAGAACTATGTGAGAAATGCCCGGCTCGTACGACGGGGCCTCTGGAAAAAAAAATGTGTAGTCCGGCGTGTAGCGCTTCAATTCTGTCTCCGTTTGTTCGGTTGGTCCTGCGGTGCTCTTTGCGAGCACCGTAACGAACTTGGGCATCGTCATTACGGTTACTCAGAAAGAAAAAAAAAACACAGAAGAAAGCGTCTACGACGCAGGTATGGCACTGCACAATAGGAGCCATCGCGATACGTTCGGTTTGTTCACTCCGCGCGCCAGCGTTCATCGGTTGGGCTACTACGATGATACGCGCTTTCAGACATCATCATCATCATCATCATCATCATCATCATCATCCTGGTTACGCCCACTGCAGGGCAAAGGCCTCTCCCATACTTCTCCAACAACCCCGGTCATGTACTAATTGTGGCCATGCCGTGCCTGCAAACTTCTTAATCTCATCTTTCAGACATACCTGCAGCTAAAAGGACGCGCGCAAACGACAGGCATACGTATACCTAGTTAGGGACAACATTCATTTGGGCTAGATGGTGCATACTTGAGTTAGGAAGGAACAGCGCCAACTAAGACTATCACGAGAGGGAGAACGACACAGGACAAGCGCTTGTCCTGTGTTGTTCTCCTTCTCGTGGTGGTCTTAGTTGGCGCTGTTCCTTCCTAATACGTATACCGATTATACGTGATCAACGAGTTCCCCGTGCGATGTGTGTGTCCGTGAGAACGTTTCCCTACGACGCGCAGCTTGGTTGTAACAAAACACTGCTGGCAAAATAAATTATCATAGTTTGTTTTCTCTTTTGTGAGAGCACTCAACGCCTAAGGCCCAACATGGCATTTTAATACGTCGAGTCTGATACCTGGAAACGCCGATGTAGGCGCTGGAATCCTAACGTAAAACTTTGTGGTAATGTACCTAATGCACTGTAGCGAAGTTTCAGCTGTGGACATATCAGACTAGCAATAGCGAATCAATCAGTTCCTTTTGTAACTAATTTACGCCTGAAGTTAAATTTCCTTTATTATTTGACTATCCGTGGCCAGAAATGTAAGGAAGCAATTTCTTTTTTTAATGGTGCTTGGGCTGTTTGGAAGTTAAATGAGTACTGAGATGACGTTTTTCTTGACTTCTCGTTGTTTCGAAAATATAAATTACAGTCAGCTGTTTCACATGCCACGACCATGATCCAATTATGGGGCACGACATAGTAAGCGGCGCTGTATTTATTTCGACCGCTTGGGGTTTATTAAGGTGCATTCAATTAGCGGTACACGAGCGCTTTTCCATCCTCCCCCGATCAGAATGCAGCCGCAGCCGCAGATGGCATCGAACCGACGACCTCGAGCACACCAGCGTGACGCCCTACCATTGGTCTATACCGCGGCTGGTTTTGTGGTAAACGAAGGTACTGGCCCTCTAAACCACAGAAAAAGAAAGAAAATAGTGTGCAAGCGCCAAAGCGACCCAAATAACTTGCTCTTTCTAGGAACAAGCGTCGGTACTACCTGAGAGATGGACACGTCGTGACGTCATGATACGCTGTCTCGCTTCGTTCCTGGGATCGCTGGCGTTTTTTTTTTATACAGAAGCTCGTTGGCGCCCGTTCCCGCGTTTCGCGTCACCGTTGTGCCTCGCCGTTGTGCCTCGTCGTAACCGAGGTCATCATCCACGCGCTCCTGCTGCCATCCCTCGCGCGCGGCGCGTGTCTTGCTCTCCCCTTGTCATAGAGTTTCATGCAATAATTACTCTGGGGAACTGTGGCGCTACTGTCTACGGGAGCTGCAATGAGAGCGGTTGTAACAGCATGGGAATTATGGGAAGTACGTGGATTTGCCTAAATTTTGTCATTCTGGCTTCAAAACGGCTTTGTTACTTTTTAAACTCATTTTCTTGTGTCTTCCTTTTTTTTGCATTTCGCCTCCATCTAAATGCGTCCGCCACCACCGGGATTGAACTCACCACCTAGAGCTCGGTACCGCAATGCCATAGCCACTGGCAATGCCTCCTTTACTAGATGCCAGCCGAGTTGCTCGCTTTCCCATTGCGGCGGCGGTTCCCTAAGTTGAAGTTAGTTCAGCATAAATTCCGTGAGGCGGCGCTCGTTGCCTTTTCCACTTCCGGCGGATGTGGCAGCGATGGCTGAATGCTCAGCCGGCGCTTTATATGCGCGGGCGTCTGTTAGCGAGCGTTATTGCTGGCCTCCGAGATGGCAACAGACGCCATGGTAATCTCAGAGGCCGCAGCACGTGATCTAGGTTGCAGACGTCCGCCACAAGCGGCGCTCGTTGCCTTTTCGCGGAGGAGAGAAAAGGGAGAGGGCCAGGAACCGAGTTTACGGACAACGCGGCTGGCATCTAGTAAAGGAGGCATTGCCACTGGGCTACTGCAACGAGTCCTCTGGCGTTCAAATTTGATTTGACGCTTTCTGAAGAATACGACATCCCTCGCTGCTCTTGTATTGTTTAAGCAGGTTAAATGAATTCAGTAAAAAAATGAATGAACTACTAGGCCTGGTGCTTAAATGGCACCATCGCCATTTCAGTTCCAGCTACCAGGCGTAGAGTCGTTGACACAAGTAGTTGTACAATGTGTTTTTTTTTCTCGATAGTAATAGGAACAATAAACTCTCAATTGATCAATAATTTATATAACGAGACTAGGAACAGCACTGAAATATAGGGTGCTGGTGCACGCAAAACTAAAAAAGATAGTAAGAATGTGAAAGAACTGCGACTAACCATTATGGGTTAAATAAATAGTATAGAATAGAGTAGGTGCTAACATACTGGGGCAGAAACTCGGAGGTTAACCAAGAAGCTCGAGAAGAAGTTCGGGACCACGCCAAAAGCGATCGAACGAAAAACGTTAGGCGTAACGATAAGAGACAGGAAGATAACGGTGTGAATCAGAGAGGAAACGGGGATATCCGATTTTCGCATTGAGATTAACAGAAAATAATGGAGTTGGGCAGGTCGCGTAACGCTTAGGTTAGATAATCGGTGGACCATTAGGGTTACAGAATGGGTTCCAAGAGATGGGCAGCGCAGTCGATAACGGTAGAAGACTAGGTGCGGCGATGAAATTGGGAAATTCGCGGGCGCTAGTTCAAATTGAAAAGATTTTGCGCCGAAAAAAACAACACACACAAGAAAGACGACCACACCACGGGCGCCCGTGGTGTCGTAGCGCCCGTGGTGTCGCCGTCTTTCTTGTGTGTGTTGTTTTTTTCGGCGCAAAATCTTTTCAGTATGCAAGATCACCAACTATCCCAGCAGTTAACTCTTCTAAAGTATAGTTCAAATCGATTGGCGGCGGACAGGGGTAATTGGAGATCCCATGGTTAGGTCTTCGTCCTGCAGTGGACACAACAATTAGGCTGGTGATGATAATGATGAAATGGAATGAAAAAGCAACAACAACAACAAAAAAGAACTGGGTGCACAGCTAGACGATGAACAACATATGCAGCAATAACAAAGTATTGACAGACGGAGAATACGTACGGAAAAAGGGAGAAACTATGAGAAGACGGGAGAAGAGTGCAGCTAGGCTGAATAGAAAATGTGAAACTTGGAACAGAAAGAAGACAGCACGTTTTGACACATGTCAAGACCGTAGAGAAAGCGACTCTTGCGCAGACTTCGCATTGTGCGGAGAGGGGAGTGTCTGCTTAAAGAGGCAGCAACGTGTAAGTAACTGTGTTCCCTGGTAGTGTTCCGCGGAACCTGCTGCAAAACAGAAGCTAGTAGATGCGAACGTGTACCAGTTCCACGAGTGATTTTGCACAAAAAGAGTACGCCGTAGGACTACGTCTGTAGCTAAGTGACAGTAGTGTGGGAGGATTATTCAGACTTGAAGGGGCTGTTGGTACGTGAGGTCAGGAGACGATGTGTATCTATGTGTACTCGTTAACGTTTTCTGCACACGCTCAAATAAAGTGCTTTTTTAATTGCTTGTGCCTATGCCACACCAGCGAGAAGTATTGAAGTAATGGGAGACTGATAGATGTAAATAATAATAATAATAATAATAATAATAATAATAATAATAATAATAATAATAATAATAATAATAATAATAATAATTATTATTATTATTATTATTATTATTATTATTATTATTATTATTATTATTTGATTCAGCAAATACCATGCATTGTGTATCAGAATCAGAATCAGTTTTATTCATGATAAAATGAGGGTAATTACAACATATGTACGTACAGAAGGAGGTCCCGTAGTTAGAAACTGAAATGGGACCTCCTGTGCATGATGACTAGAATTAATAATACATACAACAATGGCAACATGAAAAATTTACGAAGAAAGGTTCAAGGAGACATGGCATAAATGAACATAAAAGCAGCATATGTACCTATTAAACAAAAACAAGGCTTCGACTTAGTCAACGAAAGGTGAAACTACAAAAATAGCTAAGAAAGCATATACATATATATATATATATATATATATATATATATATATATATATATATATATATATATATATATATATATAGGTGATACACTTGGATAAAACATTATAATATTTGTCGTTCTAAGTTTATCGTTTTTCAGCCCTACCACGTTAACCAGTTACAGCCAGAACGACTACTTACCCTTCCCGAAAAAGTCAGTTCCAACGAAGAGCATTACCGAGCCACTAATGGCTGGGCGCCGCTTCCCGATAGGGAATCGCGTGTCGTTCAAACTTCCGCGGACGCCATGCCACAGAACTCTCGGCAATTCATGCGCGCCCCGGAAGTGCCATATACGCTGTCGCCGTTCGCTTAAAAAAAAAAAAACTTTAATTTCATTTCGTTTCGCAGAGGCGGCGCGCGTGCTCGCGCTTTCGAAATGTCGCAGATATTAGGAAATTTATGCTATATATTATTTTGGAATAATCCATCCATTTCTTGGCCAACAACAACAACAACAACAACAACAACAACAGCCAGCCGATACAGGCGAGCCGCATTCGGTGAATTGGTCATTGCCGATTATCTGTGCAGCTCGAGAAGGTGCGGGAGCGTAACGTTTTCCCTTACGCGTGCTCATCGGCGAGCAGACGGCACGCGCATGCAATGCAGACCGTAGATTTTTTCTGACAAAATTACAATACGCCATCTCTCAAGTCGTTTGGAGCGCCGCCAAAGTTAGGAAGCGTGCATAGGCAAATATGGTTGCGCAGCATATTATAGTTCCCGGCGTAACGCCCTGATTGAGGGCAGGATTAGACAGTTTAGTTTTATTGCGATAGCAATTACGTAGATACTCTAAGCGCATTTTCGTCGTCGTCGTCGTCGCAGCGATGTTCCGCATAAAGTCCGAGGTAATAACGTGGTCGCGCACCGTATTCTGCATGTGCGAGTGAGAGCTTGCGAGGGTGAGCCCACGATGGTGGCTCGATTTCAAGCGCGCAAGGGAGGAAGGGAAGGCGGGGAGGAAGCGCGCCGTCTTCCGTCGCGCTGAAGGCACCGTTCCACTCCGGTGGCAGCGGCGTGTGGCGTAAAGCCCCTTAAGCTACGTAAAGTACTGCCACTCTCCTCCTCCGCCTTCACTCCTCCTCGTTTCTCCTCTTTCGCGCTCCCTCCTCGACCGTGGCGCCACCTACATTGCTCGAGCGTAGCGACGGCCCCAACATGCGCTCCTCGCCACTCCGTAGACGCTTCTCGAGCAAAAATGGCGCTGAAGCAAGTTGCGTGGGCCCACGTGATGCTATTAGGCCAATAACGACGCGGCGTTGGCCTCGGCCAGAGCGCGCGAGGAGGAGGCGGCATTCTTCAAAACGTGGCACTACTTTAAGAAGTTTAAGGGGCTTTAGTGTGGCGCGGCCGTGTGTGCCTGCGCGGGCCTTGTGTTGAAAGCCATCTGTGATGATGGCAGACAGAGTGCGACGAGTGCTGATATCTTCGCGCGCTCTGTGCTTTTGCCGCGTAGTTCGCGTTGAAGCGAGATGCAGCGCGAAGGTCAATTCTCTCTCTGCTGCTGCTTCACTTCCTCGCGCCAGCAATTTTCGAGTTATCACGGTCATCGAGTGAGAGGTGTTCATTGCTTGTATGTGCGCACCTGACACAGTGCTTGTTAATTTATTTTGTTAGCGAACGTTTGTAAGCCTATACGTACGGCAAATAAAACTACTATCCTTACTTCGCATACCTATCTGATTGCTACCGCAATAGAAGCTTCGCCTTTAGGGCGAAACTGCCACTTTTTTGCTCGTTACAGCGTTACAGCGTTATGCGTTACCGCGTTTACCGACAGGTTAGTACGTTTCGAAAACGTCAGCTCACGCGCCGCCTCTGTGAAACGAAATAAAATTAACATGCCTTTGCTCATGCACGTCGTTTAACGAAGTCAGCAGCCGCTGAGCAGACGACGCGGTGCGGATGAATACGTGTCGAGGAGCATTCTGCCTTCCTATTGGTTGATGAATCCTGCCGATTCCACAGTACTTCAAACGACTTGTGCGATGGAGTATAGAGAGGACTCCGGTGCTAATGTCTACGGAAGCTGCGAGCATTGCTGTTCTTCTATAGCATTCCAATGATGCTATTTGCATAAAGCCTCAACCATCGGTCTTCAAAGGGCTTTCTCACTTCGTAAATTTTTAATTTTGAACAAATTTCGGGTGTTGTACAGATATGCATGCACTAGCGATGGCTTCCCCTGCCTAAAAAGAACTGATTTCGAAGGCCATGCTCCGGCTGCCTTCCATGTTTGGATAAAAGGTGTCCAAAACGTCGCTTCCGTGGCGTGTTTCCGGTTCCGGGAATCGCTTCCTGCGCATGCAGCCTGCAAAAGCATAGCTTTCAGGATTAGTTTTTGTTTCTCATAGGAAGCCGTTTGTGGGGTGTGCGCTTGGAGACCATTTATCGGACTATAACTGCAACAATTCGCAATAGTTCTGCACGTGCGCAGTCTTATTGCCTTTTGCATTTAGGAGTATATGATTCCATTGAAATTTAGACACATAAAGGCAGATTAAGCGCAGTAAACAAACTCGCTAGGATGATTCTAGCCAGGAGAAGGTAGATCAAGCAAATTCGCGCTCTAACTATCATCTTCATGGCAGCCGAGTGATAGCAGCGCCACAGTTTCCTCTAGTAGTTACTGTAGAAAGCTATGTAACGTAAACATGGCCTCTGAGACCACGCACACGCCTTCTGGAATGTACAGTAAAGCACGAAGTGCTGTAAAACAGCTCTTCCCTCCAGAATAGCCCCCCAAGGCAACATTTCAATGCAGGCGACGGTGCAGACGATCTCTGATCGGCGAATTCTCCACTTAACTCTTATTTTCTTTGCATAATTTTATATTTTTCTGTTTTTACCCCTAAGTTTCTTCCTGCTTTCTGTATTGTTTCTGAAATTCGGTAGTCATATGTTATCGTGTTTGCTAACAGCTTCAAGACTCTGCAGACGCCTCAAACTCATTTCGCAGACGAAACATCAGTCACAAGAAGTACAAAAAATATGTTCATCCAACGCACACGTTGGAAGCAATGTAAAGTGAAGTTTCAGTCAAGCGGTTTGTACTAAACTACAGATGTGTTTACTTTCATCCTATATGCAATGTGCAAACTTATTATGTATGCAACGTTGCGTCTGTGTACTTCGCGTGCCTCCTTTGTCTCCGCCGGTTCCCGCGCTGTAGCCTCATGCTATGTTCAAACAACAAGCACAACTTTGTCCCTCTGCTCAACTTATGCAATATTTATGTTTATCCACCGCAAAGGTCACAACTTTAATCTCATGCAGTCTTCACGTTTGTGCACTACATCTCTCACAAGCTACGCCAAAATAGAAAAAAAAGACAGATTAAGCGGAAGCAAAGTCTGAGGTGTTTACGCAGCTTTTCCACGAGGGTGGAGTAGATAGTGAAGTTGAAGAAGAATAACGGTACCGCGAAATCCTAGCGATACAGCTGAATCTCCCTGGATCTTGACCCTTTACCATAGCAAATGCATATTTTCCTTTTGGCGTACGCTCTTAAGCAAATGTACACCCTTTGGGGTGTATATTTACCGCACAACAACAATCGTCATCTGTCTAGCTTGCGTTTCCTTCCTTGAAAAAGTTCGCGATTGCTACTTTCTTGTCAAGAATGTTCAGTCATGTTGATAACGTGCATGCCGTTCGTGACTTGGAAGTACCGGGCTCGCCGCGTTAAAGAAAGGAAATGCGGACAAGACAGACGGATTCTTGCTGTGTGGCAAAAGGGCGCAATTTCGCTTAAGGGTGTACAGGACGTTCGCACACTGGATAGGCTTTTTAGTTCTTGTGAACAGGACATCCTACTGTCAGGTGACTTCAACTCTCACCATATATCATGGGAATAAAGCAGATTAGTGCGGCACCAGATTATGGAACTGGTCATTGGACAATGGGTGAACGTGTGTAAACGCAGGATCTGTTACGTTTATGCAGGGTAGATATTACTTTCAACTAGATCTTACATTCTGTGGCCCGAGTGTCTCTGTTTCTTGGTCAACTGTTGAGTATGCGACAAGCAGTGATCACCTTCCAGTAATTTTCGAAGTAGTACGCCCTGTAATGTTTATGAGTGGTCATGTGCGAACTTTCGTTATTTACAATATATTTAGAAAATGATTACGAAATGCTCTGTCTGACGCCTTCACTGAGCAAAAAACCACGATTATCTGGTCCGCTTTGCAAGGTTCTTGTAAGAAGTCTAAATTTGAGATTCGTCTATATAACAGAAATTCGTACAGCCCTTGGTGGAATGAAGAATGCGCTCGTGATTATAGAAAAAGAAAAGCCGCTTGCAAAAAATTATTATCCAGCCAGAATCCCCCAAATTGGAGCGATTATACATTTTTTCGAGCCGTTTTTAAACATAGAGTTTCAAAAGCCAAAGACGAATACGACTGCAAGCATTTTGACTTCCTATCTAAGATTAGAAATAAACGTGCGTTGAGTCCTTCCGCGTTCAAATAATGTTGACTCTACCGTCTTAAGTAATAATG
Organism: Dermacentor albipictus; assembly: GCF_038994185.2. Lineage (NCBI taxonomy): Eukaryota > Metazoa > Arthropoda > Arachnida > Ixodida > Ixodidae > Dermacentor > Dermacentor albipictus. Next base: position 11,829,749 of record NC_091830.1, on the reverse strand, counting down.
ACATGAACCAATCACTAGAAGAAATCGTGAAGAGAATAGAAATCGAATTTTCTTCAGTTTTGCCAAATTGTTCGAGCTTACGAAGGGTATCAGATGATTTTGTAGAAATTACCATGTTAGAATTGGCTGAAATCGTGGATCGACTGCCAGATTCAGTTACCGGCGCTGATGGGTAACCTGTCCCATGATCAAAATTTTATTTAGGGAAGCTCCAGATGGCTTTTAGCTATTGTAAATCACTCAATTAGATTTTCAAGGATTCCGTCTGGATGAAAAATTGCTAACATAAATCCAGTGCTTAAAAATCACGGAGAAAGATATACGATACATAACATTAAACCTGTCGCGCTAACATCAAATTCGGTGAAATTAATTGAAATAATCCTATATCCACGTATGCTTAAATTAGGAAAGAACAAAGACTTGCTTAATCCCTGCCAAATTTGATTCCGACCATCATGTTCAATCTGGCATGCTAACATGGACTTAGAAAGTAGAATCAAGTTAGCACAGCGCCAAAGGCACATAGGCGCTATTGTGACGCTAGACATCTGCAAAGCCTACGACAGGGTAGAATAGCTAATTTTATTTGATATGTTACGAAATCCACAGTTTTCAAACTATTTCGAAATGGATGTATGAATTTTCAAATGGGAAGACATGCTAATACTCTTTAAAGGGCTTTTCTTCGAGCATACATAATCAATCGCAAGGTGTTCCTCGAGGAGCTGTCACTTCTTCATTATTATTTAACGTTCTGAAGAGTTCCATTCCTCGGCATCCAGATGTACAAACAAATGCATACGCAGACGAAATTGCTTTCTATGCGTCAGACAGTGATTATAATATATTATGCTTACATTATACTCCTTATATCATCGACTACAGAACATCTATACGCGATAGTACCCTGGTTAAACAAGATTCGCCTTTCACTTAACGTGAGAAAATGCTCAATATTGGTTTTCCCCCTTAATAATCCCGTTAACATATCACTATCTTACCGTGTCGAGACTAAAATTTAAGTGGAATCGGTTAAGTACTCAGGTGCAGTCTATGACGGTTCCTTCAGTTGTCTTGGCCATATTGACCATATAGTTAAAAAAGGAGTGAGAGCAGGTGGCATGCTAGGTAAGCTATGCAGCAGTCGGTCGGGGATGCGGAAAGACCCACTACTAATGACATTTAAAATGTATGTGCGGCCCATATTAGAAATTGGATGTGTGCTGTTTTCTGGTGCGCCAGCTTATAAATTACGCCCCCTTGTTCTGATTGAGCGGGGGGCACTACGATTGTCTGCGGATTACCCAAATTTAAGGTATTACATCAAGAAGTCAGTTGCCCTCAATGCTGACGGTGCAAACATTCTTAAATGTGTGTGAATCCCCTATTAGAAGACTGGAAAACATTTCGCAGCCTGCATTATTTTTCGGAGTACACTGGCTCCGGTTTCAAACACGACAGGTGGTCTTTGTACAAACATTGATTTACCCCTTAAATGTACATATCTTCAAAGTGCCACCTATTTGCGATGTGCAAGAGAGTCTACAAATCATCTATGGTAACATTTACCCAAACAATGCAAAATTTCTCTCTCGTAATGTATTAAATGGACTATTACAAGATAATTTATTGAGTTTAGGCATAGATACGGTCATCGCAACAGACGACTCACAGTGTGCAGAAAAATCTGGAATTTGCATTTTCGCTCCTGCTCTAGACTGGTCATTCTCAATAAAGCATTCCGGAATATACTCATCCCTATTTCCCACTGAATTTCTAGCAGTAGTGTAAGCTTTACGTAAACTAAATTCATCAACATCAACGGTAGTCATAACAACGGATTCTTTATCTTCATGCACATCGCTCACAACAAATAGTGGTACTAAGCTTTTACGTACACTTCATTTTACACTGCCTGCTCTCTCTCTCTCTCTATCTTGCTCGCTCGCTCGCTGTCTCACCCCCACTGGGCTTAGCTGCTGCGCCCGCCTGCCAGCCTTGGTGGCCGCTGCTGCTTCTTGCGTCTCTGGTCGCGCAGCACGTCGGTGACGTTGCGGCATTGGCAGTGCAGGCTGCTGCTGCTTGCTGGCTCGGGCAGTACATATCGCTATGGTACATTACTCGCAATACAAAACTCGAAGGACCGCTCAACGTTAATGCTTTCGCGTTCACAACTCATAAGTGCTTAGAAGCCCTCGGATTGTTTTTCCTAATTGCTTCGTTGGTCTGCGTAGTTATAGGCTATACCGGTGCCGCATTATGTTCGGAACAGAATGGGCCACCATCTCTTCGCGTTCCTCGACATTTGTCTGCGCGTATATTGTTCATCATCGCGCATAGAGTAAGAGAGAGAGAGAGAGATGAGGAGCACAACTTTGCGGTTATTTTTGGTTTATTTGACAAACAGTTTCAGTTAAGGACCGACCTTGGAAGCGGCCGCTCCACTGACCGAAGCTGTTGAGCATACACTCGTAAATCTAAGTTAACCGCATCATATTATGGGACTAACGACAATCGGGTCCCTGGGTTCTCTTTCTTTTCGTTCCTTAGTTCTACACACACACACAAAGACACACACACACGCATGCGTATATATATATATATATATATATATATATATATATATATATATATATATATATATATATATATATATATATATATATATATATATATATATGCGGAAGACTGCATTTTGAAAGAAGTAGTTGAGAATAAATCCATGGTTTTACGACGAAAACAAAAATAAAGAAAAAAATGACCTTCCATTTCCATATATATATCCGCGGAGTGTACCAGCCTGGAGCTTTCATCGGGAAAGTCAGTTGCTGCCACGAGGGAATCCGTCTTTGAGAGCGAGAATGCATTGCTCTTTATAGATTGGCCCTGAAAAAAAAGTACGAGGTGCGCGATAATCTACAATTGTAAGCTTGCACCGATGAGGCACGCGCTACGTGTCAAACGAGCGCCCGCTGAGGCCCACGTGACCTCTTCGCCGCTCTTCTACAGTGAAAACGCTGTCCCCTTTGCCATTCAGCCGGAACTGCTTATACGATTTTGTCTTCTTTTTTTGTCTTAGTGCAAGGTTTGATCCTACCAAAAGCGCACATATGAGTATACTTGCATCGGCACAGATAAGATCGATAAGAATGTCTGGTATTTCCCAATGGAAGCTAGAGGGGCACTTCCAACGGGGTACTTCGTTGACGACAGAGGAGATAAAAAACGAGAAAGCTATGGAGGCACCTAAGCAATTCTAATGATGTGTGGAATGCGAGCGCATTACTCCTCGCTGAGTGTGTCGCTGAGTGTGTCGCTCAGTTATGCGGCTGAGTTTGGTGTCGCGACAAAATGTTGCTGAGTGCCGCTGCGTTGTACGTGCGTCCTGGACAGGACGCATGCACAAGACAGGACAAGACACAGCGCCTTGTCTTGTCCTTGTTCCTTCTTAGTGTGCTGTCACTGTTGGCGCTCCATCTTTGAAAGGTATGCGCCAACTAGCCCCACAACGTGTTTTACTGCCCTGGTCGAGGTCTCCTACGACCAGCACGGATGTGTCGCAGCGTAGAGCCGAAGGCAGATTCCTGTACGCGGATGCTGCCGCGCCCGTTTGAGACAAATTCGGCGCCCCTTATACGCACCCAGTCACGGGTCCCGTTTTCGACGATCTGCACAGCGCACATCTCCCTGTCTGCGCCGAAGCGGTCTCCGAGCTGGACGAGTCGTAGGTGAAGTCCTGTTTTGACGTGTATGGCGGCGCAAGCTGCAACGTTGTCGGGTTGCTGAACGGCGCACACGAACGAGTGTCCCGTGATCCGTCTCTTGTCATCCGGCCTCGTCCGTGTCTCCGTGAGGCAAAGTATGTCACCTACGTTGACGTTCACGTTGTGCGCCACGTCGTCCGTGTCCTGCGCTTGCACTGCACCGTGCGCCAGCTGGTGAATCGCCCGCCAGGCAGAGCCCGACCTAGTGCACAGCCTCTGAGATGTCCATCGATGTCACCTATTGCAATGCAACGGAGGTGCAATGCAACGGAGGCGGTATGCAACGGTAGCGCAATGCAACGGTGGCGAAGTGTTTAGCGAGTTCAGCTATGGAGCGGTAGTAGTGGCGGTGCAGTAGAGGATCAAATCCTCATCGTGGCCACTTCGTACATGCGTAAGCATTTCTGTGCCTACCCAACGTGGAAACCAGTCCGTCCGTCACGTAAGAAGATCGCCTTCAACATAGAGCCCGCAACAGCGAGCGAATTGACCTTTGTCAATTCCTCGCGTCCTTCGCGAACAAAGTGGCGAGAACACAACGCACACGAAGCTATCAGCACTCGGCGCACTTTGTCCCAACCGCAGATCGCCTTCAAGATAGGGCTCGCGCCATACGCCGCCGCCACCGGAGTACGGCTGATAATGGCTCGACGCGGATGGATAAGGCGCTAAAGATCGATAACGGCTTATAACTATTGGATCGTAATCAGCGTACCTGGTGTCACCACGTACGAAAGCTTGCTTGCGTCATCAATTCACCTTGCGCCGCCGTCCGCAGTGGTTCGTGTCGTTGCGGACGGTCTACCGTGCGACCGATATACTTGAAGCTCGATCCGGTATACTTGAAGCTTGGCGGTATACTGAAGCTTGATCCGACCGGTGTACCGGTCGCATCAAGCTTCATAGCACTGAACATGGCATCGTGTGGCGGGGAGATGAGCAAGTGGCACAATTCTTGCGCATGTTCGGACAATTCCCAGAGGAGTCTCTCAGGGATTTCTTTCGTAAGATGGAGATGACGTAATTACTCTACCGTTTTTCTGCCACATCTTTCGTACGACGGCAGGGTAGCACAATGTGCCAAGTAATGCTTTTGCATTGAAAACTGCGGCTCATAATACTCGCTTCAGTTGTATTTCTTGCAGACGTAATTCTGCCATCCCCCCCCCACCCCCTCCATCCCTGCTCCACTTCCTCACACGACTTTCTGTATCGCAGGCTATCCTGCTTTTCTCGTCGGCATTGGCTGTAATATATGGAGAGGATTACTCCATTCTCGGTCGGGTCCGGGCCGCGTAGCCGGAAGTACATCAATCGTCGACTTCCGCCGTGACGGCGGAAGTGAAGCTCTCGCTGCAGCAACGCTCCCGCCTTTCTTGAGCCCAGACGTGGCTGCGGGAGCACGGATTGCGGTGAACGGTGATGATCGATACGGGAGCCCAAGTTGGCAGCGTACAGCAATTGACGTCCGTTTGTCCTCCAGGACATTTCAATACATATCGCGCGCGTCACATCGGCTAACCATCAAGTGCATGTGTCCTCTGCTTAGGTGACGTCTAGATGCTATTGATAAGAAAATGAGACAAGCACCAGCCTAACAAGTTTCTTAAGGCGATAACGTTCCATATTTCTTTATAACCGATCTAGCCGAAGTCCCATTTGGTTACAGTTGGCTTTTCAAGTTGTCTTTGACGCACTCATCCACCACTTCCTTCGTTCACTGGGATTGTATTCGTTGTCTTGCACAAATTGGGCAGCGTTCAATGCTCCACTTGCTCTGCAAGAAGTACTGCGTGGCTCCAACAGAGCACGCAAGATGACGAAATGTTGTGCAAGTCGTGTTTGATGATTATTATTCGACAATGTGGTAATATTTTAACTTGCGGCGCATTACGCAGCTTCTCACCGTGCTGGTGCCTGAACATGGCGGTCACGATGACGTCAGTACCCCACGTTACACGCGTAGGTGTTTTATTTTCACGGTGAACGTTTTTCACCAGATTCACGCTGTTGTCGGTATGTCGCTCGGTGCAAGGCACGCGTTTCGTGCCATCATTCGTGTCGGGCTAGCAACCCAAGATGGCGGTCGCGATGATGTCAGCAGGTGCAAACCATTTATTGTGAGATCTACGACAACGTCTTTATTTATTCTTCCGCGCTATCACAATCTGCGCTCTCACGAAGTACTGTCTTGCAGTTACAACTATTTTGTTTGCTTGCTTGCCGTCAACCGAATGCGAATTTCTCGAAGCCTATCATAAAAAACCGAGATGCTTCTTCCATCAGTGGTACGTTCGTACAACTATCATCTGCTTAATTCTTTTTTTGCCCGACAAATTATGATACCCATGGGTCTTGATAAGATGCTATCGTTAGGTGGATGGATGGCTGTTGTGTACCTGTATGTTACTTTGCTCTTCTCCGAAACGAAGCAATCACAGGTAACAAAAGTACGCAAATAACAAGTAACCATCGCAAGGAATCGCAGGAAAAAAAAACTAGTCGCGAGTTTAATCAGCGTGCTGTTGTCTCTGTTGTGCCTGTCGGCTTTAAGCTGCGTATTATTAAGCATGGAATGCTCTTAGACCGTTGTCAACGACCTTCAAGTGGCCTTGGACCAAAAGCCAGAGCCGTTATCCGCGGGCACTCAAACGAGAACATCCGGGTAAGTTGTGAGAACAAAACGAGGTCATCCGGGCAAACCGGTGAAGGCCGCATTGCATACGCTGGTTACTTCCCAAACAAGTTACAAAGAAATACTGCTTCCGAGTTCATCCAAATGTTTGTTCACAATATCACTCAAGTTGTAACTTCTAGTACGCCGAAGTTTCATTTGTCATTTCCAATGGAGACGTTTAAAAGGCAGATACAGGGCACCGTACACGTGTTTGTCATCTTTTGGCGCTGAGAAAGTTGCCTGTGCTCTTTTCGACGCCAGCGGTCCGTGAGTTCCGCTGCCTGGTGGCGTCCAAGTTTGTAGCGTCCTAGCTCCGCGGATCACTGTTTAAGCGAGACGAGACTTGTAATGAGGTTATGTCTGTGGCTGGAAACTATTGCGTCCTTATGGACCAGTGAACAATATGGCATGATAGGGTGTGGCGTGGTTGGTTGGTTGTGCCGTTGCGAACGTGCGCTGCACCCATTTTAAGATTGTGGCAATATTGTATCATCTCCAACCAATCTGCCTTGCCGTTAGCCATTTCATGCTTACGTCTACTCCCAACAACGGGAGAGACGGCATGTTTTTGTTTAGGTCTATGAACCAAGCAACCCTCAGAAAGGGTTCTTCGCCTGTTTGTTTGTTTGTGTTTCTTTCTTTCCTTCTTTCTTTTTGTATTGGTCTTTGGTCACACTTCTCGTCATTTCACCATAATTGGCTCGCAAATAATTGACTTGGCGTTGGAACGTTTCGCGGTGGTGTCGGGGAATTAGGTCTCAGGCCAACGTGCATAGTTGGTTCTCGGGGCTACCTTCTTTAATATTCATTGCCTTGTTACTGACATGCCCCTAGTCCGTTAAATAACGCGGTGAAAACAACGGAGTCTGTCGTCTGGAACTTTGGCTCCCGTGTGATAACGAGCTTTGCCGGTGAGTGCGTGATCTCCAACCGAACTATACCGTAAGATAATTTACACACTTAAAAATGAAAAAGGGCGCAAATCTGTCTATAATTCACACGCTTACACCATTTTTACATCCTTAAAAGTAAATAAGGGTGTAAATTATTACATTGTGCCGCACTTGCTTTCTCTATCCGCCCTGTGTTCAAGCTTCCTCTTCACGAAGAAAACGCAAACGAAACGCAAAAAGAAAAAACAAAAGAAAACGCAGAACGACAGACCTCAGCTATTCCTTCTGTTTCGATCTGGTTTTACTGTGACATCGTAAGGCTCTTGGGGGCAGACACCACAACATTATGGCGAAAATTCTTTACTGCGTGATAGCACAGGACAGGTGCTAGAACAGTTTAACATCTTTTAACTTCTGCCGAAGAAAAAATAAGTAGATTAAGGGGGAAAACTATCGTTAAACGTATAGGCAGATGACTGCCCGATCGAACGGCTAACCACTTTCTACAATAAAATGGTGCAAACACCTTACAGCATGAGGTCGTTGATTCAATTTCCAGCCACGGTGGCCGCTTTATGTGGCGGCAGAAAAAAAGGAAGAAAAAGAAATCTCGTATTACCTAATTTTGGAACACGTTAAGGAACCACTGGTAGTCGAAGCTATTCCGGCGCCCTCCACTATACGACGTGCCTCATAACCCGCTGTGCAGTTTCGAAACGTGAAGTAAAAACTTGCCGCTGGGCCATTTCGCTGGCAATGCTTACGAAAGGATGCTGCCCAAGACAAAGAACGGTAGGTAGATACAGAGACTAGCCCTGACTTTCAACTAATCTTATTTCATTCGAAGGCAGTCAATTCAAGCGCGTTACAACATCGTTGCGTTTACTGCGCTACAGTTACACAAAGGACACGGAAAAAGGAGTTGACACACCTGGGCAAATTGCGTGAATGTGTGTCAGTTTCTATTTTTTTTAGCGGCGGGGGGGGGGGGGGGGCTTTGTGTAACAGTGTAGCGCAGTAAATGAAATGATGTGATGTCAACTGGCTCCAGTCGAAGCCTCATGGGCCATTACAACTAGTCGCAATGAGACAGCATACATTCACTATATTAAAAAAGTGGTGAATATTTGCTAAGTGATCACGTCACTTCAACATGTCGGCAAGAACCTTTTCTCGCTGCCAAACAAAGAAATTCAAGTACCGCTCACGTATTAGTTTGCCCTTAGAGGCGGAACGGTAAACTCCCTAATGTTGTAATGCAATAGCATTACAGGTGGGCTGCAGTGCAAACACACGTTTGTAGCCATCCGACTAAAGGAATTAGGAAGGAACAGCGCCAACTAAGACGATCACAAGAGGGGAGAACGACACAGGACAAGCGCCTTGTCCTGTGTCGTTCTCCCCTCTTGTGATCGTCTTAGTTGGCGCTGTTCCTTCCTATTTCAGTACGCACCATCTAGCCCAAATGAATGTTGTCCTGAACGACTAAAGGAAACGTGGGTCTATCTCGAAGGCAGTGTCGTGTAGCACAGCGTCTCAAATCGAAAGTTGTCACGAGGGAAAAATGCGAGAAACTGGCGCGTGACGCACGCACAAGGCGTTCATCACGTGATCATGGTCACGTGAGATTGCGGCCTAATGATTATAAAGCTTTTTTTTAGATTCTGTCGTACAGCGCGAAGCAGGGACAAGGGACGCGAGAAAAAAACGAGGACAAGCGCTTTTTCTCGCGTCCCCTGTCGCCGCTTCGCGCTGTACTATGCAGTCTAAAATGGAAAAGCAACTAGCCCAAACCATCACCCTTCTAGGTTACAGAGCACTGTGCTGCTGTACTGAAGCACCAATCCTACCTATCGGTGACTCACCCCTGTATAGCATTACAGGTGGACGGCACCTATTTTGGAGGCACCTAAAAGAAACTCGAGGTGTTCATGCCGCCAAGCCCGAGCACGTCCTACTGTGCGTGAAAGTTCAAGTTTATAAGAAATGCGAGGCTAGTAACATCGCTTAGATAAATGAGTGTGCAAGGCGAAGTATTCGTTTGCATACTTCTGACCTTGCTTTTCTTTCAGACTTTCCTTTTTTTTCAAGTTTGTCGTCTGCTTGCATGCCTTTGCTTACCGGCCAGAACTCTTCACTGTCACGTGACAATACATAGCGTATGACCGAGCGTGTGTGAAGGAACATTTTTGAAACAGGCTCAGGGGTAGGAAGACGCGATAATAAATAACCGGCGTTCCTTTTAAAAACTACTGCGGGCGTGAGCCACATGTTCCAGCTGGAGCACCACGTTGGTCGGATTTACTGTGACAGGATAAGTTGCAGTCGCTCGCAATAAACAACCGCGTTTCAGCATCAGGAAGTGAGGTAACTCGCGAATCCTTTGATCCAGCCCCTCGAGGATGCGGACTGTTGCGTAATATATACTTCCGTTGTCCCCGAAATATACAACGTCTCCACGGTTATACCCCACCCGTGGGTAACAGTAGCCAAATCCTCTCGGAGGATTACGAGACGAGCGGTGGCCGAACGTTTGTTGCGTAGTTTCCGCATGGTGGAGCTGCTGTCACTTGAAAGCGCGTAGAACAATGTCGCAAGAGGGCTGTATAAATCACGACAGCTATTGTGGAGTTTCCCCAAGTCTGAAAGTGCGTGAACCGGTTGCTGCGGCATCAATTGTCAAAGATACAATAGCGCCAGCAGTGAGAACACAGAAGTATGTAGACGAAATAGAAGGGGGGAAGGGGGGAAGGCACCAGCGTAAACGTGCGACTTAAGGTGCATCGGAAAACGTAGCTTCTCCTAAAAGAGTGATGGATGCTTGCCTCATGCATTTTCGTATGTTTCTTTTTTTTTCTTTTATTTCGAATTATCCCTATAGGCCCCTGACGAGCATATTACATGTTAGTAGGTGGGGACGAGGAAGGGAGGAGGCTGATACACTCAAGTGGTGTCGTGAATAGTTCTGCAAAATAAATAGCAAAAATTTTATGCCGAATCAACAACTGGATAGTAGAACAACAGTGCAGAATAATCAAAATAAAGGGGGAAGAAGTTACAAATACACAAAGGCATACCACGTGCACAAACACACATCAGGTGTTTTTTCACAGACGGAACCTAATGTACACAGAATACAAAGCTCAAGAAGTAAAAAGGAGAGTGGTGAGCGGTTGATTAATGCAGCGCACGGATAACCTCATTGACCACAAAAAATGAATATGGGAAAATTATTCCGTTTTCTCGGTTATAGTTACTTTGTCACTTGATTGACTGCAAGAGAGGTAAAGTCGCGCTTGGGCGCTTCCAGCAGAGCGGAAATTCCCCGAAAACAAAAACAAAACAGAGGGTGGAAAGGCGGGTCAGGAGGGAGAAGGGTTGGAAGGAGTGGGGAGATGTCGGACTGCACCTATACGGGGGCACGAGTATTCTCTGAAAGGACAGTGTATCAGTTGTCTAGGTTTTGCATTTGAAAGGTATCGTTTCAGCAAGTCACAGCAGAGACAGCAGGGCAATAGGTTAGGGACATATTCCTGTTTGGAGCCGCAGATGTCGCCCGCAGTACCGTCAGACATTCCGATGACCGGTTCGGGAGCGTTCATACTTCTTCCAGCAGTGGACAGCATGAATGATAAAGATGTCATTCGCAAAACTGCCACTGCAAAGATGGCGACAGCGTTGCGTTGCTTACGCATCACTGACCTGGTGACCAGTTTTCGCAACTTTCCTTAACGTCCGACAGTTCTAGAGAGATTGGGCGTCGACGCAGGTCAAAATAAACAGCATTTGAGTATATCTCTTCAGGTTGCGTCACACGCAAAATTGCGCACTCAAAGGCGGTGGCGTTGTAGTTTCGAAAATAGCGCAGTGATGTGACCGAATTCTAAAACACGAGAAAGTCCTTTGAGGGGTGTAATAATAAATTCTAAAGGCAGTGAAGCAGACTGGAGTTGGCATCGAGATCGTTCTTCTGCTGTCAGCAGTCGTCTGCTGGCAATGGCAAAAATATACGCCCTCTGTTACGCGTCGTTGGTGCCGACTGGACAACGGGTGCCAGACGACATCATGAAATCCTCAGCACTTTCAGTCATACCGGGATCTGAAGGGCTCAAAATGAAATTGCAAGCAAATGCGAATAAAAAAATAAAGAAAGCGATACCACGATCTTTGAAGTTCGAGCAATAACAGCTGGAACTGTGTCTCAGACAGCGACCAGTGATATAATGGCATCCGGCCTTTTCGAAACGGGTGTAGGTTGTAGTTTTCGTGTCATTTCCGTTTAATACAGCATTTTTTCTTCGCGACTTTTTCATGGAAGGAGGGCATTATTTTAGCCAAGACGGTGTTCAAGACTTTGTGCAGTAATCGTAAGTCAGCGCTGTTGTAACTTTCATGTGCTGAAGTTTCGGTTTGGCTAGATTCACTTATATTACCGGCGCACACTTCTGCAGTCGCAAGAAATTGCGCTGTGGCAACTTTGCGAATGAGACCGAAAGGACGGAGAAGAGACAGCACAAAACACGGCTTGAGTTAAATGAACTGTGCTGTCGCTTTGCCGTAGTAGAGTCTGGCTTGTTGCTTTTTGAAATGTTTGCTTGTGTACCACACTGACACTGTGCGGAACGGTGTAGCTGCGAGTTTGTGGGGCACAAAGTGTCTCTTTAGGACTACGTACAACGCCGATGTCTTTAAGGATGGCCTAATGAGGCAGAACAACAAAATACAGTGAAATATGAGATCATTTGGTGAAGCAAAGTCCAGTAAATGGTAAATTATGTTATTATTTCGCGTAAGCTGTAAGCCAATAAAGAATGCTTGCCCTGTTTACGCTAACACAGACACAATGTAAGGAATGGCGATTTCTTTTTTGAAGGGCGGAGTTACGGACTTCTGAACTTTGCTCTTAAATTTCTTTATTTATCATATTTCTGTTATATTTAGTGAACGCTTCAAATGAGGCTTCACATCTACATCACGCTTGCAACTCACACTTGTAATGCTTCAACGTATGCACTTTACAGAACCGCGGCACCTGTTTTTGGTACAGAGTGGCGGACTTCTATTCGCGCTTCATTTTCATAATCTTACCGATTTCCTAAATTTTTTTAAAGAAAGACTATGACGTCCTAATAATGCTTCTCACGGGCGGTAGAAGGGAGTTTTCTCCCTTGAACGAAACAGATTTTATTTAAGCCAGTTCAGCCGTTGTCCAATGACAGCATTTTTGCGTTTTACATATGCGGTTGAATGGGCAAATTAGAATGTGTTCCTCGGTAAAGCTCCCTAAGCTGCAGCTCGGGGGCATCTTTCTAAATAAAAAGATACGGCGGAATGCGTTTTTTATCGGCAACCACTTCACTGAATTTCTTGAGCTTTCCTATATTTACAACAAATAGTTAAAACGTAATGACCGTATGAAGCGGATCCTTTATTTAAGCCGTCGATATTTTTTATAAAAAGCCTTGAAGATCGTGAAATTAAAGAAAAACTACAAAGTTTGCAACTGCATAACTCACCAAAAGAAAATTATATCGCAATTCTGTAAACTGCACCTAAAAGAATATCTAAAGCGGGCAATATTCATGTATCGTAAACCCCTCTAAATTGTACTACTAATTTGTGAACAAGTCTTTTGCTAAATCTTTGTAAGGCTTGCAACAATTTCATGTAAACTATAACTTCATGACCAAATTTGTCCGCTATAGATTCTGCAACACATGCAGTTTCCAGCACTGCCACATCTACTTTTGGTGCAGGGTTACGGATCGATAAACTTCGTCCTTCTATATATTTTTCAAGCTTACCGGATCTCGGCAATTTTCGTAAAAAAGAAATGTAGATCCTAAATCAAAATCTTGCTTGCCATACTCTCGGTGGAACTTAAGCTTCTCTCTCTCTCAAATAGAATAAACTTCATTCAAATTGGCCCGCAGGTTGCCTCACAATAGCATTTGTTCGGTTTACTTTCATTTCAATGGGCGGCGGAGGAGTCGGCACCAAGCTGAAAGCGCGCTCACAAATGAAGAAACTATTTTATCGACAAGAGTAGGGCACGCTTAACCCCGCGATTTCCCCGTAGACGTAGAGTTTCATTATTTATTTAGAAACTCTATGCCCGTAGACGATGGAACACGCCTTAACGGCTGCGGTGTAGAGGGCGCACAGTACAGACTTGACTTTGGCGACGTAACGGGGCCTGCGTGCTCCCGGTTGTCTGTACTCTGCCGCTGTTTACCAGAGGGACCATTAGAGCGAGCGTGTTCGGGCACCTCGCAAGGCATGCTGATGACGGCGACGCCAGCTTTAGTAACGGGGCTGCTACGAAGGAGCCGCAGATTACGCCTACGCTAGCGCAGTTCTATCCGGAAAGGGGCTTGCTGCAATCTGTATTGGAGGATTCTAAATACGGGTACCTGGGAATCGGGAGAGTCACTTCCAGTAAGCGAGGTCTGCGTAGGAAGGGAGCCGAGTGTCTCTGACGCCATCCTTAAAACACACACGCCCCGTCGTGGGCGCGACCGAAAATAATCGCTCAGGGATTGCGGCGCTAATTCGCTGCGACGAACACCCCGCACGTATACTAGCTTGGCCTTCGGTAGGAGGTGCCGTGCTCCCCTCGTGGTGTCACTTCTCGGTCGGCTCTTTTTTCTTTTTAATGCGGTAGCATTAACACTGTCGGAGTGGGGAAAAAAAGGGGGGGGGGGCTTATGTTTGTGAAGTGCGGGAAGGTAGTCACGTGGTAGAGGTGGATATGGGATGGGAGAGCTTACAAAAACATATATAGTATGCACGAGAAGAAAGGGGGTTAACTGTGGGGCCCAATTTTCTTAATCATATCATAAGAAGCCAGCAAAGAAGGACACCAAGGACAACACAGGGGAAATAACTTCTATATATATATGGTTTCTTTATAGTTCATTACGCAGGACCTGGCGTAACATATGCAGGAAAGAGTCGACGAACATTTTGGAAGACGTATTAACATTTTCGGCTCGTGGAACAGCCTGTACTTTGACGAAGGCTGGTCCACCAACCGAAAACGTTATGTAAATACGTCTTCCAAAAGATTGGTCGTCCCTTTTCTGTGTATATATATATATACACATATATATACACAAAGTCGCGAGGGAGCGAGATGGATAAAATAATTTTGAAAGGAAGGTTGACCACGCACTGATCCCGGTCGGCTACCCCGCACCTCCACCAATTATGGCAAAGAAGTCCGACACGGCTGTGGACGACACGAAGGACGTGGACAAGAAGACGCAACAGCGTAGGCTTAGCCGGAACAAAACCAGGAATATATATATATATATATATATATATATATATATATATATATATTATAGGGTGCCCAGCTTTCATGCACCAATATTTAAAAATATGCAAATGCCACGTATCTGGACAGTGACATGCCGTCGCTTGTTGATGCTCAGATTTTTTTTCCATTCCGCCTAATACCATAATTAGTCTTAATGAATTTTCCCGAATGATGTAATCTGAATAAAAGTGTCAATGAGAAAATTGCAGAGCAAAAAAATGGCTGTGGCTTAGCTAAGGTTAAGCCTAGGATGCGAAGCATACTAGCCTTTCTTTTAGTTGTTGAACCACTGTTTAGCCTGGTGAACTGCTGTTGCTTAGCTATATTTGGTTCGGCTAGACGAAGAAACCACTCATGCGTTACTCTGCTTCGCCTTCAAGAGTGGAACGCGACAGCGTTCTCGTCAACCCGCCAAGGGGTGTAAGACAATGGCCTACGGCGCAGCGACTACGCGCCCCGCATTGGACGCGGTGAGCGTCGAGCAACGCAGCGTTCGGCGCGGCAACGAAATGTGCGCCTGAGCAAGCGACGCACGCCTGAGCTTTAGAAACAACTCGTTTCTAAGGCAACACCGCATTCACTAGACGCGCATTTGTACCGCTTTGAAGCATCGTACTCGTGGCTCAGTGGTAGCGTCTCCGTCTCACACTCCGGAGACCCTGGTTCGATTCCTACCCAGCCCATCTTGCAAGAGTTGAGCCAAAGCCACCCAGAAAATCAGTCTCTGTAGCACGCCGCAACCTTCGCTTCTCATTCCAACGAGCAGCTCTGTCTCCAGGAGGCATCTCACCTCGTGAGTGTCTAGCAGAGGCAAGCGCAGCTGCTTATATACCGCCGCGACGCTGCGAGAGACGGCGCGAGTTGGAGCCCCGTTTCTCCTCTGTCGTGACGTCACGGTGTCACGTGGTATTGAAGGCGACACCGCGGCGCCTGAGGAGCTGAGTTGAGCTCTCGTAATATGCTTCGCATAAAAAGAAAACTCCCGATACGGCTTTCTGTGGCACATTACTTGCTACGTAAGTGTTTTTACAAGAGTGAAAGAAGCCCGCGAATGCACGCAGAAGTGTCGTGAGACTGGGAGCTCGAGATATACCAGGACTGGTACGTGTTTAGGTTTGGTACGTTTAATGGCCTTCCGCCATTAAACCTGACACATCACCAGTGATTACTGGAGGCCGCTGGAGCAGGCCATCGTCCTGTGTAAAAGAGCAGATGTCCATTATCAGATGACAACGCTTATCTGACTGAACAAATAAACACAGCGGGACTGCGCGAACGCATAGACATATATTAATTACCTGATTAATTAATTCGCTGCCTATTAACTTACAGGAGGAGGCTTCCAGCAACAAGATCCAAGTGAGACAAACCTGTGCATCGAGGGGTGCAGATCTAAAAAAAAAATACTTTCGCCTTAATAGAACATCGTGGATAAAGAGTTACAATATTACTCATCAACGTAGCCTCTCAAGTCAAAGCGTAGCCTCACATTTTTACCAAAATTTTAAGCTTTCCCCATGTGTGCCGTGCGTGGTAGGCGAAACTAATTTGACCCTAAGTTCCGGCACTTTTTTTTCTTATCCCATCTTTAATGCTTCTAGAATTTATCTCGCTAACTTACGTTTCTTGTTCCTTAGCAACGGCTACTGTCACATAAAAAAAATGGGTCTTGTCCTTGCACGATAGGCCATCTACATGGCCGTATCGCTGGATGCTGCGTTTTGCTACCACGAGTATTTGCGTTTAGACATTTCACCTAGGGCAACACCCGCGTGTTAGCCGAAATAAGACAAAGAAACCTGGCAATTTACGTGCCAAAACCACAATGTGATCTCGGCTCACGCAGTAGGGGGCAAGTTTGGGCTAATTCGTACCACCGGTGTACTCTAACGTGCGCCTTAATACAAGTACTCGTGCGTCGTTGCATCCGGCCCCCATCGTAATGAGGCCGCCGCGTGGTCGGGAATCGATCCCGAGACCTGCAGCTTAACAGTACGCAATGCCATAATCACGGAACTGCATTGCCGCATCGGAGCTGAGAACGGTTGCATTGAATTGAATTCTGGGGTTTTGCGTGCCAAAAACCACGATTTCGTTATGAGGCACGGCGTCTGGCGGCAGGACCCCGGATTAATTTTGATCACCACGGGGAATCTTTCGCGTGTCCCCCTGTGAACGGGACACGGACGCCTTTTCATTTCGCATCCCCGTCGAAATGCGGCCGCCGCGGCCGGGATTCGACCTCGCGACCTCCTGCATCGTTAGCGCGACGCTACAGCCGGTAAGCCACCGTGGCGAGTCACGGAGAACGGTACACTCTAAAAATTTTCACACCCTTATGGGTGTAATGCGGGTGTATTCATCTTTTCACCCTTGTAAACACCCTTGAAACACCCTTTTTTAACGAAAAAGGGTGTTCAACAAGAAAAACCCTTGGAACACCCCAGTCTTTCTAATTTACACCCTAATTATAAGGGAGTAAGTGAACAAGCTTACAGTATATGATGAATGAACATTGCCAGTTAAGGCGTTGATATTGGCTGTACATGAAACGCGCGCTACCTGCGCTTGAATCAGGTAGCTGGAATGATTAGATCGGGGCACCTAGGCAGCAGCGCACTGGCTCCGAACAGTGGTCAAAAATGAAGTTTCCCACGAATGTTGATATTGAACGGATGACACTAACGCGCAGACTTTGCATAGCCAGATATCTCCAAAAGGCTTCATATGTTCAATAGCAAAATATTTACAATGCTATCACTGAATACTTAAAGGTGTGCAACCAGTTAGACTGGGAATGGTTAGGAGTGAGGGCTAACGGTAAATAGCTCACCAACTTACGGTTCGTAGATGACATTGGCATACTCAGCAACACTGCAGACTATTTGCAACAAACGTTTGAGGAACATGTCGAAGAAAGTGTAAGTCTGACTGAGAGTTAGTATGCAGAAGAGAAAAGTAATGTTCCGCAGCGTGGCGAGAGAACGAATGTCATGGTCGTTCGTTCAATACGTTTATTGAGCTTAATTACTCGCAGGGGCCTGTGATCAAGGAAATTAACAAAAATAAAACATTAGCTGGAGAGCTTACGGCAGGCATTACTAAATCATGACCAGGGAGCTTACTGCTAACCATTGCTTTCTACCGTTACTAACGTATGGGGCCGAAACTTGGAAGTTACCAAAGAAGCTTGGGAAGACGTTGAGGACCGCGCAACGAACGATGGAATGAAAATTATTAGGCATGATGATAATAGACTGGAAGACAGCGATGTGGATTAGAGAGCGAACGGGAATAGCTGATATACTGGTTGACATTATGAGGAAGAAGTCGTGCTGGGCAGACATTGCAATGCGTAAGGGAGAGAACTGCTGGTCTATTGGAGTTGCAAAATGGGTGCTAAGGGAAGGAAAGCACAGTCGAGGACGGCAGAGAATAATGTGGACGTGATGGAATTGGGAAACTTGAAAACACGTGGAACCAGTTAGCACAAGACAGGGGTATTGGAGATCGCTGGAGAAGCTTTCGTCCTGCGATGGACGTCAAAATAAGCTGATGATGATGATGATGTGACGACATCCATGCTAGCTTCGCGGCATGTCTTTCATGTTATGTCATGCATGCGTGTCATGCACGTTCTGATAGCTCGATTTCCGTCGATTGCGGGGGGGGGGGGGCGCTAGTAGCGGCGTAGCCAAGTGGGGCACACCGGGCACTTGTAACGCTCACTAAAAGTAAAATTTTTGCTGCTATGGCAATGGCACCGCTCCTTCCCCCTCCACGGTCAATTGGGACCCCCCCCCCCCCTCACACGAAAAAATTTTCTGGTTACGCCACTGTGGGGAGGGGGGGTGTAAGATTGCTCTAGACCCCTCCCCCTAACTTGTCAACGGAAACGGGGGACGGGAGGGCAGCTGCCGCCGGGCCGCAAACCTTAGGCAGCCCAATTAACGGCTGCATTTCCCTTTGGACGTGAATACTGCATTAATGCCATTACACTGTAGGATTCGTGGTGGTTCGAGGGCATGCGACAATAAAAAAAACACATACAGCCATCAGAAAGTCTTAGCTTGAGCAGATCTTTGGGAGCTGGGCAAGACTCTCACAAAAGAAAAAAAGCTTGGCACCCCTCTTACAGGCATTGTCAACTCTGGGTCCCACCGCTGACTGTACATTTCCGGTAAAAAAAATCACCCATGAACTCCTCTCGGATTTGTCTAAGTGTGCGTAAGCATTGTGACTCTTCCTCATCTACACGCAGTCCATGTCGTTATCAATGTTATGAGACTTGATCCGACAAGTATAAGCGCCAGCGCTGCGGCGACACGGGCTGCTCTGGTCGGCAGCGCAAGCAAAGTACTGCAGGTGGCGGGGCCAGGCGCGCTGGTGACGTTCCGTTCGTTTTGAGCCGTTATCGCTCTTTAGCCCTCCTCATCCGCGACGAACCATCATCAACCGTTCTCCGGCGGCGGCTGCTTGTGGCACGGCCGCGCGAACCGTATCTTGAAAGCGAACTGCATTGTGGACAGAGTGTGCCCACTGCTGAAAACTTCACGCGCTGTGTTCTCACCGTTTACTTCGCTTTGAAAACAGACGCGCGCACACCTATCTTGAAAGTGATCTGCGAAAAGCGCATAGTGCGGCATAAGCTGAAAGCTTCGTGAGCGCAGTGTTCTCGCCGCTTCGGTCGCGTTGAAGCGAGAGCTAGCACGAAGGTGAATTCACTCGCTGCTGCGGGTTCTATGTTGAGAGATATCGTGCTGTACGGACTGACGGACGGATGGTTTTTCTTGTTGGGGAAATACAGAAATGCTTACGTTATAAAAAAAATTGCAGGGTTTGCGAATTTCGCGATAAGAACCAACACCAACCTACTCCCCCGCTGAGCGATGCCGTCTTGATCACCCCCTCCCAACCCCGGGAAAAGGGACACTACCTTTCTATCTCGGTTGATGAAAGGATGATGAAACGTTAACAACGACCATAACGGCATCTCCTAACGAGTTGTCTTATGGCCTCTGAGATTTGCGCGCGAAGCTGGCGCGCGCGAACTTGAGAGGCCATAATTGGCCGCCTAATAGCATAAAAAGACAAAGACAATGCCAAACGACACAGCTAAAAATTCAAACAAAGAACTGATCTTAGCTATACTGTTTGGGGAAAAGAAATACAAAATTAGACAGCCGCAACACACGCCACTAAAGCCGCCACCGCCGGCGTAACGAGGAACCAACAGTTGGCAACATTCATTCGCGCGTCATTGCTTCGCTTCGTCTCTGCAACAAGAGCCGCCATCTTCTCGCGCCTAACGTTTCGTATGGTTTTGTCCTCTGCAATCCGCGCACACAGCGCATCGGTGGCTGCACGTCTGCTCGGCGTCGCAATGCGGCTTGCGTCATTTTCTGGTGCTCGCGCAATCGGTGTGAAACATGTCGCATGTGAAATGTTTGATAGAAGTGCCTCACGTCCAAGTCAAGCCGCCGTACGGGTGCATGGCTCTGCGCCCCGTTCTCGAAAGCGTCGACGGGTTTCCGGCATGCGGATTTCAGGTACGTGCAAATGCGTTTCGCACTCCTATTGAGCTCCGGAGCAAAGCGTGAAATATTTCATGTGAAAGATGCAGTGCCCGTCATCATGGTGTGAATTTCGAGCGGCAAACGAGAACTTTGGCACTTAGAGCACACCGCGGCTGCTAAGTCAGCGTGGAAATTGTTTTTCGTTACCGCAATGTGTTGCTTTCAGTCTAACCTGCGGCTTGTGGACAGCTAGCCCATCGACTTTTGCTTGTGGCTGCGATAGGTATGTAAATGGAAGCGGTAATAATTTTCGAGCGCAGAGAGTTGTTTCGCTCGATGTTGGTCGTGTTCATGGCGTTGTGAAGGCTAGAAAACTGGCTTGATCGTGCTTAGTTCTGACTCGAAGAGGCGTAACGTTGGCGCTGTATGTGTTTGTTTTCCGTGCCGCGAGTACCAGTTTAATGCTTTTTGTTGCATGAGAGTGGTTGCTGCTACATGCCCTCTGGCCAGAACACACTAAAAGCAATTTCCTCACTTATATGTATGCAATGTGACGTAACAAAATTTCCAGCGTTTTATTTGGAGCGTAAATATCCAGTATAGTTTAGTAAGAAACTCACATTCTGTCTTAGCTTAGTAGGCGTGAAACAAGTGAAACTCTCATTTCTTATTGAATTGTTCGCCCACACCGCACCACCCGCAGATGCGTCATCGGGTAATTGACAGTAGCTTCGCTACGTGAGTTGTTTTATGCGCCAATATTGCCCGGTTAAGTATCCTGTTAATTTATGCCGACGCTCGTTCATTTTGCTTTTAAGCGGGTACTATCCCCGAGTACCGGACGATGCCAAACTTGTGAGGTGTAGCAAACGCGGGAAATGCAAAGTGGCGTGGCTGCAAGTTCCTGTTTTTACGTTTCTTGCATTCAAAGCCAACAGGCACAGTATCACTGATTTATTTTCCATTTCTGCTGTACTTGATCAATCTAATGTGACAACTGCATTTGTTTTTTAATGTTCTCCATTGACTGTGTATTGAGCTTGGCTGCCGCCCTCTCTTCAGAGGATGCCGCTGTGATAGCTCTTTCGTATAGCACATGCCTCTAGGCCCTTGTGTTTCAAGGGCTCTGGCGAGGCAGCAGTGCTCCAAGTAATTTTACCATCCTACATATTTTCTATTTTGCATCATTCTTCCACGATGGATTTTAATGTTCATATTATTCGTCATTAGTCATCGCCATAATTTTATAGCACATAGATTTTACGCACTTTACAGCGACAATTTTAGGCCAGTTTACAGCCAAGTCACATCTTCCATAATACATCAACATTACCACTTGTCATGGTGCTCTTTGGCCAAACCTGGCCCTTGCGCCATAAACTACCACACATCATCATCATCAGCTTGGCTGCCAGAAAATGCTTGAATTTCTTTCAGTATCCAAGTGACGAAATATTTCACTGACGGCAGTGTGTGAAACACGCAAGATGACAAAACTGACAGCAAAATGATTAGATATTTCTTTTATAGCGTTTGGACTCGACTTTTGGTGAGGATGTCGATCGACCTTGGGCCTGGTGACAGCAGCCCGACATCGCCAAAGTTCAGCCTATCAGTTGAGTGCCCCCGAATGGACCATCAACATCGGAAAATGAAGCAGAGCCAGGTAGGGGCAATTTTTACTTTGGAACAGAACACTGACAGCTGCCTCCTTTTTTTAAGAACTAAATAACATATTTACAAACCAATCCTTTCTCTTTGTGCAGCCTACATAGAATTGTTTTTTGCTTGTTATACAGAGCTTCAGAAAGCAGTTCTTCTGAACCATTTTTGCATGCACAAATAGATAAAGAGGAGTGCACTTTCTGAAGAAATTGATGCACTGAAATGTGCGTTCGACACACAGTGAGATGCAAAATAACCAATAACTTTAAAGCGGTAAAAAAAAAAGTTTGAAACATGTTCTAACATCATAACCCGCCTTGGCATACGGATCTAAATATAACAGCAACAGAGGTGCATGCAGAGAAGTGTTTGTAAATGTTTGCAAGATATGTACATTGTCTAAGAAATTGTTTTTATTTACTTGGAGCTTCTTGGTGCCATGGCAGTGCAGTAAAAGCTCAAAATGATGCCCCTGCTCCTAATAAAGCACCTTTAGCTTTTAAAATAAAATTATGGGCTTTTACATTCCGAAACCTAAAGTTTTGAGAACCTGGCTTCTTTTATGTACACCTGAATCTAAGTGCATAAGCGTTATTGCATTTTACCCTAATTGGAGGGCAGCTGCCATGGCCTAGATTGAAGCTGGGACCAGCATGACTGAGCAGCATGGCATCATAGTAAGTGGGCTATAACACCAGGTCAAAATGAGAAATACTGCTTAGAACTACCGACTTCTTGGCTCACAAGCACTTTGCACTAAGTTAAAGGAGTATGCAGTACTGACAGCGACTGTTTATGTACCAATTTCTTTTTAGGCTGATTCCATTATTAGGGTGCGAAGCTTCAATTAGTCAAAACCAGTTTAAATTACAGAACCAGCTCAAAACACACACCATGTATAGCTGGATTTGGACATGCAAATGGAGTCAATTCATGTCGCCGAAAATGGAAGTGGCAGTCACACTATTTGATGCATTTTGCCTAATACATAGTCAATAATAAATAATCAATTCCTAAAATATTCTTTTCAAAAAGTTTTTTTCAAGCATGAAAGGAAGAGCCAAATGGTGTTCAGGTGCACAAGCGGTTAGTTGCACGGTACTTCATGCATGTGTTCACTGGCTTCTTTCAAGCTTGAAAAAAAAATTTGTTGCACCTACTGAGCAGTAGAAAGCTGGATTGGGAATTTTTCAGGATGCTCTACAATTTTCGCACTGACACTTTTGCTTTGAATAAAATATTTGATCAGTTAAATAATTGTTAATAACTAATTACCTAATTACGAAAAATGCAAGAATTGGTTTCACTTCCTCAAAACGATGGCAAACGACATTACCTTGGTGCTGTCTAGCTACGTGGCACTTATACATATTTAAAGCTTGCGCATGTCATACAGACCACCTGGTAATTACAAGGCATATATAGAAGTGGCTAAGTTGTGTGAGCCAGCCATGTCTAGCGAATCATGAGAAACAGCCATGTTTCTTTGACTTAAGGGCATGATAAGATTTACATGCTCGACACCTTGTATCAGTGTGCTCTAGGCCTGTGCGTAGTTTAGCTGCTACATAAACAATATTTCTCCACGTGTAAGCTAATATGCATCTTTCAAGTATATTGCCTCGTGTTTTCCAAAATAAACCATCTTGGTGCTTCCTTCATTATGTCTTCATCTGTTGCTGTGCTAATTTTGTAACATGCAACTGCACAAATTTTCATCTAGTTTTCATATTTCCTCGTTGTTTGGTGGCTTTATTTCTGAACAAGTTGTTTTCGTTAAACCCTGTTGCACACAGCAGTACACAGCATTTCTGCCTAGAGTGGGAATTGTTTTTTTTTTCATATGGACATTAATACACCTTGCCTGGGCAATGTAAGGCATCCTACATAACACGGCCCTGCAATAATGTTTTATATTGCATTCCAGCATCATGCAAAACTGTTTACTTACCAGATTAGAATATGTATAAGTGTTCGAAGTAACAGAACTGGAAGAAGCCAGCAGATAATGAGGCCAAGGAAAGCATACAGGAACATGTTTTAAGTTTTTTATATGAAGTATAGAAATGATAAATTCTAGGTAAGTGAAAGTGGATTAAAAGATATCCACCTGTTTGTGGGGAACGGACCCATAACCTTCACATTACGCATGTGATATACTAACCACTGTGGTACTACGGCCGTGTTCGAGCGTCGACAATCTGAGGGGCCATTGTGGACGGTTGAATGCTGCCTCGGTGGTACAGTGCTTAGTGCATCGCATGCCTAATGCAAAGGCTGTAGGTTCGTTCTCCTCCCATGCCTGGTTTTTTTTACCATTTTCCTTTCCCTTTATCATTCGCACATTTAAATAGAAAATTACAAGTAAGTTTCCACGTGCCTACCCTGGCATCTTCCAGCTGTGATTCAGAAAAATTTTGACCCTCAGTATCCTTTCTTCTCGTTTGGAAGAACAGGAGCTTCATTTAAAAAATAATGAATTCACCTTGTTCAGCATCTCAATGTGGTCTCAAATCTTATCACAGCATGTGTATTACTAATTGAAGTTTTTGTTAAGATGATGATATAGCATGGGACCTAATTAGTAGCCTTTGTGTACAGATATATGACTAGTCTAATAAATAGGAGGACTTTAAGAAGCACTTCTAACATGGTCTGAGCATGTGTTTAAAAAAACTAATCTAGCATGATTTCAGGCATAACTGTTGCCCCTGAAAAATATTTGGATCATCTGCATTGGCATTGTTTTTAGAGAGCACCAATACTGCTTTGATAGAAGTAGCCTCGTGGAACATGAAGCATCGCTTCTTGCTGAGTCAAGGAAACATTATCTGCATATCTGAGGTGCATGTGTCA
Source organism: Dermacentor albipictus (assembly GCF_038994185.2). Lineage (NCBI taxonomy): Eukaryota > Metazoa > Arthropoda > Arachnida > Ixodida > Ixodidae > Dermacentor > Dermacentor albipictus. The sequence continues at coordinate 11,805,054 of NC_091830.1, read as the reverse complement.
TATGCTCGAATTCTGTTTAAAGGCTGCTAATAAGAAAATTACTTAACTTGCCTTCCAGAGATTGCTTCAGTAGTCTATGCTACTCGATCATAAACAATTTACCATAGTGAATATTCATCGCAGTTGGCTTTGCAATGTTTATGCAAAATACCACAATTGCCTACTAGACATGTGACTGCACTAAAACTTGGAGTTAATGACCAGTAAGATTTATGGGACAGCAAAACTTAGTTTATGACTCCTGTTTCTGCCATAGTTTCTTACAGTAATTACTAGAGGGAACTCTGGTGCTGGAGTCGTACCACAATGGGAATGATGGGAAGCACATGGATTTGTCTGATATTCGTGCTTGTGAATTCAGACGTTCTTGTGGCTTCGTATATTATACGCTATATAAATCTTATTGTCGTAAATTTAAGCGCAGTATATACTCTTCGAAGTGCAGAAGACGCCGCCAACACGCACAATTGCTATTAATTGCAACGATTGAGCTTGTCCAGGTAGCCAAATCGAAGGGCACCAAGCGTCTCAAGGCACTAGTATGCCCGCGATAAATTCATCAGGGCGTTGCACTCGCTTGTCGTTACATGCCTCCGTCGCTTAATGGTTTCAATATCAAACTTCTGTTCTAGAGTTCCTGTGTTTGAATCCTGTCGTCGGACGATTTTAATGTTTATTTATTTATTACACAGTATATTGTTCAAAATGACTAGAATACAAAGTCACAAAGCCGTTTGAAGCCAAACAGACGAAGTTTAGGCAAATCCATGTACTTCCCATAATTTCCATGCTGGTACAGCCGTTCTTGTTTGATCTCCTGTGGACACTAACGTCAGAGTTCCCTCTAGTAATTATTGTATGAAACTCTGGTTTCTGCGCCTCGCTCGTGCAGAAGCGGCACCACACCTGCTGCGTAAACATGCACTACCTTTCGGCCGAGTGCAGGGAATGCTGTGAACTCGCCATGTACATAGCCTGCACTAAGTAAAACAAATCACAACGTGCAGTTGCTACCACGTTGAACTGGTGGAATGAGTAGTGAAATGCAGTACCTCCTGAACTAGTTCAGAAAGTGCAGGTTAATCAAGTGGAGATTATATAGCAACAAAAGTTGAGTGATTCTGCATTACATTCACGAAATATACTTCATGATACTTTTCCATTTATTTCCTCAGTTATTAAGAATCCCTTTTGCATTGTTGGACAAAACTACAGAATGCCAACATATTTTCCAGCATTCACTGGTAGCAAACATGTCAAAACATGTTCTAGTGTCTGGATTGCCGCTTTAGCTGTTAACCCCCAAGTTAATTCCGGAAAATGTACCAAATGTTTTACGTACTCAATTTTCGGTGTCATTCTCTTTCTAAAAATATATTACTTCATTGGTCTCTGGTTAGAAATAACACAAAAATAAGAGCTGCTCTTGAGGGCAGCTTTCCCTCAATGCCGACTGTAACTCATCTTTGACAACAAGAGCAGCATAACGTCGGGCAGAAAGAGTGCAACTAGTCATTGGCGATATTGGTACTACCTCCAGTCACTAGTACAGCTTGTGATCAATGGTTAAAGGTTGCGACTTTGTTGCTGCCCAATTTTAATTCTGCAGCTGTTACACTTGGGTGTAGCATGTGTACGTACGTGTGCATGCATTAAAATGACTTCACGCTAGAGCAAAGCAACTAGTGCAGAGAGGCATTAGTCATCTTTATATATTTGCTTTGTAAAGATGCACTAACTTTATCTTTTGCAATATAGACTTGGCGCTCATTGGCCAAAGATGCCCTTGTGCTACTAAAACCTACCAATTAATTCGCTTTTTGCAGTAGCACGTGCTTATTCCTTTTTCAGGATCGGTCTGTGAGTTCTAATTTTTTTTTTCTTGAACTGTGCAATTCCCACTCACAGGACTGCATGTCATCTAAGGTGTTCCTCTTTCAATCAAGAATGTTGAGGTTGTGTTTGTGAAACTCGATTTCTTGCCTCAAACGAGCTTGTACAAACTGACCAAGCTGATAATTCTACCTGCTTATATAATAAATGTGTTGCGGTTATGAACCCTCATAATGAATGACTTACAGTATAAAAATTTTATCTAATAAAACAATTTAATGAAAAATTTTCATGTTTTTCGCGTTCGTGTTCACTTCTCTACTCTCGTGTCCTGTCTGCATGCCTCACCTCTTTTTTTGCATATTAAATATCGTATAAACTTAACCATGCTTTTTTACCACAATGCAGGGGGAAAAGGTTCCGGTAACACTGCATTCAGTATGGTGGCCCAGACGTGTATGCAAGCAACCTCCTTCATGTGGACCAAGAACTACTCTGCAGTGTCTCACAGACTTCCATGCGAAGCCCTCAACATTCTCATCTCAGTGGAATGGCTGCTCATCTATCTGTGTGTCCATCACCAAGATGGCCAGTTGTAAAGCTCCTGTACCCGTTTAAGACAGCTTAATGATTTTTTTTATTTAGTTTTCATGGTTGGCCGTAGAATCTTAACATCTTTGATGTTTCTAACGTTTTTACCTGGCCCAAAGTGGTGCAATAACTTTAAACCAGTGTAATGTATTTAAGTGATGCTCACTCTAATGCCTATCTGGTTTTGTTTGTGTTTAAGAAATTTGAATGTCTGATGAGGTAACAGCATTTAAACTTGTCATCGTGGCTCTTTTCAGTGAGCTGCTAGGAAATAAGATGCAAAACTTATCACACGCCAGTTGTAGCATTTTTGTTTTCAAGACTAAAGTATACATGTTTCAAAATATGGAAAGTGGGGAAAAAAGCCTCAAGAACATAATCATCCTAGGATTGTCATGTCCTTACAACTCTGCAATGACTAATGCCTCATACATCTTGGGAGCACATTGGTCGCAATGCCTACAGGTATACTTGATAAGAGAATAGCTCGCACTCAGATTTGCCACGCAGTTGATGGCTGATAGCTTTTGTTTGTCGTCTTCATGTTACTACTATGTATTCAATATTCATTTACATGTGCTGCGGTTTTTTGCAGTCACACACACACACACACACACACACACATATATATATATATATATATATATATATATATATATATTCTTCGTTTCAATAAAAATTTAGTTGAGAGTTAGCGCTCATCCTGTCTGCTTCTAGTCTGTCCGTGTCACTTCGCGCTACAATCCAAGATCAGGTTACTGTACCAACTTGCCCAACTTTTTATCCTTGTGTTAAAGACACACTCAGACTTGTTCTTACTTATGTGACCGGTTATTTTTGTGCTTTATAATAAGATGCAGTGCTTTTCAAATGAAAACATGTGATAGTTCGTAGTGAGGTTATTTAAAAAAAACTGTTCTGCTTAAAATTTAATTGAGCAAGCCTGTGCCATTATTCGGTGCTTATGTCTTTGTATTGGTATGGTTTTACTCACCTTCCTTTTTACTTTTAAAATGTGCAAACATTATTATGTAACCATTTCTCTTGAATGAAATAAATATTTCTGACATTTCGTCACAAATTTTACAATGATTTTGTTCAATTAGGTAACCTTAGACTAGCTGATTGTTATTCTGGTAGCTTAACTTACAATGCCTGTAGAATATTCAATGCAAGCACATGGTGAAAAATACACTAAGTTATTGGGTATAAGCAGGTCACTGTCAGTAAATGGAGCATACGTATATTTCAGAAAATAGTGCATGCTTACATATTGAACAGCATGCACAGCTACACATGCTGTTTTGTTCGTAAATGCTGAAAGATTATTCGACGTGGAAGCACTTTGTTCTTGGGCTTTCAGTGCTACCTTTAAGTCATATATGTGAAGGTACTAGTAGAAGCATCCCGTGGAGATAAATGACAACTTTGATGAATAGAGGTATAAAATATGTGCTTAAAACGGCAAAAAACTGCTTGACAGGCAAACGTATGCTTCTGTAGTACTGCACTTGTTACCGTCGCCAATACATGCATTGCTTGCGCTCTATTGCATTCAATATGAGCTACAGCAGCGAGCTGTGGTGTCTTTCCCTCCTGGTCGAGCTGGTGTTGCGAAAATTTTTGACCAAGAAAAGGAGGTTTTTAATCATTTCTGAAATTCATGTAACTATGCTTTTGGCTGTGTGCTGTTTCCACGGAGTTATAAGTACTGATGCACCAAGGTGCGGGAGATCCTGTGTCCTTAGTGCAGCGCGCATTGTTATTGCGCTCTGCATCCTGCCGGCAGTGTACTATCACTGCAGAGGACGATTACGAAAGCATGGCGTGTGTGCCTTGCTGCAATGGCGAAACCTTAAATTGTTTTCCTGAAAGGGCCGCACGTTATGCTACCACATGACGGACCAGAAGTGCAATATGACGACGCCTCACAGATTCTGGCTCATACTGAACAAGGTAGTACCATAGCTAAGGCTAGGCAGCATTCACAACAGCTAGTCTGCCCATTAACTACATGGCTGTAGTGAACGCTAAAATACTTGCAGGGATAACACCCTTTTGGAAGGGTGTTGTCACATGCTACACCCATATTGAAAGGGTGGTTGTCTGTGTTACACCCCATATAGAAAGGGTGTTGTTTGCTTTACACCCATAGGTGAGGTGACGTCATATTAACACCCCTTCTTTTGTGGGGTGTTAATGTGCACCCTTTGCTTGGGGTGTAGCAATACACCCAAAAAGGGTGTCACCCATGGGACAAGCCATTTACACCCTTAAGGGTGTTAAAATTTTTAGAGTGTAAGAGGAAATGAAAGAGAGGAAGGGAAGAGGGAACTTAGCCTGAAAGGAAGCTATGAATTAAGGAATGGGTATAAAAGAAAAATATGTGAAGAAATGAATGAAGGAAGGAAGACGCAAGGAATGATCAGAATGTAATCGAAGGAACAAAAACAAAAGAAGGAAAACTGCAAGAAATAAAAGAGGAATAATAGAGGAAGGAAGACAGAAAGACAGAGAGTAATGAAGGAACGAGGGTTGGAAGAAGAAGCAATAAATAAATGAAGGAAGGAATCAAGATTGAAAGAAAGAAAAAAAAAGTAACGAATGAAGACTGCGAGAATGCAGGACGGAAAGAACGAAATGTTTTGCTGTTTCTGATGTGTTCTCAAGGAATCTTAAATATCGAGCGAGGAAAAAATGAGAGAGAGAGAGAGAACGAAATTTCTGAGCAGAGCGTGGGCGTTGAAAAGCATTCCTTCACATTCGGTTCTGCCGGCGCCGTCTCCTACTGCTCCGCTATAGTTTGTTCGACGTGGCACCTTTCTTTTATTACTGCGTCGCTTTCTGTTTCGTTCCCGCCTCTCTGGGCACGAAAGCTGTCGCCAGCGTGGCGTCCTTTCGGTCTCTCAGAATGCGCCAACACCTCGCGCGTCGCGGACTTCCAGCGGCTCCTCTTCGAATGCACGCAGTGCCCGGGGAGAGCCATATTCTTTTGAAATAGTTTCGCGCGCTCAAAGCGCGCACGCACGCGCGTTATTTGCACTGAAAAGGTGCTGAAGGCGATCATTCGCGCGTCTGAGAATGCGATAAAGCGGCGCTATTTATGACACTGCAGATACCAGAAAGATAAAGAAAAAAAAATTATTGAACATTTATTGAACTTCGCTTTACTTATCTTCTGAATGCCTGTATTGATATTTATATTGTTTACTCCTGTTGAAACACTTTGTGTCCCTCCTTACCCAATGCCCTTAAATGGGCCTGTAAGGTATATTAAATAAATAAATAAATAAATAAATAAATAAATAAAAGACGGAAACAGATAGGAAAGCGCTGGACGGAAAGCGTGTTCGGCGACACCTCGCGGTGGTTGGGATAGGAGACGGGCGTGCGTTATTTGTTTTGCAGTCGACGTTGAACTCGTATTAAATGCAGTGGCATTTATATAAGCCTGCTTTCAGCTACTCTTGCTGGTGCTGTAGCAGTCTGGCGCGCCTCCTTTGCAATGTCGTTTTGTTTCCATTTCTTTTCTTTTTTGTCAAAAAAGAAGACGCTTGCTATCGCCTAACCGTGTTGACAGTTCTTTGGGGATTTGGCTTCCTCACTGGCGCGTTAGATGCCCGGTAAAATCCAGAAGTGTGGAGCTGCTAGCAAGAGTATTACGTGACGTTCAATAAACTATTTGGCAAAAGTGTATTGAGGCAACGAAAAGTGTAAACAAAAATGGCTAAATAAAATAAACCTTTTATGGCGACGTAGGGAGGGGGTATAGTGTAGATGACAGACTCACAGACATGTCTGTCATGTTCTCTTTTCTCCATTTTTGCGTCGCGCCTTCAGTTGTTCATGAATATCTTATGCGGCATGGCACACATGTTTGCGACGTGGCCAAATTAAACGTTTGCTTCCTATGTAGAGCTGCGGTCAAGATAATAGAATATTCAATAACGTTCTCCTGAAGAAATGTCAGGTATTTTAAAGCAGAATAAAAATTTATCTATTTCTTTATTTATTTTGTTCACTTACTTACTGTTTATTTCTTGAACGTTATTTTACCCACAGAGGAACCCCTTTAAAATGGCCATAACATTTATGTTTCCTTGTCCTTTACGTGAACTTGAGAAAACGCACTTTGTGTGTACCGTATGTTTACTCATCCTTTCGTACAACTCAAGGAAACGAGCTTTATCTCTTCCTGTGGGATGTGTCCTTTGTATTGACGGCAGGACGTTACCTGTGTGTGCGCTCTACGTCACCTAGCTGTATACTCCCTCGAGTGCACATCCAGGTAACATAGAGTGCGCCCAGTGATTATCTTTGAACACATGCTACAGATAGATCATCTATCTGAAATATGTATTAACTACTGGTGCATCCAAGAAAAGAAATGGGGGGGGGGCGCCTGCCTCCCCCCTTCTTATCTATCTTGGCAGCATCCGATGCATTGACGGCCATGCAGTCTTGGATTGCAAGGCTAAAGGCAAGGATTATTTCGTCTGTCTGAGGCCCGGTAACACACACATTGCTTAAGACACTTGTGCAACTATCTCGTGCAATTTCGGAGTAAAACACATTGGAATTTCTTTACATGTTCAAGATATTTGAGCATACACGCGTGAAAATACAGTCTTAAACATACACACACTTGACGTTGATGGACAGTCTAGGAAAGGACCGTGGTGCATTAGTCCATACATTACCAAGGACTAGGACCATCAGAATAGTGTTTAATTAAGCTAGTTGGCTCATAGCTAAGACGGGTTTTGAACAGCTTAACTGAATAACGAAATACTTGCTAAGATAGACAAGGACGTCTCTGTACCAGCATCTCAGAGTTGCTTGTACAGCAACGTCCCTGTATGTCTTGCTTATTCCTTTGTTATTTAGTTCACCTGTTCAGAACTAGTCTTTACTGAAGGACAGTGAAGAACGTAAAATGAAGAAGGAAATGGGAAATCCCATTTTCTGGAAATGTGAAATTCTAGACAAGAAACTGGAGGAGAAAGTAGTTGTGAAAATTAAGTAGGGGCAAAAACGTGAATCAGAAGAATTGGCGGCGCATTCATACTTGGAGACTATGGCTATTTTTAATTCAATTAACAATCCATCTTATGAAGAGTGCGTAATTATCGATGGTTTGTTTTATATGAGGATTACTATGAAAAGTATCACATGTCTAGTGACAGAGGCTCATTGAAGAGCAGACGTACCCAATGTCACATATCCAGTCACCAAACCTGGCGTGAAAGAGGTTCGTCAGAGAGCGGCACGTTCACAGTGACCCTAGTTAACCTGACGGTTGGTTTTGAACGCGGTGTCCTCAGCATAGCAGCCCAAAGATCTGCACATTTGACCATGGAATACGTAGTGACGCCGGTTGGTGTGAAATAGGTTGCGCGTGGACATACATACATACATACATACATACATACATACATACATACATACATACATACATACATACATACATACATACATACATACATACATACATACATACATACATACATACATACATACATACATACATACATACATACATACATACATACATACATACATACATACATACATACATACGTGCATACATACGTGCATACATACATACATACAGCAGCAGTGGATGAAGTACCTGCCTTTCGTTAAGTAGAAGATGCTGAACATTAGAACTTGCTATCTGAAAAGAAAAGTCACAGTAAAGGGTTAAATAAAAACCCACGCATTTTTTTTTCTTTCAATGTGCCCTCATCTCAACGCCCACATTATTTTTGATTCTACTCATAACATTCTTTAACTTTAAGCTTTCACGATGAAAAAAAAAGTAAACTTAACAGTGGTGTTACCGCCGAGCACTTTGCTGAGCTACAAAAACAAAGCCCCAAGTTGCCCTAGCAAGCACTTTAGCTTTCCAGGAATTGCGGGATCCACGTCACCGCGTGCTTTGCCTTACGATGAATTGCCGGCGGACACCGATCGCTGCAGTTGACGTTCTATACGCATGAATCTTCTTCCTGAGCTGTTTCCTTTCATTTTTTTTTTGTTTTATACGTCTACTATTTGCTGCAGAGAATTCTTCTAGGGGTATACGCCGAACGTTGGACGCCTTAAAAATCAAGTCGAAACAGGAGAAAGTGCTCTCCACTTACGGTGATTGATCGCTGGTGATAACGCCTTTGCCTATCTATGGCCACAGCGTTGCACATACTCGCAGCGGCCCATGTGTCTCCGGGTTTAAGAAAGTCAAGGCCACGGTTGTTGAGCAAGCGCGTAGGCCAGGCGTCGTCTGGATGTCTATGCTAGTGCAGAAGTAGCGCTATAGGTTCTTCTCCGCTGCTTCTTTTTTTCCCCCGAACTCTCCTAAAGAATCTGGGGCAATACCATCGGCTGCTGACATGAGGTGAGTCGTGTGTTACACAACCCCGGAGAAAGATTGAGCGAAATGAGATTCGAAAGACAGGTATAGGTTGACCAGAGCGGAAACGCATCAGTGGTTTGATACCCTAGTGACCTCATATCGTAACTATTACGTTGAAACGTTTTCTGTCAGCAGCCGGTATACAGAGACTGTACCCTCGCCACCTTCTAGTCCTGGGGGTCTTTGTTCTGAGAATTTGTGTGCAAGATGTGTAAGATTCAATGCCAACTATGCAGTCTGTATACGTCGACAAAAATGGGCTGCTCTGCTCAGCGGAGAGTTTGCATCGTCCAGCGAGAGCCAGCCGTATACAAATGCATGGAATTTCTTTGCAACGTATAAGTTCATGCGTGGCAGCATCGTCTGCTCTCCGCAGCAGACGTACTGCTTTCTCGACACGACGGAGGAGCGGTTCGCGATTTGCGCAATGAAGATTCAGCGAGTGCTGAAATTCTTTTTAAGCTTTTGCAGTGGTTGTGCAACCTTGGGCAGCACTCAAGCTGGCTACGCACTGACATTTGCGAAAGATAACCGCAACCCATACTTCGCGATACTTTCTGCCACCTGAAATATTATTTTGTCAGCTGTAAGGCACCTCGCACGTTGGGCGTTTTCGAAACTTTCTTTTCCATCTTGATCGAACTCATAAGCATTCGTTGACTGTTCTGTTTCTTTTTTGTAAAAACTGCTGAGTTGTACGCGTTTAAGTTGTATAGTTTTCTATAAACATTACCAAAAGAGGGAGGTCGGACGCTAGTGTCTACGTGAGCTGAAACTATGATGGTTCAGCCAGCATGTGAACGATATGGGTAGCATGTGGATTTGCCTAGACGTCGTCATTGTTGCGTCAAACGGCATTGTCATTTTGCAAATTGGTTATTTTCAACAATACGTTGCGTTATAAATACTCAATATACTTATACACTTGTGCGGATACTCGTTGCCTTGCCGTGGTTATAGCAAACTGCGATTACTTGGAAATTTATTTAGTGCGAGCGCGACAAAGTTCCAAACTACATGTGCACGATGAATAGGGAAACCCACGTGCTACCCACAATTCCAACGGTAGAAGAATGGTCGCAGCGCCAGATATCTCTCTAGGAATTAACCTTAGTAGAAACCTTCATAGTCTTGTTAAGCCAATTTATTTACATACATAACGGCACAATTCTTTTTCATTCGTTGTTCGCAGGCCTCCGGTGCAAGATACCATGAGGGGCCATTCCTCCAGAGGCCGATGCCCGCCGACTCGTTGAATCGAGGCGGCAAGGGCCCGCAAGTCCTGCACGGCCGAGACTGAAAAAATATATATAAAAGGAGCGAACCATGGAATGGAATGCCACGCCAACCACAGATGTCTCACCCTGGGACGTCGCCGGCGAGCTGGTGGAACCCAACGCCTGGACCAGTCCCGTTCAAGTGGCCCTCGCCGCTCTGCTGGTCTTCCTTCTCTCTCCCGTCGTCCTCTGCAGCAACGCCCTCCTCCTTCTCTCCATGTACCGCTTCAAGAGACTCCGGACTCCCAGCAACCTTTTCCTGGTCGCTCTCTTCAGCGCCGACTTCGGCATCGGTCTCCTGCTTCCGCCGGGACTCTACTTCGAGTTCTCCCGGCCCGGAATCCGCTGTTCCGCACTCTGTCTTCTCCCCTACTGCCTGTTCGTGCAGTTCAGCGGCGTGGCCATGCTCAGCTCGGCGGCCGTGGCGCTGGACCGCTGCACTTCCCTGGCCCTGCCGCTCACCTACAACAACCTCATCACCCACCGGACCGCCGGACGCACTGTCCTAGCCATCTGGGCCTACGCCATCCTGGTCTCCGGCACGCCTCTGCTCACTTTGCCGCCGCTCAAGTCGCCGTGCAGCTTCAAGCTCGTGTCCATCCCCGTCCGCATCTTCCTCCTGTGCGCCCTCTACCTGCCGTGTCTCGCCGTAATGACCAGCAGCTACGTCTACGTCTACGTCGTGGCCCGAAGGCACGCCAGGGCCATCTACTCGGTGGAGGGCAACTTGCGGACGGCGCTGCCTCCCGATCGCCACTACGGCTGGACCCTGGCCCTGACCGTGGCCACATTCGCGACGCTCTGGACGCCCGTGGTCGCCTTCATGGTCCTCGAGGCGGCGTCCGAGGAGCCGTACGACCAGAAGACCACCTTCTACCTGGGTCTCGGAGGCCTAGGAGCCAGCGCAGTGGACCCGCTCCTGTACGGCTTCCGGAACTCCGAGTTCCGGGCCGCCCTTCTGCGCATGCTCAAGGAACTGCTTCCTCGGATGTCCGCCGACTTCCTGGGGGAGAGTCCCAGCGCTCTCCATCGGAGTCGGTGCGGCACGGCATCGACGCTGAGGCCCGCCGGTGCGAGCACGACGCTGCCGCCGCTCGAAACGGACTGCTCGGCGTGCACCAGGACACTGATCATGATGGATCTGAGGCCTGTCAGTTACGTGTGAAAGGAGTGCGTGCGCCTGGGAGGCGCTATTCGCTCGCATTTCGCTTCAGACTTAATGTGACTGTGTGAGACACCTTCTGGACACTCGAGGCCAACACGCCCTAAGCTGAGGCGTCACGCGTTCAACGTTGCCACGCTGCAAACCTCCGAAGTGGCCGCAAACGTGAAACGCCGAAAACGAAATCACGTGTTCGTGAAAGCCATACGATTCGACTTAGCACACTACGTTCTTAAATATTTTAGACCGATGGTTTCAGGAAGTAACTTGGTCACGCAACGGTAATCGCTATCAATGTTACGTGCGTTTCCTTTCTTTAACACGGTGCTTCCGGTAGTTCACTGTCGGGAGCACTATCGGGCGCTGAGACTCGCATGGTATTGCTACACGATTAGATCATCAGGTTTTTAGTGCCTCGCAGCCGCATGGTATACGCCATCTGTAGAGGAGGGCCCCGAAGTAATGTTGCCCACTTGCGGTTCGTTAACGTGCACCCTGTACGTGAGCCTTCTCTATTTCATTTCGCACAAATCAGAGTGCGGAAGCCACAGCCAGGAATCGAACCCTCGACCTCGTGCTCAGCAGCACAATGCCATAGTCACTGAGCCATCACACGGCGGGCGCATTTCTGAAATAGCTGGGCACGCCGCATTAAGCGAAACGCAAAAAAATATTATACCGATAACTGTTGCGCGACAAGGTTACCCCCTCAGACGTGTGGATTTGTAGTGTGTAGTCATTCTAACAGCAAATTGACCCTACAAGTTTCCAGCTAGTCGCAATCTGGCCGTCGGCTGCTTGCAGAAGTCGGAGTGAGCCATGTTTCCGACACATAGTTCTATACGAATCGGATGGTTCAAACGCATATGGGCTTTCCAGTTATAGAACACTGCCGGATGGTCACCTATGTAATTTGCTTGTTTCTGTTAATTGTGATTATTGTTGACAGGATTTAAAAAAAAAGCTTTAGGTGACACTGACAACTGCTCGTCGCGTGGCAAACGAAATGCAATAACAAAATATGTCGAAACACGCTGCTTTCAGCATATACGCGTGATTCCGATGCTTCGGGAATGTAGGCCTTGTGCTGTCAGGAAGGCAAGAGTATGTGTTTATGCCCAGTGAAGACCTATGCTGCCTTCGTCGTGTAGTCGTCATTGCTGTCCAAGCACAAGAACTCTGAGCGACCAAACTGCGCTGTGGCTCGTTTGGAGCGTCGATCGCAAGATCGCACTTGGTTGTGAGCGTGCAATGAACTCAAAGAGAGCACGCGGTGTGACACCGGAGTCACTCGACGTGTGATGAGTGAATGAGTGCTGGCAGTGCCAGATGCGTTCAACCGGGTCGTCAGTCCGAATGCGCACGTGACTATCTGTGCACGTCAGTGAATGTGAAACGTTTTTAACGTGTACATAATTCGCCATTTAACTTTCATTTGCGTAGAGAAGGATGCCGTCAACTCGAAGCCAAAGAAAGCAGAACGGGAATTGTGCGATACCGAAAATAGCCATAGGAAGGATCCAATGTTCTTGTGACGGCTCTGTGTGGTGTGGAAAAAAACTACACTGCCTGGTTTTTAACAATCACATGCAGTATTAGAAAACGCAGACCGCAGGCACGGCATGACTAGGCAGTTTTATTTGCTAACACTGAGGAATGCCGGAACACGAGGGGCGCACACATTAGCGGCAGCGCTAGTGGCACCATCTTGTTACGTTGGCATTAAAAAGACCACACATAACTATAATTGCAAAGACCATGCTTTGTTTATGTTTTGATAAAGAGACGTCAGCCGGAAAATCAATAGCGTACAGTGGACTTTTTCATCTTATGCAAGAATGTCTACGCAGTGCAAAATTGTTCGTAAAGCATTGAGGTAAAAAAAACTGTCACAAGGTGATGCCACGAGCTCTGCTACTGTCATTGACGTCACCGGTGTCCATGCATTAGGTAAACAGCAATGCATTTCCTAGCGGCATAAAGCTATGTATTTACTCCTGCATTGCCTGGCTGGGTTACGTGGCTTGGAAGCTAATGTACAATGTTCGCCAAAAGTATGCAGAACACTTATTTGTGTTGCTGTAGATCCCGACGATGAGAATAACAATGATAGTAAAGAGGAATAAAATACAACCCACGTACTCTACCCCCAATCGCGGATGTACTCAAACGTTTGAGGCTACCACAAGCAAATACAAAAACAAACAAAAATCTCGAACGTGAACTGAGGATAGTAAAGTGAGCAAGCAAACATTTACGAGAATGACGTCAGACAGCAAGTAAATGCCGCATAGATAAAAAAACTGTCGCATAGAGGACACCGACTGTAAAAGAGACGACATAGGCTGGAGCACACTTCTAATTTCTAATTTATTGCCTAGAATTACCTTATAAGGAAAGAGATAGTATACACATCCGACACATGTTAAGGTGGGCAAGAAATAATAACAGCCAATCGAGTGTCCACCAGAGTATAATAAAGCTGACTTTCCATAAAAATAAATGTATTGCTCTGTCATCGTTTCTGTCGCCAAAATTTGTTTCTCTAATATTGTCTGCTCCCTTTAAGTTAACCTCTCTGGCAGGTTCTCTCTCCTGTAAATTAATTTCCATTAGATGGTCATCGTAGGTGTCCGCTAGGCTGTACCTCAATACTGGTCCAAAGCATGCACAAGCTCGCTCAGAAATTTGTTTTATTAAATATTTATGAGGAATTCGGTAACTCCGAGTAGGACAAGCTGTGCTTAAGCTGGGTGTTCGGTGGTCTGTTTAGCGTTTATAAAAGAATGATTATCAAAGGACGTAAAACATCCAGGGTTGGTGGCAGAAAGTTGGATGGTGTGATAATAGGAGGAAGAGCTCTCTATTATAGGCTTGCCGAGGTCAGTGCATGCCAGTGGTGCCTGGAAAGCCCTAAATGAGACTTTGCTAGTAGTCTATATTATCCTTGCATTGGCAATGAGTGTTACACGCCTGCATTGAGGCCTCTGAAAAGTTTGAGCTGTTTAGAGCTCAAAATACTACTGTGGCACTTCCTTATTCGAGCTGCGAACTTGTGGTGAAGACTGTAGTTCCGCACAGCAACCACACCAATCGCAAGTGAAGCAGCAGCATGCGAGGTTAACAAGCTCATGAGCCTTGCACCTACAATGTGGCCATTGTAGCTCAGCTCAGCTGTACTTGTAAGCGCAGCGTAAGCACGCATTAGAAGCATTCAGGACAGAACGCTATACTTCAACGTCTAGTTGAAGTCTAGCGTTCTGTGCTATGTGTTTCTTGCTGTCATCCGATATCTTTTTCGCGACAATTAATAGTGTATTAAGTCTGTAATTAGCAACTAGCCCCATTGTCTTCTCTGAACGAGCGGTAGTGAAATTACGTGTCTGCTACACGGCTTGAAAGAAAATATGACGATTTGTGACCACTTTATTACACTAATTTGCTGTATAAGGTCAAGTGCAGACACAGCGGCAACGCAATGGCGTTTCTAGCACGAACTCATGGACGCCTATGATTACTAAACACAAAGTTCCGGCATAACTTCTGAAGTATTCCGCTCTTCGAGAAAAAAAACTATCTTTAGGCAAGCAACACCTGGGCCTCGCAATGTGTAACTATTTCGATGAGTCAGCAAAAACTTTAAACGCGTGCCACACTACCACCTACAGCATTTGACCCTAAATCGTGAATGATGGGTTCCCTCAGTTCTAATTTCGTTGTCAATGTAATTGTAATTTCGTTGTCCATGTTATTTCGTTTTCATCCATATTCAGCATGAACAATGAAATAACGCTCGAAACGTTTGAAGAAAATTCTGTTATAACGAAGGATTTGCACCGAAGGCTTCACAAAGTCTTAGTTAGATTTCGAGCAAGTACAGTCGTCTAAAGCCTAGTCTAATTTATGGTTACCTAGAACTTCTGAAAAGTGTGAGAACAGTATTAAACGCATCTTTGCTGGCTTTGATGTATTGCGCTACATCTGCGATGGCGTTTCTTTTGGTAGAAAAAATCCTGCAGTCTGTGCGAATAACGCCGATGTTACGAAAGTACAAGATTTGACATCATTTGACATTAGCATACGCGTGCTTTAAAATTAATTTGATGACGATGCAATTCCTTCGGTCGGCTACCTGATGGTGTTTGAGGTACAGCGGGCTCGTACGCTACGTGGCCACAAAACGTAAACGACCAAATCTGTAGCGGCCGTCCCTACACTACCTGAAGTGTCAACGTAACTCTTGACGCTTAGAAGAGTTCGAGCAGTTCTTTTGAACATGAAAAAATACAGTGATGCTGAGGTGACAAACGAAAAGCTATCTGCTTGACAGATGATGATGATGATATGTAGTGTTTATTGGCGCAAGGGCCAAGTGTGGCCAAAGAGCGCCAAGCTGCTTGACAGAGTCCACAACCCTTGAAGGAAACTCCGTGACATGCAAAGGAATAGCGAGGGCCCTTAGTAATAATGCTGTGAGTCGACAGTAAAATAGAAAGATGCAGTAACGAGAGTCGGTGGCAGAAGTAAATCAAAAGAAAAGGCCAAGCAACAGAGGAAATACTTCATAGCATTCATGGTAATTCTATTGGGATATAAAGGCATTCATCTACCCAGCTGTACTATACAATGCTTTGTAAATAACGGACGCAGTTCATGATGTGGATCACTGAGTGTTAGCGAATGACCAGAGCCATTACACAGTCTTCCCAGACGCCTAGTATTCTGCTGTGTATATATGTATATATGAATACATAGGTGTGTGTCAACCATACGAAACGCGTGTCTTGAAACCAATGCCGATCAGGACTCGTTTCTCAGCTTTCGCTGACGTCAGAGCGATTTCCCTGTCAATGATCGTTGTCAATCCTCAGGCACTCTGTATTCATTTGGCTTTTTCTAACCACATTTTTCGTTATCACGAATGTAAAAAATTCTAACAAAGTGTTTCCGTGCTCCTATTATACACGATGTTCGTTGTGTTCGCGTTTCATAGTTCGTGGTATGTATCCAAATGTTTGTTTTGAGATTCAACGGAACTGCCTCTTGCGTCCCATCGTTGCGCATAAGTAAGCTGTTACGTTATTGGGACGTTGTAGCATTATGGCAAGCACGGCGAGATTCTCTTGCCTCTAGCATCATCCAAAGCTTCCCAGGCTTATTACATTGGATTACAATATAATGAGTCTTCTCCGCTTTCTTTTTTTCTGCAGCAATACTTTGCCTTAACCTATAGGTCTTTGTCTTCAGGCAGCCAACTCGGGCCCCAAACGAGCAAATCACTGCTCCTTGTGTTATCTTACAAGTATGCCTTCCAGATTTTTTGCTCGGTGTCTCTGTAAAACTCCACGTAATTTTTGTTTCCACCCTTAATAACTTACGGTACGTTGCGTCGTCGCAGGATGACCCAAGCTCGACTATAACCTCCGTAATTACTGGTTAGAAATATAGACAGGAAGTCCGCATGAGTCTAAAACGTAGAAAGCATGGGGCAGTGGTGACGACGTCATTTCCGTTTCTGCCCATTCAGCCAATCGGCGCGCACTGCGAGTATCTCTGGAGATTGGCACAGAATGCGGTGCTGCGGACAGGAAGGGAATGAAAGCTGATGTTACGCTTTTTCGTTTCCAGTGTGTGTCAACCGCGAAGAGTCAATCTAGCACGTCCGATGCAAAGTTGCATAGGGTTGATTTGGATCTTACTAGCTGCGATACTGCCAGGTTAGGGTGCCGTAAGCTGAGTTCACCATATCGGTGGCGGTCGGAGTAAATTGTTCCTTGCTTTTCTTTCTTTTCATTTTTTTGGATTTCACAAGCGTTGAAAGTTGAAACCTTTCAACTTTCTGCGAGACTTGTTCTTGTAATATAAAGGGTCCTAAGGCAACTTGTATTTCCTCATTGAAAAACATGCCAAACACAGAACTGCTTAAACAGAAAATTCATCCAAAATTTTTTATACAAGAAAGACTAGCTAATGACTGCTACAGTCGTACTTTGATAAACATCCTGAAACTTTAGGCTAAGTTTGATAAATAGCGGTAAACTTTTTCAAAATATGAGAGATTTTAATTTGAATCTTATCAAGGACAGGTGCCGAAATACAGTAAACTGCATGCGTTAATGGCGTCAAAGGTGGGAAGATACAAGTATTTAGTAGTTTCGTAGTTTGCAGAATTGGGTTTTGCAGCTTGCTCCTAACTTGAAGAAATAGTCAAGTTGCTCAGATGAAGTGGGGACAGGAGATGCGGAGAGTAGCGTTGCAAAAGTCAAGTCGCAACAATCACCAGCACTGCAATTTTTCGCTTGCGTGCAACAAATTTATGTTCGGTTCAGCTTTTGATGAATAAAGCATTCCTCCTTTCCACATAAGCTTGAATTGAAGGTTCCACGCTGCAACTACTTAAGCTTATTATTTTTATTGCGGACACTCCAAGCGCATTTCTGCCATCGCCGTCGCCGTCGCCGTGATGTTCCCTATAAAGTCTAAACACGATAACATCGTCGCTGCGCGCCGTACGCTGTGCGAGTGAAAGCTTGCCAGGGTCAGCCGACGATCGCGGCTCGATCTTGGGTGCGCAAGGGAGGAAGGCGGGAAGGGAACGCCCCTTCTTCTGTCCCGCGCGAGGCACGGGGGGCGAGGCGAGAGAGAGAGGGGGGAGGTAGGGGGAACTAAAGCCCCTTAAACTTCATAAAGTAGTGCCACGCTTTGAAGCATGCCGCCTCCTCCTCGCGCGCTCTGGCTGAGGCCGACACCGCGTAGCTATTGGCCTAATAGCATCACGTGGGCCGTCGCGCATTGCTTCAGCGCCATTTTTGCTCGAGAAGCGTCTACGGAGTGTTGAAAAGCGTACGTTGGTGCCGTTGCTACGCTCGTGCAGTGTAGGTGGCGCCACGGTCGAGGAGGGAGGGTGAAAGTGAGGAGAACCGAGGAGGAGTGAAGGCGGAGGAGAAGAGTGTCGCTACTTTACAAAGTTTAAGGGGTTTTAGGGGGAACTACTCTGGCGGCTGCTGGTCGCGGCGCTGCCGCCGTATCTCAAAAGCGATCCACGAGGTGGGAAACACGCACGCCGGCGCATGGGCCTCATCTTCAAAGCGATGTGCGATGTTGAGAAAGTGAACCTACCGCCGGTAGATTCGTATGCGCTGTGCCTTCAACGTTTCGTTCCCCTTGACAGTGAGAGAAAGCACGAAAGTCAATTCGCTTGCTGCTGCTGCCGCGATTGTTCACTCCAGCGTTTTGACAGCGGGTTTCTGCGGTCATCCAGCGAGATGTTTTCGCGTTTACCTGTGTGCGCGTGACATCATGCTTGTTAATTTACTTAGTAAGCGAGTGTTTACAACGTCATACGGCCGATAAAGCTACTATCCTTACTTCGTATGGCTTTTAAAGCTGTTTACTAATTTGCTATCGCAATTCATGCTTCGCTTTTCGGAATAAACTGCGATTTTTTTTCCATACTGAAGCTACCGACTGCACGCAAAAGTTAACATTGCATTATAGTCAGCACTCACGCCTCCTAACGTGCAGTTGTAGCGTAAACTCGGAGCAAGTGTAATTATTTTAGACAAGAGCTTGATCACGTGGCACCATTCGCAGCCCGCAAGACTTACCTAATACCACCTATCTGTTTACCCAACGTATTAAACCTACCATTTGTACTCCGGTTCTCGTTTCCAGCTTATGGTCGTGGGTTTCCATAGTACACCTTTCGTCTCGTCATGCGTTACTGACTTTTGTGCGACCTGTGTGTGTCCAACAGCTTTGATTAACAGAAATAATCGTTTGAGTAATCTTGCACATTATTCTCGAGATTCTGGTCTCCCTAAGTTCATGCTTTCTTCTGGCGCAATGTAAAGAATGCCGGAGACAGAAAAACAAGGACAAACGAGTAGTACCAGAAAGCAGCAACAGCAACCAAGTATACTTTTTCATCGCCCTTTTGAATCTCTGAGTTCTCACGTTAATTACGGGTACCATCTGACGGAAAACGGCGTCAGCGGGCACAAAGATTGAGACCCCGTGAAAAGTCGCATGTGCCCCATAACCCATATAACTACTGTATAAACATAAGCTGATGGCATGGAAAAACCCGTATGTTCCCATATGCCATATGGGACCCGCATATATATGAGACATGTTTCATATATAGCCACACGCAGTGCTGTAGCCAGGGGGTGGGGCATCGGGAACGTGCCCCAAACCGCTCCCCCACCCCCTTCAAAATAATTTATTTCGTTAGCATGCGGCCTTGCCAGCCCTCCAAGCCTTCCTCCCCTTCTCGGCACCGGTCAAGAAGTTTCCCGCCCCCCACCCCCTACTGCGAGAAATATTTCTGGCTACGTCACTAGACACGTCTTTCATATGGGAACATGCGGCTTTTATGTGGGATTCTAAGTCTGTATAATCACACGTAACATGCCATATGTGATATACGAGAACACGTGACTTTTGATAGGGGATTTATATGTTTATATAAACACATGGAACGGATGGGTCGCGTGCCAAATGATGTAAGGGAACATACGGGTTTTTATATCAGATACCCATATGTTCATATGAATCATTGGATATAGTGCATATGGTATTTTTTCTCGTATTTTGTGCATATTTTTGTCTTCAAAAAATGTGATAGCGTTCAGTACAGCTTTGTTCGACACATTCCCATGTATGGCAACAATTTAGGTTTCTTGCAGAGTCAATTGTGTCCATACGCTTGGCCTTGAGGACGTAAGCGGACGCTATTCAACACCGAGTGCATTGAGCAGATGTTCAGTAGTCCAACAAAGTAACAAAATAGGTGCCAAGGGAGAGTAAGCGAAGTTCAAGGCAGAAGTAGATGTGTGTGATGTGGAGTGGTGAGACTGAAACGGCTGACAAAAAAGCAAGGTAATTGTAGATCGCTGGGTAAATGTACATTGTTTTTTGTTCTCCAGAGGTTCTAAGTAGATTCATGATGGCGATGGTTGAAGTGTCCCTGGTATTTATTGTACCACGTGTCTGCAAACGGGCTTCGTAAACCTTGTAGTGCCCACATTCCCACATGAACGAAAATGAGAATTTTTAATGGTTATTTCTGGCTATGGGGAGTTCAGTTATATGAAAAACAAAAGAAGAATATTTGATTAAAATTGGACTTCATATAATTAATAATTAATTACTTATAACTGCTGAATTATGTGCAATTGAAAACTTGCTCTTCACTTAACAAAAAGCACTCTTCTAGGCTATGGGTTAAATTTCTCGGTCTTAAATAATTTTGACGTATCAACTCGTGGTAACATAATTGATACGTACTTTGGGCATTACAGGGTTACCTACACAAAATTGTAACAAAAGTTTAGAGTAAGTTAATGTGGTCTGATATAATGCATCTACGGTATCACCGACGGGTCTGTCTTTTCATCATAGGAGGCTTTGTATGCCAGCAAGAGCGCGAGGACGACGTGTCCCTGAATTTTACGAATGAGCTTCCCATGACGTCAGAGATTTCGAGATCTACTGCCCAGTTCTGGTCTATCTTTAGCAATAAAGAGGCGCATTACCTGTAGCAGTCAAAAGCGAGCCAAGACAGGAACCTTTGATGCGCTTTTCGAGCACAAGAGGGTCCAGCCCGGATACGCCCAAATAGCCTCAAATCTGTGAAGTGGCATTGACGTCATCGGTGGCGAAATGCACCTGGAACCAATTGAAAAAACCGAGCTATGTGCTTTATTTAACGCAGAGGACAGCCAAACTGAGTCACAAATAAATTCAATCGTGCCTATTAGTACTTTTTTAAAATTAACGAAATAGCTTTGAAAAAGTATTTTAGAAGTCTAAAAGCATCTATAACGTCTCTCTTTTGTGCCCGATTATTACTGGTTTTCATGAGTTGCGTGTTCTGCACGTTTAAGCGAAAGCACTGCTTACGGCAAACTCTGAATCGCACAATTTTTTTTTTTGACAAGTCGTTGCTACACTGATGCTGGTCAGGTTAGTATACGTCGTTCGTGCGCTTCGTATTCAGACTGAGAAAATTATTTTAAGCTTACAAATCTCATGTTCCAACGCATGTAATATTTTATTTCAATCATAATCTGCGCAAGGAGCTGCCGCGTACTTGTTTCGGTAAACAGGTGCGTTTTTTTAACGAGCGAACGTTACAGCCAAAGCAACAAATCTGTGGACAAGATATTTCCTTAAATTACGGGGTTTTACGTACCACAAGCACGACCTCATTATGAGGCACGCCGTAATGGGGGACTCCGGAAATTTGGGCCACTTGGGGTTCTTTAACGTGCGCCTAAATCTAAGTACACGGGTGGTTTTCGCATTTCGCCCCCATCGAAATGCGGCCGTCGTGGCCGGGATTCGACCCCGCGACCTCGTGCTTAGCAGCCCAACACCATAGCCACTAAGCAACCACGGCTGGTTACCACGCTTTCTGTTACAGGTTCCAGCGGAAGTGTTTCCACTGTAGCACATCTCAAGACAGTAAAATGCATAATGCGTATTTCTGCTCGTTTACGTTACAAAACAATTGTCTGCTGTGACAGGGGCATCTGGTTAAAACCATTTTACTTATAGCCATCCACACTGCCGGAGCAGTGGAGTTTTATTGTGCAAGAGATGTTCAGCTACTTAAAGCCTGGCGCACAATCGAATGTGGAAAAAACCACGACAAACTTATTAGTAGCTTCATAATTCGGGTTATGATGCTGCACTTTTTTAATGCGCAAAGGTGAAATCAACGAGCAGAGAACAGCACAAACACACAGTATAAACGCTATATTTATAAGAAACATTCTGAAAGGCATGAAATGTGCCGAAATGTGCCCAGCTTGTGGTAGCATTCTTTCTATGATAATTCTACATGTTGCTACGTCATTTTGAAACAACACTTTGAGAAGCAAATGTATAATGAGAAAAGTTAGCTGTTGATGTTAAAAAGATGTTGCCCTCGGGGACTTGGTATTTTATAGATTCAGAAATTATAGACTGTTAATTATTGTAAGATTGTTGTGTTAAATGCAGTTCGAAAGCCTTTATGCGTAGACAATTCTATCGAAGACGATTCAAATTTCTGCAAAAAGTATTTTATACACGCATTTCTAGTGTTTTTGTCTACCCTACCAAGAGAGAACTTTTTCATATTGTTCAATACAACGCCTGTTGTGATCTAAAGGATACGGTGCAAATGTTTTTCGCATAGGCCGTAAACTGACCTCGCAGAATTTTTCGGCACATATTAAGCTTGTTATATTTTAATGTATCGCGCATCATCAAAATTATTTTTGCCTGGCGGGCATTACTTTAAAAAAATTAGGAAAGTTGAAGTTCACAACTTGAATTTCGCAACAGAAAAGAAGAAAATGTATTCTCATAGATACTACCACAACAAAGCTGTATATGTGTATGTGAACCAGTGCAAAGTTACGGCAAAGGATGACGCGAATTGTCTGTTGAAGGTCGATATTTTATTGTGCACATGCTGCCGTTGTTTGCAACACTAGTAATTCTTAACGCTTCCGCAAGTTGAAAGTATCCCCCCCCCCCCCCCCCTTGTGCTTTCAGTTCCTTACTGAAGCCATAGTTGTCTGTAGATGGTGGGTATAAGGATGAGACGTAAGGCGTTTGCCTATATATTTTGGTAAAAATAAATTATTCTAACCTATCTTAGCAATGACGCAGTTGTGATCGACTTGATTAGAGAGAATACAGAATGACCAAGTGATAGGAGGTTTTCAACGGCAGAAGAATAAATAAAATTGTGCCGCAATTTCTTGATGCGGGAAAGTGGATTTTTGTGTTGCGTATGAGGGGTTTTTCACTTACAGCGCAATACCAGCCTTTGATGTGTTCAACGTTAAAGTGTTAACGTATATTTCACCCTTTAACCTTTGTGACGTGGCGTTGCAGAGTGACTTCTTCGCAGTTTCGTGCACTTGTAAACGTTCACTGTTCTGTCCGGCTTGATAACGCGTGAGTTTGCAACATGCGAGACTGAGTGTGGTTAAAAATGTGTTTCGTCAATAAGACTTTTCTTCGTGTTCCCGAACGAGCTGTTGAAATGGAACCAACACTTTTCTGTCGAAGGAAAATAAATGTTGTCACCGTGCTTCCTTTCTCAACCAGTGTGTGGACATTTTATTCGACTTCACAATCACATGCTTTCCCTTGAGTTTTCATTTCTTCTTTCTTTTTTTTACCAATGCAACTAGGTGAAAGACACGTCCCCTGGTTTACTGCGGTTTTATGTAGTTTTAGTGTGAGGTACGAAAGCCCGTTGCCCACGTTATAAAACAGCGGGTCCCAATGTGCGCATGCGCCGAAAGTTATACGGAAATGGCGTAGTAGGGTGACGTTATTTCCTTGCTGCTCCTTTTTTATGCTAAAGCAGCACGAAGTGTTCTAATCGACTCTCTCTGAAGCTAAGACGTTTTGGTGTCAATGGGGGTTTTACTCACGTTGTGGGTATCGCATGGCTTTCGTAACTATGGTAATAATATGACTATTTTCAGTGTAACTCACTTCGATTAGTATTCGACCCTTGCTGCTTGCGCTTCATTGATAAGCCCCTAAAAGAATAATGTTTAACTATGGTGGTAAACAAATTAGCAATAAAATTAATTGCTTAGTTTTATGTCGCTTTGCTGACACATTGCTGGAAATGTTTTGCCATTCTTAGAAACTTCAACTATTGCTTTTTTTTGGGGGGGGGGGCGGAGCTAGGTTTAACAAAAGACGTCACCATAGCAACGAAGGTGATGTAATTTCTTATCTGTCAGGTGGAGCCAAATCAGTTCGCGTTGGCGATCCGTAACGCTCTACTAAAAGTCTCGTCGCTAAATTGTAACTACAGAAGTACCTTTTTTCTTGGACTATAGTTAGTTGATGCTTAATGAACCCATTGCAGCATAGATAAAACGAACACAAAGAACACGTGACCAGGCACCACGGGCGCTACTGTGTTCGGTCTTGTGTTGTATGTGTTCGTATTATCTGCGTTACAATTGCTTCATCCCAAAAATGTATTTTTGGGGTTATGAAACTTGGGCGAAGGTGTAGGTATATACCGGGTGTCTTATTTTAACGTTAAAATTTCTTTTAAAAGTCGCCTACGTCGTTTAGACCAAATACATTTATTGAGCTGGAATACACGAAGAGGTACACACAACTTACACTGAAAATCAACATTCATAATTCGCCGATTACCAAAACTTCCTCAGTTAGCCTTTCAACTAATTACTTTATCGCACCAATCGCAGCACGCGAATTTAAATCCAGCTATTTCACAAGGCACGTCCCTTTGGAATGGATTTTGAAACTAGTACCAGTTTTGAGATAAGCGATTTCAAACTTGCGGCAGAAATGCGCTATTCCATGTTCTTGTATTCCATTTTTAATAAAACGCCTCGTTATGCACTGACATCCAAAATATAATGGAACACAACTGTTTGGTGTCATCCTCGGAATTCGTTCGAAGTGAACATGATTTTAAAAGTCACCGGCTACAATTCGCAAATTGCGTGATATGGCGTTATGTAATCGGCTTAAAAGTTAGTGAGCGAACTTTAGTCAAACTTAGCCGCTTTCAATTTTTCTGCAAATGATTTCAGCCTCTGAGAGTAATCGAGCTCAAGAAGCAGAATTGTGCTACATGTCACGGGTGATATTTAAAAGTTATGGTAACTATAAAATAAAGCATCCCGTATTTATGGCTTCGAAAAATATTTTCAAGGTTGGTTCCTACGACTTTTCAGTAGCCACCTACTACAGAATGAAGCTGAGAGACAACGAAACCCTGCAAAACGTAGGGAGAAATAGATGCCGGTTTTAAAAGAAGTTTCAAAATGTTAAGGAAAAGCGAAATTAAAGTCGATAAAAACACAACCTGCCGCCGTCGGTTGACGCACACCCATTGTTCCTCAGAGCAGCGGGATCAACTTGTTTTTTATCAACTTTCATTTCCCCTTTCCCTTATAGTTTCTACATTTCTGTTAAATGAAGTGTTAATTTCCTCATATGTCATCACGGGCTTTTTTGTTTACTTTGTTAGGTTTCGATTAACAAAACATTCAGTCACTGAGTCGCGTTATCGTCCTCGTTAGATAATCGGCCCATTGTGTAAACAGCTCCTCAAGAGGTGCGCAAACGTTTAAAAAACCGTGCCGTTTATTCAATGGCCTTGTTCATGCTTGTTAGGTCAATATGCGAAGATGTACTGTGCAGGCTTCGCACAGCAGCCCAGGGGCATAAGCAGTTCTTTTTTTGTCATATGCAAGCATAGGCTAATATGCTTCCAAGTACGATCAATTTACCTCGAGTCATTTTCCGTCTCTCTAGTCCTTTGTGCGCGCTTTTAACTAGGCCTAACCGGCGTAAACAAGGCGGCGAAAGCTTTAGCAACCTTTTTTACATTTAACTTACGGCTTGTGGAAACGAAGAGCAAATCCTGTGAGCCAGAAATGAATCCAACACAGACATTCTTACGCGATAAATCATTTCAAACTCGAGAATTCTCATCCTGCATTTTCGGGGTGCGTGCGTGCGTGCGTGCAGTCATCTAGGCCTAACCACCGTAAACATGGCCCAAGAAGCTTAACAAAACTTTAAACGCTGGATTTACAATTCGTGCCAGGCTAAGCACACGTCCTCTAAGCAAAACGTGAAGCTAGCAGGTACGTTCACACGCAATGAAGCATCCACGAGCCAGCCGTGCTACCTTTTTCTGCACCTGCGTGTAGTCATCTGGGCCCGGTGTAAGCACGCTTCAAAGGCTTCAGAAAACCATTTCCTTTAGATATACATCTTCTGCGAACGTAGAACACACCCCTTAAGCAACAAATGAAGCCTAAACACATATTCTTACGCAATGAAGCGTTCAGAAAGACTCGGCAATTCTCATCCTGCCCGTTTGTGCATGCGTGTTGTCATCTGGGCCTAGCCACTATAAACATGGTCGAGAGGAGCTTTAACAAAAAAAGACATTTGGCTTCGTATCTACACATCGTGCAAGCGAAGAACACGTTCTGTAAGTAACAACACAAGCCAAGACAGGATGTTCTTACGCAAGTGCTCCAGCGATGCGGATTCGTGCTTCCTGCCCGTACCAGGATCCGTGTTTTACCAGATTAAAGAGACGCGATTTGCATGATATAGCTTTGTAGAGGCGTTCCTTCGAGCGAATGGCCCAGTTTTTCGTGACGATTGTTTTCGTCTCGTTCCTAGAAATCACCATAAAAAATGGTTTCGCTTCGGCTCGCTTGTCGCCACAGTAGGCGTTGTTGAAAATTTATCATGGCTCTGGACTCTTATTTTGCGCCCCTCATTTTACTTGGCTTATTCCCTGATTTTAGAGGCACTGGTTGAAGGATCGATCTGCGGTGACTGCGTTGTTTGCCTTTCCGGCGTAGAATGCTCAGGATTACAAGTAAACACGACGTACGACTCTCACAGAACAATGGAAACAGGCCCTTCAGCATTCTTGTTTCGGCAGTGGCGCGTTACGGTACGTTTCATTACTTATTGATGCAACGAGAATCTTTCCGTAAACAACGTTAGTGTTTTTTCTTCGTTTCTTCCTTTTTCAAGTGTCAGATTTCTTTCGGGTATAACGCTGATTTCCGCAAGAAAATGTACGCGAGAAGCCTAATTATCTCATTAGACAGGCAATCACCGTCCGTAGAGCAACGGACGGAGATCGCGCCTAATGTCGGAAAAATCTTTGACTTTTATAGTATAACTGAACATTATTTGAGTCTACCGTCAGGATGTTTGTTAGAACGTTGATCCGTATTTTTGTAGATCTGCTCAGGGGCCGCACTTTCGAACTCTTGTGATAAAAATTACCTGCTTAGTGAGTTCAGGCTGTGTGGCGCCGAACGCGGGCACGTAAGAAACCAGGAACGATTGCTGCTCATCTTGTTAGATGATGATCATGAAGATGATCATCATCATCAGCATCATCATCTTAAGGTCATTGGCATACACCCACTCAGGGGGATCGGCCAAGAGTCGGACAGACTTTGGTTATGTGTTCAGGGAATCAACTTAGAAATAACAAATTTTGATGAATAAATTAATGCGAGTCAAATACGATTCAGTAAACAGACATTCTAATGCAACATAAAGTAAAGAAAATGTATATCAAGTCTGCTCGCTCGACATTCAGCGCATCTTCTTCCTCATGCGGCGGCCGATGGCTGTAGTGTATTCGTTGTTAGGGTCCATGATTTCCGGTGTTGAGTTCTACTAAGAATGGAGCAGCTCCGGGCTTCAAAAGGCACCTTGTCCAAACATGAGCAATGATGTAGACGGCTGACCTTGTTCAGGAGGTCGTGTGAGCCTCTTCTTGCGTGTCCTTTATGAAATTGTCTTCAACAACATTGAAAAGGCGTAAACAATTTTTTAGCACACACATGCAAACATTGTACAATCTACCGGGTTGTCCAAGATGAACCGAACCCAAAGTAAACGAAGAACGCAGGAACATGGGTCAAACTGGGCCGGTACCCTGGCCGTCAACATTTCCGACAGTACCTGCAGACACCTGTAGAGACGATGGTCTTTCACTGGCATTCACCCACTTGTATGATATCACCATAAAGCTCATGTGTCCACTTCATAGTCCACTTCCGTTGGGTTCAGCTTATCTTGAGCCTTCCAGTATGTGCAGTTACACGGTGTTAGCGATATCGGTTTTAAGTAAAGTGTGGGCAATATGTCTGGCAACGAATCCAGGGAGGCGCTTCTCCGCCTTCCAGTCATCAGTACGAATGAGTTGGCGTACTATATTGGTGCGACAACTTGGTACTTGGACCTTGAGGCGGTGAACTGGTGAAGGTAACGGGTCTGCAGTTGTGAGGCTGGTGTCAAGTACCCTACTAGTTTAGGCACTGGGACCACCTTCTCCGCCTTCCAGTCACTGAGGAGCTCCGATCACGGTAATAATCGATTGAAAGTTTCCGCCGAGTCACACAGAACGTTTTCGTGCGTTGCAAGAACTAACTGAGAATACAGTCAAACCTAAGTGAGGCTACCTTTAGATTGCGAACTACTCTTTATAATTACTAGTTGTTAGATTTATAGCTATTATAATATTAGTTTAGGTAGCATCGACGGTCGTAGCAGGTTTAGCGCTGCGTTTAGACTTCTCGTAAAGCGTTATAACGATACGCGGCTGCAACGCATTGACGCGATGCAGCCTGCTAGCCAACTGCTTCTATGCAGAAGAAACAGCGCCCGACTACTACCAGGCGTCTCAAAACGCATGCGTGTAGGGAGAGCACCACGAGTGCTGCGTGGCACTTCGATGGCGCTCGGCGGGAGACCGACAAGAAAACGTCGGTGCGTTTGTCGGCGCTCAGTGAAACAATATAGCGTTAGCTTGACGTTTATTGTCCGTTCCTCTCGGGTCAATGCACGAGCGTTAGTGCGCATGAGCAGGGCGCTCCCGCCAACAGCAGGCGGCAGAACGCTGTGCTAGCTTCACTACCGGGAGGAGTGAGCGGAGCTTCACCGGTGCACTCACTTCGCTCCGACGTCTTTTTTTTATTGTGAAAGCAATACTGCTCGCACTTTCGGCCCATCGGTGGTCGTGGCGCCTCCTTACGCAGCTGCGCGTCACGTGACAGTAGGACGTCACGCCAGACCGAGAGACGGGGCCCCAGCTCGCGGCATCGATTGTGGAGGCGAAGCCTTGCGCGCCGCTGCTGCGGCGCTACCGAGAGAGGGCGCTCGCTGGTGTGACGTCACGCTAGGAGGATAAATGGGGCTACAGCTCGGCTCCTCGCAGTGGTCGGCGCGCTGCCTTGCGCTATGTCGGATGATGTATAGTCATAAGTTTCACAAAGGGCAACCATGTCCACACCATCAGCCGAACCAAGGCGCAGCCAAGGGTATTGCTTTCGCAATCTTCCAGGCTTAGCCAAGCTAATCCTTCAGCTATTTTTTTTGCACTCAAACGCACTTCGCGTCTCTGGAGACCTCCTAACACTTCGCGCGTACGCGGCCCATATACAGTCGAGAGCGGGGCGACGTGACGGCGACGTGAATGCACTTCTAGCGTCCGTACAGTTGCTCTCAGTTCATATGATTTAAAAATTATGCTAGAAACTTTATATCGTCAAGCATAAAGAAAATGACCAGCACTACAGGGGCACGTACACTCAGGAGGCTGTTCGAAGAAAAAAAGGAAGAGTGGGAAACGCCTCGCGCTTTGCGCACGCTCTGCCCGTTCTCGAAGAAGAGGAAGATCAAGAAGAAGCTCTTGCCGTTGCCATTCCGGACTTCTTCGCCGAGCGATGAGCAACCCACAGCAGAAGAGCCACAGGCCCATCGGTGAGCGCGGACGACGCCCACCTCTAGCGTCTGACGATGGGCGCAACTTGTCCTAATCTGCTTGTTGTCTACGTCCGAAGTCGGACCAGCGCAGGTCACCAAGTGTAGAAAATATAGGGTTTCAGGGCTGCGTTAGGGTAATGAAGCGTCAAGAAATCCTCCACTAAACGCTGCCTTAGTGCTTCATTCCGCCCTAAGGCCTTCTTACACGACGGAGCCTTCATTGCGATATGCCGCCTTACGTCAGCTAATAAAGCAGCCTAGCTCAGCCGCACTTAGATTCCTTGGTGCTCCATTTCCGTAAGGCAGCCCCTATGCAGTTATATAGCTAGAGCACACAGAATTTTCTGCCAAAATTGCTAGATGGAACACTTAAACTTCGCAAAGCATGCAAAGATGGTGAGAATATGAGAAACAGCGTGCGTACGTTCAACGCTATGGGTCGTTTAGCGTTCTGCGCATTCGCCTTTAAATTCCCTTGTTCCGCTAAGCCCGCTATTACTTCGGTTCTACACATTCTCCGCCTGTTCTCCCTAAAATTTATCTACCATTCCATTTACCACCCATCTGGAAAGTTGCCCGTTAGTAGAAGGGTAAGCGCTGCAGCTTTTGCAATGCTTTTGCAAGCTGTCAAGGTGCTAATGTGGCAACGCCCTGGCAGCTCCAGAGAACATTGTGCACAGGCAACGTGATTGAAACGTCTAAACGAGTTTTTCGCGTCGATTTTCCTCTCTGCCACTCTCCTCCCGTCTTTAAACACGCTCTAACCTCCCCCCCCCCTCTTACTTGGCGTGCAAGACAGCAGCATCAGCAGTGGAAATGTTGAAGGAAGAGGCAAAGAAAGCTTGCCTTTTCAAACTTTCAAATTCCGAACTTGAAATTTCGGTGTCAGTCGTCATCCAAGAGGAGAGCTGATAGAAAAAAAAATTGGCTGAAGGCTTAGCTTGGTTAAGCCTGGAAGATTGCGAAAGCAATACCCTTGGCTGCGCCTTGGTTCGGCTGATGGTGTGGCTTAGCCTCCACCATCGATTCTGCGAGCTGGGGCCCAGTCTCTCAGGTTGCTCAGATATTGCTCAGATATTTGCCATTGATCCCGACTCCTAAGCCTTTCCAGGCTAATAGCTTGAAAAATTCTAAGCATGCCGTGAATATCATTTAAGAGATTGTGTCGCCTTGCCTGACCCTTTTCTCGATAGGCAATTTTCTGCTTTTGTTGTGGAGAACCAAGGTAGCTGTGGAATTCTCGTAGATATTTTCTAAGATATTCAGGTACGCCTCCTGTACTCCTTCATTCAAAATGCCTTCATGACTGCTGGTATCGCTACTGCATCAAATGCCTTTTCATAATCTATGAAAGCCGTTAATATAGGTTGATTGTAATCCGCAGATTTCTCAATTACGTGACTGATGATATGGATGAGATCCATCGTAGAATGTTCCTTCCTGAAGTCAGTCTTTTCTTTTTGTTGATATAAATGCTGCACTGATTCCATTGGTAATTATCTTGGTGAATACTTTGTACCATACTGGAAGCAAGTTAATGGGCCTAAACTTCTTTAATCATTAAACGTCTCCTTTGTACTGAATTGGTATAATGTTGGCATACTTCCAGCTCTCTGGTGCACTTGAAGTGGTGAGGCATCGCATATGAAGGGCCGCAAGGTTTTCAAGCATACCTCCTCCATCTTTGATTAAATTGCTATTGCTTCTTCTCCTGCCGCTTTTCCCCGTCACATGCCTTGCAAGGCAATTCAAACTTAATCGCTAGTTATATAAGGAGCCTCTGTAACCTATTCATCTCTGCTTCGAATGAAGGTAGCATGGCTGCTCTGGGTATACTGTACAGGTCAGTATCAACTTATTCAGCTGCTTTTACTATAGCCACTAAATTGCTGAATACATTGGCCTGCTTACCTTTCGCTGCATAAATCGTGTCCTGTGCCAAGCTTTCCCGCTCATTTCATGCTCCTGCCGTTTTTTGCTGCTTGCTCAATTTTCCCCACATTACAATTTCGAATATCCCTTACTTCTCCTTGATCAGTTTTGACAGTTCAGCGAATTGTAACTGATCACTTGAGTTACATTTTCATGCTTTGTCCTTTCTTTATTAGGTTCTTTGTTACTTGAGGCAGCTTACCTATTGGTTCCCACTTCAATTGCTGCTTCTGAAGTCAGCCTAGTTAATGTTTATTTGGCTACCTCTATGTTATTTTCAGCTTCCTGTTTTAAAGTTGCATATTTGTTTGCGAGCACCAACCCGAATTCGTCTGCTTTTGCCCTTACAGCGTCTAGGTTAGCCAGTTTCACACTTTTTCACTTCGAATGAAGCGGAAACCTAGACCCCACCAACCTTTGATCACTGCCTTTTACCCTACCTAACACTTCTACATTCTGCACTGTGCTGGAATCGGCACATTCCTTACATATTGCCACGTAATTAAAATACTTTACAGTGGTGACACAAGGACGTTTTAAATTTTACAGCAGAGTTCGCGGAGTCATAGGCAAAATGCGTCTGGGTAAAAAAATAATGCTTTCACAACACTGAAAACACACTGACAAGTAAAAGTTAAGAAGTGGCATACAAAATTCATCAATATAGTCTCTGCACTCTACAAAAGGTCACCGATAGAAGGAGAACAGTTGGGTCAGACTGCGGGCGGCTAGGGAAAAGATTATGCAAATAAAGATTAAATGTACGGTGCTTTTCTTCGTTTGGTAAGTCGCTGTCGGTATTTCGAACCGGCTTGCTTTGACTGCTGTCGAACTTGCAGAAGGTCATAACACTAACTATTGACGCCTTCTGGAGCGTTCCTAATCTCTCAAAGCCCGCCTTTAGTAAACGTCAACTTCGACTAGCTTCTGCAAGCATGCTTCTGTGTCAGAAATGTCAAAGCGCTATTGCACGTCTATACATGCTTTGAGTGCGCGCAACAAGAGCCTTTTTGCCCAACGGCCTTCTTTGTCTTTCTTTTTAACCGTTGGAGAACCTGTTACTGTTATTTCATTCTTCATCTATGAACTGTTTGGGTCACCCAGGACATGATTATTCGAAACAAAGGGCCGGTTTGTTTCAAAGACCTTTAAGGTCGATCTCTCCGTTCGACTCTGCTGCTTGAGCGGCGCGGTGGCTGTGAGAAGCTGTGGCGTTATGCTGCTGATCCCGATGTCTCTGGTTTGAGTCCCTGCTGCGAGGCCGTAGTTCAATAAAGTTATTATGAAGAAACAATTCGTAAGTTTACACTTAACTTCATTTTAAAGAACCCTATGTGGTCAAAAACTTTCCGCAGACCTTTACTACGGCATCCACCAAAACCAGCAGTGAAGTTTTGGGACGCTAGATGGATGGAGTTTACTTTTTTTAAGGCGAAACCCTTCGATCTGAATGTTTGAAGGTCGCGTTGTGAGGTACAGAAAATATAATGTGACCCAAAGAAGGCCAGAAGCGAACCAAAGCATGTCCAGCCACGTATAATATAATAATAATAATTAGCAAAGTTAATTATTGATAATGGATTTGATTAAGGTGTACTGGGGTGTATTGGATAGATGAATGTTATTCATGTGTATTAAGAAGGATTAAGGTGGATTATGGTTGGTTAATAAGGAATAAAGTGAATGGAGGAGGATTAAGGTGCGTTAAAGTGGATGTTTGATGTCGGTCAGTCTGTCTGAGACAGAGTGACCGACATCAAACAGACAAACGTACAGGCGGACGGACGGACGGACGGACGGACAGACAGTTGCTGAAATAGTCCAAGAATGTTAATCGCCATTCGCCAGGCGTATGCCACTACGCCACTACGCCGTAGTGGCGTAGTGGCATACGCTTTTTAGCGGAAGTACTGTGGAGGGGCTTTAGCAATGCTAAGCCCGAGGACGCACAACATAAGCTACAACAGAAAGGTTGGGCATAGTCAGGCGCAATCTATGGTCTAGATGCCTAATAAGAAGACACACACTAGCACACATTTTCAGTATTCAATGCTGAGACATAAAAAAAAGCAAAAGTCGAGAAGAAACAAACAAGACGGAGCGCACTGTTCTATATCTTTCTTTCAATGCATTGTATTTTATTTCACCTAATTATACGTCCCAGCTTTCGAAAATCCGCCGGCTAGCCCAACAGCATATATATTAACAATATCCAAAAAAATTGGCCGCCTATTACGATACTCGCTAATGCAAAATTTGAGAGGAGCTCTGTGCCTGCTTTCATTTCGCGATATAGTGAGGCAAAGAATTGGAGAGAGGCACGTAACAGTGTGGGCAATCGTCGAATATCTGATCTTCGGGTCGAGTGTGTCGGTTTCTATGCATGACTCGTCGAAGGTTCCAGTGTAATCGCGGGTGCCGCGTGGCTTCCGGAAAGTGCTACACTATGCGTATCGCGCATACATTAAGATTACAAGACAATCCCAAACCATGACAATCGAAGCAATCGCCAACGAGACCAAGCCAAGCAAACCATACACGCGCGAGTAAGAGCTGACGCGAGCAGACGACACTACGAAACTAGTGGTCTGGCTGAGACCAGATGCGAGTACGCATCAGGCGGGTTCGCATGACACCAGGGGACGTATTCTGAAACGTTCGCCGCGGCGAACTTTTCGCACTGGCCACGCCTCCGCCGTTGCGGCGCGCGCTGAATGGCTGCTTTGACAAAACCGGAAATTCACTTGCGCGACCTCAATTTCCGGTTTTGTCAAAGCAGCCATTCAGCGCGCGCCGCTACGGCGGAGGCGTGGCCAGTGCGAAAAGTTCGCCGCGGCGAACGTTTCAGAATACGTCCCCAGTTACCCGCGCGCACGTCACTGAATGGGACGCTCTCATTGGTCTTCGCGGCTCGCGTCTTTTCGTCTCCCTCTCCACGTTCGCTCTTTCATCTTTCGCTGTGCTCTTTCGTTCGGTTACGCCGACTCTCGCCGCAGGAATGGGCGCCTAAGAGCTGCGCTCTAAAAACTCTTATGGCGTTTTTCACTGGTCGATTCGGAGCAGGATTTTTTGCTCCGCGGCAACGAATCCGAATTTCACTGGTCGATCTGGAGCGGGTTCGCGCGTTCCACTGGTCGTTTCGGATCAACTCGCTCCGCGCCGGATCGCTCTCACTTGCTCCGCCGCCGAGACGCGGATTCGGGCGGAAATAGAACGCGTCACAAGGCGTCACTTCCGTCTTCAAGCGAAATCGGTACCCGGTCGGTACGCACAACATTGTGTTGGGCAGAGGAGGCGCTGGTTTGCGGAACCGGTTTGTGTCACGTGCACGCAGACTTCCTGTGTGATCTCCCGCGGAGCGTTCGTGCGCTCCACTGGCAGACTCGGATTGGTGAAAGCCGAGCGCTCGCTCGAGGATTCAGGCGGTTGCTCCAGATCGACCAGTGAAAAACGCCATTAGGTAACCACATGCGACGCGTATCGATAAGGCTTTGAACCAATGAAGCAGCATCTTGTGCGCGGCCTCAAATTCATGTGTGATGTGCGCATGCGCAGACCGCCCCTTCTGGCAGCAGAAGCTCCCCGGCTGGTCGCCAGTGTTAAACGCCGGCAACGCGGCAGTGCCTTTCCTGCTGGCCGGGTTCATCTTCGTGCCGATCGGTGTGGCCGTGTTCCTGACCACGAGTCGGGTGAGCGAGCGAGTTCGGACGAAACGCCTCTGTTTCGCGCCGCGCCCACTAGGTGTCAGGACAAGGCTGCAGTTCGGAGGGCCGAGGCTAAAGACGTCCGAGCTTCACGCTTCCGTGTCCTCACAACTTCTTAGTCATTCTGTGGAAAATCTGCTGACGTTTACATGTTTCTGAAAAAAATCTATATATCGCCTTTCGACATCCTGCCGACATATAAGCGTCCACTTTTTTCGAATAGTATCAATAACAGTCACCGAATGTCTGTAGCAAGCAATTTGTTTTATGGCGAGGCTGTCAACCTGTAGTTGCTCTAGATCTTTCGCGCCGTGTCCATAAAGAAAAAAATCCTTCAGCAATTAGAGAAGCCTACCGTGATTGAAGCGAAAAGTATACAAGTACTTTGGTATCACGCATACAACATAGAGCGCCGCATTTGTTTGAATACAGGAGAAGCAAAAGCAAGCACCTAAACCACAGCATCAATGATAAGGCGCAACATGATAACAATGTGAAGCATGTAGCGTTCCCCGCATACGTTTCGCGGTAAAAATTACTGTTGCACAAGCTACCGCGTCGACGACACCTTGCGACATGGGTAATGACGTCACTAGCCTTTCATATATAAAATAACTAGCCTAGCAATTGAGTTCATTGTTGTTGCAGCACCTATATAGACAACGCATGGTTAGGACTCCCGAGGAGCAGCGTGAATGTGAGGAAATGGAAAGGGAGAACAAACGGCAATATGACCAGCGGGGGCATGCTACCAAGATCACCATTACTCCCATTACTACCATCATACCACATTAACTACCATTACTCTAAAGCAGTAAAGCATTGCATACCCGTCTCAGCAGCTGTTGTCAACAGCTTCACCGGACAACGACTTTCGCAGGGTCGGAATGGCGAGTCAGTCATTTCATGTAAGGCAAATACATGGAATGGAAGGAAATGGTTTGCTTAACAACCTTTGTTCGTACACAGTATACCGATCAAGACAAGTAATCAAGAAGGCAAGTAAGCCTGCAGTAAGTCTGTAGACAATGCGTAGGCTAAATTTATTTGTGCGTATCAAAGCAATTTTATTGGTTGCTTTTGAAAATTAGGGCATCGGGAACGTGCAAAGACATGTTGGAAGAAATTGGAGAAATGACGGTCTCGATGTGGCAGTTTAATAATGGTGTGCACAGACCAGCGGATAATTTTTTTCCCTCGTTAATACAGCGTATCACGCGAGCTCTTTCAAGCAGCCGCGTAATGAGTGTATCCAGGCTCCAAGCGTCTTCTAGCAATCGCCTCACGTATGTTGCACACGGCACGCTTGGGCGCAGCTGCAGGAGTACCAGTTCGACTACACCGAGTGCCGGCAGGTGAACACCAATAAGACTTGCGCCTCGGTGATCGCCAAGGAGCCGACCAAGAGCTGCGTGTGCTACGAAATCATCACGCTCCCAGAAGACTTCCATGTGAGTGGCGACCAGCTTGAACGTAAAGCCAAAACGAACACGTGCTGTCATTCCGCGTGTCATTCGAGAAAGCAAGAAATCGCATTCGAGAAGTGTGAAACAAGTCCCAACAAGTTTCAAAATTCCACTAGTGTAAGAAGAAGTGCTAATAAGCTTCAATCACAATGTTTTTAATTTATGAAAGCTTCCAGGAAGTTCCAAGCAGGTTCCAATAAGTTCCACATAATTTTAAGGTTACATTTGCTGGGCTGGTTTGTTCATACTTTCTTGTGGTGCAGCAAAGTATTTCAGTAGTTTCAACAAGTATCAAGTTTCAGTAATTCTATATGAAAGAAAGAGAGATGAAGAACAAAATGGAGGGAAGCCTTTAAGAGATTCCAACAAACTTCAAGCAGGTCAAAATAAGTTTCCAACAGGTCCCAACTATTGCCATTTGTTGGGCGTGTTGGTAAATTGAAAGCATATTTAGCGCCAGCAAACCAGGACGGAAGGGAGACGACAACACAATGCGCTTGTGTTGTCGTCTCCCTCCCGTCCTTGTTTGCTGGCGCTAAATATGCTTTCAAGGTCCCAACTAGTTCTCAACTGGTTACAACAAGTCTTAAGCAGATTACTTTAAGTTTCAGACATGTTTTCAAGTTAGTGTGATTGTGCTATTCATTCGCATCATTTTGCGGCGTGGAGTTTTCGACTGATTTTAACACGTATCAACAAGGTTCTAATAAATTCTCAACAGGTTACAATGAGTCTCTAATAAGTTTCGACAGCTAAAGCAGGCATCTTATTGTTACAATTCATTGCCGTGTATTGCAGAAGACTCAAGCAAGTAGATGAAGACGGGGATCGAAGAAGCGCTCATTTGGTCGCTGTTCCACCGCTTCTCACTGCATATATTACCTAAATTAATTTTCTCTTTTGATTTGCCTAGCCTCATCCCCGTCACAATATTTTTAGACATGTCGTACGTCGTTCGGGCACCCCGTCGTATTATGCCTGCTGCTTAAGATGACACTTCATTGACTTTCACGGCAGAGGTTCTAATCACCTACACATGTCCAACCGGTTCAATACGACTGCGAAGAAGAGTCCAGGAAAAAAACAAAAATTCTAGTTCATGCTTATCGTATTGTGGCGAAGACAATTATTTCTGCGGTCGCGACAAGAGCTCGCTCCATCGTAACAAGGAAACATCGTTCTCACGAAGGAAACTACTGCCGCTATAAGAGACTCGACCTTGTTCTAACGCCAGCCTGACAGATTTTCGTACAAATATATATCGATGCATCAGCATTTTCTGTCGAGTGTAAAGCTGTACGTTATGAAATACAACACAACATTTTGTCGCTACAATAGGAACGTCTTTTTTTTTTTTCGACTGCACCTTTTCGTAGAAGGGACCCATCGACTGGCAATACGATGCTCATCAGCCTGGCGAAACGGTGGGAGTAAGTTAAACCGTGTCTTGTCAAAAAAGTATGCGCAAATGCTGAGTACTTTCAAACCGCAAGACTGACGCATAAAAGTAATCTCGCTGGTTATGCCCACGAAATGGATCTCCTTTGGTATCGCTCTTCGCACTACGAGACTAGTAGACGTACTTAGGCCCCTCGTTGTCCGTTTCCTGTCATCATCATCATCAGCCTGGTTACGCCCACTGCAGGGAAAAGGCCTCTCCCATATTTCTCCAACAACCCCGGTCATGTACTAATTGTGGTCATGCTGTCCCTGCAAACTTCTTAATCTCATCCGCCCACCTAACTTTCTGCCGCCCCCTGCTACGCTTCCCTTCCCTTGGAATCCAGTCCGTAACCCTTAATGACCATCGGTTATCTTCCCTCCTCATTACATGTCCTGCCCATGCCCATTTCTTTTTCTTAATTTCAACTAAGATGTCATTAAGTCGCGTTTGTTCCCTCACCCAATCTGCTCTTTTCTTATTCCTTAACGTTACACCTATCATTCTTCTTTCCATAGCTCGTTGCGTCGTCCTCAATTTGAGTAGAACTCTTTTCGTAAGCCTCCAGGTTTCTGCCCCGCAGGTGAGTACTGGCAAGACACAGCTATTATATACTTTTCTCTTGAGCGATAATGGCAACCTGCTGTTCATGATCTGAGAACGCCTGCCAAACGCACCCCAGCCCATTCTTATTCTTCTGATTATTTCCGTCTCATGATCCGGATCCGCCGTCACTACCTGCCCGTTTCCTGTGCTGCGCAGCAAACGGTGAACGTGTACTACGGCCTGACCAGCTACTACCAGAACTTCCGCTTCTACGTCCAATCGCGGGACGAGAAGCAGCTGCTGGGCTTCCCACACAGCGCGCGCTACGTGTGCAAGCCGTACGACGTGGACCCCAAGACCGGCTACACCATCTTCCCCTGCGGCGCCATCGCGAACAGCCTCTTCAACGGTGAGAGGATAACCCTGGGCGAAAAGAAAATGGGGGCGAGCGGCCCCGCTTTTTGAAACGGCAACACTTCGCACATTCAAAACGACGACGATTTTTTTTCGCGCGCTTTTCGCAGACACGTTCAAGCTCAGGTACAAAGCGGGATCCAACTACCGGGATGTCGAGATCTCCACCGACAACATCTCCTGGCCCTCGGACCGCGAACGGAAGTTCAAAAACCCGATAA
Source organism: Dermacentor albipictus (assembly GCF_038994185.2). Lineage (NCBI taxonomy): Eukaryota > Metazoa > Arthropoda > Arachnida > Ixodida > Ixodidae > Dermacentor > Dermacentor albipictus. The sequence goes on along the minus strand of NC_091830.1, from coordinate 11,765,731 downwards.
GTAAGCCTTCCGGCTTTTTTTCCTTTTTTTTTTGAAAAGGCAGCTTTTTTTACTCACTCTTGCTGACGCAAGGACTCGTGCTTTAGGAGCGAGGAAACGCGATGCACTTACATGCGAAAAAAAAATGGCTGTGGCTTAGCTAAGGTTAAGCCCAGGATGCGAAGCATACTAGCCTTTATTTTAACGCGACAGCGTTAAGGAGCTCGTGTCGCAGAAAAGCCGGCGTCGTCGGCGTCGGCTCAGGCGTGCGGCGCTTGCTCAGGCGCACATTTCGTTGTCGCGCCGAACGCTGCGTTGTTCGACGCTCACCGCGTCCGATGCGGGGCGCGTAGTCGCTGCGCCGTAGCAAAGCCACCTAGAAACAGTAGTCTCTGTAGCACGCCGCAACCTTCGCTTCTCATTCCAACGAGCAGCTCTGTCTCCAGGAGGCATCTCACCTCGTGAGTGTCTAGCAGAGGCAAGCGCAGCTGCTTACATACCGCCGCGACGCCGCGAGCGACGGCGCGAGTTGGAGCCCCGTTTCTCCTCTGTCGTGACGTCACGGTGTCACGTGGTATTGAAGGCGACACCGCCGCGCCTGAGGAGCTGGGTTAAGCTCTAGTAATATGCGTCGCATAAAAGCCTACGGAAAATCAGCGTCTCTCAACATGAATTTATGCGCGCACAACAATGTAGCAGCAGATGCAAGGAAGTCTTGTATATTCTTCTGTTTCGTTGTTAACCCTAGCTCGACCGCTGACAAGTGTAATTGTCGTGAGGCCTCATTTATTGCAAGCATCTGGTACACGTTTCATTTCCTGCGATACAGAAAGGGTTAGACAGTTCATTATCTCGATACATGAATACATAAAGATACACATGAACCCGAGGTGTGCTGTCCATATCATTGTGGCTATCGCGTGGTCGTACAGCTGGCAACTGCGACATGCCCATGTTTCACACTTCCATATATCGCAGGAGTGTCGTTTGAGAATAAGCGTGTTGTTCTAGGCTCCTCAATTAAGCGCAATGCAATGTCAATACGGAGTCCTTTGAAGGGGTTTGCCGCGCACATGCAGGTACTTGTCGCACACGAACAAACTGGCCAATTGACAACTGCTTAATGCGGATTCCTAGCTTGCTTCTTGCTTCTACAAGTTCGCAATACCACTCAATAGGATGTTGATAGCTGTTCTTATAAAGGTGGCTATTTTGAGACATTTGTAGTTTCCGATGTAGACAAAAATACTTGGCCATGGCCAAGCCGTCAAACGGGCAGCTTTGTACTGTCTGTAGCAACGATACCGGTAAACGTTCTGCGAGACATCTTTGTGATTACTGTGTTCAGTGGAAAGTGCGCTGTTTCTTCGGTTTTTTTTTCCCGCAGGCTTTCTTAACAGTCCTCTGATGCCAGACGTCTAATGTAATGTATATTGTGCGTGGGCTGCATTCTTTTTGTTTGCCTTATTTTCAGGCATAAAAAGCTGCGTCTAATAGCTTTACGTTAGAGTAATTGTTTTTCATTTATTGTACCTCTTCACCAGCCTGTCATTATTCATTGTGGCTATATACCTGTCATGCCCGTTGCCATTGTGTCGAAGGAGCAGTCACCTCGTCTAACTACTAATTCTAGCAAATGTTAATGAATGCTCCTTTCCCTTGACGTAAAGGAAAAACATAAAGGTATTGAATCGAATGGACCTTGGCTCGCTTCTGCCACAGTTAATTTTCTTGACAGCCTGAACCTTCTGCGCGAGTTGTCGATGAAAAGGCAATAGAATAAACGTGGAAAATCTTGCGAAGTGTTTTTTTTTTTCGAGGCTAAGGGGCATCAATCGCTCCTTGCGCAGTCAAGAATCTGTCTGGCACGGTCAAGCCGATAAACTGGCCGCTGCCCGTGGACCAGCTGCCCGGAGGCCTGCAGAACGAGGCGTTCATCGTGTGGATGCGTACCGCGGCGCTTCCGTCGCTGCGAAAGCTGTACGGTCGCATCGCCAGCATGGGCGAGTTCGCTCAGGTGATGCCTCGAGGGGAGTACTACCTCGAGGTGCACTACCGTATCCTTTCGCTGATGTCTTCACTCGGAGCCAGTGTGTTTGGCTTTCGCTGCAGCGTCTGGTAACGCGATGGTGGTGGTGAAAAACGTTTAGTGGTCGTACAAAGAGTGCAAGGAGGTATGCGCGGGTCGACCCTGGAGGGGCCGCCCCTAACAAACACCAGGTGGAGTCCCTATAGTACGGGACCCCAGTGGCGGTATGGCCGCCGCCTGAGCGCGCTCAACTAGGGCCTTTTGGGCCCGTAGGTCTGAGCAGCCAAGCAGGGCAGCGTGCCAGTCCTCCCGGGTAGGGTTGGCTGTAAGTGGGGTGGTAACGCGTAGGCGACAGGCCCTGGCACTACGGAGCCGGCTTTGCTTTACGACGATTGTTCTTTACTCGCGTGCTTGTCAAAGAGCTGTCGTTGTGTGCCCCATTAAACGTTCGATGCGTACGGAAACGCCCTGCTAGGTTATGTTGGGCCAAAGACGCAGGAACGAAGCGGCTCAATAGTCGCCCACCTCACCACTGTTTTTATTTTACATTCAGTTCACCTCTATCTGCACAAACCTACCTCTCCGCATAATTACGCCACGCGACAAACATCATCCTCGTGACATCTCCGTTTCAACGTCTGGCAGTGCGTATCTGTTTGAACTGCTTTTTTGCATTTCCGCAATGTCTTAGGAACGGAGTAGTGTCTCAAACACTGCATGACTGTAAAGCTGTGGGACTTCTGCTGTGCATAAACACCAAAATTTCGTTTCCATGTACCAGGTCGCGGGATCAAATCCTGGCCACGGAGGCCGCGTTTCGATGGGGGCGAAAGCCAAAAAACGTCCCTGTTCCGTGCACTTGGTGCACGTAAAAGGTCTCCAAGTGGTCAAAAAGTATCCCTAGTCCACTGCTGCGGCGTGCCTCCCAATCAGATCGTGGTTCTGAAACGCAAACCTCCAGAATTTAATTTTTTGAAACGTTTCGTGAGATCCCACTTTGCATATGATGATAATAAACATACCCATATGCGTCGAATACAGTTGTGTAGCTCACAATAGTAGCATACTGGCCGAGTACATACCACTTCACGTTAATATAGTGTATAAGGTAGAGGAAGTGAAGAGTATACCCGTGAGGCGCCGGCGCATTGTTTTGTATGCTAGTTTTGTACCTGTCCTTTGTTTTTTTCAGTAGATATGTTCAGTACACTTAGAAAACTACGCCCTTAAAATTGAAGAAGGGTGTACATCAGTCTATAACTCATACCTTTATACCTAAAAAGGGCGTGAGAGTGTGAATAATAGACCTATTTGCACTTCTTTTTTACATTTCAAGAAATTACTCTCTTAAAATTAAATAGGGGTGTACATCAGGTCTATAACTCCCGCCCTTACACCCAAAAGGGGTGTAAAGGTGTAAGTAATAGATTGATTTAAACTTTTTTTCCCTTTTAGGGGTGTTACTTATTTTACAGTGTAGCAGCCGGCGCGTCTATTCTGCAAGTGTCCCTTCTTCACATCGTCCCTCGTTCTAAGCGCCTTTTCGAAGAAAGTTTTACAGCATTTTATCAATTGCTCGAAGAAACGTTTGCTTCACAGAGATTCCAACATGTTCGTGGATCCGACTATACTTTTACTTCCCCGATTGGCTTAAATAAAGCCTCCGGGTAAAATATCCAGAGTTTGGTTCAATGATGATAGCACCAGGGATACAGTCTGAGCCACAACTCGATATTTTTTCCGGCGATATGCTCTCGACGCTTTCCTGAACTCATGGGCTAGGGTACCCGGTGACCGTGTTCGGCGGCACCAAGCGGCTGATCCTGTCCAACGCGTCGTGGATGGGGTCGCGCAACCCGTTCATCGCGATCGCCTACGTCTGCGTCGGGTGCCTGTGCGTGGCGCTAGGCCTCGCGTTCATCGCCATCAACCGCAGATTCGGCGGCATGTGAGTAGCCGCGACGACGACGTCTCTTATCAATACTTCTTTTCGGGCGAGTTGGTTCATCTTGAAACATGTGGGTATAACAGCGCGAACAGACGACCACAAGAAAGGAGACACGTACATACGTAGCATAGCGCAAACAGACGTCCACCAGAAGGGAGACACGTACATAGCATAGCGCAAACAGACGACCACCAGAAGGGAGACACGTACATAGCGCAAACCATTGAGTTTCTCACGACATTACCTAGAGGGAAATCTGGCGCTGCTGCGCTGTGGTATGCATGGGTAATGCCGGTATATTGTGACTTCAGATTGGCATCGTTCGCGGAGAGTCAGGACACCTTGAAGGCGCGCTTGGCAAGCACCGTTCCGTCTGTCACAATGATTCATTTTCTACTAAAACAGCACGTGATAAGCTGTTTTAGCTTTATTATTACACGAAAACATGTTTTGTTTAACTATGAGAACGTGTTATTGCGTGTACGATTATATGTTACGCAAAAAGTATCAGCGGGCCGCTAAAGTTGGAGGACAGACGACAAGGTTCGCGCTCGCTTTGAAACAGTTTGTCGTCTGTTCTTGCTTTTGTTCGCTTGGTCATGCATTGTAGGTGAGTAAAGATGTAATATGCGTAAATGGAAACCTTCTATGAAGATTTCACTTTAGGTACGCGTTATTTATGTACCCATATCTGCGTTTTAGACGAAGCCTCTTACAACACCAGCCAACACAAGCCTCGCAGACACATATACCGTCATTCCCATGACGGCAGTGCCCCTGAAGAAACTCCCATAGATGGTGACGCCAGATTACCCTCTAGGTGTTATAGTGAGAAACTCTATGGCGCAAACAGACGACCACAAGAAGGAAGACACGTACATAGCGCAAACAGATGACCACGAGAAGGGAGACACGTAAACACCAGCGCTTGTGTGTACGTGTCTTCTTTCTTGTGGTCGTCTGTTTGCGCTGGAATATGTTTCAAGACGTTTCTTATACGGGTGTCGCACGGCGCACATTCGATGGCGATCGAGCCCGATTCGGATCGAAATTCTCGGGAGCACGATTGGCTCCTTTGCGCAGACTACAAGAGAGAGCCAATCGAGGTCGAGAATTACGTCCTTGAAAGCGGGCTCCATCGCGATCGTAAGTGGCCGTTTGACACCGGTACAACGCTACGCATCGTTAAGTCACCGCTTCACCGCATTAGAGCTTGCCGGACCCGTCATTAGATGTATACGGTTACTATAGCGGTTGTTTCACATAACCTGAGCGGAGGTGATAACGAAAGGCGGCAGACTTTAGTTGGGTGAAACCAACGACCTATTGTTTTCCTTCATGTGGCACTCCTAAGAACGTTTGTTTATTATACCGCCTAATTAGTTAACTAATATTGACAAAAATATTATTAACTAATAATAAAAAATTTTAAAAATTATTAAAATATTTATTAACTAATTGCACAAAAATATTATTAAGGGTCAACTGCATTTCCTTACGTTGCAGAAGGGGTTTCAGAACCAACCAACCCATTTTGTTGTGGTAACGTACGTCATGTGTGTTGCTTTTTTTCCTGGCATTTAAAGAAAGCCCGCGAAATGTAAAAAAGAAACGCCCTGTGCTCATGCGCTATTGTACTGTAGCGCTCTGAGCCGTGCCTCGTGCGAACAAAGGATTAAAAGAAAAAAAGAACAAAATTAACCTCAGGCATGGGTTACAACCACCGGTAAAAACGGTATCTTTGTTTTTAGTCCTTGGCTCAAGTTAAAAGAAACCGCGGTGTAACCCTGTCACGAACCAACACAAACATTGGTTCGTGAAGCCTAGTGCGCGTCATATGTGCCTCCAAGATGCCTAGTCGCGCAAACTCTTACTTGCGATAGCAGTGGCTGCTACCTCGAGCGAGTGCAAAGCTTGGCGATCTATGACCTGGTCCTCTGGTTAATGTTTGCCGCCACCGTCGCTTTGCAGCAAGTACCCGATGCCCCAGACCTCGGACTTCTGCGAGAAGCGGCACGTGTGGAGAGCGCGAAAGCCGTCGCTGCTGCCGCTGCCCCAGACCCGCTCAGGCAGCGCCGCCGGGCAGCCGCCGAGCAAGGCGAGCGTCCGCTGACGACGGCGCCCCCTGGTACGTCGGCGATGCGGTACGTTGCCACGGAACCTCTGTGCCTGACACCGCGTGACTGTGCGCGTTCGTATAGCTCAAGCAACCACATATTGGACACTCGAGGCACCCTCGGAGCCGCCGTGCTGTCCCGCTATCAACAAAGCATGCTCGACTCGAGCGTGGAGGGTTGAAAGGCATCAAGAGACGCACTGTGCTTTCGGTGGCAGAGGAACGAGCTGTCCGGCTACCTGCACCGTATCCTTAGGCCACTTGCAGGACTCGCGCCCACTTTCGTCACATACTCCGCTCAGTTCGTTGAGCAAATAAGAAGCGCCTGCATTGACGATGACGTAGTGATGATCCCCTTTGGCGTAAAGTCAATGTTTACGTGCGTGCCTATTGACTATGCGGTCGAGTGCTGCAGGAAGTTTCTCGAGGCTGACTCTTCTTTGCACGAACGCGCGCCATTCGAGACCCACGAAATCGATTTCGAATCCTCCGCAATGAATTACTATTTTTGATCAATTGGCCGAAATTAAGCCATCTTAGGACATATGAACTAGCGGAATGGTCAGAGATTTTGATCTATATTTTGTCTGCCATTGTTATTTGTAAAATGTTTATCAAGAGGAAATAAAGATAAAAAAAGCTGTGGTTGCTCAGTGGTTATGGTGTTGGACTGCAGACCACGAGGTTGCGCGATCGAATCCCGGCCACGGCGGCCACATTTCGATGGGGACAAAATGACGAAGCACCCTTGTACATAGATTTAGGTGCACGTAAAGGAACCCCAAGTGGCCGAAATTTCTGGAGTCTTCCACTACGGCGTGCCTCATAATCAGAAACTGGTTTTGGCACGTAAAACAGCATACTTAACTTTTTTAACCTGTTTGAAACCAATATTTTCACGGGCTGTAGGCTTACCGTCCGTCCTTTTTAAAAACATTTGTCGTTTTTCGTTTACTTTTCGCGGGAACCGCCGTCCGGGTGCTTGCGTAGTACTAAGATACAAGACAGAATAGCGTTTTCCAGAGAACTTATTTTACCCGTCTGTAACAAACCGCCGTGGTTGCTCAGTGGCTATGGTGTTGGGCTGCAGATCACGAAGGTGCGGGATCGAATCCTGGCCACGGAGGCTGCATTTCAAAGGGGCGCAAAATGCGGAAAAATTCGTGTACCTAGATTTAGGTGCACGTAAAAGAACGCCAGGTGGCCGAAATTTCTGCAGTCATCCACTACGGTGTGCCTCATAATTAGAAAGTGGTTTTGGCCCGTAAACACCATACTTAAATTTTTTAACCTGTTTGAAACCAATATTTTCATGGGCTGTAGGCTTACCGTTCGTCCTTTTTAGAGCGCAACTCTTTGGCGTCCGTTCCTGGGTTTCGCGTCGGCGTTGTCGTCGGCCTCGTAACCAGCTGCGCCCCCCTTTCATCCCCCCAGCGCTAGCAGTGACCGACTGATACCGCTGGATGCCGCTGACGCCGCTAGAGAGTCAAGATAACGTGACTGCATAGAACACCGTCGCCGCCATGCAGAAAGAGGAGGAAAGGGTCCCCCCCCCCCCCCTGTTCTTGTGTGGCGGATAGGGTGCTCTTCAGTTGCCGACGCGCCGGTTATTTCACGTAGGCCCCGGCACGTCGACGAATACGTGACCACCTTCCCACGGCTAGACCTGGTTCTTAGCGCTGCGGAAGCGAGGGTATCATATTGTTTGTGTCGGCATCGGCGGCGTTGTCCCTGAAACCAACTCCGCAGCTGGGGTTGACTCACTATCGGCGTCAGCGGCATCAGTCAGTCGCTGCTATCTCTTCCCTCCTCCCTTTATCGTGTTGTCCGCTTGCTGCGCGCGCTTCTGCCCCCATCGTTTGCCGCTGGGTGTACACGCCGCCCCCCTCCCCCCTCTTCCTGCGAGTCTCCGGTTGTCAAAGCGCCGGCTCGAACTTAATTCCTTTATTCGCTCCTCCTCCAATGCAACCCCAGTGCGGTGGCAATCAGAGAGCCAGATCGGTGGCGGCGGATCTGTATATGTGCACCGCCCGAGCCGAAATTGCCGCTGCCGTTAGACAAACAGCAATTTCCTAACACTTATGCGGGAGAACATCCCGTTCCTCTCGCTCGTAACGCGTCCCACGGCTGTGACAACCTCGCGAGGCACTTGTATAGATCTCGTCTTTGAGAATCAAGTATTGGTGTACCAAGTCGAACATATATAAGTCTATTTCTCCGACCACAAAGCTTCCTTCATGACGGTCAAGAACTGTTAGTGGAATCTTTGTTAAAGGAATACGTGTGAAAAATAAAAAAAAATTCTGTGATAGCGCATACATGTGTTGCTCGATTTCTTTGCCTCAATCTATCGAAAAGGTGAAACAGCTTATTTGCTGCGCTCAAATTTCGCATTAGGAAGTAACGTAATCGTCGGTAATTTTTTTTTATCAAAAAAAATGTCGTTTTTCGTTTACTTTTCGCGGGAACCGCCGTCCGGGTGCTTCCGTAGGGAGTAAGATACAAGACGGACTGGCGTCTTCCAGAGAACTTATTTTACCCGTCTGTAACAAACCGCCGTGGTTGCTCAGTGGCTATGGTATTCGGCTGCAGAGCACGAGGTTGCGGGATCGAATCCCAGCCACGGCGGCCACACTTCAATGGGGGCAAAATGAGGAAACACCCGTGTACATTGAATAAAGTGCACGCTAAGAACCCCAGGTGGTCGCAATTTGCGGAGTCCTCCGCTACGGCGTGCACCATAGTAAGAAATCCGTTTTGGCACTCAAAACCCGTTCGTTTAGATTTTTAACCTGTCTCAAACCAGTATTTTCATCGGCTATCAATGCTTACCATTTTTTTGCGTTTTGGGGGGAAAATTATTCTTTTCCTGATCGTTTATTTATCGCGTTAAACGGCCTCTACGCATGCCCCATAACTGATATATGCGGAGTAACGGCGATTTCAAGACACTTCATTTTACGCCGAAAAATTTATATTTTCATGGGCTATAGGCTTAGTGTTTTTTTCCATTTTGGGGGGAAAAGTATTCTTTGCCTGATCGTTTATTTATCGCCTTAAACGGCCTCTACACATGCCGGGGAACTGATATGTGCGGAGTGCCGGCGCTTTCAAGGCATTTTATTTTTCGTCGAAAAAAATATATTTTCATGGGCTATAGGCTGAGTGTTTTTTCCATTTTGGGGGGAAAATTATTCTTTGCCTGATCGTTTATTTATCGCCTTAAACGGCCTCTACACATGCCGGGGAACTGATATGTGCGGAGTGCCGGCGCTTTCAAGGCATTTTATTTTTCGTCGAAAAAAATATATTTTCATGGGCTATATATAGGCTGAGTGTTTTTTCCATTTTGAGGGGAAAATTATTCTTTGCCTGATCGTTTATTTATCGCCTTAAACGGCCTCTACACATGCCGGGGAACTGATATGTGGGGAGTGCCGGCGCTTTCAAGGCATTTTATTTTTCGTCGAAAAAAATATATTTTCATGGGCTATAGGCTGAGTGTTTTTTCCATTTTAGGGGGAAAATTATTCTTTGCCTGATCGTTTATTTATCGCGTTAAACGGCCTATACACATGCCGGGGAACTGATATATGCGGAGTACCGGTGCTTTCAAGACTCTTTATTTTTCGTCAAAAAAATTATATTTTCATGGGCTATAGGCTGAGTGTTTTTTCCATTTTAGGGAGAAAATTATTCTTTGCCTGATCGTTTATTTATCGCGTTAAACGGCCTATACACATGCCGGGGAACTGGTATATGCGGAGTACCAGTGCTTTCAAGACTCTTTATTTTTCGTCGAAAAAATTAAATTTGCATGGGCTATAGGCTGAGTGTTTTTTCCATTTTAGGGGGAAAATTATTCTTTGCCTGATCGTTTATTCATCGCGTTAAACGGCCTATACACATGCCGGGGAACTGATATATGCGGAGTACCGGTGCTTTCAAGACTCTTTATTTTTCGTCAAAAAAATTATATTTTCATGGGCTATAGGCTGAGTGTTTTTTCCATTTTAAGGGGAAAATTATTCTTTGCCTGATCGTTTATTTATCGCGTTAAACGGCCTCTACACATGCCGGGGAACTGATATATGCGGAGTACCGGTGCTTTCAAGGCATTTTATTTTTCGTCGGAAAAGTGATATTTTCAAGGGCTATAGGCTTAGTGTTTTTTCCATTTTGGGGGTGAATTATTCTTTGCCTGATCGTTTATTTATCGCGTTAAACGGCCTCTACACATGCCGGGGAACTGATATGTGCGGAGTGCCGGCGCTTTCAAGGCTCTTTATTTTTCGTCAAAAAAAAAATGGCTGTGGCTTAGGTAAGGTTAAGCCCAGGATGCGAAGCATACTAGCCTTTATTTTAGTTGTTGAACCACTGTTTAGCCTGGTGAACTGCTGTTGCTTGGCTATATTTGGTTCGGCTAGACGAAGAAACAACTCATGCATTACTTCTTCGCCTTCAAGAGTGGAACGCGACAGCGTTCCCGTCGACCCGCCAAGGGGTGTAAGACAATGGGCTACAGGGCAGCGACTACGCGCCCCGCATTGGACGCGGTGAGCGTCGAGCAAAGCAGCGTTCGGCGCGGCAACGAAATGTGCGCCTGAGCAAGAGACGCACGCCTTAGAAACAGCGCGTTTCTAAGGCAACACCGCATTCACTAGAGGCGCTTTTGTACCGCTTTGAAGCGTTGTACTCGTGGCTCAGAAGTCGCTTCCGGCCACCGAGCGTGACGGACGTGTTAATCATGAGCTCCGTAGGAGCGGCTTCAGCGGCCCAGACGGGCCGCGGTAACAGGTTTTCTGCCTCGGACGACGAGTATCAAGTTGTTTTGCCTAGTTTGCCAACAGGGCGTTTTGTTTTGAATATCGTTTTTCTACACTGTGATATCAGGGCCCGCCCATACCGGGTGGAAGATTTTCGCGATGCACTCGCTCAGTTATCGCTCCTGCCGGAAGTGGATGCTCTCGGGGCCTACCGTATGAGCCATGTATGGGCCGTGACCTTCAAGGACAGCGACGCAGTGAAAAAGATTGTCAGCGTTGGAGAGCTGCAGGTCAAAAAGGGCCGGTGTCTCGTCATCGACCCCGCCAACCAGGACGTACGCATGAAAGTGCATTGGCTGCTGCCCAGCGTTCCGGACGAGGACGTACGGCTTGCCTTCGCGCCGTATGGAAAGGTCACCGAAGTCGTTCGCGAGCGCTGGCGGGTTCACGGCGTGGCTGATAAGAACTCAACAACAAGGCTGGTTACGCTGAAGTTGAAGCCGGGCGTAAAGCTCGACGACCTTCCGCATCAGGTGAGCGTCGCCGGGGAACTGGCTCTCGTGGTTGTGTCGGGCAGGGCTCCTCTGTGCCTACGCTGCCGCGGCACGGGCCACATTCGTCGCGAGTGCCGTATTCCACGGTGTGGTGCCTGCCGACGTTTCGGTCATGAAGACAGTCAGTGCGAGCGCACGTATGCCAGCGTGACCGGACCTGTGGGCAACGAGGACAACTCTGCCCTACTCATGGACGAGGCGGACATGGAAGACACGTCGTCCGCGGCGGGTGAAGCAGCTGACGTCGTGGCAAAGCCGACGGTACGTCTTGAACAGGAGGAGAAACAAGTCGTTCAGGCTATTGCCACAGGACACCAACAAGCGACTGTAGAGGGCACCGCGGCCATGCCGAATGCTGAAGAGAAGATCCCACCTGAGACGGAGGTGTCCTCCTGCCTCGTCGAAGCTGAAGGCATGGACACCCTCACCGGCCCAACTAGCCAAACGACGGGGAAACGGTCCTACAACCAGACCGTTAGCCGGACGGCGAAACAGGATGACAGCGGCGGAGACGAGCCACCGCCCAAAGCGCCAGGTATAAGGAGGTCGACCTTGAAACTGCGGTCGAACATTGCGGTCGATCCACGGCAGGCGGGTAAACCGCCTCCGTAATTCCGTGCTGTAAGGTTCGAGTGGGGTAGGGGGGGGTTGGTGAGTGCAATGGCCATCATCCTGATCGCTAGTTTTTTAGAACCTTCCCAGGAGGGGGGGCCCAAGTTGCACTTGAGTGCCCTTTCCGGAAGGTCGAGTTGCGCCTCCTTTAGAGGCATTAGACGTGGTTACCTGTGCACCTTTATGAGCACTCATCCTTGTGTAACTGTGATGGGCACCATTATACCATGTAGCCATGGCGGTTAATATTGAAGGAACGCTACGTGTGGCCACGTTAAATGTAAGAGGGCTCAGTGCAAGAAGGCGGCAATGTCAGCTAAGTCGTCTCTTCTTGGATAATGACTTACATATAGTGGGAATCCAAGAAACGAAAATTGAGAGCCAAGAGGTAACAGACATAATGGCGTCCAATTTTCGTGCTCACTTTGATGTATGCGTTTGTCACGCTGTTGGTGGATCAGGCGGCTGCGCTATATTCCTACGAAATCATTTTGGCATTTCTGTGCAATCAGTGTTTTCGTGTGAAACTGGGCGTCTCTTGGTGGCTGATTTTTGTTTTCGTGATGTGGATTATCGTGCTATTTGTATCTATGCGCCGAATGTTGAAACGGATCGTCGATCTTTCTTTGAGCGTCTTGAAGCGTACGTAAACTGTTCCAAGGTCGTAATACTGCTGGGAGATTTTAACTGTGTTTGCTATACCGAAGACCGAGCAAAATGTTCACGCGTTCGTGATAAGAGTGCCGAATTTCTAAATGCAGTGGTGCATGATTATGACCTGGAAGATGTGGGTAGTGTTTTTGCCAGCGGTACTCGCCCGCGATTTACCCACTTTCAGCGTGATAGCCACGCTCGATTAGATAGATTATACGTGTCAGCCGAATTAGTGCCCTTATGTTGTGAATATGATGTGCAAGCTGTAGCATACAGCGATCACTGTTTGGTAACTGCCACGTTTGGGAAACGACAAAGCAAACACACCTTTAATTGGGATCTTTGGAAAATGAATGCGCAGTTGTTACATGACGATGCTTTTGTCGATGCTGTAGTGAAGGAACTAGAAAACCTGACTTCAGCCAAGCCAGTAAGCTTTGCCATTCAATGGGAAGAATTGAAACAGAGAGTCAAAATGTTGGCCATTCAAAGAAGCAGTGTCATTAGACACAAGCAGAAACAAGCAGAAACAAATCTACGTCAGCAACTGCAATTTTTTACCAGCATGGAAAGTCTCGAGCCTGGTGCGTATGTTGACGAATTAAAGAAAGTGAAAACTGAACTAGAAAGGATAGATACAGAAAAATATAAAGCAGCGCTTGTGAGATCAAGGTCTGAGAAGTTGTGGGCGGGAGAAATTCCAACGAAACGAGCCTTATCAGAGGAGAAAAGGTACGCATGTCGGAAAGAAATCCGCCAGCTAGCTAAAGGCAATCACGTTACGCGCGACAAAAATGACATCAAACAAGGGATCGCCGATCACTTTAAAGCAATATTAGGTCACCCGCGGGACCTTAAAGATAGCTACGAAAAAGAATTTCATTGATACCAAAGCTCGATGAAGAAGTTAGGACACGTCTGGAACTACCAATAAGCCTGAGTGAGATAGAGTGCGCAATAGATGAGTTGCCCATCGGTAAAGCACCTGGGCCCGATGGCTTGGGAGCCACTTTCTATAAAACCTTCAAGTCTGCATTGGCCCGCGTTCTTCGCGAAGTTATAAGTGAAGCGTTTGAGCGAAAAAGATTGCCCTTGTCTTTCACAACCTCATATATCGTGCTAATTCCGAAGAGTGATGATGAGCAAAAACTTTTGTTGCCAGGGTCATATCGCCCGATAACTCTAGCCAACGTCGACTATAAAATATTCGCGAAAGCCTTGGCCAAACGACTTCAAAGTGTAATTAAAACATTGGTAGGGCCGCACCAGACTTGTGGCATTAAAGGCCGCAGTATCACAACAAATGTACACGTGGCTCGAAGTGTGCTTGAGTGTTGCGATGCGATTGGCGACCACGTCGCGATGATGCAGATCGATTTGGCAAAGGCATTCGACCTCGTCTCGCACAAGGCTTTGTTCTGCATACTGGAACATGCGAATGTTGGCAACGTCATAACGGAAGGCGTCACGATGGCGTACAGAGAATGCTCAACGCGCATTATTGTTAATGGCGAGCTCACCGATAGCTTTCGCGTGCGTTCGTCTGTGCGGCAAGGATGCCCGCTGTCGCCCCTTCTATTTGCTGCTTATCTCGAACCACTCTGTTTGGCGATAAGAAATAACGAGCGCATAGCAGGCTATCGGCTGCAGGCAGCACACGTAAAAATCTTGGCATATGCCGACGATATCGCGATTTTCTGCACAAACACAGCCAGCATTAAGGAGGCCACGACTGTGGTTGAAAAGTTCTGCGTTTCAACTGGAGCCCAGATAAACTGGGATAAGAGTTACGGCTTCTGGCATGGTAGTTGGAAAGACACGCCGGAGGCCCTTTGTCGATTGAAGTGGTCGTCGTTACCAACGCAATACTTGGGTGTGCCTCTCGGAAGTTACCGTGAACCTGAATCGTACTGGCTCGATCAAGCTTCGAAAGCAAAGGAAAAAGCTGACGGGTGGAGAGGAAAGCAATTGTCAATGTTTTCTAGAGCCACTGTCTGCAACCTCTTTTTAGTATCTAAGATATGGTACGTTATGAATGTGTTGTGTGCTGCGAGGGTAAGCGTACAAAAAATTCACCGAGTTTTCGCTACATTTATTTGGGCGTCTACCTGGGAGAGGATGAGTCGAACGAACTTGTTCCTCCCTGTCAAGAAAGGTGGGCTTGGTCTAGCTCATTTGTTTCTGCGACAAGTCGTGTCACGTTTTGTGTTTTTACGGGATCAAAAAGATCCGTTTCTCCGAACAGTGATACAGGTACGGCTGTGTAGACAAATTCCAGGATTCATTGTTTCGACTGTTCACAACATGCCAGGAGCTGTGACTGGTTACCTGCGTGAAGTGGTATGGTCATATAGGATGTTGAATGTACGTTTTTCACAGCTATACCTGTCAACCGTTACAAGGAAAAAACTATACAGAGATCTCGTGGACACGATGTTCCCTGCACCTTTGTACCGTCTTCCACACCGTGGAGGCCCAGGACAAGATGTCTTAAAGAGAGTGAAAAAAATGCCAATACGGCCGTCAGCTAAATCTTTCTTCTTCAATTTACACACAAACACACTTCCCGTTAAGACCTGGCTTCATGAAAAGGGTATATTCATCCCCTGGACCACCGACTGCTTATTATGCAAAAAACCGGAAACAATAGAACATGCATTCCTAGACTGCTGGGACGCCATTTTCCACTGGGATGTTCTGCAGAGAACATTGAAAAAACACTTACCCTTAGACCCATATGGAATACGCTTCTTACCGATTGATAACACCGAGGATGTCCCATATGACCTTATTATGGTCCTGAGCCTCCACGCAATGTGGAAAACTAGACTGCAATTCCAAAACGGAGACACTATTGCTCGACCGACTCGGGAAAATTTCATTGAGAGTGTTGTGTGTGTGAGAGACGGTTTCAAAGCGCTGCCTGATCCACCGCAATGGATCTCTGTATTTGATGAATTAGCGATGTTGAAAAGATTTTAGTACCGTGTTGACCGAAGTGTGGCTCACATGTTTTATCCTTTGTAAACCATGATTTAGAACGTCGAAGTCGGCAATAAAGAAAAAAAAAAAAACTCGTGGCTCAGTGGTAGCGTCTCCGTCCCACACTCCGGAGACCCTGGTTCGATTCCCAGCCAGCCCGTCTTGCAAGAGTTGAGCCAAAGCCACTTCTCCTCTGTCGTGACGTCACGGTGTCACGTGATTTCATGGTCACCGCCGCGCCTGAGGAGCTGGGTTGAGCCCTCGTAATATGCTTCGCATAAAAATATATTTTCATGGGCTATAGGCTGAGTGTTTTTTCCATTTTGGGGGGAAAATTATTCTTTGCCTGATCGTTTATTTATCGCGTTAAACGGCCTATACACATGCCGTGGAACTGATATATGCGGAATACCGGTGCTTTCAAGACTCTTTATTTTTCGTCAAAAAAATTATATTTTCATGGGCTATAGGCTGAGTGTTTTTTTCCATTTTAGGGGGAAAATTATTCTTTGCCTGATCGTTTATTTATCGCGTTAAACGGCCTCTACACATGCCGGGGAACTGATATGTGCGGAGTGCCGGCGCTTTCAAGGCATTTTATTTTTCGTCGGAAAAGTGATATTTTCAAGGGCTATAGGCTGAGGCCCAAACAATGAAACGTTCCTTTCCTTCGAGCGCTTCCTAACTTTACGTGAGGCCTCCTTACAGCGAAGGAGCGATGGAGGAAGCAAGCATACTCTGAAAGCTCCCTTCACCCGTCCTCACGTAAGGAGCGGTTGCCGCGATGCCTGGGTTCGAGATTATCTCTTAAAAGCTTTAGGCGAACACCAGAACACCACTATTCAATAAAAAACGTTGTATCGTCGCACAATCTCTAAGTTGATGAGCTAATATAGAGAAGCGTGGAGGCTATTTTTTAGTTTTGTTTACTAAATCTAAAGAAGCAGTGGATTACAGTGCGAAACTTGATGTGCTCCAGCAACGCTGGCACGCCGGCGTCGTGCAACGCCTAGCAACGCTTCCATGCCGCACGCGTGACTGAAACGAACGTGCCTGGCAAAACGTACCGTGCTCCCGCTTCTCCGAAGGTGGGCGACAGCACGCACGCGCAAGCAAACGTCACGTGGTTAAGCAGTGAGGCGAAGCGCTTGTTCAGGGCCAGGAGCGGCGTAAGGACGCATGAAGGTAGCTTGGCCCAAACAAAAAAACGTTCCTTTTAGGGGTGTGCCAATATTGAAATTTTCGATTACGAATCGAATACGAATAAGGCGAATAACTCTCTTCGAATATCGAATCGAATATCGAATACATGTGTAGTATTAAAAAATTGCAAGAGAGGTAACAATAGCTTTATTACCCTTTTAAAAATAACATTGCATTTTACAAGGTTGCTTGAAATTAAAGAGGTACTCAATTATAGATAATGGACTCAGGTAATGCCCTCAGTCAGGTAAAACGCTTGTTACAGATTGTCGTGAAGGAAAATTAACTGCTCAATATGGCCAGAAAGTGAACGCTCTCTATGCACTGTCACATTTCTACCGGTAGAAAAGACTCTTTCACTAGGAACTGAAGTGGCAGGGATCGCCAAGTACTTCCGGGCGAGTGCACTTAAAAGCGGGTACCTGAAGCGGCCAATGGACTGCCACCACTCACAAGGATTCATGCCCCTTTCCAGAAGAGGCTTTTGCGCGTAGTCTGTGACTTCCCTCTCAGGGGCAGATGCCAAATGTGTCTTCTCTTTGTTCATCACTAGATCGTCAAAAGCATTCCATACACTCGATGCCACCAGTGGACACGAAGTCGACGCTGGCACGGCGGTGTCCCCGCGGTGTTCCACGATGGCTTCCTGGAGCTCCCTTGTCACAAGGTTTTTCAGCCAGATCATCTGACCAGATGCCTGATGAACTGTGGCCATAAAGCGCGGATCAAGAAACATGCCTAGGCTGGCCACTTCATCAAATTTCCACTCCGCACAAAGAGCCTTGATACATTTTGCAACAATGTTAGCAAACCCTGAGTTGCCTTTGCAACCTTCAAGGCAATGGGGCATTCCAAAAATAATTGGAATTATAAAGCTTGGTGAAAAAGAAACCGAAACTGATCATGTCTCAAATGCCTGAAGCAGATAGACTGAAACAGAGCATACAGATAATGAGCGGATCATGCGAAGTTCTCAGTTAATAAACATGTTCTTAGGAGAATGCGGAGCAAGCATACAATTGGTTAATTGCTCAATTATTCGCAGTCTATCCGAATATTCGCCGTTTCCACCGTTATTCGGCCGTCCTCGGATAATCGTGAATTTCCGAAGATGCATTTCTCGAATCGAATACGCTTCGAATATGGAAAATATTCGATTCGTATTCAAAATTCCGAATATTCGCACACCCCTAGTTCCTTTCCTTCGAGCGCTTCCTAACCTTACGTGAGGCCTCCTTACAGCGTAGGACCGATGGAGGAAGCAAGCGTACTCTGAAAGCTCCCTTCACCCGTCCTCACCCAAGGAGCGGTTGCCGCGTGCCTGGGTTCGAGATTATCTCTTCAAATCTTTCCGCGAACACCATTATTCTATTAAAAATTGTAGTATCGTCATACAATCTTTAAATTGAATAGCTAATATAGAGAAGCGTGGACGCTTTCTTCTAGTTTCGTTTACTAAAGTTAAAAAAAGTTGCGCATTACAGTGCAAAACTTGATGTGCTCCAGCAACGCTGGCACGCCGGCGTCTTGCAACGCCTAGCAACGCCTAGCAATGCTTGCATGCCGCACGCGTTACTGAAACGAACATGCCTGGCAAGACATACCGTGCTCGCGCTTCTCCGCAGGTAGGCGACAGTGCGCATGCGCAAGCGAATGCCACGTGGTTAAGCAGTGAGGTGAAGCGCTCGTTCAGGGCCAGGAGCGGCGTAAGGACGCATGAAGGTAGCTTTGGAGCTACCTTATGCTGAGGAAGCACCAAGGAAGCCTTCACCGAGGGCCCCTCAGTAAGGAAGCTTTCAGAGTGACATAAGCTAGCCTCACCCCAATGAAGGCTTCCTTAGTGAGGTAAGGAAGATTTCATTGTTTGGCTTCTTATGCTGAGGAAGTACCAAGGAAGCACCAAGGAAGCCTTCACCAAGGGCGCCTCAGTAAGGAACCTTTCAGAGTGACATAAGGTAGCCTCACTGCAATGAAGGCTTCCTTACTGAGGTAAGGAAGATTTCATTGTCTGGCCTTGAGTGTTTTTTCCATTTTGGGGGGAAAATTATTCTTTGCCTGATCGTTTATTTATCGCGTTAAACGGCCTATACACATGCCGGGGAACTGATATATGCGGACTACCGGTGCTTTCAAGACCCTTTATTTTTCGTCAAAAAAATTATATTTTCATGGGCTATAGGCTGAGTGTTTTTTCCATTTTGGGGGGAAAATTATTCTTTGCCTGATCGTTTATTTATCGCGTTAAACGGCCTATACACATACCGGGGAACTGATATATGCGGAGTACCGGTGCTTTCAAGACTCTTTATATTTCGTCGAAAAAATAAAATTTTCATGGGCTATAGGCTTAGTGTTTTTTCCATTTTGGGGGGAAAATTATTCTTTGCCTGATCGTTTATTTATCGCGTTAAACGGCCTATACACATGCCGGGGAATTAATATATGCTGAGTACCGGTGCTTTCAAGGCTCTTTATTTTTCGTCGAAAAAATTATATTTTCATGGGCTATAGGCTGAGTGTTTTTTCCATTTTAGGGGGAAAATTATTCTTTGCCTGATCGTTTATTTATCGCGTTAAACGGCCTATACACATGCCGGGGAACTGATATGTGCGGAGTACCGGAGCTTTCAAGACTCTTTATTTTTCGTCAAAAAAATTATATTTTCATGGGCTATAGGCTGAGTGTTTTTTCCATTTTGGGGGGAAAATTATTCTTTGCCTGATCGTTTATTTATCGCGTTAAACGGCCTATACACATACCGGGGAACTGATATATGCGGAGTACCGGTGCTTTCAAGACTCTTTATTTTTCGTCAAAAAAATTATATTTTCATGGGCTATAGGCTGAGTGTTTTTTCCATTTTAGGGGGAAAATTATTCTTTGCCTGATCGTTTATTTATCGCGTTAAACGGCCTATACACATGCCGGGGAACTGATATATGCGGAGTACCGGTGCTTTCAAGACTCTTTATTTTTCGTCAAAAAAATTATATTTTCATGGGCTATAGGCTGAGTGTTTTTTCCATTTTAGGGGGAAAATTATTCTTTGCCGGATCGTTTATTTATCGCGTTAAACGGCCTATACGCATGCCGGGGAACTGATATATGCAGAGTACCGGTGCTTTCAAGACTCTTTATTTTTCGTCAAAAAAATTATATTTTCATGGGCTATAGGCTGAGTGTTTTTTCCATTTTAGGGGGAAAATTATTCTTTGCCTGATCGTTTATTTATCGCGTTAAACGGCCTATACACATGCCGGGGAACTGATATATGCGGAGTACCGGTGCTTTCAAGACTCTTTATTTTTCGTCGAAAAATTTAAATTTTCATGGGCTATAGGCTGAGTGCTTTTTTTCCATTTTAGGGAGAAAATTATTCTTTGCCTGATCGTTTATTTATCGCGTTAAACGGCCTATACACATGCCGGGGAACTGATATGTGCGGAGTGCCGGCGCTTTCAAGACACTTTATTTTTCGTCGAAAAAATTATATTTTCATGGGCTTAGTGTTTTTTCCATTTTAGGGGGAAAATTATTCTTTGCCTGATCGCTTATTTATCGCGTTAAACGGCCTATACACATGCCGGGGAACTGATATGTGCGGAGTGCCGGCGCTTTCAAGACACTTTATTTTTCGTCGAAAAAATTATATTTTCATGGGCTATAGGCTTAGTGTTTTTTCCATTTTAGGGGGAAAATTATTCTTTGCCTGATCGCTTATTTATCGCGTTAAACGGTCTATACACATGCCGGGGAACTGATATATGCGGAGTGCCGGCGCTTTCAAGACACTTTATTTTTCGTCGAAAAAATTATATTTTCATGGGCTATAGGCTTAGTGTTTTTTCCATTTTGGGGGGAAAATTATTCTTTGCCTGATCGCTTATTTATCGCGTTAAACGGCCTATACACATGCCGGGGAACTGATATGTGCGGAGTGCCGGCGCTTTCAAGACACTTTATTTTTCGTCGAAAAAATTATATTTTCATGGGCTATAGGCTTAGTGTTTTTTCCATTTTGGGGGGAAAATTATTCTTTGCCTGATCGCTTATTTATCGCGTTAAACGGCCTATACACATGCCGGGGAACTGATATATGCGGAGTGCCGGCGCTTTCAAGACACTTTATTTTTCGTCAAAAAAATTATATTTTCATGGGCTATAGGCTTAGTGTTTTTTCCATTTTGGGGGGAAAATTATTCTTTGCCTGATCGCTTATTTATCGCGTTAAACGGCCTATACACATGCCGGGGAGCTGATATATGCGGAGTGCCGGCGCTTTCAAGACACTTTATTTTTCGTCGAAAAAATTATATTTTCATGGGCTATAGGCTTAGTGTTTTTTCCATTTTGGGGGGAAAATTATTCTTTGCCTGATCGCTTATTTATCGCGTTAAACGGCCTATACACATGCCGAGGAACTGGTATGTGCGGAGTGCCGGCGCTTTCAAGACTCTTTATTTTTCGTCGAAAAAATTATATTTTCATGGGCTATAGGCTTAGTGTTTTTTCCATTTTGGGGGGAAAATTATTCTTTGCCTGATCGCTTATTTATCGCGTTAAGCGGCCTATACACATGCCGGGGAGCTGGTATGTGCGGAGTGCCGGCGCTTTCAAGACACTTTATTTTTCGTCGAAAAAATTATATTTTCATGGGTTATAGGCTTAGTGTTTTTTCCATTTTGGGGGGAAAATTATTCTTTGCCTGATCGCTTATTTATCGCGTTAAACGGCCTATACACATGCCGGGGAGCTGATATAAGCGGAGTACCGGCGCTTTCAAGACACTTTATTTTTCGTCGAAAAAATTATATTTTCATGGGCTATAGGGTTAGTGTTTTTTCCATTTTGGGGGGAAAATTATTCTTTGCCTGATCGCTTATTTATCGCGTTAAACGGACTATACACATGCCGGGGAACTGATATATGCGGAGTGCCGGCGCTTTCAAGACTCTTTATTTTTCTTCGAAAAAATTATATTTTCATGGGCTATAGGCTTAGTGTTTTTTCCATTTTAGGGGGAAATTATTCTTTGCCTGATCGCTTATTTATCGCGTTAAACGGCCTATACACATGCCGGGGAGCTGATATATGCGGAGTACCGGCGCTTTCAAGACACTTTATTTTTCGTCGAAAAAATTATATTTACATGGGCTATAGGCTTAGTGTTTTTTCCATTTTGGGGGGAAAATTATTCTTTGCCTGATCGCTTATTTATCGCGTTAAACGGCCTATACACATGCCGGGGAACTGATATGTGCGGAGTGCCGGCGCTTTCAAGACTTTATTTTTCGTCGAAAAAATTATATTTTCATGGGCTATAGGCTTAGTGTTTTTTCCATTTTGGGGGGAAAATTATTCTTTGCCTGATCGCTTATTTATCGCGTTAAACGGCCTATACACATGCCGGGGAACTGATATGTGCGGAGTGCCGGCGCTTTCAAGACTCTTTATTTTTCGTCGAAAAAATTATATTTTCATGGGCTATAGGCTTAGTGTTTTTTCCATTTTGGGGGGAAAATTATTCTTTGCCTGATCGCTTATTTATCGCGTTAAACGGCCTATACACATGCCGGGGAACTGATATGTGCGGAGTGCCGGCGCTTTCAAGACTCTTTATTTTTCGTCGAAAAAATTATATTTTCATGGGCTATAGGCTTAGTGTTTTTTTTCCATTTTGGGGGGAAAACTATTCTTTGCCTGATCGCTTATTTATCGCGTTAAACGGCCTATACACATGCCGGGGAGCTGATATATGCGGAGTACCGGCGCTTTCAAGACACTTTATTTTTCGTCGAAAAAATTATATTTTCATGGGCTATAGGCTTAGTGTTTTTTCCATTTTGGGGGGAAAATTATTCTTTGCCTGATCGCTTATTTATCGCGTTAAACGGCCTATACACATGCCGGGGAACTGATATATGCGGAGTGCCGGCGCTTTCAAGACTCTTTATTTTTCGTCGAAAAAATTATATTTTCATGGGCTATAGGCTTAGTGTTTTTTCCATTTTAGGGGGAAATTATTCTTTGCCTGATCGCTTATTTATCGCGTTAAACGGCCTATACACATGCCGGGGAGCTGATATATGCGGAGTACCGGCGCTTTCAAGACTCTTTATTTTTCGTCGAAAAAATTAAATTTTCATGTACTATAGGCTGTGTTTTTTCCATTTTAGGGGGAAAATTATTCTTTGCCTGATCGCTTATTTATCGCGTTAAACGGCCTATACACATGCCGGGGAACTGATATATGCGGAGTGCCGGCGCTTTCAAGACTCTTTATTTTTCGTCGAAAAAATTATATTTTCATGGGCTATAGGCTCAGGGTTTTTTCCATTTTGGGGGGAAAATTATTCTTTGCCTGATCGCTTATTTATCGCGTTAAACGGCCTATACACATGCCGGGGAGCTGATATATGCGGAGTACCGGCGCTTTCAAGGCACTTTATTTTTCGTCGAAAAAATTATATTTTCATTGGCTATAGGCTTAGTGTTTTTTCCATTTTGGGGGGAAAATTATTCTTTGCCTGATCGCTTATTTATCGCGTTAAACGGCCTATACACATGCCGGGGAGCTGATATATGCGGAGTGCCGGCGCTTTCAAGACTCTTTATTTTTCGTCGGAAAAATTATATTTTCATGGGCTCTAGGCTTAGTGTTTTTTCCATTTTAGGGGGAAAATTATTCTTTGCCTGATCGCCTATTTATCGCGTTAAACGGCCTATACACATGCCGGGGAACTGATATATGCGGAGTGCCGGCGCTTTCAAGACTCTTTATTTTTCGTCGAAAAAATTATATTTTCATGGGCTATATTTTCATGGCTTAGTGTTTTTTTCCATTTTGGGGGGAAAATTATTCTTTGCCTGATCGCTTATTTATCGCGTTAAACGGCCTATACACATGCCGGGGAACTGATATATGCGGAGTGCCGGCGCTTTCAAGACTCTTTATTTTTCGTCGAAAAAATTATATTTTCATGGGCTATAGGCTTAGTGTTTTTTCCATTTTGGGGGGAAAATTATTCTTTGCCTGATCGCTTATTTATCGCGTTAAACGGCCTATACACATGCCGGGGAACTGATATATGCGGAGTACCGGCGCTTTCAAGGCACTTTATTTTTCGTCGAAAAAATTATATTTTCATGGGCTATAGGCTTAGTGTTTTTTCCATTTTAGGGGGAAAATTATTCTTTGCCTGATCGCTTATTTATCGCGTTAAACGGCCTATACACATGCCGGGGAGCTGATATATGCGGAGTACCGGCGCTTTCAAGACACTTTATTTTTCGTCGAAAAAATTATATTTTCATGGGCTATAGGCTTAGTGTTTTTTCCATTTTGGGGGGAAAATTATTCTTTGCCTGATCGCTTATTTATCGCGTTAAACGGCCTATACACATGCCGGGGAACTGATATGTGCGGAGTGCCGGCGCTTTCAAGAGTCTTTATTTTTCGTCGAAAAAATTATATTTTCATGGGCTATAGGCTTAGTGTTTTTTCCATTTTGGGGGGAAAATTATTCTTTGCCTGATCGCTTATTCATCGCGTTAAACGGCCTATACACATGCCGGGGAACTGATATGTGCGGAGTGCCGGCGCTTTCAAGACTCTTTATTTTTCGTCGAAAAAATTATATTTTCATGGGCTATAGGCTTAGTGTTTTTTCCATTTTGGGGGGAAAATTATTCTTTGCCTGATCGCATATTTATCGCGTTAAACGGCCTATACACATGCCGGGGAACTGATATGTGCGGAGTGCCGGCGCTTTCAAGACTCTTTATTTTTCGTCGAAAAAATTATATTTTCATGGGCTATAGGCTTAGTGTTTTTTCCATTTTGGGGGGAAAATTATTCTTTGCCTGATCGCTTATTTATCGCGTTAAACGGCCTATACACATGCCGGGGAGCTGATATATGCGGAGTACCGGCGCTTTCAAGACACTTTATTTTTCGTCGAAAAAATTATATTTTCATGGGCTATAGGCTTAGTGTTTTTTCCATTTTGGGGGGAAAATTATTCTTTGCCTGATCGCTTATTTATCGCGTTAAACGGCCTATACACATGCCGGGGAGCTGATATATGCGCAGTGCCGGCGCTTTCAAGACACTTTATTTTTCGTCGAAAAAATTATATTTTCATGGGCTATAGGCTTAGTGTTTTTTCCATTTTGGGGGGAAAATTATTCTTTGCCTGATCGCTTATTTATCGCGTTAAACGGCCTATACACATGCCTGGGAACTGATATGTGCGGAGTGCCGGCGCTTTCGAGACACTTTATTTTTCGTCGAAAAAATTATATTTTCATGGGCTATAATAGGCTTAGTGTTTTTTCCATTTTGGGGGGAAAATTATTCTTTGCCTGATCGCTTATTTATCGCGTTAAACGGCCTATACACATGCCGGGGAGCTGATATATGCGGAGTGCCGGCGCTTTCAAGAGACTTTATTTTTCGTCGAAAAAATTATATTTTCATGGGCTATGGGCTTAGTGTTTTTTCCATTTTGGGGGGAAAATTATTCTTTGCCTGATCGCTTATTTATCGCGTTAAACGGCCTATACACATGCCGGGGAACTGATATGTGCGGAGTGCCGGCGCTTTCAAGACACTTTATTTTTCGTCGAAAAAATTACATTTTCATGGGCTATAGGCTTAGTGTTTTTTTCCATTTTGGGGGGAAAATTATTCTTTGCCTGATCGCTTATTTATCGCGTTAAACGGCCCATACACATGCCGGGGAGCTGATATATGCGGAGTACCGGCGCTTTCAAGACACTTTATTTTTCGTCGAAAAAATTATATTTTCATGGGCTATAGGCTTAGTGTTTTTTCCATTTTGGGGGGAAAATTATTCTTTGCGTGATCGCTTATTTATCGCGTTAAACGGCCTATACACATGCCGGGGAGCTGATATATGCGGAGTGCCGGCGCTTTCAAGACACTTTATTTTTCGTCGAAAAAATTATATTTTCATGGGCTATAGGCTTAGTGTTTTTTCCATTTTGGGGGGAAAATTATTCTTTGCCTGATCGCATATTTATCGCGTTAAACGGCCTATACACATGCCGGGGAACTGGTATGTGCGGAGTGCCGGCGCTTTCAAGACTCTTTATTTTTCGTCGAAAAAATTATATTTTCATGGGCTATAGGCTTAGTGTTTTTTCCATTTTGGGGGGAAAATTATTCTTTGCCTGATCGCTTATTTATCGCGTTAAACGGCTTATACACATGCCGGGGAACTGATATATGCGGAGTGCCGGCGCTTTCAAGACTCTTTATTTTTCGTCGAAAAAATTATATTTTCATGGGCTATAGGCTTAGTGTTTTTTCCATTTTAGGGGGAAAATTATTCTTTGCCTGATCGCTTATTTATCGCGTTAAACGGCCTATACACATGCCGGGGAACTGATATATGCGGAGTGCCGGCGCTTTCAAGAATCTTTATTTTTCGTCGAAAAAATTATATTTTCATGGGCTATAGGCTTAGTGTTTTTTCCATTTTGGGGGGAAAATTATTCTTTGCCTGATCGCTTATTTATCGCGTTAAACGGCCTATACACATGCCGGGGAGCTGATATATGCGGAGTGCCGGCGCTTTCAAGACTCTTTATTTTTCGTCGGAAAAATTATATTTTCATGGGCTCTAGGCTTAGTGTTTTTTCCATTTTAGGGGGAAAATTATTCTTTGCCTGATCGCTTATTTATCGCGTTAAACGGCCTATACACATGCCGGGGAACTGATATATGCGGAGTGCCGGCGCTTTCAAGACTCTTTATTTTTCGTCGAAAAAATTATATTTTAATGGGCTATATTTTCATGGCTTAGTGTTTTTTCCATTTTGGGGGGAAAATTATTCTTTGCCTGATCGCTTATTTATCGCGTTAAACGGCCTATACACATGCCGGGGAACTGATATATGCGGAGTGCCGGCGCTTTCAAGACTCTTTATTTTTCGTCGAAAAAATTATATTTTCATGGGCTATAGGCTTAGTGTTTTTTCCATTTTGGGGGGAAAATTATTCTTTGCCTGATCGCTTATTTATCGCGTTAAACGGCCTATACACATGCCGGGGAACTGATATATGCGGAGTACCGGCGCTTTCAAGGCACTTTATTTTTCGTCGAAAAAATTATATTTTCATGGGCTATAGGCTTAGTGTTTTTTTCCATTTTAGGGGGAAAATTATTCTTTGCCTGATCGCTTATTTATCGCGTTAAACGGCCTATACACATGCCGGGGAACTGATATATGCGGAGTGCCGGCGCTTTCAAGACTCTTTATTTTTCGTCGAAAAAATTATATTTTCATGGGCTATAGGCTTAGTGTTTTTTCCATTTTGGGGGGAAAATTATTCTTTGCCTGATCGCTTATTTATCGCGTTAAACGGCCTGTACACATGCCGGGGAACTGATATGTGCGGAGTGCCGGCGCTTTCAAGACACTTTATTTTTCGTCGAAAAAATTATATTTTCATGGGATATAGGCTTAGTGTTTTTTCCATTTTGGGGGGAAAATTATTCTTTGCCTGATCGCTTATTTATCGCGTTAAACGGCCTATACACATGCCGGGGAACTGATAAGTGCGGAGTGCCGGCGCTTTCAAGACACTTTATTTTTCGTCGAAAAAATTATATTTTCATGGGCTATAGGCTTAGTGTTTTTTCCATTTTGGGGGGAAAATTATTCTTTGCCTGATCGCTTATTTATCGCGTTAAACGGCCTATACACATGCCGGGGAGCTGATATATGCGGAGTGCCGGCGCTTTCAAGACACTTTATTTTTCGTCGAAAAAATTATATTTTCATGGGCTATAGGCTTAGTGTTTTTTCCATTTTGGGGGGAAAATTATTCTTTGCCTGATCGCTTATTTATCGCATTAAACGGCCTATACACATGCCGGGGAACTGATATGTGCGGAGTGCCGGCGCTTTCAAGACACTTTATTTTTCGTCGAAAAAATTATATTTTCATGGGCTATAGGCTTAGTGTTTTTTCCATTTTGGGGGGAAAATTATTCTTTGCCTGATCGCTTATTTATCGCGTTAAACGGCCTATACACATGCCGGGGAGCTGATATATGCGGAGTACCGGCGCTTTCAAGACACTTTATTTTTCGTCGAAAAAATTATATTTTCATGGGCTATAGGCTTAGTGTTTTTTCCATTTTGGGGGGAAAATTATTCTTTGCCTGATCGCTTATTTATCGCGTTAAACGGCCTATACACATGCCGGGGAGCTGATATATGCGGAGTGCCGGCGCTTTCAAGACGCTTTAATTTTCGTCGAAAAAATTATATTTTCATGGGCTATAGGCTTAGTGTTTTTTCCATTTTGGGGGGAAAATTATTCTTTGCCTGATCGCTTATTTATCGCGTTAAACGGCCTATACACATGACGGGGAGCTGATATATGCGGAGTGCCGGCGCTTTCAAGACTTTATTTTTCGTCGAAAAAATTATATTTTCATGGGCTATATTTTCATGGCTTAGTGTTTTTTCCATTTTGGGGGGAAAATTATTCTTTGCCTGATCGCTTATTTATCGCGTTAAACGGCCTATACACATGCCGGGGAACTGATATATGCGGAGTGCCGGCGCTTTCAAGACTCTTTATTTTTCGTCAAAAAAAATTATATTTTCATGGGCTATAGGCTGAGTGTTTTTTCCATTTTGGGGGGAAAATTATTCTTTGCCTGATCGTTTATTTATCGCGTTAAACGGCCTATACACATACCGGGGAACTGATATATGCGGAGTACCGGTGCTTTCAAGACTCTTTATTTTTCGTCAAAAAAATTATATTTTCATGGGCTATAGGCTGAGTGTTTTTTCCATTTTAGGGGGAAAATTATTCTTTGCCTGATCGTTTATTTATCGCGTTAAACGGCCTATACACATGCCGGGGAACTGATATATGCGGAGTACCGGTGCTTTCAAGACTCTTTATTTTTCGTCAAAAAAATTATATTTTCATGGGCTATAGGCTGAGTGTTTTTTCCATTTTAGGGGGAAAATTATTCTTTGCCGGATCGTTTATTTATCGCGTTAAACGGCCTATACACATGCCGGGGAACTGATATATGCGGAGTACCGGTGCTTTCAAGACTCTTTATTTTTCGTCAAAAAAATTATATTTTCATGGGCTATAGGCTTAGTGTTTTTTCCATTTTGGGGGGAAAATTATTCTTTGCCTGATCGCTTATTTATCGCGTTAAACGGCCTATACACATGCCGGGGAACTGATATGTGCGGAGTACCGGCGCTTTTAAGACACTTTATTTTTCGTCGAAAAAATTATATTTTCATGGGCTATAGGCTTAGTGTTTTTTCCATTTTGGGGGGAAAATTATTCTTTGCCTGATCGCTTATTTATCGCGTTAAACGGCCTATACACATGCCGGGGAGCTGATATATGCGGAGTGCCGGCGCTTTCAAGACACTTTATTTTTCGTCGAAAAAATTATATTTTCATGGGCTATAGGCTTAGTGTTTTTTCCATTTTGGGGGGAAAATTATTCTTTGCCTGATCGCTTATTTATCGCGTTAAACGGCCTATACACATGCCGAGGAACTGGTATGTGCGGAGTGCCGGCGCTTTCAAGACTCTTTATTTTTCGTCGAAAAAATTATATTTTCATGGGCTATAGGCTTAGTGTTTTTTCCATTTTGGGGGGAAAATTATTCTTTGCCTGATCGCTTATTTATCGCGTTAAGCGGCCTATACACATGCCGGGGAGCTGGTATGTGCGGAGTGCCGGCGCTTTCAAGACACTTTATTTTTCGTCGAAAAAATTATATTTTCATTGGTTATAGGCTTAGTGTTTTTTCCATTTTGGGGGGAAAATTATTCTTTGCCTGATCGCTTATTTATCGCGTTAAACGGCCTATACACATGCCGGGGAGCTGATATAAGCGGAGTACCGGCGCTTTCAAGACACTTTATTTTTCGTCGAAAAAATTATATTTTCATGGGCTATAGGGTTAGTGTTTTTTTCCATTTTGGGGGGAAAATTATTCTTTGCCTGATCGCTTATTTATCGCGTTAAACGGACTATACACATGCCGGGGAACTGATATATGCGGAGTGCCGGCGCTTTCAAGACTCTTTATTTTTCTTCGAAAAAATTATATTTTCATGGGCTATAGGCTTAGTGTTTTTTCCATTTTAGGGGGAAATTATTCTTTGCCTGATCGCTTATTTATCGCGTTAAACGGCCTATACACATGCCGGGGAGCTGATATATGCGGAGTACCGGCGCTTTCAAGACACTTTATTTTTCGTCGAAAAAATTATATTTACATGGGCTATAGGCTTAGTGTTTTTTCCATTTTGGGGGGAAAATTATTCTTTGCCTGATCGCTTATTTATCGCGTTAAACGGCCTATACACATGCCGGGGAACTGATATGTGCGGAGTGCCGGCGCTTTCAAGACTTTATTTTTCGTCGAAAAAATTATATTTTCATGGGCTATAGGCTTAGTGTTTTTTCCATTTTGGGGGGAAAATTATTCTTTGCCTGATCGCTTATTTATCGCGTTAAGCGGCCTATACACATGCCGGGGAGCTGGTATGTGCGGAGTGCCGGCGCTTTCAAGACACTTTATTTTTCGTCGAAAAAATTATATTTTCATTGGTTATAGGCTTAGTGTTTTTTCCATTTTGGGGGGAAAATTATTCTTTGCCTGATCGCTTATTTATCGCGTTAAACGGCCTATACACATGCCGGGGAGCTGATATAAGCGGAGTACCGGCGCTTTCAAGACACTTTATTTTTCGTCGAAAAAATTATATTTTCATGGGCTATAGGGTTAGTGTTTTTTTCCATTTTGGGGGGAAAATTATTCTTTGCCTGATCGCTTATTTATCGCGTTAAACGGCCTATACACATGCCGGGGAGCTGATATATGCGGAGTACCGGCGCTTTCAAGACACTTTATTTTTCGTCGAAAAAATTATATTTTCATGGGCTATAGGCTTAGTGTTTTTTCCATTTTGGGGGGAAAATTATTCTTTGCCTGATCGCTTATTTATCGCGTTAAACGGCCTATACACATGCCGGGGAACTGATATGTGCGGAGTGCCGGCGCTTTCAAGACTCTTTATTTTTCGTCGAAAAAATTATATTTTCATGGGCTATAGGCTTAGTGTTTTTTCCATTTTGGGGGGAAAATTATTCTTTGCCTGATCGCTTATTTATCGCGTTAAACGGCCTATACACATGCCGGGGAGCTGATATATGCGGAGTACCGGCGCTTTCAAGACACTTTATTTTTCGTCGAAAAAATTATATTTTCATGGGCTATAGGCTTAGTGTTTTTTCCATTTTGGGGGGAAAATTATTCTTTGCCTGATCGCTTATTTATCGCGTTAAACGGCCTATACACATGCCGGGGAGCTGATATATGCGCAGTGCCGGCGCTTTCAAGACACTTTATTTTTCGTCGAAAAAATTATATTTTCATGGGCTATAGGCTTAGTGTTTTTTCCATTTTGGGGGGAAAATTATTCTTTGCCTGATCGCTTATTTATCGCGTTAAACGGCCTATACACATGCCTGGGAACTGATATGTGCGGAGTGCCGGCGCTTTCGAGACACTTTATTTTTCGTCGAAAAAATTATATTTTCATGGGCTATAATAGGCTTAGTGTTTTTTCCATTTTGGGGGGAAAATTATTCTTTGCCTGATCGCTTATTTATCGCGTTAAACGGCCTATACACATGCCGGGGAGCTGATATATGCGGAGTGCCGGCGCTTTCAAGACACTTTATTTTTCGTCGAAAAAATTATATTTTCATGGGCTATGGGCTTAGTGTTTTTTCCATTTTGGGGGGAAAATTATTCTTTGCCTGATCGCTTATTTATCGCGTTAAACGGCCTATACACATGCCGGGGAACTGATATGTGCGGAGTGCCGGCGCTTTCAAGACACTTTATTTTTCGTCGAAAAAATTACATTTTCATGGGCTATAGGCTTAGTGTTTTTTTCCATTTTGGGGGGAAAATTATTCTTTGCCTGATCGCTTATTTATCGCGTTAAACGGCCCATACACATGCCGGGGAGCTGATATATGCGGAGTACCGGCGCTTTCAAGACACTTTATTTTTCGTCGAAAAAATTATATTTTCATGGGCTATAGGCTTAGTGTTTTTTCCATTTTGGGGGGAAAATTATTCTTTGCGTGATCGCTTATTTATCGCGTTAAACGGCCTATACACATGCCGGGGAGCTGATATATGCGGAGTGCCGGCGCTTTCAAGACACTTTATTTTTCGTCGAAAAAATTATATTTTCATGGGCTATAGGCTTAGTGTTTTTTCCATTTTGGGGGGAAAATTATTCTTTGCCTGATCGCATATTTATCGCGTTAAACGGCCTATACACATGCCGGGGAACTGGTATGTGCGGAGTGCCGGCGCTTTCAAGACTCTTTATTTTTCGTCGAAAAAATTATATTTTCATGGGCTATAGGCTTAGTGTTTTTTCCATTTTGGGGGGAAAATTATTCTTTGCCTGATCGCTTATTTATCGCGTTAAACGGCTTATACACATGCCGGGGAACTGATATATGCGGAGTGCCGGCGCTTTCAAGACTCTTTATTTTTCGTCGAAAAAATTATATTTTCATGGGCTATAGGCTTAGTGTTTTTTCCATTTTAGGGGGAAAATTATTCTTTGCCTGATCGCTTATTTATCGCGTTAAACGGCCTATACACATGCCGGGGAACTGATATATGCGGAGTGCCGGCGCTTTCAAGAATCTTTATTTTTCGTCGAAAAAATTATATTTTCATGGGCTATAGGCTTAGTGTTTTTTCAAATTTTGGGGGGAAAATTATTCTTTGCCTGATCGCTTATTTATCGCGTTAAACGGCCTATACACATGCCGGGGAGCTGATATATGCGGAGTGCCGGCGCTTTCAAGACTCTTTATTTTTCGTCGGAAAAATTATATTTTCATGGGCTCTAGGCTTAGTGTTTTTTCCATTTTAGGGGGAAAATTATTCTTTGCCTGATCGCTTATTTATCGCGTTAAACGGCCTATACACATGCCGGGGAACTGATATATGCGGAGTGCCGGCGCTTTCAAGACTCTTTATTTTTCGTCGAAAAAATTATATTTTAATGGGCTATATTTTCATGGCTTAGTGTTTTTTCCATTTTGGGGGGAAAATTATTCTTTGCCTGATCGCTTATTTATCGCGTTAAACGGCCTATACACATGCCGGGGAACTGATATATGCGGAGTGCCGGCGCTTTCAAGACTCTTTATTTTTCGTCGAAAAAATTATATTTTCATGGGCTATAGGCTTAGTGTTTTTTCCATTTTGGGGGGGAAATTATTCTTTGCCTGATCGCTTATTTATCGCGTTAAACGGCCTATACACATGCCGGGGAACTGATATATGCGGAGTACCGGCGCTTTCAAGGCACTTTATTTTTCGTCGAAAAAATTATATTTTCATGGGCTATAGGCTTAGTGTTTTTTTCCATTTTAGGGGGAAAATTATTCTTTGCCTGATCGCTTATTTATCGCGTTAAACGGCCTATACACATGCCGGGGAACTGATATATGCGGAGTGCCGGCGCTTTCAAGACTCTTTATTTTTCGTCGAAAAAATTATATTTTCATGGGCTATAGGCTTAGTGTTTTTTCCATTTTGGGGGGAAAATTATTCTTTGCCTGATCGCTTATTTATCGCGTTAAACGGCCTGTACACATGCCGGGGAACTGATATGTGCGGAGTGCCGGCGCTTTCAAGACACTTTATTTTTCGTCGAAAAAATTATATTTTCATGGGATATAGGCTTAGTGTTTTTTCCATTTTGGGGGGAAAATTATTCTTTGCCTGATCGCTTATTTATCGCGTTAAACGGCCTATACACATGCCGGGGAACTGATAAGTGCGGAGTGCCGGCGCTTTCAAGACACTTTATTTTTCGTCGAAAAAATTATATTTTCATGGGCTATAGGCTTAGTGTTTTTTCCATTTTGGGGGGAAAATTATTCTTTGCCTGATCGCTTATTTATCGCGTTAAACGGCCTATACACATGCCGGGGAGCTGATATATGCGGAGTGCCGGCGCTTTCAAGACACTTTATTTTTCGTCGAAAAAATTATATTTTCATGGGCTATAGGCTTAGTGTTTTTTCCATTTTGGGGGGAAAATTATTCTTTGCCTGATCGCTTATTTATCGCATTAAACGGCCTATACACATGCCGGGGAACTGATATGTGCGGAGTGCCGGCGCTTTCAAGACACTTTATTTTTCGTCGAAAAAATTATATTTTCATGGGCTATAGGCTTAGTGTTTTTTCCATTTTGGGGGGAAAATTATTCTTTGCCTGATCGCTTATTTATCGCGTTAAACGGCCTATACACATGCCGGGGAGCTGATATATGCGGAGTACCGGCGCTTTCAAGACACTTTATTTTTCGTCGAAAAAATTATATTTTCATGGGCTATAGGCTTAGTGTTTTTTCCATTTTGGGGGGAAAATTATTCTTTGCCTGATCGCTTATTTATCGCGTTAAACGGCCTATACACATGCCGGGGAGCTGATATATGCGGAGTGCCGGCGCTTTCAAGACGCTTTAATTTTCGTCGAAAAAATTATATTTTCATGGGCTATAGGCTTAGTGTTTTTTCCATTTTGGGGGGAAAATTATTCTTTGCCTGATCGCTTATTTATCGCGTTAAACGGCCTATACACATGACGGGGAGCTGATATATGCGGAGTGCCGGCGCTTTCAAGACTTTATTTTTCGTCGAAAAAATTATATTTTCATGGGCTATATTTTCATGGCTTAGTGTTTTTTCCATTTTGGGGGGAAAATTATTCTTTGCCTGATCGCTTATTTATCGCGTTAAACGGCCTATACACATGCCGGGGAACTGATATATGCGGAGTGCCGGCGCTTTCAAGACTCTTTATTTTTCGTCAAAAAAAATTATATTTTCATGGGCTATAGGCTGAGTGTTTTTTCCATTTTGGGGGGAAAATTATTCTTTGCCTGATCGTTTATTTATCGCGTTAAACGGCCTATACACATACCGGGGAACTGATATATGCGGAGTACCGGTGCTTTCAAGACTCTTTATTTTTCGTCAAAAAAATTATATTTTCATGGGCTATAGGCTGAGTGTTTTTTCCATTTTAGGGGGAAAATTATTCTTTGCCTGATCGTTTATTTATCGCGTTAAACGGCCTATACACATGCCGGGGAACTGATATATGCGGAGTACCGGTGCTTTCAAGACTCTTTATTTTTCGTCAAAAAAATTATATTTTCATGGGCTATAGGCTGAGTGTTTTTTCCATTTTAGGGGGAAAATTATTCTTTGCCGGATCGTTTATTTATCGCGTTAAACGGCCTATACACATGCCGGGGAACTGATATATGCGGAGTACCGGTGCTTTCAAGACTCTTTATTTTTCGTCAAAAAAATTATATTTTCATGGGCTATAGGCTTAGTGTTTTTTCCATTTTGGGGGGAAAATTATTCTTTGCCTGATCGCTTATTTATCGCGTTAAACGGCCTATACACATGCCGGGGAACTGATATGTGCGGAGTACCGGCGCTTTTAAGACACTTTATTTTTCGTCGAAAAAATTATATTTTCATGGGCTATAGGCTTAGTGTTTTTTCCATTTTGGGGGGAAAATTATTCTTTGCCTGATCGCTTATTTATCGCGTTAAACGGCCTATACACATGCCGGGGAGCTGATATATGCGGAGTGCCGGCGCTTTCAAGACACTTTATTTTTCGTCGAAAAAATTATATTTTCATGGGCTATAGGCTTAGTGTTTTTTCCATTTTGGGGGGAAAATTATTCTTTGCCTGATCGCTTATTTATCGCGTTAAACGGCCTATACACATGCCGAGGAACTGGTATGTGCGGAGTGCCGGCGCTTTCAAGACTCTTTATTTTTCGTCGAAAAAATTATATTTTCATGGGCTATAGGCTTAGTGTTTTTTCCATTTTGGGGGGAAAATTATTCTTTGCCTGATCGCTTATTTATCGCGTTAAGCGGCCTATACACATGCCGGGGAGCTGGTATGTGCGGAGTGCCGGCGCTTTCAAGACACTTTATTTTTCGTCGAAAAAATTATATTTTCATTGGTTATAGGCTTAGTGTTTTTTCCATTTTGGGGGGAAAATTATTCTTTGCCTGATCGCTTATTTATCGCGTTAAACGGCCTATACACATGCCGGGGAGCTGATATAAGCGGAGTACCGGCGCTTTCAAGACACTTTATTTTTCGTCGAAAAAATTATATTTTCATGGGCTATAGGGTTAGTGTTTTTTTCCATTTTGGGGGGAAAATTATTCTTTGCCTGATCGCTTATTTATCGCGTTAAACGGACTATACACATGCCGGGGAACTGATATATGCGGAGTGCCGGCGCTTTCAAGACTCTTTATTTTTCTTCGAAAAAATTATATTTTCATGGGCTATAGGCTTAGTTTTTTTTCCATTTTAGGGGGAAATTATTCTTTGCCTGATCGCTTATTTATCGCGTTAAACGGCCTATACACATGCCGGGGAGCTGATATATGCGGAGTACCGGCGCTTTCAAGACACTTTATTTTTCGTCGAAAAAATTATATTTACATGGGCTATAGGCTTAGTGTTTTTTCCATTTTGGGGGGAAAATTATTCTTTGCCTGATCGCTTATTTATCGCGTTAAACGGCCTATACACATGCCGGGGAACTGATATGTGCGGAGTGCCGGCGCTTTCAAGACTTTATTTTTCGTCGAAAAAATTATATTTTCATGGGCTATAGGCTTAGTGTTTTTTCCATTTTGGGGGGAAAATTATTCTTTGCCTGATCGCTTATTTATCGCGTTAAACGGCCTATACACATGCCGGGGAACTGATATGTGCGGAG